>NC_139780.1:7951895-8551895 GCF_965231275.1 Zosterops lateralis | reverse complement strand
ACTTGCTCCAAATGAGCTCCAATCTTTAAGAAAATCCCATTACTTGATCTTAAATACAGGTAATTTCAACTTCCTACCCTTAAATACCATCTCCTTGCCGTGGCACTGCACCAATTCAGACCCTCTTACCCACACTGCTCCTCTCCATCATCACCCAAGCAGCAACCTGGCAGGAGAATAATGAAAATACTCAATTATCTCACTCCCAAATGCAGATCTGGTGGATCCCAACTGTGCTCCCCACCCAATCACATCCCCAGCACCAATCCCCTCCTGACAAGCAGGTTTGTGTCTCAAACACAGGCTGGCAAACAAATCAAGATATACACGAAATGAGTCTGATTCAAACCACTTTTGGAAGTTGGAAATCAGCACAACAGGAGCTGTTCCCCTCCAGCCAAAGGGCAGAGCCCCTGGGACACCCTGACCTACACCTCACCCCATCAGCGAGGGGAAGGAAACAAAACCTCCTGTTGAGTTTGGAGAGGAAAAGGTCAGAGATGAAACCCTGAATGCTGTACTCAGTCCTCCCTGACTTCTGAACTGGTTCCAAACATCTGGGCCAGATCCGTCCACATCTGGAGGGGAGGAGGTTCCCACTCCACACACTCCCACTGGTAGGAACATTGCAGTGAGTCCTTTCAATGACCCCTGAGCTGAAAATAATAATATCCACACACACTTAATGCTGCTGGGGAAGTGTTTGTTCAAGCTGCAGCTCCAGGGATTACCCAGACCCAGCGATTTTCACTGCAGTCTTTTGCTAAGGGCATGAAACAGAAAATCCAAACTCCAGGGAGTTCTGGAAGCTGCTGGCTCCAGATTTCCTGTCCCCTCACTGATGCAGCATCAGTGCTGCACAGTAGTCATTTCAGCTAATTGCTATCTACCATTAGCTGCAGAGTACTTAGCAGGGATTCAATTCCACTGCATATTTGCTAATAAATCCCAAATGACACTGAGGAAGACAGCTGTATTTAGCTGCCTTTACCCTCTTATTAGCAGTGCTGAACAAGACCCCATTTCAATGGGGAATGGCTCCAACGAGCTGCGTCATTGTCAGAGATCCAAATTCAAACTCCCCACTGCCTGCTGGAAAGCAAAAGTCATCCAGCACCCCCCTGCTTACACAACCTCTGTGGCTTTGATCCGTGGGGATGGGAGAGCACAGGACAGATGGGAGTTATTTGCTGTTTTCAGAACATTATATGAAGCAGCTTGTGATTCTGAGTCGGTAGGTGCAGAAACTTCAACCTAAGGACTCCAAAATATTTTGCAGAGGTGCAAGGGCAGCAATTACCCCATTTTTCAAAAAGGCAGCTGAGGCTCTGTGGGCAAATCATGCCTTGTTGTGAGTCTGCTGTAGAGAAGGGAAAGGAACCCAGGAGCCCTGGCTGGGAGAGCCAAGGGGAGCTGCTCCACCAGGAATGAGGTGCAGCACCTTCCATCCAGGCAGGGATGCTCACACAGCTCAGCACTGAGGATGCCCGAAGAAAAGCCCCCAACTCCAGGAGCTGAAGATATCCTTGACCTGCAGGACCTGATCCACTCCCGGAAGGTTTGGGCTCTCAGGAAATGATACACTGGCAACGATTCTCTGGAATCCATGACCCAAATGCTGCCCACAAATCCAGCTGGAGCCACAGGAAGAACAGAGAGCAAAAGGAAATTTTTCTGTGTCAGCTGAGGAGTGAAATTTCTAACGGGCAATGAGCACAAATTTAAGTCATTGTGCTCCAAAATTACTCAAGTATCAAAGGACTACCATGGATGTAATTAACTTCCAGCACTTGAAAATGCTCAGACAAGATTAAGGTGCAAATGTGAATTTCATCTCAGCCTGGTTAACAGTCTCACTTGATAGCCAGTTTCAAAGCACTTAAATTATAAGATGCAAATACTTTGCAGGGTCTGAGGCAGTGATGATTAAGGAGATATCAATTTGAAAATTAATTCATTAAAACATGTTCTGACTCCCAAATGGAAAAAAAACCTTATTATGAATCCACCAAGTGTATGAACTGATCAAATTCTCTGAAGGAGAACTATGCAGGAGAACTCACTTTCAAGAAGAGTGAGAACGAAATGAGCCTGGAACACAATTTCTTTGCACAGCTCATCAGCAGGGCATAAACCCAACCACCAGCAGCCATCTGAGAAAAAAAGAGAAATAAATGTAGAGGCCAGGAGCACCAGCTTGCCAAACACAAGTGGAATCATGATGCTGATGCCTGAGGATGCTCTTTTCTCCCCAGAAACACAAAACCCAACAGTTTGTCTCGTTCCTGCAGCACCTGACCCCTGAAATGTGCCCTGCAGAGCACCAGGCAAACCAGCACCTCCAGCAGGATTAAAACAGGATTTTAGACATTTCTATTTTGTCACAGAGGAGGCCTGGGATGAACTCAGCACAACGAAGGAACCTTCCTGAGTTTTGCAGGAGTATTTTGCTTTCTTGTACAACACCAGCACCTTTAATGAGGTTAATCCATCAGGCTGCCATTAAACAGCACTCTGGGGATGATTTCACCAGCACTGAAGTGCTATTTCCTTCAGTCACTTCCAGAAGCCAGAGAGCAGCAGAGGACATGCAGGCTGAGAGGCTTTTCATTACCAACTTACTCTGGCAATTGGGTCAACACACCTCTCACTAAAATATATGCTGTGATTTAAACAAACATGCTGCAGAATCCAGCAGGTTACAATTACCATAGACATTAGGAAAGAAATCACTAATTGCCTTATCAACATCCACACAATGAAAACAATCAATTTATCTGTTATTTTACTTATGCCATTCAGCTTCTATTCCCCACCAGTAGAGAGGAGCTCATTCAGGTCAAACTTAATACTGAAAATGGGCAAGTCCTGGTTTGGGGGGTTCTTTCCAAATTCAGAAGAACAGGAGATTTTAGAGGTCTCTCCAAAACTGCCCCCAGACACCCAGTGGGGGCTCAGCCAGCTCCCATAGGAGCTGTCCTGGGATGGGAGAAGGGGCTGCCTGAGGCAGGGATGAGTCCTCATGGATCCCAGTGGAACTCCAACACGGCCAAGACAGCTTTGACTGACAACATCACAGCCTCTCCCAGTTCCTGCCCCAGGCTCCTGCCACCCCCAGCTGCTGGCAGGTTCAAGCTCAGCTCCACCAGTGCCACCAGCACAATGGTCCCAGTTGTTCTGAGCAGCTGCACTGGCTGTGTGAGGTTTCCTTTCCTCCACAACCTTCTCAAGTGAAAGCAAGGCTTGTTTTCCCACAGGCCTCAGTCTATTCTCCATTCAAGCTGCCTGGAAACCCCTCCAGCTGCAGCCCCCACTTCTCCTTCCTCTCTCAGTCTGCCAGCTGCTCCAGCCTCAGAGCATGGGCTTGCAGGAGGAAAACAACTGTGGATGGAAAAGGTGCTGCCAAGCCCCAGAAACAGCAGGGACTGTGTGACAGCAAAGCCCATCCAGCCAAAGGAGCCACCAGGTTCTTGTCCACGTCCCTCCTCATCCCAAACCTCCTGGAGGCTGCACACACTCCCCACATGTTGCCTCTTTCCTGCCCACAGCCCCTGCAAACCACAGGGCACGGCCATGGGCTTGTCATCGTGATGCAGCAGAAAAGGAAACCACGACAAAGTTCACACCACAGCTTTTTCCACTGACTCCACAGCAACCTCCAGCCAATTTGGTTCTGTTCCCTTCCTGTCTCATCTGCTTCCGCCAGCCCCGAGCCAAGGGTTTCAGTCCAAGGGAGAGGAGCCTTTGGGATCCATCAGAAAACTCACACCCTGAGCCTGGGCCATGCAGGCTTTGAGCCAGGGAGGGGCTGAGCTATCCCAGCTCACACCAAGAGAAGGCTCAGGATGCTCTGCAGCACCAGCACTCACACCTGAAAGGGGTTTGGATGGGACCTCAGTGACACAGCCAGCACAAACCTGGCCCTTGCACTTCCTGCACAACTCACTGGAGAGCAAATAGCAGGAACCAGATAAATCCAGTGAATCCAAACATGAAGCAATTTCTTTTTCAAATGACCATCTGGTAAAGGCTGTGAGGAGGGTGAAATCAAGCCAGAGCACACCAGGGAGAGCCTGTGACAGCCCCTCCCTCAGTGACTACAGCCCTGAGTGCCCAAAGCAGAGGGATTCACAAAGGTGGCTCTCCTGGGTCACACAGGGAACGTGGGCAGAGCTGCTGCCAGGGCTGAAGGACAGATTCTGCCAGCCACCAGGACAGATTGCTGTTGGCAAAGCTGCAGCACAGCAGATTGCACCAATTTTACATTGTTTTTCTGCAGCTGTCTCCTGCTCAGAGGGCTGTTTAAAGCATTGCTGTGCTCTCCCTGAAAATTCCAGGGGTGCCAAAACATCAGGCATCAACTCAGAGACACTCACAGGTTTAAAAGGCCAACAGAACAAGAGCTCATGGTGGACACTGCCCTTCTCCCTGGCTGTTACACAGCCACAGGGCATCCCTCTGGGTTTTGTAAAGATAATTCCACATCTGTCAGAAAAACAAGGGAAGAGGAGCTCAAATATCTGCCAGGTGTCCACTGCAACCTTTGCCAACACCTCTAAAAACGCTCCTCCAGCTCCTCAGTGCCAACCCAAACCCAGCAGACCAGCACCAGAAGTACTTCAGGGTGTTCCCACAGCACTGTGGAAAAATCTGTGCATCTCAGCAGAGGAATGTGCAGCTCCAAGTGTGGCAGAATTCCCGGAACGCCAAGGTGAGAATTCCGCTCAGCTCCTCCAGGGAGAGCAGCCCCGCTGTCTGGCACCGTTCTGGGTGTGTGCTGCTTCTGCAGGGAACCCTCCAGCATCCTGCAGGCTGCTTTCCCTGCTTCCACAGCACCGTGGGACTGAGCCCTCCACAGCACCTCCCCCGATTTTTTGGCATTTCTGTCCCAATGTGGCTCCATGGGAAACGTCCACCCTGGAAAGGCAAATCTGTGCAAATCAAGCACGGGGAGGCAAGTCCTGCTCCTCCCCACACACAGCATCAGTTTGGCTCTGACACTGTGGCATTAGTGCAGTTCCATCACAGGTGTGAACAGCAGCAAATGTGTATTTTGAGAAGAGTTTGTCATGTAGATCACATCCTTTATGTGTGAAGTGGGCTCTGATTCTGCTCTTCCACAAGAAGAATTTGTATGATCATGTTTCTTAAAAAGTCTTCCCCAACACAGCAAGAATTCTCCTCTCCAAAGGCCTATTTTGGGTTTAATTTAGATCCTTCTTGCAACTTCCCAGGTATTGCAGTGAGTTTACAGACCACACGCTGCTGCTCTGGAGCTCTGGGAGGATTCCCTGCTCCCCTCCTGCCTCACACTGGTGAGAGAAGGGAGGATCCAGCACGAGCCTCACACACATGCCCAAACCCAGGGAGCCCATTTATACTGACAACTGAATTATGCATGTCTGCAGAAAAAGAAAATCTCTGCTCCTGCACAGAGACATCACCATCATCCAGCAGTGAAAAAAAAAAAACAAAAAAAACCACATGGCACAGCACCAGGCTGCATGGAAAATGTGCTTCAGGAGCAGGGACAGGGAGGAGGAGACTGCTGATAAGACAGCTCTTACCTTAACCCCTAAGGGTGGCGGGCTGGGGGAGCTGCTGCCATGCAGGAACAGCTCTGTTTCCACAGGGATTTCGTGTGCTGGAGGAGCCTGCCTGTTCTAATCCAGGGCATTCCAGGCATTTGTGCTGCACAAACAGCCTCCACCAACCTTTCAGGAGCGGTTCCATCCACCAACACACATGGCTTTAATTGGGGATAGGTTGTTTTTTTTTTTTTTTTTTTAACTTCCATTCCAGTCACATGTTGGGAGCTGTTACTTTTCTCTCCTCTGTGTGTATCTGGATGGCTGCATTCTCACTCTCCTGCCTGTGCCATGCCAGCCTCAGGCAACCAGCAGCTCTGAGAGAGCGTCAGCCTCGACAAATGACTCAGTTCTGTCTGGAGCCAGGTCTGCAAAGCATCTCTTCCCTTCTCTTCCCGCTGCTCACACAGCTGCCCTGGGCAGGTGAGCTCAGCCCTCAGCACATGGGCTTGGAGCTCTTCAAAGCAAAGCTGGAGCCCCCAGAAAACCTGAGGGGAATTCCTGAGTCACACTGGGAGAACCTCACCAGGGCCATTCAGGAAGGGATTTCTACCACAGGACTATCACTTTGCTCAGTGCAGGGAAAAAATCACATTTTTCTCTGCTCACTTCTCATTCGCATGTGCCAGATTTGCTGCTGGTCCCCTCTGCAAAGTGGTCACTCACTGGCACAGCTGGGGATAACTTTCTGCCAAAAACACTGGTGCCAAAGGATGGTTTCATTGAAGAGAACATCTTGCAGAGTGAGGAGTTCTTCTCTTCAGAACAGCAGAAGAAAATGTGGGTATTTTCAGTCATTTCATGATTAACTCCTCAGACACTTCAGCACACTGCAGAAGCTCCCCCGTGGACCAGGATCTCCCAGAGCCTGTGGTACCTGCTGGAGCAATCCCTGCCTGCCCTCCCAGAAGGGCAGACAAAAGGGATGAACACAAAGAAAAGAGCAGCTTTCCATTCTCCCCTGCCTTTACCCAGGAAGGCACCAAACCACAGACTTCCATCGACCAAGCAGTTCGTGCTCGTAGTTTCCTGGATTGCTGCCCTGATGGAAGCAATTCATACAAGAGCTGGCCAAGGGCTGCAGCCTTAAAATTCTGGGCACATCGCAGTGAACTCATATGTTTTATTATTTAGACCCATGCAGGAGCTCAGACACTCGGCTGAACTCAGAGGGCAGGAAATGCCTGGAGGTGCACGTGGAGTATCACAATTCCAGGACATTCAGCTGCTTTGATGGCTCCAAGTCTCCACTCAAGCACCAACATGAGATGTTGGCCCGTGGGCTTCCCAAGCTGAAAATCACAAGGGCTTGTTTGTCAGGGGAAAAGGAGAAACACCCGTGGTTTAGGAAGCTCAATATTTTCACTCGTTAGTCGCTGGTGGTTTGTATTCCTGCCTGAATGCTGCAGGAGGCTTGGCTGATAAACAAGCTCAATCTGATGGCCTCCGTGTTTTGCAGCAAGATCCAATCCCCAGAGCATTTCCTCCATACAAATCTCTGCAGACAGCTGCTAAAAAAAGGGGCTGGTGCTGCTGCAGCACCAGCTGGGATATGGTGAGTGCACAAGGACAGTGAGGACAGGACCCTCCTCAAGGCCCTGGCAGCTCCTGCCCATCCCAAATCCTTCCTGCCCAACTGCTTTTCTCTCTCCATCTTCCACCTTCCCCAAAAGACAACCACCCCCAAGGCAGGGCAGCTCCACTCACTCACACAATTTAACTTGCAGGATTTTCTGACAGGGAGCATTGCTCTGTGTCTCTTTTTTCCCATTTTTAAATTAACTG
Source organism: Zosterops lateralis (assembly GCF_965231275.1). Lineage (NCBI taxonomy): Eukaryota > Metazoa > Chordata > Aves > Passeriformes > Zosteropidae > Zosterops > Zosterops lateralis. Next base: position 8,544,522 of record NC_139780.1, on the reverse strand, counting down.
CTCTCTTCTCAAAGCCTGAGAGACACGGAACTCGTGGAGTCACAGGTGCCTGAGCACTCAGGGCTGTTCTGCTTTCCTCAAGCCAGGCCCTGGCACTGGGCTCTTCATAGTGACCAGAGCTCAGGTCTGCTCCCTCTCCTGTGGTTTGCAGAGTTGCCACCACACTTGCAAGGCACACCTTGTAAAGAGGCAGAGCCTGGGATTGAATTCACCAGCTGGTAACTTCCTCCTAAACAACTTTCTGCTCCCTGTTAGAACAGCAGAGTCGCTGTATTTTCGTGCGACGCCAGCGCTGCACTGCCCAGCAGGGCCCAGTAAAGGACAAAGCCAAGGTCTCCAATTCACAATTAGCACAATTACCCTCACTCTGACGTGGGTAAGGAAGTGCTGAAGGAAAGGAGTGGGAGTCAGGACATTGAGCTCCCACTTTTACCACCCCTGTTCTCTTTCACCCTGAAGGAGATACAGTTTCCCAGCCTTGAAAACAGGAACGATATTTCCCAGAAAAGCTGCAATAAAATACTGGTGTTTACCACGCACTCTGAAACCCTGGAACGGATGCAACCCTGCCAGGATCCACTCAGCACCATCACACAGACCATGAATAACAGTAATTAACAAATAGCCCCAGAGAGATGAGTATTAATCAGCACTTCCCAGCTCATCTCAGGCACAAACGGATATTCCACAGATGGAGTGCACAAAGAGCCACCTCAACTCTGCAGCGTGGATCACAGAAGAAACTTGTCCCATAGATAACTAATTTGGGCTGAAGCTGCTGCAGAGCACAGGAAAATGCAGCAATTCACACCAAAGTGCCCAGGGAGGTACCACCAGGTACAGGTGAACACTCAAATGGCACCTGCTGTGACATCCCCCCAGAGCAAATATGGCTCTGCAAAATCACAGGACTGTCAAGGATGGCCTGGAAACAACTTGGTGCAGCAAAGCCCTCTCTTCTACCTGTAAATACACATTTATGGAGCTCTGTTAATCAAAGCGTGGAGAAACTCCACCCCACACATAGACCACTGTCCCAGCAGTGGAGTGGGGCTTGCCCTGGGGAGCTCAGCACAACTATTAATTATTTGTGTTGCCCTATAGCAAAGCTGATCTCCTTGTGCTGAGTCTGCTGCAATCCTGTAACAGGTGCCAACCCTCCCAGGGAGAGGCTGCAAATCAAGGAATCTGTCCCAAATCCCACCACAGATCAGCAGCTGGACCTGCATCCACAGCACCCAGGAAAGGGCTCCCTTTCTCAGGAGCCAACTCTGCTCCCTGGCAGCCACAAAGTGTGAGGGAAACAGAGCAGGAGCCTCAGGGCAGGAAAGGAGCCCTGTCACCCCCAGTGTGCTCAGAGCTGCCTCCAGCAGTCACCTCAGAGCCAGCTGCAGACAGAGCTGACAGCTCCCAGTCCTGCCCATGCATTTTTAAAAGCAGCTTCCAAGACAAAACATCTGCTCCCAGGTGAAGCATGAAATAGCTCTTACACTGAGCTATGTTATTAGTGTTTTCCCCATTTAAATCCTCCTTTTTTTGGGTCTTTCTCTTGCATTAGCCTCTAACTCCCAGGGAGGAGCCCCTCTGGCTGCTCCAGAGGGTGTAAGAGCAAAGGGTAACAGAAAAGCTTGAGGGGAGCCAAGAAAATCCAATATTCCTCTTTCAAAAATCCCTCCAGGGGTGGCAGCTGCACAGAGCTACTGATTCACAACAGAAGGTGAAGCTTCTTTAGATAGATCCCGTCTAATCTCAGAGTCAGAAACGCCTGTGCTTCCAGTGCCTGGCATCCTCGGGCAAAATCCTCTTGCTGAAAGCAAACTGGGAATAGATTTTTAAGCTATTTACTCCTAGCCTGAAGGTACTGAACAGCCAACAGCACTGCTTTCCAAATCATTAGTTCAGGGGTCTGTTGCTGCCCCAGTGTCCAGGGCCTTGCAGAAGGTCTTTTCACCCCCTCCACTGAAATAAGGGAGAGGTATCAATGAGATGCTTCAGCAGATGTTTGTCCCCCCTTTTCCAGGCTTCAGTGGGACAGGGATCTCTCAGGCACTTCTAGGATGAGGCCATGACACATAAGCCATGAGCCCATGGTTTGGGCTTGGCTGCCCACTTTGAAGGCTCCCAGTCAGTCCCATGCCTCAGATTCAGTTCTAAAAAGAGCCTCTCTGCCCCTCTCCTGAAGGGAACAGAGGTCATGGCTATTGTCCTTAACCAGCCCTGTTAATTTTATCTCAGAAGAAGTGAGTTAAGTCACTTAAGTACAGAGCTGTGCTGCAAATTGCTCATTTAATATTGCCCTTGAAACTGCACTGTAATGATAATTTTTCACTTCCTTCCCTAGGCAGTTGCATAACATTGCTGGGCATTGTTTAGAGAGCTCCAAAGCTGAGGCAGCCGTGTCCCTTTCACCTTCTCCTCACCAAGCACTGGCAGGGATGTTGATTTTCTGGTTGTGGGGAGATTTTGGGCTCTTTTTTTTCTCCCCCCCACTCTATCAGCTTATTACATTAAACAACAGATGGATGTGACTCTGAATTCAAATAGCCTTCCAACAAAATTATTCCTACTTTCTTCAGCTTTCAGTGGAAAAAAAAAATCCCATTTATACCAGTTAAATCTAAGCCAATTAGAAAGTCAGATCTGTCAAATAACATTTAATTAAAAGTATCTTTAGGGAGGGAGCAGCTCGGTCAATGAAAAGCTTTCCCACTGACAATATAAATAGCCCAGGCCCAGAATTCAACAGCCCCACTTTGTGGTTGGGATACTCAGAGCAGGAGGAATTTGGGTTTCATGGCTTTGGTTGGCAAAGGATTTTATAACAGGGAAGTGGAATTCTGGAAGCTGGGCTGGCTGATCAAAGGAGCAGAGAGAGCAGGACTGGGATGGGAGGGATGGGACACAGCACCAGATACACCTGAGAGCAATCTGGAGAGCAAAATTGCTCTTTAAGAAGAACAGCATCAAGAGTTAAGTAAAATCCATCTCTCCACTTTCAGAAACTTGCTGCTTGTGGCTTCTTGCAGTGTGAGACCTGAGAGAGTTCAAACCTGTTCTTCAAGCAAGTTTGGACACCACCTTGAGTGCAAAAAACATGAGGCAGCAAGAAATCAACACACCACAAACAAAAATACAGTTTGTGTTCTCCAGTAACAGAAAGTCTGGTCTGCTGGAGAGGGAAAAGAGGAACATGAGAGCTGGGGAGATGAGGCTTGAGACAGAGCAGCATCTGCAGAGCTCAAACTAAAGAGAGCAGTGACAAAGTCGTGTCCTGGGGACACAGATGAAGGGAGCCACATCTAGGAAATCCCTGGATCCAGGACACAGGCCAGGCTCACCCCAGACCCACCTCAGGGCAGGGGCAGCAGGATGGTCCTGCAGGGACCCCTTGACCCACCTTGCCCTGCTCCAGCTCCAAGCAGAGAAAAGCAGAGGTGAGAATGTCACTCCTCAGGGCACCTCCTGCTTTAACAGGAACACACACACACTGCACAGGTTTGAATCCAGGCAGGATCTTCCATCTTGATGAACTTCCTTTAACAAACTAAAGTCATTCTATCACTGCCAGCCCATTAAAAAACCCCTTCCCCTCTGCCTCCCTCCAAGCCTGAGGCCTGGATCAGTGAGGAAAGAAGTTGATTCCCCAAACTTTTACCAGCATTCCCAATTTTAAGCCTTTCTGCTTCTGGCTATGACTTTGCTCATCCTCAAGGCAGCACCAAGTAAGGCTTTCCCCTGTGGTTTATGTAATATATCAGGAAAAAATCCAATGTCTGGGACACTGAGCTGGAGGAGGGGAATGCCAAGGGAGCTGTGCAGCCTGTTCCTGTCCCCAATCACCAGAGTGGTCATGGTACAGCTGCAATTGGCTCAAGAGAGGAAGAGCCAAAAAGGATTTTAAAAATCACTCTTCTATAACAAATCAGTTTCTCAGCTTTCATAACACATTTTCATCCTCTGGTGTAACAGGCACTGCTTCGCCTAACTTTGAAAATAAGGGGCAGCAGATCCCTAATTGGCCACATCCTCCAGGAAAACAGAAATTAATCACACACAGGATTTTCCTGTGGCATAAGCAGCTCATGCTGTGGTATCAGCCAGAGCTCTGACAGGACCCACCACTCATGGAGTGAACAAAATTGCTGCACCCAGTCACTAAACACAAATCTCTTGCTTACAGGAACTCTTTTCAGTGTTCCTCCTCTCCTGCTGGCCATGAGCTCCTGGGGACACTTTTCTAGGAGAGAAGCATCCAGTGAAGAATGCAACAGGTAGCAACAGGCACTCAGTAGGTGGGCATGGAGCTCTGGGTGGCACAGCTCCCTCCTCACAGGCAACATTCCAGCTGGGAAGGGTCACAGCTGCTTTCAGACCCGGCTCCAGTGTGATTATTAACATTTATCTCACAGAAACTGTCTTTGAGGGGTGTCCTCAGGCCACAGCCAAGTCATGAACTGATCTGACTTCAGCTGACTCAGAGGCAAACTTGGAATAACCACAAACACGCGGCCAAGGCACAACGTTCTCTTCCTTGTCTCGGCACAAACATCCCATACAAGGCTCAGGATTTGGGGATAAAGCATCCCCAGGGACTGCTCTCACCCCAGGAGGGGCACAACCAGCAGAACCTGAATCAGTGAAGTGCAAGTCAGCACAGGGAGAAGGCAGAGCATCACCTCAGCTCCATTTCCATACGGATGGAGCCCACTTAATGCCCTAAGGACAAGAAGGGTTTGGATGGCAGCAGCACCTACAGGGTGAGGCAAAGCAGGATCACTCTGTGCCAGGCACAAAGCACAGCCCTGTCCCATGGCAGACCAGAGGGAGCAGGGACAGAGCTGCTCTCCCCACATCCCACCTGGTGAAACAGAAGAACCAAAAAAGAGGCCCAAAATCCTGGGAAAACCTGCAAAGCACCAAATCCCAGCTCTGCCTAGAAGGATCTGTCTCCCTGCTGAGGTGGAGACTCAACGTCCTGCTTGGCTCCACTTTGGGATGTGTACACGACTCACCAGTGCTGAAAGTACAAGTGAGAAATTCAAAACATCCCAAGACAGATGTCACCAAAGCCAACACTCCCTGCCAAGCTATCATATAATTTTTGCTCAGGCCAGCTATTATGCAGCACAGCTATTTTAGAGATGTTTGTCCTGTTTTACACATCCTTCTGCCTGGTGGAGACTGCCAACAGAAGAAAAATCAGAATCTTTCAGAAACCTCTGAACCAGCATTCAGAAATGTAATAAGCAATTTCAAGTTTAATCCAGGGAGTAAACAGTGACCAAATGGTCATTCCCAGCTTTCTGGTAGTGCACCTGAGCCCTTTCCCAATCCCACAGAGGAAGCTGATTGCACTTTTCCAAACCCAGCACTGCTGCTGGTGCTAATTTTCACCTCAGGCAGATATAATTAAATACTACCTCTTGGAAAGAAAATAGCTGTTAGCCTCGGATAAAGTCCAGATTCAAAAGTTGTGCGAGTTTACTCTACAAGAACTATGGAAAATACCAAAGTATTTCATGGTATTTCATCCCTTGGGTACACACAAACCAAACAGGAACCATTCCAGACAGTGGTTCACCCCAACAGTGGATTTTCTCCCCAGTTTGCTCTGCAAACTGCAGTTTACTCTGCCTCAACCACCAGGCTGAGTTGTGTCCTCTCTCAGTGTCTTCCATGTCAGAAGGCCAGCAGTTTCCCCATCCCAGTTTTGCCATCAGAAGAGGAGGAAGGAGCCTCCTCTCTCAGAGCTCTGCGGTGCTCAGAGCACTCTCTAATTGCCCGATGCACATTCAGGTCAGGTCCTCGCCCTGGTGACACTAATGACTGAGATGGGGACTGTTTGTGACACAATCAAGGAAAGTTTGTAAACATCACAAAAGCCTGGAGTGCTTCGGAGAACAGAGACTGCAGGAGAACAGAGAGCAAGGGAAGGGAAAGGGAGGAGCAAGGTGTGTTTTTATCCGAGTTCTCAGGCCAGATTAATGCATTTCTGGACTGATTGCAGCATTATCTAATGTTCTTTCTGTGTGGGATCAATAACATTGCCACGATGTCAGTGCAGTACAGTGAGGGTTTCCCCAGGACATGTCCATGTCTCCCTCCCACACCCAGAAATCTCCAGAGTGCCCTTTTAAAAGCAAGGGGCCAAATCCAGGGGAGTTCTCTGGACAATGGTGGACTTGTCCCCAGCATGGAATTGTCACTCTCCACAGTCCAGGGGAACCATTTGATGGATTTGGTGCTTCCCACGCGTCCAAAATCAGCCAGCCAGCACAAAAAGGCAAGTCAGAGCACCTGTAGCAGTGGAGAAGAGCAGGACACCTGCTGCCAGCAGGTATTTCCCAATTCTGCCAGAAAATTTCTCTATTCTGCCCAACAATTCCTCAGAGATTACACACAGCTGAATCAATGCACTTGAATTAATGCCAGCCCAAAAGCCCCATGGAAGGTAAAGGCTCACACAGAACTTGGCCAGCTCAAATTTGAGGAGCACAATGACACAACTGGACAACTCCAACAAGCCCCAGCAGTGACCCAACACCAGGAGCTGACCCCACCAGCCCTGCAGAGTCACAACTTCCAAAGCCTTGGGCTTCCAACAAGTCCTTCCTGAAACTTCACAATTCTGTGAAAGGCATCAGAAAGGGGAGCACACACAGACACACAGAGCTGCACAGAACCACCCTCCCTGGTTTGTGGTGTGTGACTGCTGTAGTAAAAGTTTTAACTCCAGTCTCTGTAAATAGAGATGTTTGGCCCAGTCAGCACCCGGAGTATTTGCTGCCAGCACAACAGAGCACATGCCTTTGTTTAGGAGGGGCTGAATTTAGGGAACCACTAAAGGATGTAATAAAATGAATAAACACTTTCATTTTTGGCATGGGTCTCCCCACCCAGCCCCTAGAAGGAAAATACCTCCCCCAGCTCCCCAGATCTGGGGTCTGGCACTCTCTGCCTGCACAGGTATCTCCTGCAGTTCTTACACCTCCATTAATGCTCTCAGGCAAAAAGAAAACTCCCCATATTAAATTTTAGTACCAGTTACTGTGGCTTTGCCACCCAGCCACCCGAGGTTCCACCCATCACACCAGACAGAGGCACTGAATTCACCCTCCTTTCTGCCTTGCAATGAAAGTGAAGTGAAGGAAGAAACTAAGTTACCACTTCGCAGTGAGGACAGAGGCTCCACCAGCACCGGCTTTCAAGGCCCAAAAAGCACAGCAGAGAGTTTTAAAACCCTCCTGCCCTGCCAGAGCCACCCAGATAAGCCACAGGAAAATGTTTCCCATTTCTCTTCAGCAGCAGCTGGGAGCAGTGCTCATGTGCAGGCACACTTTCATGGTAAGCAGCCTCCTGCTAAAATTTCCTCTGCAAAAGTGACCAAAATCTAGTCCCCAGAAAGTTGCCACGAAAAACCAAGAGAAAGAAAGAAGCAGCCCAACTCTGGTTAAAATCCAGCAGGTTTCTCCCCAGCTCTAGCTCCCCCAGAGTAATGACATTAACTCTGCTGCCTCCTTTTTCCCTGGAGTTGCTCTACAATACAACACGAGGAAAAAACACCTGCTGCCCTCCCTAATGAACCAACACTCATTAAAGCAGACAACCCAGTAGCTGCTGTGCTAATTACTGCAGAGCATGCAAAGAGAATTGAAGACGAGCTACTGTATCCCAGACACTTTGAGCATTCCTGGGCTTTTCTAGCCCTCTAGTCCAGCCACTGCATCGCCTCCACTTCACTTGCTAGAGAGATAGAACACAACGGTGGTGAACAGCACGAACCACGCTGTAAGGCCTCAGAGTCACTCATTTAGTCTTCTTTCGGTTTAGTCTTTTCCAATTTTTATCTAAATGAAGAGAATGGGCATTGCCACGAACGCCAAACAGCCTGGAGCTTTTTTTTTTTTTTTTTTTTTTTTTTTTTTTTTTTTTTTCCCTCTCCTGCCAGCCCAGTGTGAATTTCTGTAGCGCCCAGTTTTAAAGCTGAGACTCGAAGTCTCTGCAGTGCCATCAGGAGCCTCCCATGCGAACGAGGAGCTCGAAGCATCACCCTCCTCAGCAGAGGAGCCCAATGCCAGGGATCCCACCGGGGCATCGCCAGCTCCCACCGCCCACCAGCGGAACGAGGGAGCGCCGCGTCCCCCCGGCTGCTCTCACTCGGCTCGGGTGGACCCCCGCCCGTGCAACAGCCCCGGCTCCCGGTGCTGAGCGCTCCCTCCTCCCGTCCCGGGGCCGGGCTGTCCCCGAGCTCCGGGCTGTCCCCAAGGAGCCGGCTGTCCCCGGGCTGTCCCCGAGCTCCAGGCTGTCCCCAAGGAGCCGGCTGTCCCCGGGCTGTCCCCGAGCTCCAGGCTGTCCCCAAGGAGCCGGCTGTCCCCGGGCTGTCCCCGGCCCCGCTCACCTGCAGTAGAGGCGCCGTGCGGCCGAGCCGGGGCTGTCCCCGCCGGGCGGGCTCGCCATGGGCGCCGGCCCCGCGGCGGGGAGCGGGCAGCGGAGTATGGCAGCGCCGGGAAGTGATGCACCGAGCAAAGAAACTCGCGGGCAAGGCCCCTCCTCTCCGGCTGATGTCACCCGGCCTTGCCTCCCTCCCTCCCTCCCTTCCCGCCGCGGGACGGGCAGCGCAGCCCCGGGCACGGCATCCCCCGTGTCCCTCCGGGGACATCCCCGCGGTGACAGACATCCCCGCGGTGACATCCTCTCGGGGACAGCCCCGGCAGTGCCTCACCGCTCACCTGGGACACGTGAGCACCACACCTGCAGGTGATCGCCGAGGGAAAGCAGAGCAGCATCGCTGATTCCTGCCCGGCTGGAGCTGTTGAAAGCCATAACGAGTCTCGCTTTTGGCTTGGTCAAAGCCCTTTTGTGTTTGAAAGTGTCTGCACCTGGAGGCAGCCAGGAGGAGCAGCTGGCACCAGGCAGGTCCTGGCAGGGGTGTATTTGCTGTGCTGGGTCAGCAGGGCTGTGCCACAGCCACAGAGCAAAGTCTGGCTGCTCTCTTTGGTAGCGAGGAATCCCCCAGGAAAAGGAGTTTTCCCTCCAGCCCACAGCAGCTTCTTTCACTTAACTCTGTCCTGTTGAAACGTGGGGCCTTTAATAATTTTTTCCACACCTAGAAAAGGATGCAGTTCGTCTTCAAACACTGCATCCAGCTCCCTCTGTTCTCCAAAGCTTGAGATGCTCCTGGAAAAGTTAGGGAGTTGGTCACTCAGCAGAAACCTGGCTGAAAGTTGGGGCCACTTACCCAGCAACAGCAAATTAAACATCATTATCATCACAGGCCCAGCCCCAAATGAGCAGAGCTCTGACCTGTGGCTTTCCCTGGGTTCCAGCAGCTTGTTCTGCACACACACAACGCTGTGGTTGGTGGGAATCCAGAGCTGTGCCTATTTACTGCCTCTTTCACCCTGGGGACCTGCTCAAAACCCCTCTCAGGAGTAAATCCCAGATCCTGCTTAGAAAAGAACATCATCAATAACACCCCACTAGCAAACCACAAAAGCCTGTTTCCCAAGAGCTAATTGATTGGGCTTTTAAATTTGAAACAAAACTCCATAAACAAACCTGTGTCTGTGTCTCAGCTTAGGAACAGTCTCAATTCTGTAGATAAAGCACAACAGAGAAAGCTGCAATCATCCTGCTGAGAGCTGTCTCCTCACCCACGGAGGTGTGGTGCTGTCCTGGGCGCCTTATTATCCCAAAAAAAGGAACTCCTCTGAGGAAGCAGCCATAGAACCCCCATGGGAAGGAGCACTGGAAGGACCAGGCTGGGACACTGTGCCTCACACCAACCAGTTTTATCCAGGTTTGTGGTTTCACTGACAGCAGCAAACATCCTGGTGCAAAGCAGCTTTTCACAAGCCATGGAAACGTGGGACTGCTCAGCCCTAAGTGATTCTGGCACTTCAGAGGGGGTGTTTGTCCATGCCTCCCCCTCTTCCAGACAAGGACACGAGTGCAAAAGATGAAACCCAGCCTGTGCTGCTGCTGCTGCAGCCCTTCCTCAGTCCCAGGCACTGAGGATGCCGAGCTGAGCTGGGCCCCAGAGCTGGGCTGGCATTCAGCGAGTGTGGGAAGACAGAGGAATTGCCCTTCAGAGAAACAATGCTGGAAAGGAGAGCAGGGGAATGGAGGGAGGAGGCCAGCTTCCAGTTTGGGCTCCAGCCAGATCCATGGTGTTCCACAGAGCTCTGGGCAGGCGGGTCACCCCCACGTTAATGACACAGGAATCGCTCGGTCAAATTCCAGGGCCTGGCTTGTGCAGGAGGTCAGACTGAGATGAGCATAATGGTCCCCTCTGGCCCTCAAACTCATGAATTTGCAATGGATAATTTATCATCTGACAAACTCGGCTTCTCTTTCTTCTTGTACAAGTGGCAAATAGGTCACAATAGATTTGAATTCATTAGATGAAATAATTCGATTACTTTGCTGTGGGTTGGGTTTGGTTAACCCTACGTGGTCATGCCAAGAAGCTCCCTGCAAGGACTTGGACCTCAGCCACAACTCAGATCCATTGCTCAGCTGCAATGAAACAGGGAAATTGTAAGAGCACAGAGAGAAAGAAACCCCAGTATTTCAGAAATGCCACTAATTCCTCTGGTGAACTGTGTGCACATTGTGTCATGGGTGTTGGGAAGGACCTGGAGCAATTAGAGAGGCTCCAGATGAATGTGACAAGTGTGACCTACCAGAGAAAGGTATGAGAATTGATTTGTTCTTGCAGATAAGATCAAGAAGTGGAGCTGGAATCTTTAGACGTTGAAAGGGCTGCTGCAGAATGGAAAAAAAAAGGAGGAGTGGATCCTGAGGAACAGGGCAGGGTACAACACAGCCAGGCCAGAATCCAGCAAAGGCAAGGCAGGGTTCATTTTCCATTGACCTTACTCACCCCTGCATCTCCAGCATCTTTTCTTTCTGCAATCTTAAAGCTCAAATTCTTGCTCCTCCCAGTTCCTGAGTGTCTCTACCCCTTCACTTACCAACAGGCAGAATCACAGCTCTAAGCAATAGGATTGCAGGATCCTCTATGACTTCTCAGGCAATTTTTAACATTTCTTTTTAAAATCGGTACCCAAGCTATCACAATACCAGATGAAAGAGCTCCAAGTGTTGCCATATTTCCTTCCACTTGGAAGAGACAGCCTTGAGAGCAGGAAGGCACAGAAAGCTCGAGGGAAAGACAGTGAGATAGAAGTCAACAGTAATTTTTGCCAATCATTTAAGAATTGCCAGGACATAGAAACATCCCTCGGCTGCCTCCATGTCTTCATCATCCAGACGCACCAGAGCCAGGCACTCCCTCCAAAACACAAAGATTTATCTTAATTAGCACGGCAGCTCTCCTGCAGCTCGTGGAATGGATTGCTGGGGGCCTCTGCTGGGGTTTGTGTGCAAAAAGAGCTCTGCAATTCAGGCTCCGACACTGACAGACCCCAGCTGAAATCACTCCAGAACTGGCACTGTAATTGTCTTCTCTTTCTAGCAACAGCTGTGATTAATCACCAGACTTTGCACTGTATTTTTTTTTTCCAAGCTGGCAGGTTCCAAAAGCACCTTGCTATTGTCCTGTTATTTATTTTCTAAATCCCTCTAAGCACAGCCTGCAAGGAAGTTCTGGGTTCAAACCAGCCTAAAAAAAACAACCACACAGGAAAACTGAAGAAACTTGCTCTTGACTTATACCAGTTTCACAGCCGTGAATTTACATAGGGATAAACTTATCTTGGAGGAAGTTTGTACCTTTTTAAAAACAAAATCCCCCAGTGGATGAAGCTTCCTTTGTGTGCAGGAGATGAGAGCTCACAGGGGCTGTTTTTCAGCCTGGATCCAGCTCTTCCCCAGGCACACAGAGCTGGAAGGGAGGGGATGATGTGCAGCCTTGGCCAGGGCTGCTTTCCTGGGAAACATCACTGTTGGTGCTGCCTCATGCCAGTTTCTAAAGTGGAGATAACAAAATAACCTTTAGCATCCCTCCTGGGGAAGGAAGGATGGCTGGAGATCTCTAATGTGTCACTGAGCTGTGAGCACAGGAGTTTGAATGAGCCTGACAGCGGTGTGAGGATGGGTAAGAGAGGAATTGGCTTTGTGAAAGAAAAAGGGAATAATAAAAATGCCCCTGGAGGGTCTGAGGGCTGCTGTGCGAATCAGGGCCTGTCTGAATCAGGAACATTTGCCTTGGCTTTGGGGTTTTCATAAAGCATAATTACATGAGTTGCAACTACATCCTCCTCAGAAGAGCCCAGAGCTGCACAGGAAAGTGAGGAGGGAGCAGGGATGGGTTTCAGCAGAAGTGCTCAGCTATTCCTTTAGTTAAAACAACAAATTAAGAACAAGGTTCAATGTCTGTGCTTGGGGAACAGAACCCTCCATGCTGCTGAAAGATTGAACAGGTCTAAATAAAACTGCTGTGCCACACAGCTGGGTTTTTTCAGGACCTGGAAAGAAATTGCAGTTTTCAAGGGCTTTTATAATCCTTCCTTCCACTGAGTATGGTCCTAAGGCAACAAAACTCCTCTGATCAGAGAGGGAAGGACTCAGTGAGGAACCATTATTTCATCTCCAAAGTAGAAACACAAAAGGTTATTACAATCTGCAGATAACCTGTAATAGAGACTCACAGCCAGGAATATTATTCATACCTGAAATAAAGAGGATCATCTGAGAGTGAAGAGTTGTTTTGCTGACTGTGATTGTCTCTTTTAAAATCCTCTCGGAGCACAGACATTCAGGAAAAGCTCTGAGTAACGAGCTCCTCTGAATAATTCAGCTGTGTGCAGGCACTCCTGAGCCAGCCACAACTGCTGAGCACAGAGGGGCTCAGGAGAGCTGGGCTGCCCAGTCTGGGGGTGGGTGAGATTCCCGTTGGGAATGCAAACCCTGTTGCTGGATGCAAACCCTTCCCAGAAGCTGGACAGGGACACAGCCGGTGGGCTCTTACCTTTCTTTCCCCACCCTCCTGCCTGCCCCTCTCTGCTGGTGCAGCATTGAAAACACACATCAAGACCTCAATGATTCTCATAAAGTCCATCCCCTCGTGGGTGCACCTGAGGATCTGGCCTTTGCTTTGTGCATATTTATACATCCTGTGTCTCTGATGTCCCTGAATTTCCTTTTCATTAATGCTCCTCTGGGCCTCAGAGGAGGCAAACAAACCGACAGAGCTCATCCGCTTCCTTCAGCCTTCAAGCTTGACTGAAAATGCTTCATTAAATAAATAGCAAGAGATCCTTAAAATGCCCTTGCTCCCAGCCTCGTGGAGAGTTTGATGAGATAGAACCCTGTGGGCTGGCACTGGCCTGATGGGGAGCTGGGGATTTTTTAAGCAAGGCCAGAGGGGACTGTCCTGATGCCTCTGTGCTGATGTCACGTATCCCTTGTATCCACGACTCGGCAGCTCCTTTTCCCCTGCTCTTGACCTCTTCCCCCCAAATCCTGCTCTTTACCTCGGAACAGAATGACTCTACAGGGTGCCTGGGAAGGCTTTGGAACTCAGCAAGTTTCAAGCACAGGAGCTGATGCTGTGGCAGAGCTCTGCCTCATGCCAGCCTCCTCTGTGGCCCAGCATCTCCTCAGGGCCACTGGAGCAGCTTGGCCCTGGCACCCAGTGATGGCTGCAGCAAGCTGGACATGCTCGAGGAACATTTCTGCTTCTTTCTCATCTCTTGGTAAAATTCCCATCCCTTCTCACTGCCTGGGAGCAGCTCTTCTGTTCCTGCAGCAGAATTCAACAGCCTGGTGGTGCCTATTCCAAGAGAGCTTCAACCAAGACCTCAGTGGGGTGGTGGGAGGCTCTCTTGGGGCTCACCAGAAATATGCTGGATTTTTCAGCCCTCAGAAGCCTTGATGGCAGTGCCAGGAAGCTTTTCCTGGAGGCACCTTATCAAAGCTCTATTGCTCAGACAAATATCCCAGAGCTCAGTCATGATCAGCTTCTATTTACAATGTTGGCAGTGGATTTGTTTAACCAACTTCAATTTCCAAGAGTCAACAGACAAAACCCCAATTTCTTCTGCTGGAAGTCTGGGAAAACCTCCTGTTGGCATTGACTGAAATAAAGAGTAATCTTGTGTTAAGTATTGAAAGCCCAGAGGGGGAAATAAACATTTTCACCTTTGAAGGGGGCTTTATTCCCTTTTAAGTTGTAACTGCTGGTACTGACATTAATTACAAGCATGTTTGGGTTTGTTTTTAACCAGACTGTCAATATTTGCAGTGTAATTGCATTATTTAGTCAAGCTTCTGCAAGTGCTTTCCAAACACTCAGGGTGGAACTTGTTTCTATGAAACTCCCAACAATTCTGTGATTCAGAGGTGGGAGGAGCAGGAGATTCTGCTGAAGTGACTCTGTCACAGCCACAAGTGACCGAGGCTCCTGCAGCTCCAGCCCCCAGACCAGCACCTGCCGACAGGAAGCACATTCTGCTTATCACCAAAACTACATCAAACCACAGGCTGGGTCTGAACCCATCCAGTTCCTAATCAGCAATGAAAGGCACTGCAAAATTACCACCACTTACAGCTCAGCTCTGCTCAGTTTCCACACATTTTTCGACATTTTTTGCCCTTGAGGGTAAGACTGTTCTAAGCATTCCAGTCGAATACTGGGACAATATTTTAGCACCATTAAGCAGCATTTTATAAAAGTAAAAATCCTCATTTTAGGGCTGGTAGCTGGCAGACACCATTAATGTTGATTTTTGAGTAAGTAACAGAACACAAGGAAAGTTTCAAAGGCCCAAAAAATTCCTTCCCTGTGAGGATGGGGAGGCCCTGGCACAGGGTGCCCAGAGAAGCTGTGGCTGCCCCTGGATCCATCGAAGTGTCCAAGGCCAGGCTGGACAAGGCTTGGAGCAACCTGGGATAGTGGAAGGTGTCCCTGGATCAGCTTTAAGATCCCTTCCAGCCTAAACCCATCTGTGATTCTGTGATTTTATTAAATATCTTGGAATAAAAGTAAGTGGGATTACCCAAGTACCTCATTAATCCAATATTGGTGCGATGCTGATATGGGATGCAGTCAAAAGGGCTCTGAGGAATGTCAATCCCTTGCTCCAGAAAACTGTTCATTAAAGAAGCAATCTTTCATATCATTTCAGTTAATGAAGATAATTCTGCTGACATAATAGATTTAGACTTCTGCAAAGCAATTGACTTAATCTTGCATGACATTCTGTTAAAAATAGTACCCAAAAAAAGGGAAAAAAAATCAATGTAAGTTATTTTAAATGGATGGAAAAATTAGTAACATGCATCAAAAAGTAATTATCTGATGAAGGAATTTCTAGTGTGTCCAAAAGGATTTACTCTTGGTACAGTGCTATCCAACACTTTTATCAATCCAACACTTTATCAAAGCACCATTGCAGCCAAGACTGTAAATATCACCTACAGGAGTGATGCAAAATTTGATGGTGATTTGTTCTGTTTGCTTAAGTGATGTTTAAACTCTGACTTAATCTTAGGTGTGAGTTAACCTTATAGACAAGAAAATTTCTGGGACTAGAAAGGAGAAAGTGGCACACCCAGAACTGGTAGTGAGGCAGAATCAGCCTGGAAATAAGAGGTGATTTTTTAAAAATGTAGGTAGTTAAACAGTGGCACAATTAACTTTTCAGGAGCAGAGTGCAGCCTGCATTAGGTGGTGTCTGGAATAAAGGTGGCTAAAACCCCTGCAGCTCAAACACAAGTTCTGGGGCTGCTGCAGCGCTCACCCAGTGTTTGTGTTACTCCAGATCTTTAATTAAACAACCTGCCCTATTTAGCTGTGAAAACACTCCTCTCGTTTTACCCATTGAGCAGAGTTATCACCGATATTGGATATTTTTTCCCTGCCTTGGCAAATCCCAGCGCTGTGGCTGACACGAGGGCCGGTTTGTGGTGGATCGATCCCACGGGTGATTAACAACCCGCACGGCCGGGGGGAAAATGAACGGGAACGTTTGCTCCAAGTGGGATCAAACATTTGTGTCCTTTGTTGTTTGTGGCCCCCAGGGAAAAAGAACCGTCCTGGTTCTGCAGGAGAAGTTTGACACTGGCACAGTAGCGTTAGTCTGTGTCTGCAATCTCCATCTCCTCTCTTTTTTCCTTGGAAAAAAAAAGCAGTGAAGGCTCCTTGGAGTGTCCCTCCCTCCTGGCTGCTGCTTTTGACTTTCACTCCAGAGCTAAGTGATGTTGTCATAGAAACCAAAATGGGGTGAGTGTGAACCCTTCCAGTCCAGGCTGGGACAGGACAGCACATTTCCCTTGCCCGATCTTGGTCTCTACAAACTCAACGTCTTCCTACCAGAAAAATCAATCCAGCCCACATTTTCCTACAAAATTCTTGCACAGTGCTGGCACTCCTTGCCCCCTAAATAACCATCATTTCCAGGTCCCACACTTTGCTGCAAGCAAACAGAACCTCCTCAGGGGTCAGCTTCCCTGCTTACATAAACTGGGGGAGCTCCACTGTACATCAGCAGAGAATCGAGCCTCCAACATATGCAGGGTTGATTTTCCATCGGAGATGGGCAGGCACTGGTAGCTATTTTCCTTTGCACTCAGCTCCATATAGATTCACTTTGTCAATAATAAGGCAATATTTTTGTTGGTTTGCATGATTATCTGAAGAGACAGAGAGAGAGAGAAAAAAAAACAACAACAAAAAAACCAAGGCCAGACAAACAAATTCCAGTCAGTCATAAATGATCTTGGGTTAAATGACTGTGCTGCCTGGCATCCCAGGGGATAGCAGGAATGAAACTCCAGCAAATCTGAGGGCAACCTGACTTGATGGAGCGTAACAAGGCAGGAGATGGCCTGTTGTGTTGGCTCAGCCTGCTGCTTCTCCACTGACACTGTTTGGGATTGGCGTTTAGTGCTGAAATAAATACAATCGAGGGGAATCAGGTGGATTTACGAGCAGAGGGTCAGCGACCTCAGGGACTGTTCTCAGCAAGGGGGATTTATAAAGCTCCTCTGCTCTCATAACCTCTGCTAGTCATGCTGCTGTCCCAGCTGGGACTGTCATCAGCTCCGATGCCAGGGCTGAGATTAATGGCCTGCAAATTGCTGAGTAGCTCTAAAGAGCTGAAAGGTGGAAGGAGGGATTTCGAAGGCTGAAGGCCCAAGGAGAGCACTCCAGAGAGGAATAAATGCAGCAGGGAAGTGGAACGCTGGCTGGCAGCATTTGCTGTGTGGGCAGGACTCAAAACAAGCAGCAGCAGAGGTAGGACAGGAGGACCCAATTCCCAGATTTTGGTTGGACTGTTTGGATTTTGAACGAATCATTTTTGTTGAAGGAACAGGCTAAATCTTGCCATTCTTGGTAGCTGTTTGATGCCTTGTTGAAAGGTTGAAGCAGAACTAAGTTACATGTGAAGAAAAAGCTGTGGAGCACAGTAAAACAGCCTCACAGAGTGCCCGGAGCTTTGAGATTTTGCTGCCAAGGACTCTGCATTTTCCAGCTCAAAAGGAATTTTCCTTCTATTCAGTGACACAAATATACCCAGGTGTGCAGCAACCTGCATGTTTCAATCCAGTCACACTAAGCTGTGGTAAATCAGGAGATTTTGAGGTTTACAGGATAGGACGAAAAGGCAAATTTGTAAAAGTTAGAGGAGCGAAAGCTCACCCTGGCCCCATGGTGGGTCCACATAAGTCAGATTTAACCACTGTCCTTACCTGGGAATGGGATCACACAGATGTGTGGTGTCTGATCCAGGAAATTATGGATTCAAGCACTCAGGACCTTGTAATAAATGGTGATGAAGGCAGCACTGCAAAAATAATGTTGTTGCTGTCTCACAGCACTCCATAGATCACTGTGCTTGAGTGTCAATAAATGGGGGCATCTGAACACAATAAATCATTCCCCATTTATCTGATCCCTTGTTACAGGGCAGGGCTTGGGGCTCACAGTAAATTTGGTCTCACTTTTAGGTGTAACAGGCTGTTTTGGGAGCTTTACCAGATGGACTCTTCCCCAGCTCCAAACCAAAAGAACAAATTGGGAGCACCCCTGAGCTGTGGGGTCTCCAATCTGTGGGTTATGGACCCTGCTCCTCATCTCTCTGAGCTTTTTGGACACAGGTATTGTGCCTGCTGCTCTGGTTTGGGGCTCGGGGAACACGGGGCTGCTCCTGCCCCCACCAAGATCCACAGGAATCTTTGCATCAGCTCCTGAGTGTTTCAGGTCAGGCTTGAAGACACTTCATCACTCTGTACTGTAATTCTCACCACCCACGTACTCTTCCTTCTCACTTCGCAGTGCAGGGAGACAAGGTGGAAGGAAATGTGCCATTTTACCTGTAGATTGGTGATTTAAATTGCCAACTGCTGACCTGGCACTATAAATCCTCTCCTGCAGCTGGAGAGCCCCGTTTACTACAGCGGGTTTCCATGGCAATCCTGGGCTCTCTCACATTCCACTGCACCGTGCAGCCAGCCCCTCCCTTTTCACTTCAGATTCCATTCACACAGAATCCTATTGATAGGAAAAAAACCCCAAATGGGCCGTGGATAGCTATTTCCTATCTTAACACACTTTCCCCCCAATAACTGGATGATGGATCTGTATTTTAGCACATCAAGAGAACACTTGCCCTTTGCCAGACACCACTTGGCAGGCAGCATAAAATCCAGATATTCTGAAGGTCTAGTTTTATCCTGACACACATTACTCCTGTTATTTTAGGACATCAGTAGGAAAATACAAGCTTGATATTCCCTTGTGTTTCTGGCTGCCAGCCAAGCAAAGGCAGCGTGTCTCCGTTGCAGCAAATCCTTCCCTGAGCTGGGGCAGCCTCCCACCTGCAATCCGGGCTGTTCTCAGCACTCAGTGCAACTCAGCCACGGTGGGGATGGCACAGCCCATGGGAAAAGGATCTGCTGCTTCCCAGCAGCGTGGGAAGGAATTAGGAATTTCATCTGAAAAAAAAAAAAAAAAAAAGAGAGAGGAAATGTTATCAGTGGTGGTGTTTTACATGAACACTGATATCTCACAACGTTACCTGTGGAGGAAGAAATCCGTGCCTTACCTCAGGACCTGTGACATGGCACCATTAATGGGACAGCCCATTTGTCTCAGTCTTATCATGCAGCTGATTTGGGAGATGATAAGCGCTGCTAAGAATGACTTCAAAGCCTAGTGGTCCTCTAAGTTCCTTGAGGGTTCCAATCAAATCCCAATTTATTAAGCGTCTTTATCTTTGTCCCGTTTAACTTCAGGGAGTGTTTTGTCACAGATTCCAGGGGGTGCAGGATTGAGGTCTTGGCTGTCAGACTCCAGAGCAGTGCACTTGGTTTTTTTATCAGCTGCCTCTTCCCTCCATATGCTCATTACAAAATTCATGTCACATCCAGCTTGCAATCGAAGTCTAGATTTGGGCTTTGATTGTTTGCTAACTGAGAATTGCTGTGAAGATGGTTTACCATGAAAATTGCTTAGTCAGGCGCTGTAAAAAAAAATCAACAAAGAAATACCATTTTATTTCCTTTTAGCTGGACTCCCTCCCATAAGTGAGGGAACTCACAACACTCCCACAAAACCAGGCACAGGGAGCAAACCAGCAGGAGAATAAAGGAGTGTGTGTGCCAGAGCTGTGGGTTGTTTGTAAGATTCTTGGAGCATTCTGAAGGGTGCAAAAATTTCAAAACACTGAGACTTAGGAGGAATTTCTGGTTTTGGTTCACATACATCTGCACTTCCTGAATTTTGCTAGACCTTGTGGGTTACTGGGTGAAATATTTCCTAAACTGTGACAGTGCACAGCAGCAGAAGCTGAAGCCTCTGGGGGGTGAGTCCATATCAAACAAACCTTCCGACTCCAAACAGCCTTGTACAGGGTTGAGTAAACACCAAACTCACTTGCCTTTGCCTTGCAAAAACAGCAGAAATCCACACTGGAGCTCCAAATGCCACAATGTGGCAGAGCTGGGCCCTTCTTGCCCCATTCAGCATTGTGTGAGCAAGGGGGAAGTGCTGGTTGGGAAAAAGAAGACTCAAACCCAGACAATGAGCTTCTCGTGGGATAACCCCGTGTGGGGGATCAGCTGAACTTCCCTTGGTTCTTAGATGAGAAACTCTGCAATATCCTTGCCAGAAAAAGCCTAAAATTCCTCCATAAAAGCTGCTCTGAATAGGCCATAGCCCATTGTCTGATTTGCTAAAATGAGTAGGTGGTAGTTGGAGTATCTCAGTAGGGGAAATTCAGTGTTTTGGGGACTGGTGCCTCAAAAATGCCATAGGAGTGAAAACCTGTGGCCTCTTCCTGCCTTGGTTCTGTGAGACAGGAGCTGTGGGGTCAGCAGGAGACCACTGTACATGAGTGGCTCATTCTGCTCAGAGCTAAAATACAAATTCTGATGGATTTGCTCCTCTTTGCCTCAGCTCACACCGGGCTCCCTGACTTGGGAGTTTCACACGCTGCAGAAGTGGGATTTGGCCCAGTGGTAGGTTTCACTTCATCTCTCAGCAGATTTGTGGTCTAACACTCCAAGATGTGCAGCACAACACAGTGGCAATCTGTCACTCTCCTGGCTCTTGTCAGCTCCAACAGCTTGCTGAGAAAACACGGAGCCAAAATAGACGCCAGTCCGACCTGAGGGACCGCAGAGAGCTCTGCCTGTCACAGCACAGACATTCCTGCTCCACTTGGCTCCCCCATCATCCCAGCAGGCTGGGACCAGCCCTGGCCTTTCCTGTCACAGTGTACTATCTTCCCAAATCTCCCCTAAGCGTTGCCCTGTTGCCCTCCCGCTGCTGAGGTTGCACATTGTGTTCTCTCCCCTCTTTGAGGTTCCACCCCTGAGCCCCCAGGCTGCAATTAGGGCTCTTATCACTCGGAATAGCTGTGGCTCTCCTCTTGGACAGGCTCTGCATTCCCAGCACTGAAACCTCTAATCAGGCCAGAACATTGGCTTGGAACAGCTTGAAACGGGAACTTTCTGCAGCTCAGGAATTCCTTGTTTGGTTAGGCTTGAAAGGCTGAAATTCTGGGGGATATCTGAGCACAGGCTCTGAGCAGGGACATTTGTTAGATCAGGCTGGGTCTGTTTCTTCAAGAGGACTTCTCAGAGACCACAGGGATCCATGGGCACGGAAGGATGTGGTGCCAGTGTCTCACCCCACCCTCTGAGTGCTTTCCAGTAATAACCAACACTCACAATCCTGACATTGCTGCTAGAAGCAAATCTGTAGAGTTGTAAAGAATGAATTAACAAATAATTGAAGGTATAAACCAGAAAAAGGAGTCGGATTCAATATAAACCAGAATGCTGATGGAACAGCACACAGTTGGCTCTGCTCTGCAGTGGAGTGGGAAAAGAGGATATAGAGCCTTTTCTTGGGGTACTCACTGAAGTTCAACTCACAGCAGCAATAAGTGGGGTAAGAAGAAATGTGTTTTATGGCTTTGCAGAGGTAATTTTGAGGGGTTGTAAGAAATGCACTGTCAGGCCTCAGTCCAGGACATCACAGCCACCTGAAGTCCATCAGATGCTCCATAAAAAGAGTGAAAATGAAAAGGAAAGTGAATTGCTGCTGTTGAGAGAGTTTTGCTGCTGCTTCCCAGTCCAGGCTGTCTTTGTCCGAGGTGGAACCTGCCCCTCCCCTGGGCTGTCCCGGCAGAAACTGGGGCCGGGAGGCTCCAAACACCGAGTGCTGCAGCTGCAGTGTGCAGGCTGCGTTTGCCCTCTGCTGTTGGCTTATCACACTGTTCCCTCCGGATAACCCAAAACCTGGAGAGCCTGAACGGTTACAGCCCAGATTTCAAATACTTACACTTAAAAAATTGTGATGCTTAAAATTAATGAGCTATATACCTGAAACTTTAGTATACATTTCTTTTATATTGTCAAGTTTTTGCTTATAATCACAAAGACCAGAAACTTTTTGTTTGTTTGTTTTTTTAATTTTCCCCTCAATAGAACCCAACAATTAAGCCCCCTGCTCTCTTGAAAGCAGAGATTCAGATGTGACTGAGAGCAGGATCAAATGCTGGGTGAGCCCACAGGGGAAGGTGTGAGGAGAGATGCCCTGGAATGAGAAGAGCCGCTCTGCAATGAGGAAAGATGCCGTGGGATGAGGACTCAGAGCAGATCTGGTCCCTCTCCCCGCTCTGGCATCCCAGAGCTGCTCACCCTGCCCTGTCCTCTGCAGCCACCCAGCCCTGCCAGTGGTCACCGCCAGGATGCCAAACGCCCTGGAAAGGACGCAAGGGCTTGTCACGAAATCTGCTGGCACCTTGCCACGTGTTTGCAAGCTGAGATCAGCATTCAGGCTCCCCTTGTTGCTGTTTGTTTTCTCCTCTGCTCCCAACAGCCCCTCCCCGTGCTGTGGCCGCTGTCGCCCGGCACGGAGGGGCACAAACAAAGGTGTGGCCATGGCTGAGCCCTGGAAGGGTTGGTGGGACTTCTCTGGTCCTCCCGCTCCTCCTGGGGCTCATGGGCAGGGCAGGGACTGACCTGGGACCTGTTCCTCCTGTGTTCCCAGCTGGAGGCAGGAGCTGGAGCCTGTGGTTGGCTCAGCCCAGGAAGGAGCAGCACATGGAAATTCAGTGCTGGGGTCGCTCTCACGCCTCTCTTTGGAAGTGCCTTTGGGATCAGCCATCCTTGAAAGACAGCAGATCATCTCCAAAGGGCTTTTGGGCAGCTCCTAAGTGGATATTTTGTTCCATGCAAGGCTGAGGCTTCAAAAGGTAAGTGTTGAAGTGGCAGGAACAGGGGGATGGATGGACGGATGGATCCATGGATGGATGGGTGGATGGATGGATGATGCATCCATGGATGGATGGAGCTGATTTTCCCAACTCTGACCATTCCTGATCCCCCAAACAGCTCTGCAAAGTGCACTGACCCACAGCAGGACATTGACCAGCTCTGTCATATCCCTGTCTCTCCTAAGACTCCTTCGCAAAGCTGAGACAATTAATATGAACAGGGAACATTTGCAAACACCACAAAAATGTAAATGCTGAGGTTCTTTATGGGCAGTCAGCAATAAGAGATGACAATATTTATATTTATATCAGCATAGGAGCACCCTGGGCTGTTCTCAGAGGGCAGCAGTGACCTGTCCTTTTGCATGGTTGTTTCAGAGACCAAGAAAGCAGAGCTGTAGAAGAGCTGAGAGATGGAGAACAGATTTTCCTCTGGAGAACTGGATCCTGTAACTGGTATGTGGGTAATGAGCTTCCACTTTCCTCTGCACAGTCATAGCAGAGATTTGGGTAACTTTATTTTAAACTCAGGATTTATCACTCATGAAAAAGACTTCAGTGCTCAGTTTAGTCTGGATTATGTGACTTCAGGCACAATGGAGCAAATATTCTGAAGTCTGGAGAGTGTTGGGCAGTTTTGTAACTGTTCATAGCCCTTAGAGTGACACCAACCCCCATTTCATGCTGCTTTCTAAAGAAACCTGCCCTGTGAACCTCCTCAGCCTGAAAGCATCACAGCTCATTTCTATCGAGTGCATTCAATGAGTTCACAGCAGGAGCTTCTCTCTATCTGATATGTCACTTATTTTTTTTTTTCCATAAAAAGACATGAGCCGTTCTTTCACGTTTAATCTTGTGTGGTTTTTTTTTTTTTTTTTTTTTTTTAAAGCAACTACTAAAGATAGGAGTGACTTGGGAAATTCAGCTCAGTCTTTTTAAATGTGTGCTAATATCAGCAAAGATTTTGCTGAATAAACACTAACACAGCCCAGAGAGCTGATGGAACTCAGCACACACTGAGATACAAAAGCAGCCCAGACACAATTTTTCAGGGGCAGTTCTGTGTTTCAGCCACCAGCTCAGTGATCTATTCTGGCTTGGGCGTGAGGGGAAACCGTCAATAGTGAAGAGATGCTAAAATATCTTTCATCTCTTGATTCCACAGCTGTGGCCTTGGCTTGGAAGGGTCTCCAGGAAGCCAAAGCAGTGGTATGTGCAGTTCAGGCAGCACTTGCTGTCACACACCTTTATCTCTTTCTGTCAGCTGCCTGTGCATCACCTCCACAGCTGAATTCCATGGAATATTCTAACTGAAACAATGTACACCTTCCACTTGGTTTGTTCTTTCCCAGTGAACACATCACCTCTTTATTTGCTAAATAACAAAGAGAGGATAAGGGGAAAAGCAAGGAGTTTTACCCAATTTGACAACACTCACAGAGTTATTGACAAGAACACACAAAGCTTTGCCTTGCTCGTGTTTGAAGCCCTGAGCAGAACAACAGCTGGGACATCCTCTGGACTCTCCCTGTCTTATCATCCTCTTTGTAGGGAACATGATGGAGTTGTGAGCACAGCAGCTGCCATCATAACTCACATTCCTTGGATAAATGCAGGATATTATCCAAATCCACGGGGTGTTGCTTGCACAGCGAAGGCCTGACAGCAGCATCCCACTGCTCAAGTTGCTCTTGGCTGGGGTCACCTCCAGCTTAAGCTGTTTTTAAAAACATCAGTAAAAATCTGAGGTGCACACACATGGAAAGTGCAAATAAAGGAGAGAGGTGATTTCACCTCTTATCTTCCCAGTCAATTGCATTCTTTCCAACTGTAGGAAATACCACATGGAACATGCTCAGACAAGCCAGTGTTTACACAGTAACTAGGAGCTGCAAAATTAATCAGAGAAGCAGTGGATGCCAGCAAAAAGCTACTCCAGAAAAAAAACCCAAAACATATGTCTCCTTTCAAAAGAAAAATCTGCTTTTTCACAGCTACAAAGGATTGAAAACAAATTTTATCATCAAACGTGGAGCTGTGCCAAATCCCAGGCAGCCAGAAGAAAGCTTTGGCACGGAAAGAGCTTTGGTGAGTCCTGAGTTACTGGGAAACCGCTGAGATGGGATTGCTTTGGTGCTGGAGGGAAAGGAAGGTGACAGGAGATAGTGAAAAAACCTCTTTGTTGAGGCAAGTGTGTATTTTCATCAGCTTTCTGTCGTGTTCCCAGCAAAATATAACAATGCATGGGAAGTCACACCTTGCTGGGGAGAGCTCAAGCAAAAGCTGCAGCATCAACACCCACCAGCTACAGCTCAGTGAGAGCTCCCTGTGCTTCTCCTCTGGGGGTTTCTTCCCTAGAGAGCCACTGAACTGATGTAAATGGAGCATTTTGTTTGCTAACTTTGGCAGGAAATACATAATGTGCTTAAAATCGTTTCTAAAAGACGAAGTGGGAGAAGAAAAAAGCAGGAAATTTAACCCAATTCCAGAACGTTCTTAAAAACTAATGACAAGAACAGACTTGTTGTTTTTACATCTGTTAAATATTTGTTTCTGAGGTGGTTTATTGGCTGGGAATGGTTTCAGCTGCCAGCCTTCAATATTTATTTAATATTTAAAATATTTATTTAATATTTATGGGCCAGGTTTTTTTGGGGAGATTATCCCCAGTCAAAGTTGCTCTTTGAATTTAATAGTTAAGGAATATTTGTGGCATTTTGACATTGACATAGTTTTGATGTGCTGTAGATGGCAAGAGGAACAAAGATGAAGCAGCTTTGAGTGAGAAAAAGAGCAATGAGATTGCTCCAGCCCACAGGTAAATAACAACCTGAGCAGGGTGGGGTGAACAGCTCTTGGGGGGTGAGCTGGTGAAGGCATATAAAGGGATTTAAAATTCTGGGATGCAGAACTTCAGAAAAAAGTTTAGCATCTGTTCAATAGGAGAAAAAAAAGGAACAAAATAGTCACCAAACAATTTCTCTCTCAGCTGTGACCAACAAGGCAGCGGAGGAAGGAAGTGCCTGACAGGCCCATAATGTCTCATATCAGATCACAATTTGCACTGTACTTCCCCATTATCATCTTCATTTGCCAGGCTGCTGGTGAGTGGCAAAACGCTGATCCTGTGGAGATGCTGAGGTCACCATCAGCACATGTACAAGCTCAGCAGTCACTCATGTCAGTGTTCTGACCAACTGAATAACTTTTAATCCTACGTACTGACCCTTGTTTCTCTTTTCTTTTTTTTTTTTTTTTTTTTTTTTTTTTTTTTTTTTTTTTTTTTTCTGAAGAGAGAGAAGCTCTGCTGTTCTTTCCCCTGCTCGCTCACAGAGCTGTTTGCCTGAGAGCCCTGCTGTGATCTCTGGCCCATCCAGAATGTCCCCTCTGTCCCCCAGGGCAGCCTCAGGACGCTGCAGCCCCGCCAGGAATTGGGCTGTGGATGGAAAAGGCTCACCTGGGACATGGGTACCTGCAAAGAGCCTGGACAGCCCAAGAAGGGACAATTTCAGGGAGCTGAGAGATTCAAGAGGATTCCCAGCACAAAAGGAAAAATCTCCCTGCTCCCTTCATCACTCCCATGCAGAGAGAAGCTCCTTCTCTGTCCTGTGGGGCAGCAACACTCCCGTGCCCACGGCTCTCCTGCTTCCCACATCCCACCTTTCCACAGCCAGAGATCAGAAGCTGGAAGAGCTGTGGAGAAAATCACCCCAAAATAAGTTAGAACAACTCAAGAGGAGGATCCAGGAGCAGAAGAGAAAGCAGCAAGCAGCACCCCGGGAGCAGGAGCACCTGGTTTTTGCTAAAGACCCCCTGCCAAAGAGAGCCCTGAAAAGAAAGGTTTGCAGAGTGGCCTCTGCTCCTCCTGCTCCAGCTCACAGAGGTCAGTGGTGGTCTGGAATTTATGGAGAAAGGCTGGAACTGGGTATTCCCTAGCAGTGCATTGACACAGCTAAAATGTCACCCCTCCCTGTGGTATCTGGGGGGCATCACCCATGTTCTTGTGCTAAATCCATTTATTTCTGCAGGTCCAAACCTCCCTGTGCTGTACCGAGTTCACTTCCCCACCGGATTTACTCCCCAGCACACACAAATTCACAAATTTCCTCAAAATAGTAAAGAATTTGCTGCAAATCTATTTTTTTTCTTCCCTTTCCTCCCACATCCTTCCTTTTGCCACATATAAAACACGGAATAGGAGCCAGCAGTGCAGTAGTGAGGAAAGGCACCACAGGTACTTAAAGCAGGAATTGTGCAGTTCTTACAGGGGATTTAACAGTTCATTCAGTGGAACTGAAAGCAAATATTATTAGACCTTCTTATCCTGCTTTGCTGCTAAATTTGGGGCTGAAGAACCATCCATCTACAGCTGTCACTTTAGTTTAGTGTGGTTCAAGAGCTGGGATTGCTGCGAGCAAGGCGTGGAGTGGGGAGCTGCCCTGGCCAGCCCGGCAGCCTCAGCCGAGGAGGATTACTGTGCGAATAAGGGACTGGAGGAGCCAGGGCTGAAAAGCTGCACGTAATAAATCTCATTGCTGTAATAGCATTAGTGTTAATTCACTGGGCGCTGGCGTCCCTGGCACACCCCGCCGGTTTCCAGGGGCGTTCCCCTTGGATTTGCTCCCTGCCACCTTTTGCAGGGATGTTGCGGTGCTGCCCTCGGGTCTGTGGCAGCCACGGGTCCCTTTCCAGCTGCATCAGGCAGCATTTTCTGTCACCAGTGCCTGATGTTACCCCTCCCAAAGCCAGAGGCACAATCCATGCTGAGGGATTCCCAAGGGAAGGCTTGTTCAGTTTGTTTTTAACCCAGACTATTTTGCGTAAGTGAGCGAGAGAACTGCCAGACAAACTGTTCAGCTTGCGGGACAGGCACAGACTGAGACTGAGGCTGGGGATTAACAGCTCCAGACACTCAGTTCAGCTGCATCTTTGTCTGCCTGTGCTCTGCTACTGAAAGAAATGTCACAGCTGCTTTGCCAAGTATTCCCTCTGTCAGATACCTGCAGCCCAGCCTCGGGAGCCCAGTGCTGCTTTCCACACCTGCCGGAGCTCAGCTGTTGAACACCAGCATCTGCACAGCTCCTTGCAGCCTAATGGCTCTCAAACATTGGTTTTTCTGGGTTTTAGTGCTCTGAACCCATCTCTGTTCTCTCCTTGCCCAAGGAAGAGCACAGAACAGCAGGCAGAGAAGGATTTACCATCCCTGGACAAGGAAGGGATTATAAAAAAGCCCCAAAGAACCAGGTTAGCAATGATGTATCATAATTGGGAACTTCCCTGAGTATTCAGTGTTTGCTCTGCATGGAAATGTTGGCCTGGATCTGCAGAGAAACCAAGGGGAAGGCGTCCCACTGCACCCAGGGGATGCAGCAGATTGGACAGGGCAGTTTATTGTGTTTTATGGATAGACAGGGTCATGGATGGAACCTCAGGGATGGATCCAGGCCATTGCTTCCTTTGCTGGGACATCTATACAACAAAAATCAAATAAAGATGGAGTCCTGCATGTTTGGTGACCAGTTTCAATAAAAAGACTCCTGCTCTTGGATTCCAAAATGGGGCTGGGATTGGATTGTTGGGTTCAGCAAATTTGATTTTAGCTACACTAATACTTTTCTGTATTTTCTTTTCACCTCCTGAATAAAGACCAAAGAGAAAGACGCTCAGCATGGAGAACTCAAACAGAACACCAGAGGCAGCTTTCATCCAAGTCCTGTGTTCTGGAGAGAGCAGTGGCAGGGAAAGGTAAGGCTGAAAACCATGAGAAATTACAGGGACTGATGGACAGAAGTGCCTGCAGCAGTTGAATTCCAGACCTGGCAGGATTAAAAATCATCAGAAATGAAAAATAAGTTGTACATCCTTGGTGGGGAGAGCTGTCTGTCACCTATTCTGTTCTGTTTCCCTAATGAATTAAGGGTGCCACCAAAGGCAGGGATTTCCTGGCCTGCCAAGCAGGGAGCAAATCCAGGCAGTGAAAAGTCAGATGAATTGTCCAAGTCTCAATTGCTGGTTCTCAGTTTTATTTGACAGGTATTTCTAAGGGCAGATTTGAATTCTTGGTGCCATTTTACCCATCTAATGCTATAGCTTTGCATAGAAATGGTTGAATTCAGATGTTGTGGAGAAGAAGTGGAAGCACTGTGGGTTGTACTTTACACCAGCCAAGTTCCCAAGTAACTTGTGTGAAGCAGAAATAAAAAAAATCCAAACTCTCTAATCCAGATGGAATTATCAGCATAATGTGCTGTAGTCCCTAAGTATGATTTAAAATGCATGAAATATGTAATAATTTCCTTCTCCCTCCTTTTTTTTTTTTTTGTTTTAATGGATTGTTTGAAAAATGGCTTGCTCTTCCTCTGAGAGTGGGTCATAATAAGACCATGCCACGTGAAGCATTCATCATTGTAACTGCCAGTGTCATGGTGTCTTTATTGGCTATTAGTTTCTGTCACTGAAAGAGCCAAGGCAGGGCTACAAAGAGATGAATGAGGGGCAGGGGTCAGAGCCAGAGTACTCAGGAAATTTGATGAATTATAAATTTGCTGTAGTTAACAAAAAATTAAGTCACCACGGCTATAAAATATTCATCTGTTCGTAGGTAGGGGAAAAAACCCAGGAGAATATTTAAATCAAAAGAGTTTCTTCTATCAACTGTTCTCATCAGGAATGCAGGCTGCTCCTGAACTTTAGCATCATAGTTGCTCTAGTTAATGAACACGATGCAGATAAAAAGAAGATTTAATTGAAATATACAACATAGTGAGGCAAAGATTGTTAGATCCACATATTAATTTGTCTGGTGCATTCAGAGGAGCTAAGACAGTACAAAATAAATGCATTTCTAGCACTGCTAAGCACAAAACAAAGTGACACAGAGAGGTGTTTCCTTAAAGACATGGATGGATCCCAGCCCCCCTGAGCCCAGCAGATCCTGGCAATTCCCTCTGTGTTCCTGCTGTGAACACCATGCACAGATCTGGTGATAATTCCTTCCAAAGGAAGTCTGTGGGATTATAGGAAGTGACTTCAGCCCCACAGAGAGTTGAGCTCTTCCTTGTCTGAAAACATCATCTCCCCTGTGACACGGTTGACATGAGCCTGCAGAGCATCTCAGAGGCTGCTGCAAATGAAGAAATCAAAGCTGTTGGCTGTGACTCTTTCAGTGGCTGTGGAGCAGAGGAGATGTTGCCTTACTCTGTTCCCAAAGCACAGGGGAATCTCAGGGCAGTCCCACTGAGTCTTTGAGAAGTGTCCAGCAGCTTCCCTGACTCTGAGGTGCTGCCCACAGCTCAGCACACACACAAGTTATGAGCAGCACCTTGAAAAGCCTGACTCAGTCCATTGACTGAGCACTGAACCACATGAACTGAGGCTGAGGCTGATTTCTGAATAAAATTCTTCCTATTAAGAAAAACCAACACAAAACACTTGAGTATTTTAATTGGGGGAGATTTTGGGGGGTAGAATTTCCATGCAAAACCCACTAAGTACCTGTTCAGCCACCTTGTGCTGGAGAAAGGTTTGCAATAAATACATAATTGTGCAAGTATTGGCATGCTGTGAATGCAATCTGAAATTATGAAGTAAAACAGTGATAAATGTTGTCTATTATGTGACACCACCTATTAAGCAAAAGTAATTTGTTTGTGCTGCATTCTGCACTGTTTATTTCTGCATTAGACATTGTCCCTCATCCTGTATCCTCCATTGATTCTTCCCCACCACATCCTGCTGATTCTTACCAGTTTAAAAATGAATTTGTTTCCTCTGGTGAGTTTGAAGTAATCACAAGGAAAAGAATAATTTTGTTATCCCCTTCAGTTCTCAAATGTGCTGGTACCAGGAAGTCCTGACCTTTTCTCAGTGTTCTTGAGCCCTCTGGGAGTCAGTGACTTCTGAGTAAAACTTGTAAGAACTGTGAACACACTGCAAGTGTTAAATGCTCTAATTGCTGATGGAAAAGCCTTAGGAAAGCACTGAACCTTCACATTTTACACTCATGAACTCATTTGATTCATGACCCTGGCAGCCTCCAAAGTCTGAGGGCTTTAAAAAGTTTTTATTATCAAAGTAGCACCAACTTTAAAATTTTAAACCTGCTCTGACTGGAACTTTTTAGATGTCCCCACACTTTGAGTGTGTTTCCTGGAAATCACCATTAAATAGACTTCAATAGGAGAGTTACAGTAGCCTTTCAAAGAACATGTGGGGCTTTAATAATGAAATACAAACTATCTGTTTCAGGTGTGAATCTACCTGGCGTTTCTGCATGGAGAGAAGGTCAGAAGTTGGCTAGAAGGCTGCTGGGTCCACCCCCTCCATTTCCACATCTGAGGAGCAGAACTGGAGAGCAGAGCACAGCAAAGGCCTTTGGTACATCTGTCCTACAGCACTGGTTATTTTGGTACACACCTCCCCATAAAAGGATTTATTAAACCTAATTGAAACAAAAGCTTTCCAGGCCCTTCCGAGCACCTTTCTTGGCTCTTGAAATAACAATTGGCCAGTGCAACTTCAGATTTCACCTTTACAGTTTTATCTTCTCCCTTGAATATCACAGATTTTACATCAGACACATACAAACAGTCCTCAGAGCTGCCGTGGGAAGCAGGTTGGGAGATGCGCAGTATAGATACAGGAATTGTTACTCTCTGAAACAATGACATCACTGTTCCCAAATCTTTCCCACAGAACCTTTGGAAGGAGGTCAAGGACTTGGGGAAACACCAGTGATGGAAAAGAGCTCTGGAGTGAAGGGAAATGGACCTGTGGGGAAGAGCCCTGGAGCCCCAAGCGCTGTGGTCACTCCCAGCAAGGCTGAAAGGGGCAGCAGGGCACCCACAGAGGATCCAAACCAAGCACTCAGGACCCTTCCCTTGCAAAGCCAGTCCTGTGAGGAACACAGACATATCAGGCTCCCCAGAGATGCTGTGAAACACCAATCCCAAGGGATCCATTCTCCTTCACCTGGACTTTCATCAATGAAAGACAGAGCCAAGCCCAGCACCTCGGGAAGCTGCAGCAGAGGAAAAAGTGCCTCTCCTCAGAGACAGAAAGGGGCTGAGAAAGAAAACCTTAAGCAACCTTCAAAGAGGAGGGTAAACCTTAAAAAACCTCACCCCTACAGCCCTGAAAGTGTGAAGGAATTCATGTATCGAAAAAATGCAGAAAGAAAGAAAAAACTCCTTGAAGAGAAAAAGTCTTTGGCACAGGCTGCAGAGATGAGGGAGAAGAGGTTGCAAGAAGTGTACAGGAAACAAAAAGAAGCTATTGGGAAGAAATCGTGCCCTGATGAGATGCACAAACCTATTGGGAAAATGGGTTTTGCCAAAGGAAATTCTCAGTATGAATTTGAGCAAGTAAGTCCTAAGGAGTGGCAGATTGAAACCTCTCCTTGATCAGTGCAGCCTCATGTAGGACCTGAAACACTCCATACAAGGAGCTTTGAAGGGCCAGGGAGAAAAAGTTTTATCTAGAAAAACAGAGCAATTAGCTTATAATTATGATATAAACTGCTGGGCTCATTAGTAGGGCTGGAACCCTCAACTTCAGGCCAAAAACCTGGAAATCTCCACTGCCTGAGCTAAAAGAACAGGTTTGCTGTGAGGTGTGAGCAGTTTTCCAGTTACATGAGCCAATTATTAAGTGGAATAAAAGCCAAACATTACCCTTCTGTTTCCAGCAGTTGAGTGCTTACACTGCTGGGCTCTTCTCTTGCAGGAGCAAACCAGTGGGGGAGTACTGAAAAGGAGTTTCGTGGCCTGGGTGGATGAAACATCCTCTCCTCTATCACCTGAAGATCACAGAGGCAGGTACTCAGACATAAAAAGCATCCTAGAAAGCCTCTTTCTCAGCTCACACTGCAGACTTCTCTCTCTTGGTTTTTTTTAACAGGAATCAACTCCTAGAGACAGCTCAGTCACCTAAGAAAGGAGAGGCATCGGCACCACTGGAATCCAAATGCTGGTTTCTCAGTCCTCTGAAATGTGAAGACTTGAGTGACTACTCTCCCCCAGCTCTGCATTCATCTCCTCTGAGTTTTTCTGTTCCTCAGAAAGATGCAAAACCTTCCTCCAAGGACTCATCTTTTGGACTCTCCCCACACAGAGGCAAACAGGATCGAGTGAGAGCCCTTCATTCCCTGTCCAGGGAACTTGCAGAAAAGATTGATGTGGCAAGGGAGAGGCTGAGTGCAGCCAGCTGGGTTAAAGCCTCCACTGACAAACAACCACCAGAGACAACTCTGGACCTTTACAGTGATCCTCCTTCTGTCCCAGCACCTGAGACTGGCAGGGATAGGCAAGAGAGGACAATGACTGCACAAATGCTGCTGGACACCACAGATCCTGATGTGTTTGGTGTGACATCCAATAGGGAATGTCACAGGCTGGACAGGATTGGCCTGGTGAGCAGCACTCAGGGAGCAGCAGCCCTGGACAGACAGAAGGAAATGCCAACTCCTCTGCCTGGTGGGAATGCTGAGAGGGGAGAATTGCCCTGGATCACTCATAGTGCAGGACAGAGTCACCTCAGCTCTGCAGGAGACCTGAGCAGCACATTGCAAGGTAAATCCTTTTGATGTGACACAACAGGGATGCTCAGGTGCCACTGCCCAGGTCTTTCAAAACTGCAGGCAGGGGTTAAGCTTCATCTCCCCTTGGCTATTTATTGGAAATGTTGTGCTGGAAAATCCCTGAGCAGTGGCTCTCCTAGATTTTACTTTCATCCCATCTCCTTGCATGTGTAAAAGTACATCTCATAATTTTATCTGTGGCTTTGCCACTGATTTTGGACATGTCACCTTCTGGTCCTTAGGCTTTCCCAAAAGTAAAAGAATTAGAAACCTAAGCCCATGTAGTTAAAAACCTGTGGATAAGAAGAGCTGCATTGAAGTGCTCACATGTAAGTAGGCAGTGAATAGATGCCAAAGCTTGGGCCATTTCATTTCTATGAGGAGCATATTTATTAAATGTCTTCATTTGTTTTTTTAAAAGGTTTCCTTGTGAATAAGGGCTCCGAGGTGGACATAAGTCTATGGCACGAAAAGCCAATAACCAGCCCAGCCCCTCCAGCTCACAGATTCCTCACTAAAAGGTAAACAAAGCTGGGTATTTTATTCTCTGCTAAACGTGCCAGACTTAAAATAAACAGTGGGGATGGTGAGTTCCCTGGGGCTGGTGGATTCCTGGGAGCTGCAGATCCCTGGGAGCAGTCGGTGGATTCCGGGTTTGGTGGGTTCCCAGCAGCGGTGGATCCCTGGCCTTGCTGGATCTCCTGGGAGTGGTGAATCTGCAGGTCCGGTTGGTGGATCCTGGCTCTGGTGGCTTCTTGGGAGCAGAGCTTTCCCCAGGAACCGTGGATCCCAGTATTGGTGGATCCCCAGGTTTGCTGGATCTCCTGGGAGCGGTGGATCCCAGGAGCAGTGGATCCTTGCCCCGGTGGATCCCAGCCCCGGTGGATCCCAGCCCTGGCGGATCCCTGCCCCGGCGGATCCTGGCCCCGGT
This sequence comes from Zosterops lateralis, assembly GCF_965231275.1. Classification (NCBI taxonomy): domain Eukaryota; kingdom Metazoa; phylum Chordata; class Aves; order Passeriformes; family Zosteropidae; genus Zosterops; species Zosterops lateralis. The sequence continues at coordinate 8,510,321 of NC_139780.1, read as the reverse complement.
GGATCTCAACCCTGGTGGATCTTGACCCCGGTGGATCTCCACCCCGATGGATCCCGGTTCCGGCGGATCCCGGCCCCGGTGGATCCCGGCCCCGGCGGATCCAGGCCCGGTGGATCCCGGCTCCGGTGGATCCCTGCTTCGGTGGATTCCGGCCGCGCTGCCATGACGCTCTCTCGCCACCGGAGGGCGCCGCAGCCGCGGGCGCGGAGCGGGATGGAGGGAGCGCCTGGGCCCAGCGCTCTTCTCAAGGAGATTTTTTACAGCTTATCAGTGCAAAGTAAACAGGAGAAAACGAAAATTGGAGAGATAGGTCCAGACAGATGAGCGTCCCAAAGTTATGAGGAGTAATTACTGGAATTAACAACAGTTATACCCCTGTTCTTTGTGCACAACCACCACACTCACAAAGGTTGGGCTGATTTCTGCTCCGAGAGGTCGGTTGCAAGGATTATGGAGCTGTTGCGTCACAGAAGATGGGAAATGTATAGAACATGAGCAGCGGACACTCGGAGTGTGCAGTGGAGAGAGTCAGAGCTGTGTCTGCACTGCTCCTCGGGGAGCACAGCCCAGCAGCCGTGGGCTCCATCACTCTTGTCCTGACACCTCCCAAACTCACAGGAATGGTGATAGGTGCAGGACTCCCTGGGCTCAACAGGAGCAGCCTCTCAGCTGTAAGGGACAAGCATCAAGCCAAGGAGAAATAAGACAAATTGCACCGATCTGCTGAACAATGTAATTACTGAGAAAGCAAAGCAGCCAGAGTCAAAAAGTCCTCAGAGCATCACCGAAAAAAACACCAATAAAACCTCTCAGACAATAAATCACAACCCTCTTGCAAGTGCTGCTTCAAAAGATGAGGAGAGCTACTTGCAGATAAAATATCGCTGTATTTAGAGATTAGAAGTGCAAAGTGTGGCTGTATTGTGACTGACTCCAGACTTATCTCCTGGTGGGCTGAGGGCTCCCTGTGATGCAGCAGCAGTGACAGTGAGGGGATAATAGGAAGGAAAGACCAGCCCATGCCTAACCCTTCCTCAGCTCCTGGTAAAGCACATAATTAATACAAAGGCTCAGAGTAAAAGTCTGGCTTTTGTTCTCAGCTTTTATTTGTATATAATTTAGCGTCTGATTTTGCACTTCTCCTGAGGTCTGCACACTCACAGGAAACAAAAGTGGATGAGTCCTTTGGCACACAGAGTGAGGGTCCTGTGATCAATTTATTCCTGAAGTTGATCTGGTATCAATGGATTCACTACAGATCAAATCAGACAGAAATCCACCAGCTAAAGGAGCACCAGTGTGCTCTAAGGAGGTGGCTGAGGAACTTTGCAGAGCCATAATTTCTCCTGCTCCAGGAACATTTGGACTTTGAGTACATGAACTCTCTGTGGGGAGTGTCTGCAGGCAGTGAAGGGAGCCTGTCTCTTAATTTGCACACAAAACTTCACAGGCTGTGCTAACAGGAGGGGTCAGTGCTGTGTTCTTGGTCTTGTAAACCTGTTTCTATAGAGCTCTCATTGATGTAACTAAAGCTGAGTTAGAAAATGTGATGGTAAAAGCAGCTGAGTCGGGTCTGTGCTCTGACTTCCACTGCTAAGGAGTTAGGAGTTCACATTTGGCTACAACAGACCAAAGTTCTCTCTCTCCAATAGCTCATCTGAACAAAGCCACGTGTTAAAACTGACTGTGTGCTGGCCTCATTCACAAATACAAAACATCCAGCGCTCCAAACCCAGCACTCTCGAGCACGACCTTCTCCACAGCCATTTTCAACAGCACAGTTTGCTGTTTACACGTTTAATTATAGCTCTGAAGACAGCAGCTCGTGTTCATGCACGAAATCCTGCAGGTGCCTGTTTCCATAAGAAATGTTCCCATTTCATGCCCGGCTGCTCCCCCGTCCGCAGGGGCGGCTGGCAGAGATTTGTTGCTGATGCAAATGACTCACTGATGGGAATTCTCCAAACCGCCAGAAAATGTGTGGGCAATTCCATCTGATTTTGTTTCAGTTGCCTCTATAAGTGGCTGCATTCTCAAGAGTCAAAAGAAAAATCATTTTTGATTCATCCCATTTTTGCTGTAAGTTCAGATTTGAAAGTGCTTTGAGTGGGTTCAGGGACTGGGATGGAGGTGGCTGGAGAGTCACCTGTTGGAGCACAGCTCTGCCTCCTCCTGTGGAGTCAGCAATGCTTTTTTTCTCTTTAGTGCAAACCCAAAGAGCCTCATCTGGGAGTTGTGGTGGTTTATGCAGAGCTGGCTGTGTTTGGAGGGCAGGTGCTGCTGGCCACTCCTGTGGAAATCCAGTATTTTCTGTAGAATCTGCATTGATTTCCACTGATGCCCTTCCCAGGACACAAACCTCAGTATTAGTCTCCTCAGACAGAGCAGACATTTCCCAAGAGCCAAAGAAAAGAGTGCCTAAAAAACCATCACAACACAATTTCAGAGACAAAACCCAATGCATTTTGCCAATGAATATTAGAACTGCTTTGTAAGAAATCCCTGTTTCCTCTGTTCTTTCTCTCTGATCCACCTTTGCTCCCACTTTCCGAAGACTACATCCAAGACATGTTAGTGGAAGCTGTACTAATCGTTTTAGCAGTTTCTGGGTCATGAAAAACAAAGGAAAGCTTATTAACGAGAAAAATGAAATAAGATTTCCCTAAGCTGATTGCTGATGAAAAAAAAAATTTCCACATTCATTTTTCTATATAAAAAAGAAAACATCTGTCACCGTTTTGGTGTCTGTGTCCCTGCGTGCGGTTCAGCTGAGGCTTGATCAATAAATGCCCATTTTCACACCTTCTTCCTTAATCTTTTTAGTTAAGCTCAGATAGTTACAGACCAAAACAAAGTAAAATCAATTAGCTGAGGGCTTCATCTGAGGGACTTGGTGCTGATATTGTTTTGAAATATTAAAGTATATGTATCACTCCCAGATCTCAACTGGGCCAGAGCTATGCTCAGCACAAGTCCCAGAAACACTGGAACAGAGTTCAGGACTTTGTGTTTCTAAACAGATTTCTTTGCCAAGGTTCAGAGCTGGATTGTGCAACCAAGTCCCAACAATGGCACAGATTGTACAATGCAGCCCTCATAAATTAAGCTTGCACGCTGCAAGGTTGTTGTTTGTATTTGCCACCAGGTTGAAAAATACCCAGCTCTTTCAGAGCAGTAATTAGAGTAGGTAAAAATGAGTGTTGCTAGCTCTCCTGACAACATCAAGGTACAAGACAGGAGCTTTTGTTCGTTGCCAGGTACGACTTCTCAGGGAGCCTTTTGTTTCCATTTGACAAAAATGTAATAGTTTAAATGAAATAACCTTGTTGTTGTTGTTGTTGTTCTTCTTCTTCTTCTTCAAAAGATTGCTTTATACATCTCAAAACTTAGTAATTGTTGTTGTTACCTTGACACAGCCTGCAGGGAGAACTCACGGCACGGAAGGATCAATGTGGATGTGAGACTGTTTTGAAAGTTCAGAACCAAGAGGAAATGGCCAACCCATCTCCTGGAGAGAGCCTGAGGACCTGGGACAGCCTGAGCTTCCAGCCCTCTGCCACTCTGAGCACTGACAGCTTTGAGCATGACTTGGGTAAGGTGGCATCTCCCAGAGGGTCACTCAGTGCCCTCCCAAAATATTCCTTCTGCTGTGGCAATAGAATGAACAGTCCCTTGTTGCAACAGAACTCTTGCTGGTGGGTCTGGCTGGGGCTGAAAAATCTGGGGTGAGGGGGGATTTCAAATAGATGGTTCTCTTCCAGATTTCGAAGGTGAAAAAGGGGTGCATGAAAAAGTGTCCTCTCAACATCCATTCACAATCTAAGAGATTATATGGAATTACTATTAAAATTGCATAAAATGCAATAGAAGCTCTTTGCCTTCTCCCCGCTGTGCTGTGACAGGTGTGAATTCAGCTCACAGTGACAGCTACAGGTGGAACAAAACCCATTTAGCTCAGAGACATTTCCAGCACCTCACAGCTTCATCTGAAGGTCTCTGGGAGCCTTACAATTAACTCTTCATAATTCCCCCATCCGAGCAGCGTGGGATATTGTCCTGCCTGGACAGCAAGAGACATCAAGGCACAGGACACGGGCAGGGGGAATGGAGGGATGTGCAGGGTGCTCGGGGCTGGCCAGGGGTGCAGGGCATGGCCACTTGTGCCCGCAGCAAAGGTTTGCACGGAAACAAGGGAAAGTTTGTGGCCGAAAGGGTTAAAAGCCGAGCAGTAGCGTGCAGACCGCTCTGTCTGAAGAGATCTCTGCCTGCTCCCACCAAACAGGAGCAGATGGTGCATTGTTTTAAGGGCTTTTCCGAGACAAAAGAACAAGATCAGATAACCTTTCCTCAAAGAGGGTACTTACAAAAAGCCTTTGCTCTTATTAAGGATTCTTCATTGTTTTCCTCACAACATTTTATACATCATATTGGATTTTGGGGTGGTGGAGAAGCCAGCATTGTTTACTGTGCTTCTCCCTCCTCCCCAGGGACCAGGAGGGCATCTCAGACGATTGGGCAGCAAGGCCGTTGTCTGAAGTGTTTTACCCCAAGCGAAAGACAACCTATTTATTTACTATTAATAACTGAGGGCCTCAATTCCGCAAGGCTCGACCATCCACTATCCACCACAGGAACAATAGGAGCTGCTGCCTCGTGTCTCTGCCGGGAGAAACCTTTCCCTTCCCCTGAGCATTTGCAGGAGCTGCCAGCCCAAGGGAAGCAGCACTCCCAGCACGGCCGGGCTGCTGCACAGGAGGCACAGAAGTGTCGTGCTCAACACAATGTGGGTTTGAAATATGGGTCACAAGTGGCTCTGTCCCCACCCTGAGCACGGACGAGGCATTCAGGCTCGGGGCTGCATTGTCTGCTCGGAGACATCACCCAGCAGTTGGCTCTGTCCTTTCTCGGGACACAGAAGTCACCGTGCACACGCAACATAATGAGGTGTAATTCTACAACTGCTGCCAAATTGCACATGTTTACCTTTCAGAGTAGGAACACACATCACCCTGACCACCCTCTGCTCTGCCAAAGAAAGATTTTCTGTAGCAAACACACTTGGCAAAACAACGAATTTCATTTCAAACATCTTTAAAGTAGAGAAAAGAAGATATTCACCAAATATTTGTTTGTTTCCTGGAGTAAGACAGTGAACTGGTCCTGAATTGTTGAATTTTCTTTTTAAATACAGCCAGTATAAAACCCAGAATTCCAAATCCCATAAGCTTGTGCTGTGCTGAACAAAAATTGTCTCCACAGGTAGTGTTGGGAAGTGATTTCACCTTGCACTTCTATGAATTTCTCATCACTTTAGGCACAAAAGTTGGTATAACCAATGAGCTGATAAGGAAGAGCTTTCCATTTTACACCACTATGTAAAATCTTTCTGTCATTCCTGCCAAACCACCAGGGCTCTCCCACAGAGAGCTGAGGGGATGAGCTGTACCTTCCTTGCTGCCCCAGCATATCCTCTGAATACAGCTCACAGTACCCAAAACTCTTGTATTTCTATTAAAGAAGAGAACTATACGATTTTTAAAAACCTCAACATTTTGCCTGTGCCCCTTCCCTAGTTTAGGGAATGGCCTTTGAGCCACACTGGACTGAATGAGCCAGAAATCTCATTTCATCAGACCAGACTTTTTGTTTCCTTTTTTTAAAATTTTATTTGAGAGATAACAGCATTTAAGCTGAAACTAACTGTTTAAAAAGTATTTATAAATGTTGATGCTTAATCATGGCTACTGCTTTAAAATATTTTGCATTAGGAAAGCAAATGGAATGCTTTCCATTGTTCTTGAAACACAGAATTTTAACCAGAAACATGTATTTATATGTATCATTTTTTCCCGTAAACTGCTGATTGACATATTTTCTTGTATCACTAGAGGGAGCTGCCTTCTTGCTTCTAGAAGAGGGAGAAATTATTAAATTAATGGAATAAGCACAGAAATGCATCAGCATGGCTTCAGCCAATTGTGCTCTGATGGAGGGTGTTGAGCTAAGGCAGCTCTTTGTGTTCCTTCCCAAATCCTCGGCTGTGTTTTGTACTCCCCACAGCTCCAGTGAGCTCCAGCCTTGCTTTCAGCACCTCTGGAGTTGTCTGCTGTCACTGACTGAGAGAGTTTAGAATAACTGATAAAGAACAGAAGGATCATTCCACGGAAATTCAGGACTCTGGTTAGGTCCAGGTTCAGGCCCAGCTCTGTTGCTGTCCTGAGACAAGAGCTGCCCTGTGTGAGAAGGGGCGGCAGCAGGGTGAGGCACTGCCATGTGCTGCAACATCTGGCTGGGAGCTGAACTCAGGCCAGCCCTCCACACCAGAGGATTTAGATATAAACACAAAATATGCAGAGCACAGGAGCAGCACAGGCCACATTAATCCCCTTGTTTGGTAAGCAGCCACTCTTCAGTGACAAGAGGGATACCAGATGTGTTTAGAGAGGAGAGAAGGACCTGCTGTGTTTCTCAGCTGTGATCAGGAGTTACCAAACCCTTTTTTCCTCCTCCCCTTTTACCTGTCATCACTGCAGCTCCTTTCCTGCACAGAGAGTGCTGAAATCTGGATGGTTTTTCACCTTACCTGAAGAGCATCCTGAAATAATAAAGCAGTTGAGCTGACATGGTAATTTTTGAGAGGGGAAGGACTGCACAGACAGGGGCAAGTGGGGCAGTTCCTTCTGGATCTGCTGTTCCACTCCACAGCAGCATTTCAGGACACTTTACACCCCATATTCCTACACCTCCAGGCAATAATACAGACAAAGTTGTGCTTACAGCTAAAGTTGCAAATATGTCTTTTTATAATAACTGGGTTGGTCTGATTGCTGACATGGGCAGAAAGAGAAAAAGCTGTCCTTGAGTAAAGCAGCAGTAAATGCTTCTGCCTTGCTTCAAGTGATTAGAAAAATGAGACTTTTAGCCTGGCTTTTTTAATTATATGTCAGGGAGATTCTACAGGGCTTTGCTGAGATTCTGCAGGTGCAGCGGAAAGTGATTTAATAAATAGCATTTTTTTCACAAGGCTGAGTGTATGCACATTGAAGCTATCTGGGTAGGCAGTAAATGCCATTCATCATCACCTAAAAGGACGTGAAGTTTAGCCAGATGGTATTTTCTTTAATGCAGGATGTTGCAACACAAGAAATGCATCTGGAAATAGCCACAATTAGGAAAATTACATTCAAAAGGAGGGAAAAGAGATCAGAGCAAACTTTTTAATCACTCTGAGGTCAATACCACTGGTTGGGCTTTGGTCAGAAGAACAAGAGCATTGCTCACTTTGAGGCACAAATTGAAAATATTTGTCAGGTTTTAAATTCTATCCTAATAGATGATCATATTTCTGACTGGCACAGATATTGGTATTAAAATCTGCTCAGACAACTTAGCATCAATAAATATAGCTTGTAACTTTTTTTAATAGAATGACCTTATTTGTTAGTATTGCAGGAGCTTTTGAAAGTGCTGTCTGTGGACCCACTAAAGAATTGTTCACTTGTCTTTTTTTCTATTGCATTGCTTAAAACCACTAATAAAACTTGCCTGTACAAAACCCAGCTTTTTCATCCACTCCATTTCCCTAAATAGGTCATTGCACAAAATCATCTCCAGTTAACTATCAGCATTAAGAAGTCTGACTCAGTCCTCAAAATTAGAAAGACTGGCTAAAACGAAAATTCTTTATAAAAAGATGAACCCTTAATTTGGCATGTCTAGATAATTTAAAATGATTTTGCCTTTTCCAACAACTGTCCAAAACCAGGAAAGGCCCATTACCAAAATAAAAGATGAGATTTCCATCCAGTCTATTGACTCTGAAAAGGAGAGGGTTAAGAGAAGCCTCGTGTAGTACCACTGTAGGAGGAAAGTGAAATCTGCAATCAAGCTGTTTAGAAAAACAGAGCAGCATTCTGATAGAAAATATGCACCAGGCTCAAAGATTTAATATTTTATTTCACTCACACCCACATAAACACAAAACCCATCCTGGTACACAAACAAGCCCACATCTCTGCTCCTTCTGTGTTACAGACCCTTCAGTCTGTAAAGCAAAAACAAACTCTGCATGTCATGGGCTCATCCTGCACCACGGTGTAATTTGGATTCAAGTGACCTGGATAGAGACAGAGATTTTATCTCAAGTTTTCAAGTCAAACCTATTTCTATTTATGACCCACACTTCAATTCTTTTATGACTCTGGTTGCTGTGACAGTGGCACAGCACAGAATAAACACACAACCTGTTTGCATAAGCTGAGCAATTCATCTGAGAAGCTCAAGCAGCCAAGAACATTTCACTGATAAACATAATATCAGCTGCACTGTCACACACACACAGGCAGGGGAGGTGCAATAAGGAAGAAGCAGTGGAAAAAAGTGCACCTGGAACAAGAGGGGAAACTTCCCCACTTTAAAACAAAAACTTTTTTCCAGGGGTTTGTGTGCCCCTGTGACAAAAGAGAGAGGAACCAGCCTGCATCCCAATACAGATAGAGGAGACAGCAGGATGCTGCCCGAGTTCCCAAAGAAGTGACCTTTTGTCACTTGGTAAACCTTGTCAGAAGGTTGGGAAGTTTTTCTTTTGTACCCAGTGGCTCTGATCGTGTTGGCGCAGCAAAGGAGCAGTGGGACCAAGTAACAATAACCCACACTCTGAAATTCAGGCTTAGAACAGGAATTGTTCCTCATCTCTCTCTCCTGGCACAGACCCTCAAGTCCTGCCAGTTCCCAACACTTGCAGGACTTTATGCTGACACATTTCTTGACAGGATGTGGGTACTGACATTTTCCTTCTATAGTTATGGTAGAAGAAGTTAATGTATGCAGAGAAGTTATTTCAGGAATAAAGGGAGATGTCAGATTTGGGAGGCTTCCAAAAATAGGCCCAGGAAGGATTCAAAAGGAAAACGCAGTTGGAACAATGGACACATTCCCCTTGTGATGATCCCCTAAACTTCTGCAGGTGAGGGAGATTTTGGCAGCACTGAGCTGGAGGACAGACACAGGAGCCACCTGGACAGTTTGAGGCAAACCTCCCTACTGCTGGCTCACAAACTGAAGGTCAGTGGGAAACCTGTGTAAGGAGAAAAGGAAATTCCAGTTCTGCTGTCCCAGAGGGAAAATGTGCTCCCTCTCCCCTGATCCAGGTGTGCTTAGGCCATAATCAGTTGGCACCAGCTGATCTCAGTCAGCTTTATAAACCCCATGGACTATAAAAGTGAGGTGCCAGACCTAAATTGCTGTTTGGGGACCTCAGTATGGCTCTGGTGGGTGAGAAGATGTTGCTGTGCTGCAGCCAGAGCAGAATTTGTGCTGCTTGCCCAGGGCAGCAGGATGTGGCAGGAGCTGGCTGTGCAGCTCCTGTCCTGCCCTTTGCCCCCCCCAGCTCTCAGGTGTTGTCTCACCTGGTTAAAGATACCATTTATAATGTGTCATTTCCTAACACAGCTCCAGCAGAAACAGCAGAAGCATCAGCTTATGCTGCTGAGGAAGAAAGCAAAGCAAGAGGTTGAGGAAAGCCACAGATTTTTGAGGGACTTGCTGCAGCTCAGTTCAAAGGTAAGTTATGATTTCAGATCCTGGGTTAACACCTCTAGGTCCCACCTCTCATGACAGCAGTTCTAAATACACAACAATCTGTGTGAGGTCCTGTACCACCTTACCCTCACATTCCCACAGAGTTTTCTCCCAGCCCATTAATTCATCAACTCTTTAGGAATTGTTGGCATAGCGAAAGCATTATTTACAACCAGGACTTTCCAAAGAAGAGGAAAAAAGAGTTAAATGTTTTGCTTTTCAACTAAATCATTGAGGTGTGTAACAATTTCTGCGTGTGCAGGACAGCAGGAATTCCAAAGGCAGTGATCCTCCTGTGACAAGACTGTACCACGCAGAGCAGACAGGGAGAGGACACTGGCTGGAAGGTGACCTTGCTGCTGGCAGGTACAGGAGGCAGGATACAGAGAGGCTCTCCAAGGATTTGGCCTGTGATTTGACTATATTCATATTTTGGGGCACTAAAATAATTGCTATATAGTCATTTTTTACTCTTGTTTATGCCCAAACTACAGTATTAACACCTTTCCCAATATTTAAAAAAGTAGAAACCCCTCTGAAACGTGTGTGAAAAGTATAATTGTCTTCATTTTGCATTACTATCATATCCTTGATGTAAATTAGAATATTGTATGTGCACTTTTTTATGTTCATTTAAAGTGGCATAAAGATTTGAGAATTGCTTCCAGGGTCTTATGGATGCAATTACCAGACAGGCACCTTTGCACAGGTAAAACTTCCAGTATCACATAAAAATGAGCAGCATTCTGCTTTGAAAAGATTCAATCTCCACAGAGGACTTGGCTGTGAAAGCAAGGAATTGAAATAATATCTCTGACTGCAATAAGAAAGTATTTCCTTTTTCTTACCTTCAGTAATCAAGAGATGGGTTCATTGAGACACTCTGCATTGAAGATAGAAAGAGATCCCAGTCCAGTGGATCCCAAAATATTGGGAGAAAGAAAACCTCCAGGAGGAGGAGGTTCATATTGCTCAGTGCATCAAGGAGGTGAACATGAAGCAAAAGGATTTAGTGGTATTGGGAAAATGCCCCATTCGACCTGGCCTGGAACATAATTTTCTAACTAATTTTGAAAACTTTGACCTAAATATTTATGTTCATTGTGCATATTTAAACTGTGGTCATCTCCCTTTGTGCTCCTGGCCCTTCTAACACAATCATGTTGGGAGCTGAGAGTTATTTACCCAGTTGATGGGCCCCTTTTAAAATTTTTACCTGTTTACCATGATTTCACTTGTGAGGGAGGTTGATGTCCCTATCTTGCTCCTGGAAGTGAAAAGCTGTGGGGTGACAATTCTGGCCCTTAGTGAGGGCAGTGCACAGGCCTGGCTGACAAATATTTTCCAAGGGCACCTTGAGTTCAGGAATGGATGCTAACTTGTACTGGGAGAGCAGTTTTTGGGGGTCTCTTTTCAGATTTCTTTCAGATATTTTATTTTTGGTGATGTTAACTTGTGATCTCTGCCAGCAGATCAGAGGAGGTCATTGCACAGCCATCACACCCTGAATCTGTTGTCACCTTGGGTGAATCTGCCCCACGGGGAGCCCTGGGACAACTCTGGGGAGAGCGGTGACCAGGCCAGCTCTGAGAGCCAGGTAACCCACAGAGCCTTTGTGCAGGATTAGGCCACAAAAATTACATTGGTTTTACCTTTGAAATTCCTCAAAGACATGGCAGATACAATTTCCACCGGGAGCTGGCGTTCGGTTTCAGTCTGCCACTTCTGTTCCTTCTCCCAGACACGCTGCTGTATTTCCTCAGTTCCTCAGCTTTCAAAACACTCTGAGGGGTTTTCTCTGGGTTGGTTGTTCTTTTGATTTTAGTCCCTCTCAAACTGTTCACCCGATGACACCCATACTCTGCTCTGTCCCCAGAGGAGCGCAGCCATTCCTCACTTGGGAGGCTCCAGCACCTTCTGTGGTTCCAGCCCGGCCGTAGTGGAGCCGTGTCCGAGGGCAGAGGAGCTGCGGGCTGGGCAGCGGGCCGTGCTCCTTCAGCTCCGGGGAAAGGCTCTGCGGGACCGGGACAGGGCCTGCCTGGGCCGCCGCAGACGGTGAGGGGAATGGGGGCACCACCAGTGGAGGCCTGCTCTGCCAGGACTGTTTTTTCTCCTCTCAGGAGAACACAATAAATGTAAAATCTTCTTGGGAAAGTATGTAGCAAGTAAAGCATGAGGAGAGGAAAGGAGCCTGCATGGTTTTAGTGTCTCCAGAGCAGAGCAGAGCTTCTCTTGCGGCTTCCTCTGTGGTGATGTGAGGCACCAAGTGGGCTGAGGAGCCCCCAGGGATGGGCAGTGAGGGGTGTTCCCCAGGGATGGGCAGTGAGGGGTGACCCTCAGCACTGACTGGGCTGAGTTATTGTGAGGAATGCCCCAGTGCTCAGGAGAGGTCCAGACACCACAGCCCAGGATGGTGAAATGTCTTCTGAGTGCATCAGAACTTTCTGTAGAGCCTTCCATACCTAAAGCTGCTTTGAGAAGATCTTTGCTCCCATCCATAAATTCAAGGCATTTAATGATCTGACTCTGATTCTCATCCTTGTGATCTCCAGTGTTCTGGAAAATCTGCAGGAGAACACTGGAGCCTCTGCCATGGCAGCAAAGCAGCACAAAATCCTGATGGAGCTGAAACAGGAGCAGGTAATGCTGCAGTGAGAGGAGCTGGGATTCATCTCATATCCACAGGCAGGAGTCTGTAGTTACTGAAGCAAGTGGGGTTTGTGTTTAAAAAAAATAAAATCACTTTGCATCCATTATTTTGCATGTTTCCTACATAGCCACAGTGAGGTGGGTTTTGTGTCAAAGTCAGCAGTCTGTAAATCTTGGATAAAAGAAAACATTTTTTTTTTCTCTCTTCTGCTACCTCACTGTTATGGCACAAATAGAAAAATCCACAATAACAAACAGGTCATATAATGTAGGTTTCCACTGATTTATGCTTGTGATGCTGAAATATATTAAATTAATCTGACAGGTAATTTTATAGTCTCAGTTATTCCACTATGCAGGGTTCATAGTTACACTTGGTAGTCAAAAAAATTCTGTCCTGCTCCTTACATAGTGCAAGCCTCTCATTTAAGTAAAGGAATTCCTAGTGCAACCTACAAGCACCTTGTAGTTTTGCATGATCTGAAGACAATTAATTTTTAAAGGTCTCACCACTTGACACCCCATCAAAACAGGCTATTTTGGGATTAAAAGTGCTCTATATTAAGAAACATACATATTTTTCAGTGTAGCTTTGTTATCTTCACTCTGTTATGTTCCTTTCTTCCTCTGCTTTGTGTAGGCAGAAATCCAGCACCTGCAAAACATCCACAAGGCAGCCCATCAAGAAAGGAAGCTTTTATTAAAGCAGCAGAGAGAAATCTTAATGATGCAGCATTCAACAGCACGACTCCAGGAAAAGCTGCACTGTTTGGCTGGGAAGCAGGAGGTTATGAAGTCAGGGAGTAAAGACAGTTGTGTCCAGCTAAAGCATAAAAAAAGCAAGAAATATGAGGGGTAAGTAAAACCTTTCTCAGTGATTGCTGAAGGTAGGACCAAATCCAGAGGAGAAGATGAATACAGGTATCTCCTAGATAATTGTGTGAGCTTTAGATATTCCAAAGAGGAAGTTTATGATGGTAAATGTTAAAACTTCTGTGTTCAAGCAGTCGATAAATCAAGATCACTGCTTATCATTCTGTCCTAAATGGTGAGTTCCTCAGGGCACTTTTAATGATGTCACACAACTGCTAATGATAGTTCATGTTTTCATGGTGGCTTTTAACTACAAACTCAAACCACTTTGCAACTATATATTAATTAGGCTTCACAAAACCCATATGGAATGAGTAGAAATGTATTGATTTAATTGGTGAAATTCACTCCTTTTTCACCCTCTGGCTCTGAGCCTCTGTATCACTCAGCCCCTCTGAGCTGGTCTGTGCTTCACTGAGGATTTAACCACAGAAGGATTTTGTAATACATTTTGTAAATTTTAGGCTTAAACTGAAACACAGAGGTGTCATGTAAAATCCTACAGTGAAATATAATTCAGGAGTTTAGTCAGACTGAGAAATCCCCAATCCCCTGCTGTTCCCCACGAGCTGTATCTTCTCCATCCCTGTCTGCTTCCTGCTGGGCTGGAGGAGCTGAGCAGTGTGAATGAGAACCCCACAGCATCCAACTGCTCACAACAAAAATCCAGTTTGCTTCAGGAAGAGAAAAAGCAGTTAAAGACATATATTTATCTATATGAATTAAAACCCCCTTTCATTCAGTGTTACCCAGAGCTCTAGCAGGGTGGTGAGTCAGGTTTGTGCATTTACTTAAGTCCCCACAGGGGAAGGCTTTCAAATAAATCCCTGCATGGAACTGATCTATAATTCATGGTGTTATTGATTACAAGTCAGAGAAATCTTTAAAAGGTTTCTTGGCTGTGCTTTCACTTCTTATTACTGACAAGGCTGCTTGTAGGAGAACAGTGAATATTGGTGTCAGTCTGGAGCAGCCAGGCCTTGTGGAATTCAAATGCACCCAAATTCTGGCTGATTGTCCATAGATCTTTGTCCTGTGTAAGAGTGCAGAGTGGTGATTATCCTATTTATCCACCTGCATGGGTATGTTCATATTTTATATTGATCAGGAATGAAGCATTTCATGTCTAACTCTTCACAGCTTTTCTACTGAGAACAAGGAGTCACTGGTACAACACCAGGAACAGGTGGAGGAGTTCCCAGGTTTGGAGCAATCCCTTAATGCTGAGGATGTTTTCTTACCTCTGGAACCTACAAATGCAGCTGGAATGGAACCTGTAGCCACACTCATTACAAGAAAAGGCCCAAAGTGTGGATTTCTGGTAAGGATCACCTCTGGAATTCCATCAATGCCTAAAGAAAGGGTGTCATAGATTGTATTTGCTTTAAAATAGAACCAGCACAAGACTCATTTGGCACTTGGGAACATGAAGTCAAAATAAGTGTGTTGGTTATGTGCACTTTTTCCTTAAGACATTAACTCTGTCTCCTAAATATTTACATTCTAGGAGTCTGTGCTGGAGGAAAAGGCACTTCTTTCAAACCCTGATCCCAAAGATAATGAAGATATTAATCCATGTGGCACAAAGTACCCAGTGAAAGGCTTGGGGATGCTTCCTACTTGGTGTAACTCATGCCTGGTTCAGGCAGAAAATACTCTTGAAGGAACAGGTCAATCATATTTAATGCTATTATGTCCAATCTGTTTCAACTACTTCAATCAAATTTTAATCCAGACAGAAAGAGAGACAATCTTCTCATTTATTACCAAAGTGTCTTGCTCACTATAGCCAATGTATAAATCACTGCTGGGCAAGATGGTGGGGCTCCCTCAGAGGTTTATTAAGAGATATGATTACACTGCTTCTCAGAACAAAATCATAACTTACTCTGATTGTGTCATTAACAATTTGCTCTCTTTTGATACAGTTTTTCAAGAATTTAAGGCTGTTCTTTTAAAAAGAACATAGATCAGTTGAGGATAGACTTGGACAGGACATGCTGGAGTTATTTTTGTTTCCAGGTTTTATCCTCAGTTCATATTTCTTACTCTCAGTAGGACAGGTAAAAAATAACTGTTTATATATGAGTCAATTATCTCATTTACATAGTTCTGGGTGTGCATAATCTCTCTAATATAAGTATTTATATATTGTGGCAATATTTCCTATTTCCATCATTTTTCTAATGAACCATCTTTCTGCATTTCATAGAATCATAGAATACCCTGATTTGGAAGGGACCCAAAAGGATCATAAAGTCCAACTCCTATTTTAGTCCTAGATATCATAGTGAGGAGCAAGATAGATTTGTTTATCCTAAGTGATCTATCAGCAAGCTCCTCTATAAAATATTTTGCTTAAATGCTGACTTTTTTTAAAAAAATATTTTTTAAATGTTCCAGTTAAAGAAGTGGAAGTGCCTGTCCCTTCTGAAATCCATCAGGTGGATGCCAGTCAATGTTTGAAGCATTTGGACCATATTTCCCAGGAAGCTTCTGATGAACTAAACTTAAAAGCATTTTCTGAAGGATTAACTTCCACTGAATCATTGTCCAAGTCAAAGAACTTTTTGAAATGTGAAAGAGCCAAATCAGACTCCTCGCACTCAGAATTTCAGAAAGTGTCTGCAGTTTGGATCAACATCTCGAAAAGTTCCATTTCTGACCCAGAATTAGAGCTGAACCATGGAGAGGACACAGATGTCAGTGTCCCAGAAGAGTTTGTCTGTGACACTGGTGATGTGTTTGCTAATCTCTCAGAAGAGATGCCAATAGCAATAAGGAAAACATCACCTAGTGACAAACACAATGAACGTGAGCTGCCTGAAGATAACAGAGCTGAGACTTCATCCCTCTCCCAGAAATACCCCGGAGATGCATTGGATTGTGTCTGCACTGATCACCTGCTTTCTTTCATTGCAGCAGACCAAGCAAATGGTTCCAGAATGGAGTCAGAACATTCCTCCCAGTCTGAAAACCCTCCTGAGGGAGTGGATGAACTACACCTGGGTGCCTCACAAAGCTGCAGCAGAAACAAACCCTGTTCTCAGGAGATCCCAACACTGGGGAATGCTGCAGCTGCCAGCCCTTCACGCACTGATGCAACCTCCAGTAGTGATAAGGGTCTCCCTCCCACTGATGAGGATGCCTTGTCGGAAATGCTGTGTCCTGTGGATGAGGTATTGTCCTCTGGAAATGCTGACTTGCCATCCTCTAACAAAAAGGATTTGTCATTTCCAAGTGAAGATCTTCCTCCTCCCCCTTTAGATGCAGATGCAATGAAAAATGGTGATCCTGCCTCCAGCATGGATGATTTCCCATCTCCACCAGAACAAGTGACAGGTTCAGAGCCTAGTCAGGGCATGGATGAAGATATATCACTGGAAATGGATGCATTACCCCCATTACCTGATAACACCATGCCTGAAGAATTTCCCCTGCTCAGTACAGAGACAAGTGGTGCTTTTTCAACTCAGGATGGTTGTCTCTCAGAACAATCTACATTTACAGCTCTTTCCAGCTGTTTATCAGAAAACCAGCACGGAGAACAGGAGATTCCTCTGCAGCATTTGGAGTTTGTGCCTGTGTCAAATACAGATTCTTCTGGTGGAAGTAAAAGTCCTGAATTCCCAATGGAACAATGCAAAATGTATGAAAAGCTGCCCAATGCTGAGGATGACAATGATGACCCATTATCATCATTTGAAATTGGGGACAGAGTGTTGGTAAAGCAGAGTCAGCCTGGAACTCTGATGTTCAAAGGCCAGACTCATTTTGGCAGTGGCCACTGGGCTGGTGTTGCACTGGACAAAGCTGAGGGTGACAATGCTGGAACTTATGAAGGGGTGAAGTATTTTGAGTGTGCTCAGCACTGTGGGGTCTTTGTCAGACCTGATGAGATTTCACACCTGTTGGGGGTTAACAAAAATAGGTCCAGCTACATGGGGAATGAAGACTCTGATTCCTCCCATGATGATGACTCCCTCAAAAGAGACTGCAAATACTCTGAGGATGATGAGCAGAGAGTGGGGTTTGCAGAGGAGAAAGCAGAAGACACAAACAGTGCAGGAGGTTCTGAAGTGAAAGAAAAGCAGTCTGGGTTACACAGTGCCTTGCTGTCTGGAAAAGGGCAAAAGTTTCCCCATTCCAACCAGTGTACCTGTAATGAATTCCTCTGTCAAAAGAATTTAATGTGCTTGGGATCAGATAAAGAAAAAACAGAACTGACACAGATAAAACAAACGATATTTGCAGATGCTCTTCCAAAGAAAAGCAAGACAGATGAGGTAAACACAAGCAATAATATTTGTTGCTTGGTAGAGGATCAGAAAAGAATTAAACTTGCTGATGATATTGCAAGTGAACTCAGTAAAAAACTTCTGTTTGACATTTTAATTGCATTTTCTGAAACAGCTCAACACAAATATAAAAGTGCCTTTGAAAAAGACATGATGAATTATGGCAAAGACCTAAGGCAAGAAGACAATCAGAAACCATTTCTCCTCAAAGAAAATTCAGTTGCTGCCTTATCTGAATCATCAGCAAATGTTTCTGATGTTTTACTGGGTGATTTTGATATGCTTTGCATTCATGATTGTCACACAGTTACAGACAGAATTGTAACTAAATTTATAGAGGATGCAGTTAAAGAATATAAGAAGATTAAAAGAAAACACAGATCAAAAGCAGACAAGGTACTTCATTTATCCCCAGAGACTTCTCCAACCACTTTGCCTGTAAGTACTGTGAGAAAATTTTTATTTCAAGTGCTGGTCCTGAAGCTGGGTCTATAGAGGCAAGAATTTGTGTGACCCAGTTTTTCATCATCCTTAAAAATTATATCAATGTTAGGAACCAGATTGCTCACTTCATGGTACCCATCCTTATTTAAGTAATTATCCTGTATCCATTGGATAACACATGTGTGGTCCAAACAAAGGAAAATGTGACCTCTTTATTGGAATTTGTCAGCTGTCAAAACTGATAAATCTGTATAAACATCAATTTTTATTAACTTCAGAGCAAACCTGGACACCTGTCAGCTCATCTGCCTGTGACTCCTTTCCAGCTCCTGGCTGTGAGAAAATTGCTTTGAGGGTGGTGGTGGGGAGAGCAGTTCCACATTTAGAACAAAAATGTTGCTAAATGTCAAAAATCTTCATGGAACTCCAGAACTGTAATTCTAATTCTGAATTCTGCCAAATACAGTTAAAATAGGTTTGGGTTTTTTTAATAATACGTCAGTAAGCATTCCTTTGAACCCATGAATAAGATGGTTTTAAGTGTAACCTTGATCAGTTGCTAATAATCTCAATACCTCTGAAAATATGGAATATATCATCTGCCTTTTCTTTTTCTCTCTTGAAGCTACTTTTAAAAATCCTTGATGCTGGTGTTTTTGGAAGCTCTGAAGATTTTGATCAGCCTAATTCTGACCAAAACCTGCTGGTGAGACAGACACAAAAGCAATATTTGTACAAATCAGACCAGTGGCACTCAGCTCCTTGGAAGAAAACTGTGGAAGTTCCTCTTGTGATACCACATAACAGTTCTTATGTTAAAAATTTGTCTGCATATGCTGTGGAAGAATTATGGACCCCAGAGAACATAAATTCAAATTTCAGGAACATCAACATGCCAAAGTACTTGGAATATAATGATATCCCAGGGAATGATTTGGAAGCAGAAAGCAAGAGGATGTATAATCAGGTATTTTAAAAGCATTAACTGTTAGTTAGCTTTTGTAGTGTTCTGGAGGCTGAATCATATTAGCTAATATTTAATATTCCAGTTGCTAACAGTAAATATAACTAAAGGGACGCTAAAAGGTACTACCAGGAGTATTTTGTGATTTGCTGCAGAATAATTCCAGTAGAATAAATGTCCTCACAGAGAATGCAGAGTTTTGCCAGAGTTCCACCATAAGACCTTGGACACTTGACCCAGTGTCTGGTTTGGGTCTGTTCAGGAAAAGCCAAGTTCATTGGAAAGCTGGGGACTGGAATCCAGCTCTCCTGACTTCAGTGCCCTGCTGAGTTTGTTACAGGTTATATTTGATCTGAGCCGTGAGTTGCTGTGCGCAAAATACCAAGTGACTGCAAAGCCAAATATGTTCCCATGGATGAAAAAAAAAGTGGGATCTCACTGTTACAGGCATCTCTACAGGAGGATGGATGTCAGAGATGTCGAGGTATGTTCTGGCAATGTAAAGCACAGGAACAAGAGTGAAAAGAGCAGAGATTGCAGTGGCCAAAAGAGATGTGAAACTTGTGAGGATTATGGCAGTGTAACTGAGGTGATGGGAGAAGTAACAGCATTACTCTGAAATGGCTGAATTAATTCAGAGTGAGCTGATTAGTCAAAATATTCCATATATATGGAGTTAGGAATGGGAATGGGCCTTTAAACTCTCCTAATTATGATTATTTTGTGTGTAACCTCCAAAGTAATATTATGATTAAAATGCGTTGGTTGGCCAGTATTGATCAGCTGCCTCTAGATCAATCCCCTAAACCTTGGAATGTTTCTGGACTTAAAGCTGGATCTTCACACTGGCACCTGTCACTCATCTGGAACCTTCACAGCACCAGAATTCTTATGAGGAGAGTTCTTTTCAGCCTTCTTTATTTTGTAGACGTTTGTTCAGGGTGAAATTATTAAAATAATGAACCTGGAACAGAATGACTTAGAAATGAAAAGAAAATTCCTAAATATGACCAAGTATGGAAACTGTAAGAGAGACAGAGTGGACCTTATTCTGGTAAGCAGACTTTCCAATGGGAATTTATTTCTTCTAGACCTGATCTAGAAATTCTCATCCTTTTGTGAGAATCACATTTACTTAAATTAACTTCAGAACTTCAAATTACTGACTTTAAAAAAAATTGAATTAATAATCCAGTATTTCCAGTTCTTATGAGTGGTTAAAATTAAATAAAATAATGATGCAGATGTAAAGTTGTTGGATTAGGTGCAGTGTCTCAGTACTTTTGTGAAGCTCTTATTTTTGAAGTAAAAATTTCTTTCCATGTTGTATTTTAGATCCAGGAACTTCACAAAGAGGAATCTCAGTGGACTTCCTATGATGATGATGAATTAACAGTGAAGATGAGGATGACTGAAGCTATATTTGATAGTTTGATCCTTGATACAATCAGAGTTCTGAATAAGATTTATCTGAAAAAAGCCTGTTTTCAAGGTGACTGTGCACCATCTTTTGTCTTTTAATACACAGTGGAACTGGTTAAAAGGAGCCAGGAGGTGGCTTCAGTGGTGGCACAGGGAATGGCAGGACCTGCAGCCAGACATTCAGGTTAAATGTCTATAATTTTATGCAAATGAGGCAAATACTGATGTGATGCACTTTAAATTGGAGACTTTTCTACCAGCACCTTCAATTCCTAACAATTAGATATGTGTTAGTAATTGGGTTATTTATCATGCAATTCACAGGAGCCCATTGACTTTTTACAACATCCAAATGTGGGGTGCTGAGAATGTACTTTAATAGACAAAAGAGAAGAAATCAATCCTCCTCTTGTATTGGCAAAACTGGAAAAAAAAAATCAAGATTTTGACATGGAAATAGAAGCATTTCCTCAGCATGGTAATTGTTCACTATGCTAATTGCTGTGCTCCCACCTATTTTGTATTGAGAATCAAATTCTTGTTCGTTCCTTTTAAAATAAATACTGTGCAAATATTTCTTACTGGAATTCAGAAACTGTTCACTATTGATTAATTGCTTGTAAAGAGATCAGTTTTTTTCCAGCCCTATTCATTCAGAGTCTTTCAAATAAAATTAAAATCAGGATCAATAAAGACAAATTATATATAAACCTAAGATTTAAAAATGCAAAACCTAAAATGTGGCTGGAGGGAATACAGAGACATTTTGTTTGTATTTTTAAATACTGTTGGCTTAATTGTTTTTGTACTTGTTTTCTGAATAAAATATGATAGACGTAGCTTATTTTGTTTATTTGCTTTCACTGGAATCAACTAGAATTACAGATTATCTTGTACACACTGCTCTTCTCAGCAATGAATGGGTGCACTTTTGTTTTGTTTTGCTGGGCACATTAAACCCTCCCCTGCTTGTTGCCATATGAACAGAAATAAAAAGGCAACTTCTGCCCCCAGTGCCTTAACTCTGATCTTATCCTATAAACTATTTTCATGTCTCTAGTGGTACATTTCCTTGTCTCTGACTTTATCCTCATTGATTAGTTAATCCACATGAGTTACTTGTTTTCTTGTTGTCAGTTTATAGCAGAATTTAACTCATTTTTTTTTCTCCTGGACTTAGATGGTTAGATACAATGACAAATCCATAAATTGCAGCACTCTGGTATTTCAGTTTATTCTCACTCTGGTTTTGCAGCAGTAGGATCCTTGTGTTTGGAATGAAATCCATTAAAAATATTGCTCAGATATGAATAAATAGCTGAAGGACTGGTTTGATTTTAGCCTCATGTTACACCTGAGGCAGAGACCCATCAGATTTGCAATGAGGGTTGTGAGTGAAGCCTGAACCCTCACAGGGTGCTCTGCAGGGAAGGACACAGCTATAAAGTTACCTCCTGCTGATGAGAATAAAAAGTGTGTACACAGAACATGTCAGACATGTTTAATATCCCCCACCATTCTGTGTTCAAAACCTGGGATTCTGGCACCCAGATATATTGACCTGTTCACTCAGTGGCAAGGCTTCAATATCAAGATTACTCTCCTTCAAGGTCTAATATTTTGTTTGCCTTGGGTTTGATCAATATTAACCTCCTGGGTCAATAAATCTTGATACTAGCCTCAAGAGGAGTCATTATCTTTCATAGAAAATGATTATTTCTCAGTTAAACCCTACATTTAATTCTCCTGTAATCCATCTCTTTCATCTTCATACATTTAACAATTCTTTTGAATAAAATGTGCTCTAAAATATCTTAGGCACTGCAGATTTTTAAAATCCTAATTAGCAGCTGCTACAAGGTTTTTCAATTCTTGGAAGCTGTAACCATTTATATTTTTTGCTTGCTGTACCCAAGGAAAAATAGAGACAGAAAACCCCAAGGCTGGGATGTGATATGAGAAACCATTTAGGTTGTATCTGTGGATATGTGTCTGAACCACTTTAGATTTAATTGTCAAATAAAAGAAAGGGTCAGGAAAAGGTGAAAGTAGCAGAATTTTACTCTTGGCTGTTTGTGGGTTGCTGGCCACAAACAATGATAAATTAAGTTCTAACCCTGAACTGGCCCGATGGGCCTGAAGTAAGAATTTAAACCCCTTTCTTTCCTACTTGTTCTTCAAGGATTAAAAGAAGTGTTCGTGAGCAACAGAAGCAAGAATTATCTTTTCAGAGACCTCAGTCTTTCACTTTCTGAGTTTTAAACTCCTCTGAAACCCTTCTCTGGGGATGTTCTTGGATTTCTGCTTCTCATTAAAATAACGAAAATCCTTGAGCCTGTATTTAGAAATGAAAGACTTCCATACTGGGCTAGAGCTATAAAAGGTGCTAAAATCCATTACTAGTGCACATCCTGAATTTAGGGGAAGGACAGAGCTTCTATCAAACCGCCTACACAGAGCCTTTTATCGGAGCTTGTTGGAGGAGAGATGGCTCTTCCCTGCTGAGAGAGGTACTTTGGGATGAAAGAGCTCTCGACCCAAAGGCTGCCCTGCTTTCATCTCTGCTCAGCGAGGAGACTCGCGAAGTTAAAACTTCTCTTTCTACACCAATTGTCACACAAATTTGGCCACCGAGTGATCTCACAGGCGGCCAGAATGGGTAAGAGTGGAAGGGACCACAGTGAGTCGGGGAGCGCATCCTCCTGGTCCAGCAGGGTTATCCCGGAGCAGTGGGCACAGCATATTGTCCCGATGGCTCCGGATTGTCTCCGCTGAGGAGACTCCGCACCCTCTCCGGGCAACCTCTTCCCGTGCGAGGCCACTTGAGTGACGAGAGCTTTTCTAACACTTGCGGCTTGTTGGCTGCCCTCTGTTTCACGGATCGAATCAAACATCAAAAAACATTCTTCTTTTTTTTAATAAAAAAATTTATATATTCCGTATTTTCCAACGCTCAGGGGAAAAGGGAAGTCCTTGCTCCCCTCAGAGACACCTCCTTGTTCCCCTCAGAGACACCGGACGGTCCCGGCTTCCCTGAGGGGCACGGACAGCCCGCCAGGGACACGGGCACCCCCCCGCTCCCCTCAGAGGACACAGGACGGTGCCCTCAGGAACACGGACAATCCCGGCTCCTCCCAGGAACACGGGACAGCCGCCGATCCCCTGAAGGACGCGGTTCAGACCCCGCTCCCCTCAGGGCACCGCCGCTGCCCCAGGCCGGGCCGCCATGGCCGGCGCGTTGCTATGGCGCGGCCCCGCCCCGCCCCTCTCCGCGCGTCCCAACATGGCGGCGGCGGGCGGGGGCCGGCGGGCGCTGCTCCCGCTCCCGGTGCTGCTCCCGGTGCTGTTCCCGGCGCTGCTCCTGGTTCTGCTGGTGGCCGCCGCCACGGCGCGGCTCTACCGGCCCGGGCACGACCCGCTGACCGTGCTGACGGCCGGCTCCGTGCGGCCGGCGCTGCTCAACTCCTCGGCCGCCTGGGTGGTGCAGTTCTACAGCTCGTCCTGCGGCCACTGCATCGCCTTCGCGCCCACCTGGCGAGCGCTGGCGGGGGACGTCAAAGGTGAGCCTCGGACCGGGTCACCCCGCACGGCCCCGCCGGCCCGGCCGCTGTCCCGCGGCCCTTCGCGGCCTCCCGCCGTGCCCGGAGCCGGTGCAGGGCCGCGGCGGCGCCTCGCGGTGCCCCGAGGGGCGCTGGGCTGGGGGGCCGCGGGGCCTCGGGCGCTGTGTCACCTCTGGGCCGTGCCACGTGTGGCCGGGGTTGTGTGAGCCGTGGTGCCTGGTGTGTGAGCATCACCCTCATCCCTGCTCTGGTGTGTGAGCATCACCCTCATCCCTGCTCTGGTGTGTGAGCATCACCCTCATCTCCTGCTCTGGTGTGTGAGCATCACCCTCATCCCTGCTCTGGTGTGTGAGCATCACCCTCATCCCCTGCTCTGGTGGTGCTTTGGTGTATGAGCATCACCCTCATCCCCTGCTCTGGTGTGTGAGCATCATCTTCATCCCCTGCTCTGGAGATGCTTTGGTGTATGAGCATCACTATCGTCCTCTACTTTGGTGTGTGATCATCTCCTTCATCTCCTCTGGTGATGTCTGGTGTGTGAGCATCATCATCTCCTGCTGTGGTTGTACTTTGGTATGTGAGCATCACCGTCATCCTCTGCTCTAGTGGGGTGCCTGGTGTGTGAGCATCATCTTCATCCCCTGCTCTGGTGTGTGAGCATCATCTTCATCCCCTGCTCTGGTGTGTGAGCATCATCTTCATCCCATGCTCAGGTAGTGCCAAAATAGCCCATGGGACAGAGCAAGGGGTGATGGTGGAAGCACACCTCCAAATTAAAGGTTTTGAAGGAATCCAGGGACAAAACATCACCTTGCACGCACACAGTGGTCCAGCTCTGGGTTTGCATGTAAATGTCCCTGTGTACCCGAGGTTTGAACTCTTGAAGGCACAATGTTTATCTTCTAAATGTTTTATGAAGAGAGCAGCTTGTTTCAGAGGATAAACAAAAAATACTTTGATACTGGAGAGGTGCTCACTTGATTTATATCTTGCAAATTCAGTGTAGTGTGGACGGGCTTGAAAGGGGAAAAGGACCACCAGAAAATAATACAAAAATAAAGCAAAGTGAGAACCAGATTTATCAAATAGTGACTTTAAAAGTAATGGTGGCCTCCACAGCTTATGCAGAGGTACCTGCCTTGCTGTCTCAGTTTTTTGGCAGGTGCTGGAATGTTTTACTCTATTTGTAGATGTAAGGAAACAAACAGGCCCCTGAGGTATTGATTAAAGTTCAGTACTTCTGCTGGGAAGGAAACCTGAGATCAGATTTGTAGGAAATGTTATGTTTAATATAGCAGTGTAAAAGGCTTTTAAACTACTCTTAATTTCACATTTCACCCAGGAGACTTTTCCAGGATGGATACAGCAGTTTTAATGCACTTTGAGGGGGACTGAAGAGCTCTGGCTGTTTTGTGACACTCTGAAAAGCATTAACAACTCACATGAAATGTAGGTGCAGTATTCCATGTACATTTAGGTGTATGGAAATGGAAACCCACCCTAAAATAGGTCCTGATGAACTCATCACATGCTGAGGAATTGTGATTGATGAGCAAAAACTCAAAAGCAGAGAAACACAGAGCAGTCATGGTTTTCAGAGCACTTCAAATGCTTCTGACTTGCATGAGGAGTTTGTTTATAAATCAGTAACTTTTTTCTGTTTAATTTACATAAGTTTATGTAACATTTTCTCTACTGCTTTAGTCTGCTTGTGGCCAAAATAATGTTAGATCTTTTCCTTCTTTGAAGTAACAAGGAGGTCTTTGAGCACAGCAGTGGGAGAGCATGAAGAGCCCAAACTGGCCAGAGCTTTGGTCAAAATAAGACTGGGATTTATGCAGGATTACAGCAGTATGATACCTTTGTAAAGACTTCTTCAAATACATCTTTTCTTTCTCTGCAGACATGGTAACTGCAGATGCTGTTATGCACTTGTATCACTGCAATCAGTTAAAGGCCTCTCTCTCCTTTAATCCATTGAGTTTTTATGAAAACTTTCCATTTAGAAAGTGGATTTTGAATGTTTGTGGACATTGGCACAACCAGCAAATGCTCTTGGCTTCTGGTGTTGCTTTTCAGCCAAGTGTTTCTATTTTCAAGTTGGATGAGTGGATTTTAGGAGACTGAAAACAGTCACACACTTCATTGGTAGCTTCATCAAAGAAACCAAACCCAGAACATTTTGCCTACTTAATCTGTCTCAACATTTATTTTTCAGAAATATTTGCTCATCTGCTAGGATATTAAAGAATATCCTTGAGGATGCAGATTTTATATTAGGGAATTCCTAGATCACTGGGGTTATGTTTGCTGATTTGGTGTCCAAATAAAATCCAGTGAAACTGGTGCAACAGCTTTGTAAAAAAAAAAAAAAAAAAAAGCCTGTACTAATAGACCTAATTTTTATTTTGTTTCTCATTTGTTAAATCTTGGCAATACTACCATTGCAGGCTTCACAGCAGAACATAATCCTCCTGAAAAATAGGATCAGTGTTTACTTCTGTGTAATTGATGCTTTTATTTTGATACTCCCCCTCAGAACAGACTTTAAGTTCAGTCAGAGCTGCTACTTTCCTAATCACACATTTCATTTTATTACAGCAGTGGCCAAAGTGGCCATTAGAGTTAATTATCCTTTTTCTGTCTAAAAGATGATTAAGTCTATCCAGCAAAATATCCAAGGGCTGGAATTACGTGTAGTAACAAACTCTTGGAAATGCCACTTAGGACAACCTGTGAATTATACACAGAATCAGTTCACTCCTTAGTATTTGGAATAACTGTCCAAATTTAGCAGGTTTCGTTTCAAATGCTGCAATAATGATTTCCTGCTAGAAATTGTTCTTTGAGCACATTTGGTGGGGAATTGCAGTCACATCGTTCAGAAAACAGCCAAGTGTCAAAACAGGCAACTCTCAAGTAGCTGTGAGAGAGAGGTGCCTGTGATGAGCCTTTTGCCTCCCAGACTGAAACTTCCTGGTGGAAAACACCCGGGTTTATAAAAAGGAAGTGTATTCCTTGTAACTCAAGGTCGATGCTCTGGCATTTCTCACGTGGGAGGTTTCACCCACCTGCAGGATTCCAGTTTGTCCAACACAGTCCTGCCATTCACTGGAGCTTGTTTAGCATAAACAGAGATTGTGTTGGTTAATGCATCCCTCATCTGGCCTCCTTCCCATCGTTTGTGAGTCAGTATTTTGAAACCACTAATGCTAATTTAAAATTAATCAGCATTAAAAAAAAAAAAAGCCAGCCCAGGCTACAGTTCCACAGTAACTCCAGAGTGTCAGCTGTGCACTCCAACAACTCTGGCATCCCTCGGAAAGGAAAAGCTCCGTTTCCAGCAGCAGGAATGTTAAGCAGCACATCCCAGCTGGTGCTCTTTAACCCGAGCGTTTAGTTGGGGTGGGGCTGTTTTTTTTTTCGTGCGGGGTTATTTGCATAGTGCACAGAGAGCTCCTATTCATGGCAGAGGAGGATCCAGACAGGTGGAAAAAAGAGGAGGAGTGGTGAAAGTTGAATGAAGGAGATAACCAGAAGCCAAACTTTTCTTTTGTGTTTTGCGTTTTATTTGCTGAAACGGGCTGTTGTGTCCTTTGTGCTGCTGTGAATGGGTGCCCATCTGCTCCGGGGTGTTTGAGGGCTCTCCTGGTGCCCGCCCAGCTCTTGGCATGTTCAGCACAAACCTCTCCATCAGCTGCCTCGGCCTCCTCCAAACACAAGAAAAGGTCAAGCTAAATTTCAGAGACCTGAACTGTCTGTCAGCCCTTGAACTTGATAAAGCTTTCATGCTCTTTGCTATAAAAGCAGGTTTAATTTTAGTGCTTTTTAAATTTTATTGGGAATTCTGCAGGACTTTCAAATTATGCCCACGACTGGTTTGATTTAACTTTGCTTTAAAAAGCAACTGTCTAAGGATTCTCTTGGAGTGGTTCTTCCTTAAAGTGATTGCTGCAGCAGAGCCTGGGTCAAAAAAGATAAATTCCCAGCAAAAAAGAGAAGGAAAAAGCTGTAAGTTAGTTGAAAGCTTTTATTGAAGTTATATAAGCATATTTGTGGAAATCCTTGAACTCTTGTGGTTTTTGCTATAAAGAAAGGTCAGAAACACTCTGGTTAAAACTCAGGTATTTTTGGGGGTATAACTAATGTATTTCTGAACAATACTGCCAGATAAATACAGCTTTCAGCAGACACTATGTGAGCTGGGGGTCGTGTGTAATTCTGAAGCCTCTGAGAAAATTGTAAATTGGAGAAAAAGCCGCTTGTTACAAAAGCTTTAATACAAGGTACATCAAATTTATGGGTTTGTAATTGACAGCCATGTGGATGAATAACTGTTGGATGAATTTTTTCCAGTTATATACATTCTGCATGCTCTATTTTATGAGCACAGCTAATGGGAAAAGCTGAGGAATTCAATCCAGTTCCTTGCAAGTGTTGGGTTGGCCCTGATTTCATCTTGCTGGATTCACCCCTGGAACTGCTGCATTGTGTGCTGGGATTCCTCTTGTTTAGGTGCATGGAAAACACTGATGCAGCCAAGACAAACAGGGAGGTTTTAGTTATTTTAAAAATCAGTAGATTGTTTTACACTGGGGGATGGAAATGAATGGCAAATGAGAATCGACCCAGGGCTGGATTTTTATGCCACTGGAATCTCTCTGAGTCCTGTTGCTGGTTTCCATGGGAAGCAGGTAATTCATCAGCTGGGATCCGTGGTCACTCCTGCTGAAAATTGAAAGATATCTTTGTTTGCAGACTGGGAATCTGCAATTAGAGTTGGAGTGCTGGACTGTGGGGAAGAGGGGAACTATGAGACGTGCAAAGAATATGGGATTCACTTTTACCCAACTTTAAGGGTAAGTGGCAGAACATCCTGCCTTAGGCAAATGATGCATGTTTTATAATAATTAACTGTGTAACTCATTGTTCTGTAGCTGGAGTTTTGCTTTGCTTTGCTGAGAAAGCTGCAGAGTTGATGAAAGATTAACTTGAGGGGGTTTTGCTGAATGCAAGAGCTGATGCAGCTGTTTTGAGCAGTAATTCAGTAATTCAGAATCAGAAAAATTCTTACTGAAAGAAGATATCATTCTGTAAAGTATCATATTATCACATGTATATAACCCCAAGTTTCAATAGATTTGTTAGATAACCTTTGTATAAATGTTTTTCAAATTCAGATGTTTCAAGATTATTAATGATGTTTTTAGTTTTGGTATGTGAAAGTAAAAGGAACGCATTGAAATTGCCTCATGAAAACAGCTGATTGCATGAGCAATTAAAAATTTACCCTTGATGGATCCTTCACTATTTTTGTGATTAATTCCATAATATTTTTCATAATAAAATGCTTAAATTGCCTTTTAAAGAGGATGCCACGTTAGCCAGAAGTATCTGTCATTGTTCATTTTTAAGTCTAAATGCAGTTTTTACCTTCTCAGTCAGTCTGTATTAACCACATTATTAAGTATGAACAGAATGTTGTGGATGGAGAGGGTTGAATAAACTGTTTGTGATGACAGGAGAGGGAACAGGAGACATTTAAATGTAAAATTTGAGATCTTTTCCCCTGGTAGC
Source organism: Zosterops lateralis (assembly GCF_965231275.1). Classification (NCBI taxonomy): domain Eukaryota; kingdom Metazoa; phylum Chordata; class Aves; order Passeriformes; family Zosteropidae; genus Zosterops; species Zosterops lateralis. The sequence goes on along the minus strand of NC_139780.1, from coordinate 8,480,955 downwards.
AAAACCAATATTTTAATTTTCATTTACCCTTCAAAGTTTTAGGTGTAAATTGTGATATCCTCTTTATTAGACACTGAATCTTTTCCATTTTATTTTTTGTAGCAGAAGCTCCCTTAGATCTCCTGTTTAACCACTGGAGGGAGTTGGGAAAATGTGAATAGTTCCAAGTACAGACACAGTTGGTAGCACTGATTTGTGATCAGTTCATTTGTGTTTGGGTTAATGTTTGCAGTACAGAATCAATACACACCACTGAATTATGCATTAAGGTATTTTTCCTCTTGCCCTCAGGTAGGTGAGAAGCAGCTTTTAGGAACTCATAGGCTGAGGGGGAAAACTGTCTCCTGACCAGATGAATAAAAATGTTTTGTAGTTAGAGCTGTAAAAATAATAACTCTTGAAAGCCATTTTTGTTCCTAAACTGGGCTTTTTTGTCTGATACAGTGACTTTTCTTTTCTCCCATGCAGTACTTCAAAGCATTTACAAAGCAGTTCACAACTGGAGAAAATTACCAAGGTAAGAACATTTTACTGTAAGAAATTCCCAGAGCAGTTTTCCTGTCAGCCAGGGCTGTGTCACACAAGAAGAAAAATCCCTTTGCCTGTCAATTCTTTTGGACGGAGATGGGGTGGACACTAAATAGCTCTTTAATAAAGACAGGATATTTCAAGTACTCTATGAAGTGCTAATCAGAATTTTAGGCAGTCAAGAAACTTCAAGAAACTTAAGGATCACATTCCTATTTTTTTTTAATGTAGCTCTTAATTATTACAAATGGCTTGTTAATATTTTTTTAAATCCGTTTTATTTCCTCCTCATCAGCACGAGATCCAATCTGCTCAATCCTGACTCGGGTGCCTTTTGATCCCTCAGCCACTTCCCAGGCACCCTGAGTTGGGAGAGCCCCTATTCAGATGGTGACTCCTTGAAAATAGGCTTATCCCAGGGTTTGACAGGATCACAGCTTGAGGTGGTTTGTCTGGGACAAAAGTAATGTTGTCCCTTTCTATGGATGAACATTTAAAAGGCCAGAGGTCAGAGGAGAGACCACCTGCACCATTAACCCTTCCTGTTCTCTTGTATAGTTTTACCTTTTGGGCATTTGGAAGTATTTTCTGCTTTTCTGTCTGGCTCTTTTAAAGTAAATAAAATATTTTCACACTTCAGTTATTTCCTCCTCTTGTTCTATGGCCTTGTGGCCTCTCCATTTGGTAGGAATGACACACCTTGGCAGATTTTAATTTGTGGTTAATATCTTGCTGAAGTTGCCCATAGCAACTGCTGTGAAAATGTTCACATAGAGAATCAGGCGTTGTTTGAAGAGAAAATCAGCAAGGCAGGCAGATGGATACATTTGGAAAACTCTTGAGGTTTTGTTAATTTTGGGGTGGGATGACAGCTTTTAAATACAATCTCACAGCAACATGAAAATGAAATCCTACAACTAAATCCTTTGTTCCTTTTCTTCAGCCAAATAGTATGCTGGGTTTTAAGTCTGAATTTAAAGCAAAAACCTGACCCAGAAAAGCATGAGAAAACCCACATGCAGAGCAAACTTTCATGTGAGTCATTTTTTCCCCAGTTTTCTGAAGAGTTGTGTTTTTTTGGAACGTGTTCCCAGCAGGAGCAGATCGAGAGCTGCAAACACTTCGTCAGATGATGATTGACTTCCTCCAGAACCACTCCCAGGACATGAGACCTCCTGCTTGCCCACCACTGGATCCAGTCGTGTAAGTTCCTTTTTTGCAAATGTAGCTGCTCTCTGTTTACTCAGTTAATTAAATAAACTGTAGAAGATGAAAAATGAAGTGAGGTGGTTTTTTTACTACCAGTTCTGCTATGAGATTGTAAAAGGAAATTCCATGAGTAGCAGTGGGTGCATTGCATTCTGTGCTAAATTGTTTTTCTTTTCTTCAAAGGCCCAGTGATCTCCCATCTCTTTTTGAAAAGAGCAGCCACCACTACACAGCCATTGTGTTTGAGAGCAACAGCTCCTACGTGGGCCGAGAGGTAACGTGGGACTTGTGAGGGGCAGAGTGGCTGTGCGGGGATGTTACCATAAACCACCTGGGTCTGAGCTTGTTTAGCCAAGCAAGAGCTCTCTGATTGCAGCACTAGAGCAACTCACACGTGTTTGGGGGATCATAAACCCGAGGGTTTTACAGGGCTGCGGTGTTCACTCACACGCAGGAACTTGCTTACAAAAGAATGTGATGTCGTGTTCACTTCTTCCATTCTTACTTTAGTTGAAGGTTAATTTATCAATTTCATTCTCAGCATAATTTTCTTTCAAGAATTTGAAGGATCACAACAGAGATATTGCCAGATTACATCATTGTTTTCTTACTACTAGAGAACCATTTTTAGTACTCATTCTTCTGGCCAACTCTTTGTAATAATCTAAATTCTATAGTTTCCTTTCTTCACATATACATTTTTGGAACTCACAATGGTAGCGTAAAATTATTTACCCAGTTCAGAAACACAGAAGAAGTGGAAGTCTTTAGGTTTTGCTTCCCAATAAAATATTTAATTGGGCATCATTTCCCCACCTAATGAGCCTGCTGTTAGCTCAGACAATTGTTACTTTTCTCTTCCTGCTGAGATCTAGGATAAGTGAAAAAAAAAAAAAAAAAAAAGGCATAATTATCCAAGCAAAATCTGTGTGGAAACATCCAGTGTCTGCAAAATGTTTCTAATTAGATTTGATGCTGACATGGCTCAGTGTCATGAGTGGAGGAGATTGTGCTGCCAAAAGTGGGAATCACTTTGGGATCAGGCTGCTTCCAGGCATTTCTTCTCTGGAAGCTGCTGTGGTGATGCAAGTGGGCATTACTGAAGAAATGTGAAGGTTATAAAGTTCTTCAGCTTTTTATCACACTCTGTTTTTATTATCTACAGTTAGAGGGGAAGACAGAGTCATTTGATTAACACAAAGTGGAGTCTGCTTTCAGAATAAAAAATGTTTGTTAGTGTTTGTAGTATTTGAGCTTTATAGAATAGTTTAGTGAAACAGAAAATAGCATTGTTTTCATGTTTACAACACAAGACAGAATGGATAAACCTTCCTATCCTGCTGAAGAAAAGGAAGCCATGTGTCATCTCTGATGGAAGGAAGGAGGAAAAGACTAGAATAGACCAAGAAAAAATAGAATAAATAAAAGGAAGATAGGAGTAATAATTTTTAGAGAAGAGTAAATCTTCTTTAAGCGAAATTGTTCCTGTGCACGGAGCAGCCATAGCTGCACTTCCTGCAAACAGCTTAATGATGCCCTTAAAGGATGATGCACTTCACCTGTTTATGTGTCTTGTCCTGCAAGATTGGATATTCCTTGAACAATGTATAATTCATGGCATCCTTTCATTACCCAGGTTATCTTAGACTTGATCCAGTATGAAAACATCGTGGTGAGGAGAGCGTTGAATTTTGATAAACCTTTCCTGGAGAAAATGGGGGTCACCTCAGTCCCCTCCTGCTACCTGATACAGCCCAATGGCAGTCATGGATTAATTAACAAGTAAGTAATTATCTGTCAGAGGGTTATGAGGAGCTTCACTTAACTTATAAAAATGCCAGGATTTGATGTCCTGACACCTCATCAATACACTGTACTGACTGAAGTTGTGTTCTCTATATTATCAATAAAAAACCTAATATTGCTTTTACTTACCACTGTTACCTATTTACAGCTTTAATTTATTACCGTGATACTTCTGAAAGGAAAAAACCTTTAGAATAAAAGTGGAAAAAATAAATGAAGCATCAAAGTTCTTTAAAAAAACATTTCTTGTGTAACGTGAACTGACATTTGCATAATCGTCATTTGTTCTTACTTTTAACAGAATTTCACACCCCTAATCCAAGTGATTTGTTGTTCATAAATTGATTATTTCTTTTCACTTTTTATCAAAACAGGTCATGCTGCACTAGGACTGTAAAACATAAACCAAAGTGAATATCTTATTTTATACAATTATTTGCTTTGGACACTTTAATCTGAGATTAAAAGTGATCTCTCTTTGTCCATTTGCAGTTTGAAGCCTCTACGGTCTTTCTTTTCTTCATATTTAAAGTCACTGCCAGGTGTAAGGAAAAAACTCCTTTTGCCACTGCAGCTGCCTGCTCCAGAAAACAAAGAGGAGAGCACAGAGATCAAGGTGTGGAAAGAGTTTGATAAGTAAGTGATGCTCTTGATTTTAATATATTTGTTTTTTTTTAAATTACCTGCAGCTTTTTCCTGCCATGTGGGAAGCTGTGCTGTAATTTATTATAAAATCCTTGTGCAGTTCCATATTTTACTTCATTTCACTCCATTCATTTCAGTTGTGAGCAGCTTTTCAAACAATCCACAGGTGAAATTACTGAGGTATTTTGGTTTTCAACAATGAATGTCTGCACTGCTCTAGAAGGGATGTTTTTACCAGAAGTGTTGTGAAATATTCAATTGCCTTGAAAATACCAAGGACTTACCACCCACTACCTGAAAGAAGTGATCAGTGTCCCTGAAAAAAATAAGTGGTAAAATACCAAGCTGAAACATTTCTGTAGGAAATTCTCTGTGTGTGCAACACTGAAACAGTGCCCACTGAAAAGGCCTTGTCAAATGCAAGTAGAAAATACTAAAGTCACTGTAAAAGATGTTTATCACCCCAAATCCTCTGAGGTTTATCTTCACCCTCTTTCCCTCTTTGAGAGAAGGATGCAAAGCCTTTGCAGAGAGATAATCCCTCAGCATCTTTAGATGGAAAAGATGTGGGACTGAGTGCTTTAATATAATACTTATTTTCCTTTTGTAGACACTATTAGTGTCATCTTCTTTCAGTGACTATTATAGAATACTTCATATGGAATATTCTGTTAGCAAAACAACTTAGTTAAATTGAGCTGCTTTCCAGAGAGGCAAAATCTTGTTGACACGAATCTCCACTCCAAGTATCTTCTAAATAAGATCCTTTTGGGGAACCTCCTGCATTCATGTGGATGTCTCTTTACTTAAGAAACTTGAAGCAGAATTTTGCTGTTTTTTATAATTTAAGTGAGTACTTTATTAATTAATGAGTTAAATTCAGAATAAGTCTGTGGCTTAAATTAAGTTATAGATGTAGTATATATGATTATAGATGATTCTGTCTTTTAATATGTTCTTTCCTGCATGTTATTTAGGAGGTGGGAACAGCCAGTTTTTCCAATGATTGTTTTTTAATTGTTTTTTAGCAACAATAGTGCTGCTGAACTCTTACAAGAAGTGTTAACTCTGTGAAATTCTGTATGTTCAGGTGCATTACCCTGTCTCACACTGCCTAAAAAGCATTAAAAGCTGGGGCTGTGTGCCTGATGCACTTTGTACTTTGTAAAGTACAAAGTTTTAGTTATGAAGATATTTGGTTGTGAGAAGGAACTTTGGAAATGTTTTGTTTGGTTTATATGGTTTACTTGTACCTATCAGAACTCTTATCTTAAGAGCTGCTGTGTTTTAACTCAGGGATAAAGGAGCTTCAGTAAAACTGCTGCATTTGGAAGAGCATTTCTAATTCAGTCCTTTCCAACCCTGACATTTTCAGTCTTGTTTGCACCCCTGCCCTGTGTAGAATCCCCTGTTGTTCAGAGCATGTCCTGATTCTGTTTGTGGCCAGCCCAGCAGAGAAGCTGTAATTTCCTTACCCCTGGGCTGTAATTTCATTACAAGGTACAGCTGGCTGGGAGGCAAAACACTGAGTCAAATATAAAAAAAACTTCCTCATGTGTGGTTGAACCTCAGTTGTCCAAACTCTGCCTCAGACCGAGCAGTCCCTGCTGGGCAGGACTCAGCAATCCCTGTGGGATGGCCAGTGCTGGGGGGGCTTTAATGACACCTCCTCATCAATTTTATGAGTGAGTGGTGAGGAAAGGGGTGGCAGGAGGCTGCCAGAGCCCCCCAGGATTGATGATGTGTGTTGCAGGTCCAGGCTCTACATGGCTGACCTTGAGTCGGGATTGCATTTCCTGCTCCGGGTGGAGCTGGCCACGCACAAGGCACTCGAGGGAGCTGAGCTGAAAACCTTCAAGGACTTTGTCACCATCTCTGCAAAGGTAGGCACTGCTGGGCTTTCATTATTTGTGAAGATGAAGTGGCTCCACTAGAAAATTTATCGTGGGACATAAGTCTCTCAAAACGTCTTGTGCAGTGTCTGAGTGTGTGCATCCTCAGTGGCTTAAAAAAGGGTTTGGTGGGTTCATTTAAAGGCTGTTTTTGAGGTGTTGTTTGCTGTTCTGACATACTTATGGGGTTAAAATGCAATTTAATTTCACCTTAGGGGGCTCAAAATTAAATAAAGCTTAAGTAGTCTGCAGCATATTGAACAAACACTGTAAATATAGTCCATTTATCAGATTTTCAGGATAAGTAGCTATTGTAACTCAGTGGGATTAAACCAACCTTTGTTTTTCATTCTTGACTTTTGGATTTCATTAATGCATACTTGGCAAATGCTGTTCTATTTCGAGATGTTAGTAGCTTCTGTCTGAATTTTGAATATAATTGAGGTGCTGATTTTAATTAAATAGGTATTTAAAAATAACTGAGGTATTAAATATAATTGAGTATTTAAAAATTAAAAATGCTTATGTGTAACATAACATTGTCATGCTCATAATGAGCATGAAAATATATGTAGTAAAATGTGATATGACTTGAAAAAAATTTAAATAATGTTCCTTTATAATGCCAGCTTCCTGAAATGACCAATATATCTTTATTTTTACTCACTATGTAGCTACCACTATGTTTCATTTTTAAAAAGTGAATCAATAACTCTTAAGGGAATAACAAGGCATGTTATGAACCATTTCCAAATATCTGGGTTTATCTGAAAATCAGACAGACAGTTCCTTACCCAGCCAGCTCCCCCCTGCAGCCATCAGAGGTCAGAAATCTCCAGCTGGCCTCATTTCTTTAAGAAAGTGTGGTGGTAATCTTTCCATCATATTATCCCTAAAACATCCTCAGTTCTTCCCTATGGCTCCTGGCCAGCTGATGCCGTTTGGGTCCCTGGCATTGGTGATAAATGGGGAATTTTTTAGGTGCCTGCTCATCACCACCTGCCCTGTCCCACCAGGGGCTGCTGCCTTTTATTTGCTTTATTTTTTGGTCATGTAACGCTTTCCTCGCTGCTCTCATTCATATTTCCAGGTGTTTCTGTTAGGAAATGTTTAATATTCTTCTCCTGTTTATAGTGATGGTCAATCCAAAGGCGCAGAGGTCTCTGAGTCCCTGCTTGGGGAATTTTTGTGAGGGAAATCTTGTTCCCTCTGGAAGGGTCCTAAAGAATGGCAGACACTTGGCTTAATTCTGTAATAATCCCAATCCTCATTAAATCAAAATACCATTTCTGCTGTAAAATAATGGCCTGAGCACTGATTTATAGCTCCTCACACTCATCTGCTGAGGCTTCTGTAAGTTCTGAGTTAAGGAAGTCCCTGACTCCAGATCACTTTGGAAATTACTGTTACATATGAAAAGGAAAATGTTCTTCTGTATAACAGCTCCTAAACTGACAGAAATCTGACTATAAAGAACTATTTTTTGTGATTGATCTTCCAAAAATGAGAAGGATTTCAGCCTCTCTGTTTTACTCTGTTTTGAGCAACATTCTGAACTGAATTATCTTAATGTGAAATCCCAGATAATGTCAACTTGTTCTGTAGCGTTCCTGCCTGCTTCACTTTTAACATTTTGCACAAAAAAACTTGCTGAATTTTGAGAGCAAAAGCTGGTGTAAGATGGCCTTTTACTGAAAGCAGAACAAGTAATTAATTTGCTCATCAGGAAACAAAAAAAAGCATTTTTACAGACAGCAAAAACATTTGGATAAAACCAAAAGCGTCTCGCTGCTAATGAGATTTGTGCTTGAAAATGTTTTGTTCTTTGGTTTTATTTTGTTTTTCTCAGCTTTTTCCTGGCCGTCAGCCTGTGGTGAAGTTGTTAGAGACCTTGCAGGAGTGGCTGGTGAGCCTTCCATTAGACAAAATCCCTTATGATGCTATCCTGGATCTGGTCAACAACAAAATGCGGGTAAGCTGTTCCCACTTCCAGCATAAAACAGGGCATTAGGAAAGGATAAGATTCCATATCAATCTAAGACATCACTTACTGCTGCTCCCCCAGTCATAATGGAGTTATAAGAAGGTTAAAATGAAAATAAAGTGAAATCATTAGCAGAAAAAAAAAACAACAACCCACGTCGACAAGAAGAAATTGAAATGAGAGAATTGAAACGCACAATCCTGGCTGGGTTTTATAATGAGCAAGCAATACTTGTTCCCTAATGTCATCCCCAGGGATGTAAGATTCCCAGAGGATATTTCTGACTTTGCTGTGCCTGCTATCAGCAGGATTCTCTTGAAGGTCAGAGTTTAAGTGATGGGAAATTTACCCACTGAAATGCGCATTATTCCTGAAGAGTTTCCCCAAATATTCCTCTCTAATTTGCCTGCTGGAATCCCATCCCACTTTGGCAAAGCCCTGTGATAGGGTTGTCTTTGCACAGAACTTAACAATTTCTTCCCTATTTCTGTCTGAAATTTGGAAACACCCTTTGTGTTTTAGGAAGAGGAGAGAGAAGTCTCAAAAAAAAAGTCTTGCACTGGATTTCAGGAGCAATGAATAAGGAGTGGATTTGTTCTAAATAATACTGAATTTTACAGTCAGTTAAGGCTTTGCACTGGAAATCCTGTACACCTTGTGGAGTAATAGGGAATTTTGAATGTGCCCAGGGAAGCTGGAGCTCTGTCAGTGTACAGGAATATTTTTGTGTGTTGTGTTCTCAAAAAAAAAAAAATCTTTACAAGTTTAACTACTTTGTGTGTTCTGTCAGACTGATTTTAGTAGGTTTGATGTCAATGACTGAACAATTTTTATCTTGTCCAAAAGGGATGAGTTTTATGGTGACGCTTCAAGGTATCTGAGACATGAGGATTTTCAAGTTTGTTTTCCTGAAGCATGAATTCATTAACAAGTGCAGAAAGTCATTTATTGTCCTTTACCCTGGATCACCTCAGTTCCACGTGGGATCAACTGTGCTGCCACACTCAGTGATACATTTCTTCCCCAGAACAGCCTTTACATACCTTAAATAAATCTCTTTTTTATTTTGCAGATTTCTGGGATATTTCTGCCCAGGAAAGTGCAGTGGGTTGGCTGCCAGGGCAGCAGACCAGAGCTGAGGGGCTACAGCTGCTCCCTCTGGAAGCTGTTCCATACCCTGACTGTTCAGGCTGCACTGAGACCAAAAGCTTTGATAAACACAGGTGAGCAGCAAATTTTGTATTTTTTGGTGTGTAAATCCTCAAGGGATCCATTTGTGGAGGAGAGTGGCTGCAAGGCTGCACCAGCAGGGGTCAGAGCTTGGCTGCAGCAGGAAGGTTTGGAAATGTGCTAAATAAAGTGTGTGGCTCTAGAGCTGGGAGTAATAAAGCAGAAAAAGGGAAAAAAAAAAAAAAAGAATTTCAAACAAAGAAATTTTGAGCTCCCTGAAAATAGATGAAAATGATTCAGGTTACCTGAGGTTGCATTAGGAATGAAATTTGAAGAAAATGAGGTTTAATCATAGAGTTCAGTAGCTATAAAAGATGTACAACCATTAGCTGATCCTTCTGTAATGTTATTTCTTAAATACTGAATGTTTAGACTGTTTGGTTGTTTGTTTGGTTTTTTTTTTTTTTTTTTTTTTTTTGAGCTGAATATACCTGTCATTAATCCCTGCAGTGATTTACTACTTTGCCAGCACTCTGTAAAATTGCTCATTTTTAGACTTGCAGCATCTTGTGAGGCTGAGTGTTAATATTCTGGTGATGATTCCTGTTTAAGAAATATGCTGGTTATAAAATCTATTTTCCTCACCCAGTGAAAATAGAATCACTAATGCTAAAATTTTGGGGTTTATTCTTGCCAGGGCAGTGCTTTGTTTGGTTACAGTTCTATTTCCTTTTCATTTAAAGCCTTTTAAATATCTTTTCCAAGGAATATGAGAATTCTACATGGACATCATAAAACTCAGAAATTTTCATTTTACCAGTTGTTCATTGTATGCTAAAAAAGATTTTATTATTTCACATTACAGATCCATACATTTGTCCAGCATTATTTGCAGTCAGAGTGAAAACCCTTCAAATCTGAATAATTCTCCCGTAGAACAGGCTTTTTTTTTTTTTTGTTAGCAAATCATTCTGTTGTTGATTTCTGTTTCTCTCTTTGTTTTGTTTGTTGTTCATGGGGCAATAGATTGAATTTCTTCAATTTAGTGCATTCACTGCCCAGTGAGCCTGAGGGGTTTGTGCTGGATGATTTTGAACTGTTCAGCAGAATCCTGCATAACTTAAATTTCCCCTTTTAATCCCAAAGTGTTCTGATTAAATCTAAAAAAAAAAAAAATCAAAAAAAATCTTAATATTTAACAAAATTGCACCTCAAATTGTGTGTTTCAAGCATGAGCCTGAAGTTAAAAATACATTTTAGAACCTGAGAACTCTTTGGCACAGTTAACCCTGGCTGTAAATCGGGCCAGATATGTGATGATCACTTCTTATGGTGAAAGAATTGGGTCAGTCTGAGACTGTGGGATTATGTCTTGGGAGGTTTTCCTCTCCTTATTGCTTGTTTAAATCCCATCTACTAAAAAGCATGATGTACTCCCTAATCCTTCCCACCACAGGTAGGGTTTTATGGTTCTTGTCCACTTTAAAGATTAGGGTTACCCTGAATTGCAGTAGTTTGGGAGGAAAGAGAAAAGGAGGATTACACAATGATACATGGCAGATGTTAATAGAAGATTCATCTGGGGGCTGATAAAAGAAAAACAAACAAAATGAGCCATTTTGCAATTGTTTTCTTTCTGAAGCAGATGTATTTTTCTTGATCGTCCCCCTCTGCTCGAGGACCTGGCACTCTGGGTGACCTCCCTGAGGCTTCCTTAATAAAATTATTTTATTGGGTTTTATTTGATACATTTTTAATGCTGAATGGGGAAATTTGGACCTGCAGTGGGGAGGGATTCAAAGGAACTCGGGACAGAACTGCTCACACTAAGGATGTGTCAAATCATTGTAGAAATCATTTCCTGAGCACACTAATTACAAGAAATGTGCTTTTAGGTAACAGGATGTATTGGTGTGAACAAGACAGGCTTGTGGATTTTATAATAAATTATCTGCCATTTTTAAATCTCTTGCTGAATTTGACAGATTTCCTCATAGAATGAAATTTCCAGAGTGTACCATTGCACGGAAGAACAGATGAAATTAAATTTGTATATGAATCTCTTGTTTCTCCACAAGAGATTTGTGTTTGTTGGGTTTTTTTTCCCAAATACATATTTCAGTATCAATGGTAAAATTGTTCTGCCTGAAATTGGTTTCAACTTCCAAAATAATTTTCCAGCCTTTCTTTTAATGCAGTAATTTAATCTGCTTTAATCTCATAGCTTTTATTTATACATGTCTGTTCAATCACAGATATTGAATGGCTGAGGAAAAATCGTTTGGTTTTTTAGAATTTCTTTTGGGCTTTAAAGACTACTTTTTGCTGCTGTGTTTAAGAATATCCTGTAGTTGTTGCTAAATAAAGATGTTGATGAGTCTTCATGTATTTCCCATATCTATAGCAGATGAGTGCTCTGATAGTTTGAGCAGGTTTTGTTGATTTTATTTTTTTTTCCAAGAAAACAAAGCAATAGTAAATTACTCATGGTGTTCAGCAGCAGGAGTCTGTAATTTGATCAATCTGCACCATAAAATGTGTTTAATTTGACAAGTGTGTGCTCGTGGTAGCACACAGGACGTTTTTAAATACATTTTGACATAATTTACTGGGTCAATTAAGCATGAATCAGGAATTCTGTGAGACAGAGATGAAACCATTAGGATTTCCACAAATTACATCAGGTTTTCAAGGCACTTAGAGATGTAAGGAGGTACCTGCTGCTACAAGAAAGGCCACAAAGTTCTCAGCCTGTGCAGGCCTTATCTTCTTCCTGCTGAATTAATTTCCCTTTTGCATAATCTTTAGTGTGAGAGTGTGAATATTATAGAAAAAACCCACGTGTTTGTGTTTATTTTAGGAGGAATTCCTGATTTATTCTCCAAAGTGTTGCTCAGCAGCTGCTCTGTGCATTCAGAGCCTGCCAAAAAAGCTGTGGAATTAATAACTCTAATGAGCTTGTGGTGCTCTCTTAATTCCTCAGAATTGTGGAGTAACAAACAGCCTTCACAGGCATCTTGTGCAGGACTCACCAGAGGGGGCTTCGCTTTTGATTTTTCAGTAGCAAAGTCGTCATAACTTCAGTGCCTGGGCATGAATATAGAGGTGAATGCAGAATATAAACATTTGTTTAGTTATTGGGCAAAGAGCTTGGAGAAAGTCTCTAACTCTACAGGAGGTATGACATACAGAAAGTGTGAGTTCTGCATATTTTAGCCATTTCATGATGTTCTCTGATAAAAATAATGCCCAGTTTTCATAAATCAAGTGTGGTTTTCCCCTCAAATTTTAAGATACTCTGAAAGGTGAAATTCCTCTGTAGAGACCACTTCACTTTTATTTGATTGTGGTGTTCAGGGTAACTCTGAGCACAATTTTACAGAATGTGTTTTATTTATTGCTATGAACAGCCACTTTAAATTGCAGAAGTGATTAATTTCAGGTGTCAATTCTATGGAGCAACTTTTCCTTTCCTCCTCTCCCACTTCCCTTTTCTGCTGCTGGAGCTGTGCCTGTCCCTTGTCTTGCAGGTCTTGAGGACAACCCCCAAATTGTGCTGCAGGTGATGAGGAGATACATCCAGCACTTCTTTGGCTGCAAGGCTTGTGCTCAGCACTTTGAGGAGATGGCCAAGGAATCCATGGATTCTGTGAAAAGCTTGGAGCAGGCTGTTCTGTGGCTCTGGGAGAAGCACAACGTGGTGAACAACAGGCTGGCAGGTAGGGGAGAGAAACCCCTGAGAATGAAAAACATCATTCTCAGAGCTGCTTTCTTTGAGATTTCACCTGTTGCTTGGTGAGGCTCTGGAGCACAAATCAAAGGAGCAATTCAGCTGCTTAGCAATGGATAAAATATAATTACATTTCTTTCTGTTCCAGTTTAGAGTTAATACCTGCCTTTGTTTTGTTTGATGGCAATTGAACAAGAGGCTTCCTCAGGATAAAAGAACCTCAACTCTTGGCAGATCAGGCAGCTGAATAAAATGAAATTACTGTATAAAGGAAATCTGTGCCCCCTCCAGCTCCCTGTGTTTTCAGTTAGACTGAAAGTGCTGTTAAAATACTGGTTGTGTTTAATCCATTCTGTTATGGAGGTATCAAGTAACTAAAGCACTAAAGAAAATTGGTTTCTCTTTGCACTAAATCCCTGTCTGCTGTTATGGATCTGGGTAATGCAGCATTAGTTACAATTTAAATATGCTACATTGTGTTCATATTATGCTCCTGCTGCATTCCCAAGATTTATGAAGAATTAAATACTGTTGTGAGCACAAACAGTTTGCTTCCTTTCTTTGAGGAGAAAAGAAGTAAATAATAAGAGATTAAATAAAAACATCCTCTAATTTTGGTTCCTCTAACAGGCAACTCCTGTGGACTTGGAGTTGCTAAGTGGTGAAGCAATGCACTTATTTAGAACATTAAGGTATTGGAAAACTCACATGGATATTGATTTAGGTGATGCAGCAGCCAGCTAAAATACCCTTTTAGGAAGAAGTATAAACACACTGGAATAAATAATAATGTTAAATTATGCTTTTTCAGTTTGCTAAAATTCCTCTGTGGGACAGTGATGTATTTTCACCCTTAAAAGCTGCATCTGTATTTGTGGTGCTGCGTGAGAAATGATGTTTGGTCAATGAAAACACCTTGGGGTGGGGGTCAGGATATGGCTCTGCCCTATTGAATTATTCCCTGTTCCTTTGGAATGCTCAGGATTTACAGCATTTCCCTCTTTGGCAGGAAAACACAAAGTACAGGGAGTTTTCTGTTTGTAACCTTGCTGTAACACGTTTTGTTTCTACATTTTCTGTTGAAACAAATTGATTGCTGAGTGATCTTTAGGATAAAAAAAGCAAATTTGCTCTCTTGCTCATAAATATCGAGGAGACAAATATTCTTAAATGTCTTTTGAATCCCATTTTACCCAAAATCATGGGGAAGTTTCCTGCTTTAAAAAAGAATAAAAAATAATAAAATGAGAATAAAATGCAAAATTATTATTTCTAAAATATTTTAAGTGGTAGTGTACTAATCAGGTAAATAAATTAGGGGTTTTACCAGGTGGAGATTTTGTTTATGAAGATTATCTCTATTCACATTTTAAAATACTGTTTTTTAGAGCAAAGTGTGAGACCAGCTGCAGCATTCAGCTCAGAAACGTGGCCAGAGTTGTGAGCATCTGAAATGTTAAAATCAGATCTAATTCAATACAGTGTTATACATTTAAAGACTTGGTTTTTAGCTGAAAAAATACATCTTAAACATGAACATGGCTTTTAAAACACTGCAAACAGTTTGTTCTGGTAATGATGCAGAGCTGTGGAAAAGCAAGCTTGGGATGGAATTATTCTCAACACAGAAACATGAAAATATCCCAGTGTCTGGCCTTGGAGCTGCTCTTGCTAACCAGGCAGAAAACAGGGATTAAGGAGTGAAAAGAGCAGTTTGTTTTGCACCATAATTCAGGTTAACCCTGCAGAGCCCAGGCAGTTGTGTGTTCCTGCCTTCTAAAAGCAGCAATTGCAGGATTTGGGGTTGGGATTGAAATGCTGCAGCTTTTACTGTGAGAAAAGGGAAATAATTGTGATTTAGTGTTTGTATTTTGAAATGTTTTGGGTGAGAATTGATGAGAAAACTTCCAAATTTGTGATTGTCTTTGTTTAATTCAATTATTGTGCTGTGGCTTTGTATGCCAACCTCCCTGAAAGTGGAAAATGCTCCCTGGGCAGTGACTGATGCTGCAGCTTTCCCAGTTCAGTCCTCCTGACTATTTTTCTATTTACGTTTTTCTCCTTCCAATTAGGTGATTTGACTGAAGATCCAAAATTCCCCAAAGTTCAGTGGCCAACTCCAGACATTTGTCCTGCGTGTCATGAAGAAATCAAAGGGCTGCACAGCTGGAATCAAGACCAAGTCCTGAAATTCCTCAAGTCCCACTACAGCAGTGAAAATATCCTCTATAAATACACCGAGAGCCAGACTGACCCCAGTGACAACGAGCAGGGAGACATGAGGGAGGTGAAAGACAAAAACCTGCTGAAGAACTCGGGGGGAAATGGAGAAAACAAACTGCAGGATAAGGAGAACCCAGCAGATCCAGGCTCCAAGGTGCTGGAGAAACCGGAGGGAAACCCCGGAGCTGTCCAAGGTAGCGGCAAAAACGCAGCTGCATCCGTGAACCTCCAAGGGGCCAGGCAGGCTGTGTCCTTCCTGGGGATTGGATTCTCCAACCTAGACATGAGTCTGTGTGTCATCCTCTATGTGGCATCATCCTTGTTTTTAATGATCATGTACTTTTTTTTCCGGATGAGATCCAAGCGCTGGAAAGTGAAGTATTACCGTTCCTCGGTGTAGGAGTTCTCGCTGTACGTGGCTGTTCAGTCCCAGACACAGCTTTAATATTTATGATCAGGGATTTTATATACAGTATTCCTTGTTTCAGAGCCCTTTTCTTCCCCAGGCATTTCCCAGGTGTTCAGCTGAAGAGGTGGAGCTGGCCTTGAGATCCCCAGGCTTTGCCCGAGGCCACGTCAATGTCCTCGCACAGGAGCGTTGCATTTGGCAGTTAAGATTTTTCCATGACTTCCCACCAACATCCTTTGCTCATTTCCAGAGTAAACATTGCATTATGCAATCCACTGTGCCTGCTGGAGAAGGAAATTGGATATTGTTTTGTGTATTTTCAAGTCAGGTGTTATTATTTTATTTTTTTAAATTCATCCAGAGCTGATTTCACCTCCCCGGGTGCTGAACGGTTCCTCTGAATGGTACCTTGGCTGCTTCCCTGGGAGAAGCAGGAATTCTGATGGGGTTTTTTCAGGAAACAAGAGTTCTCTTCTAATTAAATCAATTCTAAACCTCTGTGACTTTCTGAAATGTTATTTACATAGTTAAAGTAGGAAGCATTTCATGTTCAAATCATTCATCCATTCTCTGGTGCATTCCAGCCAAGGATCTGTGTGTGTCATCACTGGGATGAGAATTTTGGGGCACAATTAGCAGCCCCAAATTCTGATTGCTAAGTAATTACAGTGATATCCAGGTGGAAACCAATCCTGATGGATGCTAAGAAAGGAAAACAATGTTTTTAGTGAAGATTTGTGTTACCATGACAGAACAGATTGGAAAATCTGCAAATACTGAGTTTCTTCTGTTGAGTTTCTCCATCACAGGAGAACAATTAACACTTCCCTTGGTTTTCCCAGTGCCCTAATGGGTGAGGCCCAGAGCTGCCCTGTTGTGGGATGTGGCAGTTCCCTCCACAGGTCAGTGTGGGGTCCCTGGAGCAGCAGTGAGAAGAAACCATGAAAACATTACAAATTCATCCTTGGGAGTAGGAGTTGCTGTGATCCTGGCTGGGGGGGATAATTCACGTCCTGGATAGTGAAGTTTATAATCCTATCCAATGTAATTGAGCATGTTCTAGTTATCCATTACCTAATCTTTAGTTAATCCTAATAGGTTTTGGCCTCAATGTTTTCTCGTGGCAGTGAGTTCTCCAGATTAATTATGTTATATAAAAAGGCTTTTCCTTTCAATTCTACATTTGCAACTTCTAATTTAATTGAATGTTTGCTGGCTCCTCTGTTACACGAGAAGGAATGAGGAGTCCCTGGCCAATTCCCTGGATTTGTACCTTTGGTGTGTCCTCCTCTGATTTCCCTCTGAAGCCCCAGCATAGAAAGTTTGAAGCCTGGCACCAAAAAAGCACAAAAACTCCACAGGGTTATTTTTTCATAATCAAATGTTGGCTGTTCACAAAATTGACTATTTCTGACGTATCTCTGCAGCATCCAATAGGAATAAAAAAATCGAGCTGCAAAGATTCACTGTTCCTTGTAGCTTAAGTTAATCAAAATAACACCCACATAGAGAAATAATTTTCTGGGGTTGCTGTGAACATGTCAGAGGAAGAAATCTCACTTCCCATGACCCTGTTAGTCCTACATTCCTGCAGAGGGACTGGGTCTGTGCTTGTTGAAGACCCTCAGAATTCCACAGTTCTGGCACAAGAAACCATCCTGGGTCTTTCCTCTTAAAGAATTTATGACTCCCATCCTTAGAGCAGCTGGGCTTGGATACTCAAACACACCCTGTAAGCACAAGAGTGATCAGGGGCCTTTGGTTTGGACTGGAAACCAGTGAGAGATCCCAAGGTGAGGCTCATTCAGAGGAAAACCTGGAGATTCCACATGGAGTTTCAAAAACCAGGTAACTTTGGGGTGGCCTGATGTGGGCAGGTGTTCTCAGCCCACCAGCAAAGGACACTTGGCTTTGATAGAAAATCCGAACACCAGGAAAACCTAACCCAGCACAGCAATGTTGGATCTGGCTGGGACATTGGGGCAGTCAATTCCTGTGTCAGTATTGCACATTCTCAAGTTGAGATTCAGTCATTAAGGCAGTTGTTCAGAATTCTAACAGATACATAGACCTGGTTTCATAAGCTTTGACTCATTCTGCTCATTTTCATCTGCACATGAAAAGCAAAAGGCCTTAGAGGTTTGTAGGGATGATTTTGCCATTAAAAAACAGCAAATGTGGGTTTGGAGTAAAGTTTGGGGGGTTTGCTACACACATTTAACTTCCATTGCTGTGACTCTGCTGCAAACACAACAAAAGGAATCAATACTCAAACTTCTCTGGCTGCCTTTTTTTTTTTTTTTTTTTTTTTTTTTTTTTTTTTTTTTTTTTTTTTTTTTTTGTCTCTTCAGAGTATAAAAGTATGAAGTTAATGAAATTAGGATGTTGCTTGTCCATGTTGGTGCTCCAGCTCTTGCCAGTGAACCAGGCAAGGCCTTCACTTCAACGTCCTCATCTGGGAAGGTTTCCTTGAGTTTGAATTCACTTGAGTAGATCTTGGTTTGCTTGGGTTTATTTTCTGTCTTTCTAATGACAAATTCCACCATTTTCTGTCTCTGTAATGATACAGCCTGTGTTGGGGGATAGGTGATGCTGCCAGGAAAGTGTTTCTGGTTTAAAGTCCCTCTAAGTCCCAGCTCCTGGATCTTGCAGGGTTTATTTGTGGGTTTGTTGTCCACAGAGGCTCCTGCAATTCCACTCTATGGGATTTGTGCTGTGCTGGGGGCAGTCACTTGGCCCTTTGTAATTCATGGAGTTTTCTTTGCTCTCTGGATGTTTTCAAACAGGAAATACTAAAATAAAAGGAGTAGAATGTGCCAGGGGAGACAAAAGTCTGCAAGTGTTAAAGAAACCTGATGAAGTTACTTGTGAGAACTTCTCTAATTTTCTGTTTCCAGCAGTGCATCCATCCTGCTGCTCCTGCACAGAACTGGATGGGAGCCGAGGTCCCAGGTGTGGTGTTGCACATGAGGTGTTGAAAATAGTGACAATACCATTTCAGTAATTTAAATGTTCTATTTATTTGAAGTCAATAACTTGACATTTCCAAGTATGTTCTGGTTGGGTTTTTACTGTCTCGTTCCTCTCTTGGAAGGAAAAGTGACTGTTTTGTACTAAATTGTAAATTAATGTGCTTGTTTAAAATAAACTGCAAACGTTTGGGCAAACTGGATGCATTTGGGCTCTTTACCTGTGTTTGTAAATTGTTTTGAGCTGAACTCTATTTCCAGGACAGCTCATGAGCCTGTCCATGATAAACCAGATCCATCATCTTGGGGAGGTGTGTTTTTAAGCCCAGACTTGTCAGGAATCTGAACAAGGGAAGAGAAAATAAACCAGGAAGAAATAAATGTTTCAGTGGGTTGGGTTTTATTAATAGCAGAAGCCCAAGTGAAGAAGGCCATGGGCAGGTCTGGCACCTGCTGCACCTTGAGCAGGAGGGGACAGGAGGGTGTGCGGGGACAGATCAGCACAAAGTCCAGGGAGAGAGACCACGGGGCTGGCAAGTGCCACTGGTGGTCCTGAGTGGACATTGTCCCTGCCCTCTGTCCTGACTGGGACACAGTAGTCCTGTCCTCTATCCTGAGTGGACACTGCCCTGTCCTCTGTCCTGAGTGGACACTGCCCTGCCCTCTGTCCTGAGTGGACACAGCCCTGCCCTCTGTCCTGAGTGGGACACTCCCCCTGTCCTCTGTCCTGAGTGGACACAGCCCTGCCCTCCGTTCCTGAGTGGGACACTGCCCATGTCCTCTGTCCTGAGTGGACACTGTCTCTGCCCTCTGTCCCTGCCCTCTATCCTGAGTGGACACTGCCCATGTCCTCTGTCCTGAGTGGACACTGTCCCTGCCCTCTGTCCTGAGTGGACACTGTCGCTGCCCTCCGTTCCTGAGTGGGACACTGCCCATGTCCTCTGTCCTGAGTGGACACTGCCCTGCCCTCTGTCCTGAGCAGACACAGCCCTGCCCTCCCTCCTGCCCGGCCACAGCTGCCCCACCCCCGCCCCGTGCCCGAGGGAACCGGCACCACCACACGGGTTTGTTTAAAGTCCTTCCTCAGAGGCTCAGACTAAAAAACACTTAAAACCCGAGCTTAAAAGGGACCGTGTGCGTCTTCAGCTGCCCCCGGAAGATGCTCATGGCCCTGGGGAAGGCCGGGTGCCCAGGCTGGTGGCCCCCGGTGTCCCTGCAGCCCAGCACTGGTCACACTCGGGCAGGACCTGGCCCCCAACTCCCGCCTGGCATTCCCGGGTACTTCATCTGAGGATCCCAATCCTGGTCCCCAAAGTGTCTCCGTGCATTTCCCAACCCCACAGGGCTGAGCTGTCCCGCAGACTGGAGCCTGTCCCCGGCCAGACGAGCCATCCCAGGGCACGGCTCTGACCCGGAGGAGGGGAGGGTGCTCTGGCACCCCGGGGTGGCCGCCTCGGGCCGGGGGCTCGCTGGGGCTCCACGGCCACCCCCAGGAGCGGGGAAAGTCCCGGTGCTGCCGTCGGCAGGAGCATATGTGAGTTTGGAGGCTCCCGCCCCTAAGCTGCTTTTATTAATTTGTAATCCCCTGCGAGCAGGAGGTAAAGGGATTCGGGGGATTAACGGGCTCACAGTAACAACCACAATTATCAGCTCCGGCTGCCCGGGGCAGGCGGTGCAGACACGCACGGGGCTCTTCCAGACAAACAGGGCCGCACCGACAGCTCGCCGAGGTGTCATGGGGCAGAACACCAGCACAGGCTGCGGGCACAGGGACACCCACCCCACACCTGTGAGCACAGCCGGGCACGGCGCTCCCGGTACAGCCCCACCCGCAGCCCCGTGTGTTACACACACCCACCCTCCGCCCGTGTCCGCCCCGTCTTCAATTAGACAATTGACCCCCTGCAGCCCCGCCACCTCCCCGCGCTCGTTAATGAATGAGCGGCGGGGAAAGCCCCTCCCCGCTGCCCGCGGGGACAAACGAAATCGGGGCGCGGGGGCGGCCGGCGGAGAACCGGGCCCGGGGAGAGGCTCCCCCCGACGGCGGCTCCCCCGACCCCCTTCCTGCGGCCTCCGGGGGGTTCTCGGGGGCCCCGGGGCCGCTTTTTGCCCGAGCCCGCGCGTGGGGCGGCGGGCGCAGCGCTCCCCCGGCCGCTTTTGTGATGCTAAAGAGGCCGGCGGTGAAGCGCGGCCCAGCTGCGGCCGGTGCCGCCCCCGGCCCGCCCCCCGCGCCCCCCCGGCCCGCCCAGCCCCGCTCCGCTCCCCGCGCGCCGCTCCGCCACTCCTCCGCACACACCCGCGCACTTCGGACGGCGCCCGCGGAGGCCGCGATGCTGCTGGAGCGGGTCCGAGGCGGCTCGGAGAAGGCGGCGGAGCTCTGCCCCTTCCCGCGGAGCCCAGGTGAGGGGAAAGGCGCGCAGGTCTCCGCGTCCCCCCGCGGAGGCACCGGCGGCCGCTCCCGGCCCGGCCGAGCTCCGCCTGTGCCGGTTCCGCCCTTCGGGGGCTCCGTCGGGGCCGCGCTCGGGGCTGGGCGCGGGAAGGGCGGCCCGACGGCCCCGCGCTCCCTCTCGCTCCCCTCGCTCCCTCCTGCCTCGCCCCGCTACCAGAGCCCCCTCGCCGCCCCCGTTCTCTGCTCCCGGTGCCCGCCGCTCCCGGGAAAAGCGGAGGCTGCCCCGCGGTCCCGGCGCTCCCCGTTCAACGAGAACAGGGACGAAACGGGGATTTCCCCCCGCCCGACGGTTCCCTCCGAGCGCGGGGACCCCCCGCGCCCCCCTGCCCGGCTCCCGAGCGGCTTTTCCCCCACTTTAGCAAAACTCCGTTAATTCTTCTCTTAAACATCCTTTTGTCCCGTGGAACGAGCGGGAGCGGCTCTGTCGGGGCGGGAGAACCGGGCGGGGCTGTCCCGGGGCTCAGCGGGAGAGGCCCAGCCGGGCTCGGGCCAGCGGGGCCGTCCCGGGTCTCGCCAACACCGAGAGCGGCCGGTGGGGTTTAAAAAAAAAAAATAAATCAACGAAGAAGCGGGGCGGGGACCCCGGCGGTGCGCGGGGACAGAGGTGTCACCGTGAGCGGGACAGGCCGAGCGGCCCCGCAGCCGCCGGGAACGGGCCGGTGCCCCCGGGGGTGCCCCGGCTCGCCTGTCCCCGCCTGTCCCCGCCTGTCCCCGCCTGTCCCCGTGGGCTCCCCGCGGGGCCGCCGTTTCCCCGGGAGCCGCTTGTTCTCTCCGGGGGCAGCGGCGACACCGCCGAAATCGGGGCCCCGGTAGAAGGAAGGACGCGCAAACATCATTTTTTCCCGCAGGACACGACCCTCGTTCACAGCCCCGGGGCCCGGGGAGGCGGCGGGACGGGCCCGGCGGGGCTCACCGTGCCCGAGGGCCGCTCCCGGGGCGGGTCGCGCTGCCGGAGGGGGCCCAGCCTTGGCCCGGGCTGGGGAAAACCCCGCTCTGCGGGTCACAGCGAGCCCGGGCAGAGCCTCCCCCGGCGCGACCCCCGCCCGCTGCCGGCCCCGTCGGGCTCCGGTTCCGGGCTCGGCCGGGAAGGGGCGGCGGGAGGGGACGTGCCCCGGGCCCGGGGGCGGGGGGATTAAATACAGAGCCCCGCCGTGCCCTGCCCGGCGCTCCAGACCGGCACCGGCGGCCGGGGCCGGCGTCTAAAAATAACCCGCTTTAGCCAATGAAATCGCCGGCGCGGCGGGGGCGGCAGCGGGGCCCGGCAGCGCCGTGAACGGGGGGCGTCCGGCGGGGGGACAGCGCCCGCTCCGCACCCGGCCCGGGGCCCGCGCCCCGCGCAAGGTGCTCCAGAGCCCGCGGGCCGCCTGAGCGAGCGGAGCCATGCAGCGTAAGAGCCGCGGAACGGGCTGGACCGGGACATCCCGGGGCCGGGCCGTGGGACCGGGACATCCCGGGGCCGGGCCGTGGTACCGGGACATCCCGGGGCCGGGCCGTGGTACCGGGACATCCCGGGGCCGGGCCGTGGGACCGGGACATCCCGGGGCTGGGCCGTGTACCGGGCCCGCTGCCCGGAGCCCCGTCCTGCCCGCGGCCGCTCTTGGGGTTGTTTGTTCGGACGCGGTGAATTGTTAAGGATAACGATTATCATTATCACCTCCACCTCTCACCCCCGTGCACGGCGATCCAGCTCCGTATCTCTACATATAATTATCTTTCTATAGAAATACCCTCGTGTATCCATCTGTGTCTGCACAGCCGTGTCACACATCTCTCCGCCTGTTTGTACCGATAGATCTGTATTTGTGTACCTCATAGCCATGTTTTCACCTATTTATCTATATCTATATACCGAAATCCGTATATTTCTGTCTGTGTATCTGTACATTTCGTTCTCTATCCGCCGTATCTGTTTATTTTTATATCTCTCTTTCTCCATAACTGGATCCTTATCTTTTCTTATCTTTCCCCCATCCTTTTTCTGTGTAATCTCTGTCATTATCCAGAGGGAGACGGGACAAAAGTGCCGCGTTTTTATTTTCAGCGCAATTCTAGTAATTTTTGATAGTTTCTTTCCCCACCCCGTTCTGGCCACCCCGCCGTTGTTCGCAGGTGAATTTTGGAAGTTTAGGAAAATGAAAAAGAGCCTGGGATAATTCCAGCTTTTCCCGCGGCTCTCTCGGGGGTTAATTCCGTTTCCATCACTTCCCTTCTTGTTTATCCCGGTTCTCCCGGAGTGTTCTCGGCCCGGGGGTTTCGCCGCTCTCCGCGGCGCCGCGACAACGAATTTGAACGAATAATGATGTTTTTCGTGCTGTTCGTGCTGTTTTTCCGTCCCGTCGGCCGGGAGCAGCCCCGGGGCGGGGGGCGGAGGGGCCCCCGGGGCTGACGGCGCCTCCTCCCCGCAGAGATCCCGCTGTGCGCCGGCTGCAACCAGCACATCGTGGACAGGTTCATCCTCAAAGTCCTGGACCGGCACTGGCACAGCAAGTGCCTGAAATGCTCCGACTGCCAGACGCAGCTGGCCGAGAAGTGCTTCAGCCGCGGGGACGGCGTTTACTGCAAGGAAGATTTCTTCAAGTGCGTGGGGAAGGGAAGGGAAGGGAAGGGAAGGGAAGGGAAGGGAAGGGAAGGGAAGGGAAGGGAAGGGAAGGGAAGGGAAGGGAAGGGAAGGGAAGGGAAGGGAAGGGAAGGGAAGGGAAGGGAAGGGAAGGGAAGGGAAGGGAAGGGAAGGGAAGGGAAGGGAAGGGAAGGGAAGGGAAGGGAAGGGAAGGGAAGGGAAGGGAAGGGAAGGGAAGGGAAGGGAAGGGAAGGGAAGGGAAGGGAAGGGAAGGGAAGGGAAGGGAAGGGAAGGGAAGGGAAGGGAAGGGAAGGGAAGGGAAGGGAAGGGAAGGGTGTCACAGCACGGGCGGGTTTGGGGCTCAGCACCGGGACAGCGGCCCCGGGAGCGGGAGCAGCACCGCGGACAGCGATGGGACCGGGCCCGGCCTCCCTCAGCTCAGGGCCCGCCGCTTGTCCCCCCCTCAGGCGCTTCGGGACGAAGTGTGCCGCCTGCCAGCAGGGCATCCCCCCGACCCAGGTGGTGCGCCGGGCCCAGGACTTCGTTTACCACCTGCACTGCTTCGCCTGCATCGTCTGCAAGCGGCAGCTGGCCACCGGAGACGAGTTCTACCTGATGGAGGACAGCAGGCTGGTCTGCAAGGCGGACTACGAGACGGCCAAGCAGAGAGGTACCCCTTGTCCTGTCCCCTCCAGCCCCGGGGCCCTCAGGGAGGGCTCCCACACCGGGAGGGGCCCTCAGGGAGGGCTCGCACACCGGGAGGGGCCCTCAGGGAGGGCTCGCACACCGGGAGGGGCCCTCAGGGAGGGCTCGCACACCGGGAGGGGTCCTCAGGGAGGGCTCCCACACCGGGAGGGGCCCCCGGCGACCTTCACCCCTAACCCGCCCCGTGTCGGCAGAGGCTGAGTCCACGGCCAAGAGGCCCCGCACCACCATCACGGCCAAGCAGCTGGAGACCCTCAAAAACGCTTATAACAACTCGCCCAAGCCGGCGAGACACGTCCGGGAGCAGCTTTCATCGGAGACGGGGCTGGACATGCGGGTGGTGCAGGTGAGAGCGGGGCCTGGGCCGGGGGCGGGCAGGGCCTGGGCCCACGGACACCCAACTCCCCCCGCCCGCAGGTCTGGTTCCAGAACCGCAGGGCCAAGGAGAAGAGGCTGAAGAAGGACGCGGGGAGGCAGCGCTGGGGGCAGTACTTCAGGAACATGAAGCGATCCCGGGGGACATCCAAGTCGGACAAGGACAGCATCCAGGAGGAGGGGCCCGACAGCGACGCCGAGGTTTCCTTCACAGGTGGGTCCCCCCGGCTGCTTTCACCCCTCAGCGCCGCGGTCGGGATTGTCAGCGATAAAACAGCGGGTGGAATCCAGGCGGGAGAAGGGCAGAGCCCGGGAATCACGGCGGGGCCGTCCCGGGGCTCCCCGGGGGAAGGAAGGGGCAGCCGGGGCCGGGGAGCGGCGGGGGAGGCCCCGCTCTGCCTCCGGCCCGCCCAAAGCTGCGGGAGGAGCAGGGACAACTCCCCGGGCAGGCGCTGCACTGTCAGAGCCGCTGCTCACACACGGCCTTTTCAAGGGATTCATGCAAATACAAAAACCGGGATGCCCAGAACCATTGAATGTTTCTATGGGAAAACGAGTGTGGTATTTTATTTTATTTTATTTTATTTTATTTTATTTTATTTTATTACTTTTAGTCTTATTTAGGGATGGTTTTATTTGTGCAGTTGCTCACTGGGACTCCTCAGTCATTCCTGTGCTGCAAAAAGAGAATTGTTGCAGGTTAGGAGGCAGAGTGTCCCCTGTTTGGAGCCGACATTTCTGTAACAGAGCCAGGACAGATCAACAGCAGCTCTGGTCCTCACCCCGCACTCTCCAGGGACAGGGACAGAGCTCTGTCATGCAGGGACATGTTCTACACAATCCCAACTCCATCCCAAATTTTTGTATCATTTTTAGGAAAGGGAGAGAAACTGAAATGCAAACCTCTGTAAATATTTACACAGACTGTGTATTTCTAAACACACACTTTTTCATCTCAGCTCCTCTCCCGTGCTCCTAAAAACTATTTCATTTTCGAGTCTGTTTATACACACCGTGTATCAGCTCATTAAATATGAATAGTCTATAAATAATAACTAAAAAATGTGGAACAATTATTGGGAGCTCGATGCCACAAACAGGTTTGTATCCCAGGCAACAGAGCAGCTCTCACTGTCCACAAAGCCCCTAACGAATACAAACAATTTTTGCTGGGAACTTAAAAATTATTGCTCATTTTTCAGGAGTGTTTTTAAGCCATACAAATACATTCCGTGTTCCTGTGATTTCACTAGCCTGTGCCGGAGCAGAAAAATATTTTAATTTAATATCTTTTTTCCTGAGCAATGGGGAATTTATCATGCATTGGTTCAGGTAGCTCCTAAAAGTGATATCAAAATTCAAGATAAACCTCAAAACCAAATAGAAACAAAAGGTGGAAAGACATTGAATTCACTTCCCCTTTAAAGAATTATTTTTAAATCACAGTCTTATATTTTAATACGTACTTTTCATGAGTATTTTAAAAATCCAAGATGTATTAGATGTTTGTAGTCAGAAAAAAATAATAATCCCATGGCTGCCTGTGAAGATCTCTCAGCAAGGATGGGAATAATAAGGAATTACAAGTGGAAGAGCGTGGCTGCTCAGCTCCCATCCTTTTAATCTATTTATACCCAGAGCTCGAGGAGTTCCCGGGTGACCGCTGCTCTTCCAGTAAAACCAGCCCACACCAGCACAACCATTGCTCCACCAGTAAACCCAGCCCTTTTCCCTTTCAGATGAGCCCTCCATGTCCGAAATGAGCCATTCCAATGGGATTTACAGCAATCTCAGCGAAGCCTCCCCTGCGCTGGGGAGGCCGGCGGGGACCAACGGGAGCTTTGCCCTGGAGCACAGCGGGATCCCGGCTCAGGACCAGTACCACGACCTGCGCTCCAACAGCCCCTACGGCATCCCCCAGTCCCCGGCGGCCCTGCAGGCCCTGCCAGGCCACCAGCCCTTAATCTCCAGCTTGGTTTACCCAGACAACGGCTTGGCCATCATGGGACAGAGCGGACAAGGGGTGCCCCAGTCCATGAGGGTCCTGGCAGGGAATGGACCGAGCTCCGACCTCTCCACCGGCAGCAGCGGGGGGTACCCGGATTTCCCGGCCAGCCCGGCCTCCTGGCTGGATGAGGTCGACCACGCTCAGTTTTGATACAGGGGCACCCCCAGGCAGCGGGAAGGGAAAGGACTCGGTGCTGTTAAATGTCACCTGCTCTTGGAAAGGACAGAGGGACGAGCCGTGAGTGCCGAGCGGGGCAGGAATGTGACGACACGGAGGGAGCAGAGGGGATTTCGGAGATGAGCCTGGCACAGGATGGTGGACAAAGCCCTGGCACTGCAACCATTGGCACTGGAGCGTCCAAACCAAACTGATTCGTGTCTTTACCAAACACCAAGACTTGTGCTTTACAGATTTGATATGAGGTATTTCACGTTTTGTTGTCGGTGCATTCTCCAAAGCAAGGACTTGCTCCATCACCCATCCACACCGAAACATTTTTAAGGGAAAATAAAATCCTCATCCACGGTGAAAGGTGTGACAATGTCTATATTTCTATAGGAGAACTGTTCGTAGTGAATCACTTCAGAAATCCATGGTAGGAAACTTCTCTGTTCTTCCAACAGATTTTTTAAAAGCGCACCAATGCAGTATGTTTTGTTTTACTTTGAATTTACATTAACTTTTCTAAAATGAGATGCTCTTTAATATGCCAATCATTTATCGACAGCCCTTTTCCTTTGTAAAATGAAAATCATATGTTAATTCTGCTTCTCCCCTTTTTAATTTGTAGATTGCTAGGTTGACTCTTCCATATAAGCATTAAACCGTGAATAGATGTATTTATTACCAAGTAATTCCTCGTTTATCATGAGGTCAAGAAGTGAATTTTCTTGACCCAGGGACACTGGTGGTGGATCTGGGTTGTGGATCTTATGCTTTTCCTTCAAACTTCTTTGCATCAGTTTTACTGCAAAGTGTCTCAAAAATCACCCTGATGTCTTGTTGCCAAAAACCTTCTCGGGGCTTTGGGCGGTTTAAGCCCCTCCCCAGGCACTGCTGGAGTGAGCACCCCCTTCCCTGGGGACAAGTCTCTGCTCCAGGCATTTGTGTATTTCCATGGATATCGTGCAAGCTGATTGTGAGGAAAGGCAAGACAATATGTATATTGTTATCTGTAAAAATTATGGAATTAACTGTAGATTATGTGGATGTCCAGTGTCTTTTATTTATATTCTCGCTTTCTCTCTGATGATCAAATACTTCAAGATTACAAATAAATTTGTCAGCTAAACTTTAAATAGTCTTTTGCTAAATTCACAACGATACCAGTAAATAAAAAACCTGAATCTAAAAGCTCTTAAAACTTGATGCCATGATTGAACAAAGGGTTGAAATGTTCCCTTGCAATAGAGGAGCAAACCCACTGACATAGAAATGTTTTGGAACAAAAAAAAAAATGAAGACATGGGAGGCTGGCAGTCCTTGGGAGATCTGAACAGGATTGCTCTGGCTTTGATTATATTTTTGATGGGAGATTGTTATTTTTCAGCATTTGTGGCAAAGGTGGTGGCTGATACAGCAACAGGAAATCGAGTCTAATGTTGTCTGTCTGCAGAAAGTTGTGAACGTGAATCACAGATATGGAAATATTTCCAAGAGGAATCAGGAAGAATGGGAAACAATTCCTAAGGGAGTCAGTTTGACCAAACATACTCATATATATAAATGTATTTTTTTACACATAAATACATACCCAAATAAACACACACATCCACATGTCTGTGGTCACACTGCTGGCAGCACAGAGCAGGGCTGTGCTGAGCTCTCTGCTTCGAGGATCTGAGCACAGACACTTTTTAACACACTCTGAGCTTCTCACTCCCCTGGGCCGTCAGGGAATGTTTGCACGGAGATTTCCCGTGTGCAGAGGGCAGAGCACAGCCCGGGGCGGTGCCCGGTCCCCGCGGATCCAGCCGTGCCCTGGGGCTGCCCGTGCCTGGCACAGCCCCGGGGGACCCACCGGGGGCCGGGCAGGACATCTGGAGCATCCCGGCTTTTATTCCTCGCCTTTTCTAAGGGACACGCAGCCACTGAGGGCAGTTTGGGGGCTGTGCTGCTCACCACCCTCATCATCCCCTCCTTCCTTTCCTTCCTGGCACCCCAGGGAGAACACGAAGCCTGCTCAAAGCAGAGCAGGTCCATGGGCACTGCTTTAGGGAAGATTTGCTCACCCAACAGAGAAACTCCCTCTTTCCTCTCCAGGAGATCCACTCCGAGAGCCGTGGCAGGGATGGGAGAAACCCCGGGCAAAAATCTGCCTCCTGCAGTTCTGAGCTCCTGAGTCCAGAGCTGGGCTCGGCAGCTTCTCCTTCCTTCTCCAGAAGTGAATAATAAAGAGACAACTGTTGCTGCCAGCCTGTGGTTACATCACAAGGACGTTTCTTAAGGAAATTTATGGAGTAAATAGAAAATTGTGGGATTTAAAACAAGCAGATTGCAGAACTTCACCCAAAGAGAAAAGAAGAGTTTCTATTTTCAAGAATTCTGTGTCTAGAAATGCCCTCACCAAATCTGGGCAAGTGTTTTGCATAAAAATATTTTGGCAGTTCAAATATTCATAATATTTTCATATAAAAGACTGAAAAAATATTTTAAATACTCTTATTTCCTAAAAATTAAGAAATAACAACAGAAAGAGAGAAATGCAGTTGGTTTTGGGGATAATTCTGTTGTTATAAAACCAGTCTGATGTCTGTACTAATTGAACTTGTGTTTTATAGATATTTTTCTCACTGTTTCCCTCCCAGTAAATAACGGGCGCTGTTGTTCCTCTCCCCCGGGGAATTCCCAGGGGATGGCTGAATTTAAGAAAGGAAGAAATGCAAATCTCCCTCCCCGCTTTTGTGCTTTGCTCGGGGAGGCAGAACGGGGCTGGAAGTTGCCGGCGTTTGTGCTGCTCTGAACAGGGAGAAGAGCTCCCCGAGTGCCCTGAGCTCAAATTCAGGGATTGCATTTCAGCCTCTCCTTTCAGGGCCGAGGCTCAAGGATTCCATTAATATAAATGCTTCCTTCCCCTTAAAAAGAAAACCAATTTGAAAGAGGCAAATAAAACTAACACTGTCCAACTGAGTGACAGCTTGTAAAACCCAGGCAGAGTTAGGAAGAGGAGGTTTGCACTGCTCAATTTGCAGGTGGCTTTACAACCTCCACTGATTTCCATCAGGGCAGGACATGGGAGGCAGGAATGTTTCGTCTTCTCAAAGAAGAAAATCTACTGTATTAATTTTTATTTTTTTTTCCCCAAACAGCAAATTCACCTTTGTGTGAAGGTGTGTTCCCTACAGAAATGTTTGGATTTTATGTCAAATAGTAGAAGCAGCTTATATTTTTTTTTTCTTATTTGGATTTCCCATGTGAGGCCAATGAAACCAAATCCCTCATGCCCAGGAAACAGACACATCCTCTTCTCTCCAATGTGATCCAGGGGAGGAGGTGACAGAAGGGGGCCAAGAGCTTGGGCACAGAGCTTGGGGACCTCATTGCCCCTTTTAGGGGTGTGGGCCAAGTGAAACTCCTCATCCACAGGGAGCAGGGAAGGTGGACACGGCCAGCTCATCCTCAAGGCCCCCCTGGTGGCTTCTCCCAGATGTGTCTGAGCATCTGAGCAAAGGTGTTCCCATTGCCCTCCTGTCCCACCTCACCTCCCCCTGCCCAAATCACAATCCTTGGGAACAAGGCAGGAAAACCCCTGGATCCTCCTCCTGCAGCACAGGCAGAGCTGCTGGGTAGGATGGGGGAGATCCCAGAGATTTGGTCTCAGTAAATATTCCAGCAAAGGCGCTGCCTGTTAACAGGAAACTTGTCTCACCATCTGCCCACGGTTCAGCAAAAGCAAATCCCACAAGTTTTTTAGCTCCCTGGTTCTTCTTCCACTGAGGTCTGAAGAGTGTCCCTGTCTCTCCAGGGAGGGCAGACCCAGTATCTGGCTGGACACAAGTCCTGCACCCCACTCCCATCCAGCCCTGGCCTCTTCCAGTGCCTCGGCAGAGCCTGGAAAAAGGCCCCGAGTCAGCTGGAGGCGAGTAAATCATTCCTGACAGCTACATCTCTACAGGGCAGTTAGAATTAATGTAACAATTTGGCGTTTAATGAAGCAACAACACGCTGGGCTGCAGAGAATAGCTGGGACCTGCTGCAGTCATCTTATAATCCCTGAGGGACCCAAACGGCAGCGGCTCCATCAGATGCCGACTTGTCAGGCTGAGCAAACGGCCGGGTGGGGACAGCGAGGGACAGAGGAGTGGCCGGGAGCTGGCAGCCCCTCCAGCTGGGAGACAGCCAGCGTCCGGCAGCTGAGCACGGCTCCAGGGACCTCGAGCCGAGCCTGGAGCCCAAATCCCCTGGGCTCCAGGGGTGGGCACTGCTCTGCACAGAGGGAGCATCCCCAGGGATTGCCCAGCCGGAGCTCAGGGAGTGCTCGGCCTGAGCAGGTCACAGAGATGCTGAGAAATGTTGTTTGTGTAAAAAAATATTTTGTGAAGCTTGTCTAAGAAGAATAGACAACTAAATCAACACTGGAGTGGGGGGGGAACTGGCAGAACAATATGTTTCCTAAATAAAAACCATCTCGATTAGGTGCTCTGCACCCCGAAGTCAGATTTCTGCACAAGTTGCAGGTATTCAGCCGTTTGCAGGATTGGGCCTTTTAAAAACACTCCCTGCATGGAGGAGGGGGAGAAAGGAATGAATGCAAATGACTTTGGAGACAATCTCCCATTTCCCATGTATATACACATGCTGTCAAAGCACCGCGGGCTGCAGCAGCTTGGATGCTTTAAAATAAATCATGCAGAGCTTTTTTTTTTTTCCTTGCTTGCTTGCTTTTAAATGAAAGCACAGCACAAAACAACATCCCCTCAGTTCCCAACCCATCCGTGCTGGAGCTCCTCTCTGGGGCTGGCTGGTGTGTGTGTGTGGCCATAAACCTCCCCACGTTTTGTTGTGAAGCCTCACGGTCACCGGCTTTAAGGGCTTGACAGGTTTATAAAGTGCTGAGTGTCCCCCAGGGAGGGCGGCACTGTTTGCAGGGAAGATGAAGCGTGCCATATCCAGCTGGTCTAACAAGGCAGCGGGAAATCTAAATTAATTCAGGAATCACTTCTGTTTTGCCGAGGGAGGATGTTGTTCTCAATCTGTGGAAGCAGCCCATTGGAATACTCATTAACAGCAGGGACAGGCTCCCCTCGTCCGTGCTGGGGTAAATCAGGGCAGGGAACACAAGTGCAAAGCACAGGAGGGAAAGGAAGTGCAGGGACAAGGCCACCCTCCCACAGACACCCACACAGGGCTGATTTCCACTTGAAACAGTTAATTTCCTCAAATCTGCCTGGAAAAAGGGATGGGCCTCACCAAGGTCCACCCAGACTCCATAGGTGAGGGCAGAGGGGAGTTATTTAATGGCTGGAACCAGCCCTGGGTGCAGTGGGATGAAGGTGCCACAGCCCAGGTGGTGCCTTGTGGGTTTGACAGAGCAAAGCAAGGCTGTGTGTGTTGGGCAGAGCCAGGGTGGCAGAAGGCAGCAGTGTTGAAGGGAAATTGGTTTGAACTGTGTTTTTTGGAAGGTGAAGTTGAACATTCCGTGTTGTCCTCAATGCTCTGTTTATGTCAGCCCCTCGGGCCCCTCTCCAGCAGCACCTGCTCCAATAGCTCTGAGCAGCCCAAATCAGAGCCACGGGGAGAGTTTAGGAAATGAGGGAGGATTTGGGCAGCAGATCTCTGTATTTGGGAATTGGACTCCTGTTGTGGAGTGTATCACATTGAATTGGCTTCATAGGATGTGAGCCTTTTATGAGTGTTTGAGAAGGAGCAGAGCCAGGTCCTGCCTGTTCCTTGCCACCAGCAGTACTTAGCACAGCCTTTTCATTTTCATTTCCTGAGCATTCCCTCCTCACTGTGGCCTGTGTCTGACAGGAGGCTGCCATGAACTTCAAAATTAATTTTCCTGGACTATCCTAATCATTCTAGTTGAAACATCCCCTTGTTATGCCTTTATTAGGATCTGACTCTGGGGGTTAAGGATGTTTTGATGAACCTGCTTGATGTGGCAAAATTAAAACTTATTCTGGTTTTAATTTGTACTAATCATACACTCAGAAATAAAGAATTGGTCCCCCAAGTGTTTTTCTGGACTGGAGGACCAGGCTCATTTATTTGCAGGGATTAATAAGCTGCATGCTAATTGTGGGATGCTGATATTTGCCATACCACAGCACCAGGGCAGCACAACCACCCTGAGCCAGTCTGGAGCCAGGCTGCAGCCCAGCTCCATTGAAATACAGATTTGTGCAGGTCTTTATCACTAGAGTTGCCAACAGAAAAATCATTATGTTCAGAAATAAATCCCCTTGTGTTAGTTGAAGCATCTCGTTAACTTAGATGAACACTAATTGACGTGCTTTGATCAGGTGGGATATTTCTATCCCACTTCAACATGAGGGCTGTGTCCTGTGTGTGAGCTGAAGTGTTTGGATCGAGCACAGGGATGCAGCGAGTCCCGAGCCACCCCTCAGTGCCAGTATTTGCAGGAGTTGTCAAAAAATAACACTGAAATAGCAGCTCAGACATTTGCAGTCTGTCCATGATGTGCAGCCACAGGATGTGTCCCTGTGCCCTGGCACCTGTTCTGGTCCCTTGCATGACCCTGGAGCCCAGGTGAGCCTGTCACCCCTCTGGACACAGCTCTGCTGAAATACGATCCCTCGGTGGCTCTGGGGGTTGACACATTACTTGTCATTAATATTAGAAGAAGCCGAGCAGGGCTCGAGTGTCCGTGTGGGGAGCCTTGGTACAGCCGTGCCCGGCAGGCTGCAGGGCCAGGGCTGGGATGCCTGAGCTGGAATGGGCAGCAGGAATCCCAGGAATACCTTGATATTGTTGGAATAGCAAGGAAAGTTGTTGGAGGCTCATGAGTCAGGGCTGAGTTTGGCCCCACCACCCCTGCCCTGCTGTGTCTGTGGGGACAGGAGTCACCTCCTGCTTTCACCAGGACAGATGTTTTGCTTTCTAAAGCCCCAAATGCTCAGCAGAGGATGGAGGAAGGGAAAACCAGAGTTCCCTTCATTTTTCTTAAGCCTATCCCTGCTCCAGCTGGGAATTAGTGCAGGGGTGGTGCCAAACCTTGGGGAATGGCTTGGCGAGGTCACAGGTCTCTGCAGCAGCACTTTTTGGTGTGTTTGGTGTGCTGGGGACAGTTTGTGCCCACACCAAGACACAGCCTCTGCCCCGGAACCTGCCAGGGGGATGTTCCACTACAGATCAGAAAGAAAAGCCAAGACTTATCTCAGTTATTTTTGTGCTGACACAGCCCAGTCTGCAGCCTAATGGGGATTATGAGCCAAATTCATCTTGGAAAAGCAGAGATGAAGCCACATAGGCTCGAGGCAGGGAGACACTGGTGCTTAAACCCCTCTTAGGTTTTGGGGACTGTGGCACCACCCACAGCTCAGCCAGCCCCACTAAGGAGCCAGCTCACTCTGGAATCACCTCTCCACTATTAATTAAAGATGGTGGGTGTGAGGAGGAATCGAGGAAGGGCCCTTGATGCAGTTACACTTCCCACAGATGTTACTATGTATCCATTATGGTCGGTGAAAGCCTTGTCAACATTTTTCCAGGGAAGAATGAAAATGTAAATAACTTTAAAATGATTCAATGTCACTGTGGTATAGGGAAAGGTCATGCTGCTGGAGACCATTTATCTTTTTGCCGATTTAAAGAGCTTTTTCCTATTACATTTTTTGAAATTAATGTTTTTAAACATTACCCAAAGTAATGTTAACAATTAGGGGGTTTATGGGATTGATCGTTATGCAGGCTAGGATTTAAATTGGAAAAGATTTGTTTTAGGTAGTCATTGCTGAGGGGTTTTAACAGACTTTTAGATTTATGGCTTATAAAAATGTTTGGGCCATTTAATGGAAAGACAGACTGAGATCCTGAATTCCCATGTAAATATGGGGGTGGGATATTCTTTGGGAGTGAGTTTGGGATTATGGAAGCAAAGCTCATGTGAGTACAAAAGTTAAAATGTACAAACCTGAGGTGCTCCTGGAGTAACAGGGGCCTTATTTGTAGATTAGGGGTTGGAGGAAAGGCAGGTTGGAGACTTTGCTTCCCCTTGTCCATGTGTAATGCTGCTCCTCACTGCTGGGAAGATATTTGGTATTCTGGGCTATGTGGGGGAAAAAAAGCCCAAGGTCCACCACTAAACCATTCCCCAGGCACCACATCTCCATGGATTTGCTTGGAAAGATGAGTGAGAAGGTGCTCTTTGCATCTGTTCCACTGAGGGCAACAGTGCCAGGCTTTTGGGAAGGTGGGACACATCTCCTGTGACAAGATAAACCAAGTCCCCCTTGTTCTCCTGTGAGCTCCAGCCATCCTGGACTTCATCTCTCCTTGAGCCACTGCAGACTGTGAAATCTGGTGACTCTTGAAAGTCTCCCAGCCCCTTTGCACAGGAAATATTTCAGCAGCACTGACCCCTGCTTTGGAGAAGGAAGGGGTGGAAATAGCTCTGCTCTACCAGAACTCTTGGCCTGCTGAGACAGAGCTGCATTTTTCACCTCTGTTGCCCCTGCCACAGCAAGTGTGAGGCAGCGGGGATGCCACAGCTGGTGCTTTGCATGTAATTTTCACCCTCTTGTTAATGACCTTGCAGGGATTAGCATGGCCTTCTCCATATGCCAGTAGATTATGTCTGTTGGCAGCTGCTGCTACTGGAGCAAAATGGGATAGTTTTCATTAGGAGTGCTTGACATTAGGTTGCCCTGGGTGTCGTCAATCCTAAACTGTCAGTGCCTGTGAATAAAGCAGTGTACAGATGTGATTTATTAGATGTGCTGCTGCTTTGCTGCAAATGTGGCATTTTCAAGTCAGCAAGGTCTGGCAGAAGTGTGAAAGGGACCTTCCTGGTGTTCCCTGCTCACCCGTGGGCTCTGTGGGGCTGCCCAGCAGCAACGGCTGGAAAATCTGCCCTGGAATGACTCAGTGACAGGAGGACTTGGATAAAATCCCCCCTGTGCTGCTCAGTGGAGTTACTCACTTGTAAATACAAGTGTGTTTATTGGAAGGAATCTGTGAATTTTTCAGCAGCTTTAACTTGCAAGTATGTTTTGGAAGAGCATTTCTATCCAACTTGAATGAGGGGTGGGAGGAGCAGACTGTTCCTCTGTGTGGGAACATGAGTTGGCCTTGAAATGATTTTATTTTGATGATTAAGAAAATATTCAGATATACTGCACAGACCTCTTCCCTCCTAAATCAAGCAGTGCAGAGGAAAATCATCTTTTAGTATCACCTTATTCCCATACAGAGACACATCCTGAATTATTTTTGCAGGCTGAGAGGACACAGCATATTCCTGGGGACACAATTTCCAGGGTGCAGGGCAGGAGGGGGTGAGATCCTTGCCCAGCTGCTGGGGGGGGATGTTGCAGAGGCTTCCCTGGGAGGAACCAGGCTCTCTGTGTTCTGCAAGGTTATTAATCCTCTGTTTATCCTGTTTTAAAATAAGCAGTTTAAAGGAGGCTGTCAAGATGATAGGCCACAAATCCATGTCATTCGTTTGATTTGCAGCAGCAGAGCTAAACCCTCCTGTGTCCCTCCCTGAGCAGAGGGGGGTTGTGCTCCCCAGAACACTGCAGGAATATCCCAGCCCACCCTGGCTGCAGGGACCCCTCCTCAGGCTGGAATGCTCATTTGGAAGGGCCAAACTCTGTTCCTGGGAGCATCACAAGAGCTGATCCAGAGAAGTCAGGGGTGTTCTTTAGGGCTGTGCCCACCTGACAGACCCATCCATCACTGATTTATTGAACAGCAGACTTGGGAAGGGACCAGCTGCTGGGGGGGTGTCCCAAAGCTTCTCACTCTGCTTGGCTTTGTGTCCACTCAAGAACAGGCCACCAGCCCTGCTGGGCAGAACAGTTTCACCATTGCAATCTAAGCACTTAAAGGCTCTTTTTTTCAAGTTCAGTTACCCCCAGTTCACTACTACAGTCAATGGGTAATTATTTAATCAGCAATAGCTCTATTAAATTTAAATCAATAGTACATGTGAGAGATTTTGTTTAAAAGTGATGTAAAGTGAATTTTGCTTATTGCAATACAAATGCTTGGGGCAGAGCTGGAGCAGCCCAGACGCCCAACAAGTACAACCAAAAAGGAAAAAGGAAAACTGAGAAAAACCTCAAATCTTGATCAAGCTCATTTATTGGCACATTGTAGTGTGAAAACATCATACACAAATATTCCCTGTGGGCAAAGCTCCTGCTGCCCTGGGGCTGAGGGAGAGATTTGGGCAGCTCTGTATGGGCTGGGTGCCGGGGGGCTGTTTTGTGCCCAGATCCCCAGGGAGAGTGGGGTGAGGGCTGCAGGTGCCTAGGGAGCAACTTGCTCTGAGTCCCTGAGAGATTTCCCATTTGGAAGAAGACACTGAGGAGTGGTGAAAGGGTGTGGGCAGGGGATGATGAATGAGGAAGGAAGAAAAAAAAAACCCAGAAGTGAGAATGGAGAATGTGAAAAGAAGTGCTTGAACTCTGACTGTGGCAGTGTTACACCCCAGATGGGTTTGACTTCTGTCTTCAGCAGCAGGAATTAAACATCTCCCTGGACAGTTAGAGGCAGGATCACACAGCTACTCCTCTCTCTGGAAAAATATTCCAGGTTAGTTAACACTGGCAGTTTTAAAATGCCCAGGAGGTAATTAGAACATTTTCTCACTTGTATCCCAAGCTCCAATCCCAAATAAACACAGGAAAAAAATAATAATCATAGCTGTTCTCTTGCCACATGTTACAGCAGCAGGTATTTGCAATATAAAATTTAATAGGAAAGTCTTGTTGGTTTATTTCCTCCACTTTCATTCCATTCTCATTGGAGAAAAGCTCTCTCCAAAGTTTAGCTAATTATTTAGATCACAGGTGTTTTCAGCCAGGTTTACATTCTCTTGACTTCAGAAGTCTAAATTAGAGAGAATTTACATGAAAGCAGGTTGTCAACACTTATCAAATATGATTTTGGCATAGTTAAAGTTCTGGATACCAGGACCACACAACATCAGCCAGGAGGAAGCAGCGTCCTTGCTCCAGCCTTCAGGGATGATGCTCTCAAACACTTCCTTTCCCAGAATTTGTCCCATAATGTTCCCAAACTGCAACTTCAGAGGCACACAGTCCCTGCAGCTGGGTTTATCAGGAGTGAAAACTACTTGGTGAAATATTTGGGAGGGGAGAATCAGCAACTCCCAATTCCAGAGACTTTCCCTGGGGCACTGCCAGGTTAAAGCCAATCCCAAGGTGTCCTGACAACAGCAAGACCTGCCTTGTGTGGTCCCACAGAGAGTGAAACTTTGCTGAGCAGGTGCAGAGATCCCAGTTTCAGGGACTGAAATAGCCAGTTAGTCCTGGTTTCAGGGACTAAAATAACTGTAATAACTCTGGATTAAGCTCACCCACTCCTTGGCTTGTCACCATCCCTGGGTAGATTGACCCAAGCAGAACCAGAGGGTTAAAGCTGCTTTCTAAACCACCCAGGGACCACTGAGTTACCAGGATGCTCCTGATTCTTGACTAGATTTTTTTTAATGAAGTGCAAGTCTGTAACCAGAAGACACTAAAAAGCAATTGCATTAAATCAAGAACTACATTTGACTTTATGGATTGTTTATGGGATCTTTCTTTTATTAATTCTTTATCCTTTAATATTATAAAGGATTTGTGTCTACAATAAATAATGTAAAGTTACATTACATCCTCTTTGGCTTAAAATTTTAATATTCCTATTGCCCATGTCCATAAAGAAATTGTGTTTGAGGTCGTTGCATATGTATAGCTGCAGCCATAACCCTAATGGAATTACTATTCAAGCAGAGCTGAGATTAGTATGAATGCCAAGAAACTACCCGGCTGTCAGGGGAAAAGGTAAAAGTTCAGAGTTCAGCTCGCATCCAAATTATTTATCTCCCTAATAACTTAATAGATTGAATATATTACTTGTCAGTGACCTTGATGTACAACAATAAAGACCCCTTGGTAGTGTCAGAAAATATATGAGACTATAATAAGTAGTACTTATGTACTGGAATAAAAACATATTCTTTATGATAATGAAGTCTCTTCCCCCCAAGGACACTGCAAGGACATGAAACCATGTAAATATAAACACCAACTTGTATTTGATTATAGCCAGACAGAGGCTTTTCTCCTAAAATCAGCACCAGGGGCTGCTGGTGGAGGGAGCTGCATCCTGCAGGTGCCCCAATGGTGCCACTGCTCCCTTCACACATGGCCAGGGATGGTTTGTGCCCAGAGTCACATCCTCCACCCCATCTCACGGCCACTTTCTGTGCATAAGAGCCTCCTGCTTTTTCAGACTTCCTGCCACTTCTAATTATTTTCCCTCTGGATCTCCCAAGCATTTAAAAGAATAATTTAAATTAGAGTTTAGGATCAAAGGTAATACTGCAAATAGGCCTGTTGTAAACATGCCTAAAAATAGGGAGGTAATTTCCCTGAGTGCCGTGGTGTCTGGAGCAGTGCAACACGGTGTCTTTATTTCTCCCTGTTTCCATGTCTATTTTTCAAGGCTTCGCACTCTCTAAAGGGGAAAACAATAAGCTCTCGAAGGATATTGGTCTTTAATAAGGCTTATGATTATGGATTTTTTCCTTCCTCAGCCAGCAGAGAATCACCATTAATATACTCAAATGGAATGAGTCTCTTCTCTTTAATAGGTCATTTTAATAATATATTTAAAGTTTCACTTGGAGATAGAGGGGGAGAGGGGAGACAGGAAGAAAAGGGACTTATTTGATGTGTTTAATGTTTTTCAATTAATCCTCCTGGTGTTTCCACCCGTGGTGTCTATGCCAAGCTGAGCAGTGGTTGTGCAGCTGGCTCTGATCCATGTCAGGAGCCGTCCCCTCACCTCCTTGGATATCCGGGATGTGGAAACTTGAAGTCGTCCCATGTCCAACAGTAACATCATGGAAAAAGCATCCTGTCTCTGCTGCAAATCCTTCTTTCTTCCTCCACCAGCTGCATGCTGGGCTGAGCTTTCCCAAAATCACAGGAGCAGCCCTGCAGATTTGTCCCTGCTCCCAGAAATCCCACTGGAGCTGGCACCTCTGCGGCTGGGCTCCTGCTCCCCCAGCAGCCTCACGTTTTTGATTGTATTTATGGCCACTTAATCTGTGCTAGCAGCCAGGATCAAATACATCTCCAGGTATTGATCAGCTTTAGGCTGATAGAAGTTCAAGCTCACGAGGTCTCGGTCTTTGACCCTCAAATAGGATATGAATCTCAATCCAATAGACTGATATTCACACGCAGTCGCTGCCCAGGGTTGCAGGCTGCAAGGGAAAAATCAATGAAGAGTGCTAATGATTCACAATTTATAGAGCAGCTGCCATTTTAATATTAGAATAAATGTTATATTGCAAAGGGATGGGAACATAGGTGGTGGCATGGAAAATATTTCTTTGGAGCCTCTTCTGTGAGGAAATGATGTGCACAGGATTTTATGAAGTATAATTTATTGGCCTCATTTAGACTTATAATTTAAAACTCCTTATGAAAAAGGTATTTAACTAGAGTGGATTGGGTAAGGAAACAGCAAGGGCAGAGCTGGCTGGCTTAGAGTGCTCCAAGCATGTGCTGGTGGGGAAAAGGAACCAATATCCTAATACATGAGATTGGATGTAAGAATTCCCCTTCTGCTTAAACATCCCTGCAGCATCTGGCAGCAAAGAGGTCCCGTTCTCTGTCCTGGCTCTTGAGAGCACACTTGTAAATGAAAATATATGCATTGAACATGCTGATGAGGTATGTAGAGCACATTAGGATTAAATAATGGATCATGGCAGAGTGGAATGGCAGGGCAGAAATCCTGCTGAATTGGGGTGTAAGGGTTAGAGAGAGACTAGGGGCAAAGAGAAGGGGCAGGTTGGAAGACAGATTTCAAACCACTGGAACATAGGAACTCTCTGTCCAGATCACACAGAGTTTGTTGTATTCTCAAATAATTTTTGCAATTAATTAGTTTCATTTGAGATTTTTCCTTTGAGATTTCTTTACAGTAGCTCATGGGGGCAGGTAATTGCCAGACTTGCAGAAAGGCAGGAATTACAGGGATGTCAGAAAAAATGGAAGGTACTGTGCCCTCTTGTCTTTTTCTGGGGTCTAGACCAGGGAGGGAATGAGCAGGAAGGAATGAAATGTC
The DNA here is from genome assembly GCF_965231275.1 of Zosterops lateralis. NCBI lineage: Eukaryota > Metazoa > Chordata > Aves > Passeriformes > Zosteropidae > Zosterops > Zosterops lateralis. Next base: position 8,440,019 of record NC_139780.1, on the reverse strand, counting down.
CTTGGTTTCTTCAGTTCCTGACAGCTGTGAGTGCAGTAAGTCTTCACCTCTAAGTCCAGTCCACAGGACACTATTTCAGTGTATAATAATGTCTTTCACTGCACAGATGCAAATGGTAAAAGGATTTTCAGCACAAAGAACCCAGGCTTTTTAGAACAGACAAGGAAAGATGGAAATCCTACATCAAACCCACAATTTATGGCATCTGTTTTGGCCATCTCTGTATTTATTTTTTTATAGAAGTGAAAAGAACTTAAATAATTCATCTGCCTGAGAGCTCATAACTCTCTGGCCTGTGTAGAATATCTTTCATATATCTCCTAACCTGGAGCCTATTGACAAACTGTATGAAAAATAACAGCCCTTTCACTTGCAAAAGCAAAATCCAATTTATTGATTGTGATAGTCTAAATAATGGCATTTCTATGGACCAAAAGGTATTGCCCAAACAGGTTAAAGTTCACTTAACTCAGGGCATGAGATGTCCCATGCATAACATCATAAACCAGAATATACTCCAGGCTTTTCCTTCCTTGGTTGTACAGCCACCGTGACCAAACTATTGAAGGTTTAATGAAATTAAACTTAAGATTTCTAGGAGTGAGGGTGAGGGGAAGAACAGACCCACAGCAGGAATATGTTTTTATACTTTGACAAGATAAAGCAAAGGCTTATCCACAGAGCTGCTGCAGTAACCGTTAGGGCTTCTGGATTGACCCAAGGGGTTCCCAGTTCTCCTGCTAACAGACACAAGCCTTAAAATTTGCACCCAGGTCTGACACTAGAACTATCTGAAGTTCAGGGTGGGTTTGTTCCAAGGTCCTAAATTTGCACTAAGTCTTGCTTTATCCCCATCTTGACAGATTTCTGCTTTTCTTTGTTGGGTTGTTTCATTGTTGTTTTTATTTTTTTTTCCTCATTCTCTGTCAGATTCTTTCTAATTAGGCAGCAAAGAGTTTGTTACAGCCTCATAAAATACTGAGAACCCTTCCTCATCAATTCTGCCTGTTGGAAAATGTTGTTCTCCAATTCCAGCCTTGCATACATTCAGTTATTTAATTCATAAATGTTGAAATAGGGGCCTAAGAGATCCCAACTGTGTCTTTTTACATAATGAAATTACAAGGAGTAATACGTTACTACCATCCATAAACTTATTGTGCACTTTACATAAAATTCAGATGGGGTGGCTCTGCATGCATGCAGATTTGATATTTTCAACTTTATTAAAGAAATGACTAGAGTGCTGGAAAGGCTGCTGTGCTGTATGGTCAATTCAGATCCTGGGGACCATAAATCTGAGGGGCTGTGATTTGTTGTTCTTTGCTCACCATAAATTAAGGCTTTCTTGATGGAAAGGTTGGCTCCATTTGTCGCAGTTTAGGTCACAGTGTTTGGACAAAGATGTGCCGGGAAGGGAGTCTGTGCCGGGTCCAATGAGACAGACAGAATATCTTTGTTTTATCCAGCTACTGGAGCTGGAACCCAGCTCTGATGCTGCAGCACAGTCAGGATAACCAAGTGAGACATTTGGCTGAGGGCTGATTGTATTTTAAATGTTTTCAATGTGTTCCTTGAAGATTTCCTTTCCCTGAATGAAGCAGTGATTTAACCAACAGGGTGAAGGGCAGGGCTGGCTGCAGGTGGGATTTGGGTGGCCCATCCAGAGGCTGTGTCCTCATTTCCTGGCCAGAAAGAGGACACTGTCCTCAGGAAAACAGCAAAAAGCAGGGCAGCACCATGTCCTGGGTAAAGCCAGCCCTGGGCAGTGTACACGACCTGTGGTATGGCAGAGACACATGGTGGACATCATACAAGTAAAATAATGGAATTTTATCTCCATCTCTAGTTATACATGTCCAAATTGCTACTTAATGGTGCTCCACTGGGTAAGGGATAGGATGATACACAGAGTCTGCAAAAGCAAAGAGTATTACTGCTCCAACCATGAAATCATAATATCATTTAAAAATCAATCACTTCAAAGTGCTTAAGTCTGTCATGTCTAGCATGAAGGATGATTTAGTTGATAGTTATAATTTTCCATTAAGAAAAAATAATCACTATTCCTGGATTTCCTTTTCCTCACCGAGATTTAAACCTTCTTTTAGCCAGGGAGGGAAAGTGTTCTTGCCATTGAACAATATAAAGAGCTGTTGGTTAGAAACAATCTCAAAGCAATGCTGAAATAACCAGGTACTCTGAAAACACCCCAGAGTAATGACCCTTCCCTGTCACAAGTTTGCTCATCGTATGTTCCTTTCCTAGCACCAAATTTTGTAAATAAATAAGGGAGATGAGCTGCAAAAATACAAAGGGAACAGTGCAACTTAAAGGGGAAAAAAAAAATCCAAGGAGTAATTTCTCTTTTTCTCCAGCTGGGAGAAAGTTAACACTAAGAGAGGCAGCACTGGGATATATAAAATATTCCCAGCTTATTGTCTCAAAACCAATCAAACATAAGAAAATCCAGAATGACAATTGATAAAGTGTCATCTAAATTTTTCCTGGAGATGTTTTTGTTGGAAACAGAATTTTTTCAATATCTGCATACATGTGTGAGAGCTCAGAGCTGTTTAAGAATCCAGTAAGCAGCTCAAGGATATTGGCATTAATTTTACCACACTAAAACATAAGGAGTTTAATATTTTTGTCATATTATTGTAACACAAGGTGGGTAGGTGTGGCACATTCTAAATCTGCTCTGAATAAATATTGGGTGAGGAAACTAAATGTTGTTCCAGTGAAGAATATATATCAAGTTTATCATTAAAGTGGTGAGGTCAGCCTGGAATTCCCTCTCCTGGAGAGGCAGTGCTGGCAATTGGATGTTAATCTGTGTTAGATCCCACATCTGCTCCTTATCAGCATCTCAACTTTAATTCAGGAGAAGTTTAACCTTGACCCTTTGGGTCAGTGTCTGGCTGGTCTGGGCATCCTGGGTGTGCTAAGGGTGTCCAGTGCAGGGGAGTGATCCCTGTTGAGGCTTCCAAGGCTTTCCTGGTGCCAAAAATTCCCTGACTGAAGCCTGTGCAAAGCTGAGCAGTGCCCAGCTGTGGTTGTGATGTTATGACAAACCTGCTTTTCATTTTCGTGCTGGATGAATGCTTTACCTATTAATTAACAGGTAGTAATTGCCTGGCAGCTGCTGGCTGAGGGAGCCAAACTCGCTATAACACCCCAGCAAGAATAAGGGTGATTAAGGTACAAAATCAGAGAAAAATGGGAAATCTGAGCTGGTACCTGTGAAATGCATGTGAACTTGTGTCCCCAGCGTGCAGGGAAAGCTGCTGTGACCTCTGCAGTCTGCACATTCCTCCAGTGCTGACACAAAGCACCTGACAGGCTCTCCCAAACACCAGCCTGAACTTGAGGGGAATTGCTTTTGCTGAACAGCGATTATAATTCCATGCTGTATATCCAGATTTTGACAAGTAAATCTCATATTTTAAACACAGGATTAAAAATTTTTATTACTACAGTGGGGATTAAGTAGTAAAGCCTCAGAATGTAAGTCTGCAAAGTAGGAAACAGGAAAATAAAGTGAAATCTATTGTTCAAAATAACTTGGGCTTAACCCTCTGTCCCCTGGTGCAGACCCAGATTGCCATGGGCAATAATTATCCACGGGTCTCCTGTAGCATTTCACAAGACAGGTAGGGGATATGGAATTTCCTCCTGTTGTTTTCCAAATCCCTCCATCTCCAGATTTGGCTTCACCATCATGCTCAGAAATAACAGTGGCATTGAATAGCATCTGAATGAGAAACTCAAACCAGCCAGGTTCATTTGCTGCTTTGACTTGGCTGATTACAAAGCAGCTCATTTCCGTTCCTCTTGCTTGTTTTTAGAGGAAAGTCTCTTTATTGAGAGTTTCATTGTAAAAGTGCAGTAAATAAAACAATTTCTCTGCTGAAAAGCTTTCAAGCCTTAGGGTGAAACCCTGACCCACAGGAGCCAGCAGGAGGACACTGAGGACAAGGGCCAGACTTGTGCTGTACCAAGGATTCAGCTATTTCTACCAATATTGGTTTTCTGAACAACTAATGAACTCCTAGCATTCAATTAGTTGTTCCTCTGAATACAGCTTAGGGATCTAATAAAAATCACAGGCACAATTTGAATTCTTATGAATCTAAAATCTTTACTTTTGATTACTCCAGACAGAGAGAATTCTGACAATTTTTAAAATTACTTTTCACAAGATAATTGCCATGTCTTCAGCAAGAAGCTATGAGCTTTGGACTTGTTTTTAGAATTAAAAGTGAAATGGTTGATAAACATAAACCTTCACATGTTCCCCCTGCTTTGCTAAGGGGCTAAAACCTATCTGATCACAAGTTAATTACCAGCTATTTTCACACTACCAAAACATTCTTAAAAAACAAATCAATGTGTAATAAATTATTTATGTGTGTCCAATAATTAAAACACGAATGCTCAGCAGTCACCAGCTTTTACCACACTGGAATTGTCAGAAGGTGCTATTTCATTCTAGCAGTATCAGGTTTTATTTTACCTCCTGATTCTTGCACAAGCAGATAAAATCATTGAACATGCAATTATTTAAACCCTCTCCATGCCAGGAGTTATAACTCTGCATTCATTTATTATGCCAACCACTGTTATGCTGCTTCCTGGCACCCTCAGCTACATTCCTGTTTCTCCAGGTAAGGAGCACACAGGGGTTTGGCTAAACCGCATACAAAGGGAGCTGCAGGCAGGAGTGGAGGTCATTCCAGGGCCAGAGAAATTTCAAGTTTTTCTTTCCATCTAATTTTAGCTGCTTTTTGATATGGTTCTTAATTAACTAGTAAACCTGTCCTTTCATTTCCAACGAAATGACAGTGCATTCTGACTTGGCTTCTAACTTATTTTCCCTTTGCTGTAATCAGTATGAAGATGTCTCAAAGCTACAGGTGACATTAAAAAAAAAAATCTTTTATTTATACCATGTGATTATTTTGCTTCTCTATCTTCTTTCCATTATATAACCAGTGTAACAAAATAGTCCAGAAGGCTGCCTTGTAGGCAAGGTGGATCGAGTTTTTTATAGCACCGCTCATCCTTGCTTGAAGCAGAGCTGGAGACAAGTCCTGGAGTTGGGAAAAACTCTGATTGCCGTCAAGGAAGGGCTGCCTTGCAGGGTCAGAGCCCATTGTGAGGGCAGTGTGTGCTGCAGCTCATGGGATTACTTTCAGAGCTTCCATTACTTGGAGGAGCTCTGCAGTTCCAGGGAGAGGGGTTCTATATGTGTGCACACATGGCTGTGGGAATGCAGGATTCACTCTGCTCTCCTTTCTGTTTCACAAACTCAAACCCATTATCAGTTTGTGCCAACTTCCCGGGAGGAGAAGGCCTGGCGGTAGGTGGGAAGAGAAGATGTAAAGCCTAAAGTAATTCTTCAGTATGAAGGATTTAGCTTTGTTTGCAATTTATTTAACCAGATGTAGCAATTGTAACTTAGAGACTGAAATGCAGAGGTCAGTTGTGGATGCTGTTGTTGGAACCCAAGCTCAAGTTAGTTGGAATTTAAAAAGTTACTGAAAAAACTCCCAGTTCAGACATCCTGTATGTTCAGGGGATGCCTGAGTCATGCTCACTATGGGGACACAGCCATGCAGCCCTCTAGAAACCTCAAACACAAATGAGCCGTTCAACAGGTTGACTCCATAGTGCTTCTCTTGTCAACTCTAAAGTTCTTTGTGATAAATAATAGATAAATACTGGAGGATAATGTTGCTCTGCTGTCGTGAATTGCACAGAGCTTTTATCATGTAATGTAGACTGTGTTGTGGGGCTATTGGGTAAAAGCTGTGGGATTTGGCACAACAGAAGGAAAGAACAAAAGATGACAGAAAAGGCAAATAAAGGTTACAGTTTTTGTTAATTAACTTCCTCCCTGGCCTTTACTTTTACTCCTGCCAGCAAACCCATTCCTGCTTTGTCCCTAAAGCCCCGTAGTCACAGGTGACTGATCCAGGGGGCAGTTTATATTACATTTAGGATAAACATAATGCCACAGGTAAAGCCAGAGGTAATGAGTTTGGAACCACTCCCAGAGCAGCTGGATAAGGGAAGACTGAGAGAATTGAGGTAGCTCAGCCTGGAGAAGGCTTGGAGAGAGCTAATTGTGACTTTCCGGTACGTGAAAGGAGCCTACAAGAAAGATGGAGACAGATTATTTTATTTTTGTCTAGAGTGATGGGAAAAGGGGGAATGGCTTCAAACTGAGGGTAGGCTTAGATTGGGTATTAAAAAGAAAAAAATTCTGTGAGTGTGGTGAGGCCTGGCACAGATTTCCCAGAGAATTTGTGGCTGCCCCATCCCTAGAAATGTCCCAGCCCAGCTTGGAAGCCGTCCCTGCCAATGGCAGAGGATGAGCTTTAAGGTCCTTCCAACTCAAACCATGCCGTCACCCCAGCACCACCACCACCATCACCACTATCCCGTGTCCCCGGGTGCCATATGCATGTGTTTTTTTTAACCTTTCAGGGATGTGGCCCCGCGGCGGGAGCAGCGAGCGGCGGGAAGGTGCTGCCGCCCCCTCAGCTCCCCCAAGCCCCTCTCAGCTCCCCTCAGCCCCCCTCACTCCCCTCACTCCCCTCAGCTCTCCTCAGCTCCCCTCACTCCCCTCAGCTCCCCTCAGCTCCCCTCAGCCCCCCTCACTCCCCTCAGCTCTCCTCAGCTCCCCTCACTCCCCTCAGCTCCCCTCAGCCCCCTCATCCCCCCTCACTCCCCTCAGCTCCCCTCAGCTCTCCTCAGCTCCCCTCAGCCCCCCTCAGCCCCCCTCAGCCCCTTCAGCTCCCCTCAGCCCCCTTAGCTCCCTCAGCCCCTTCAGCAACCCTCAGCCCCTCTCAGCTCCCCTCGGATCCCCTAAGCCCCCTCAACTCCCCTCAGCCTTCTCAGCTCCTCTCAGCCCCCTCGGCTCCCCTCAGCCCCCTCGGCTCCCCTCAGCCCCCTCAGCTCCCCTCAGACCCCTTCAGCTCCCCTCAGCTCCCTCAGCCCCCTTCAGCTCCCCTCACTCCCCTCAGCCCTCAGGGCCGGGCGCCAACCGTCCCGCAGCCTCTGGCGCCCCCTGTCGGCCCGCGCCGCGCTCCCCTCACGGATCGATCCCGCTCCATTACCCGGGGCCAAACCTCGGGGTTTTAGAGCCGGTTCACCAAATTGTCAATTAAGTGCAAATCAATCCCCGGCCATTTATCACTGTGTTAATCCGCCCGCGCGCTGCGAGGCGAGAAATCGATCTGCTCGTGTCACCGGGGAGCAATCGCGGCGCTGGCAGCCCGGCAGCTGCCGGATCAGGGCAACCGCGGAAATTTATAATCCCGGAGAAAAATTGCGGCTTGCCAAGAGGCACATTAGGAACTTGGGGAAGTTGAGTGTGGGCAGGGGGAAGGGGCTGTGACAAAGATTGTGTAGGGAGACCTGGCTCTGGAAGGGTCCTGCCGGGAGTCTTGGGCCTGAGGAGCCGCTGATTTATCAAGGACATAAATAAAGATTATTGTTAACTCGGATCAATGCCTTAATACGTGCGGGGTTGAGGCTTCGGGGGAACGGCTCATTCACCCTGCAGGGTGGGTGCAGATATCCTGCAGCGTTTGGCTCCAGTCCTGGGAATCTAAACGGGGAGCAACAAAATCTCTTCTCTCAAGTAACAAGTGAAAGGACCAGAGGAAACGCCCTCAGGTTGTGCCAGGGGAGGTTTGGGTTGGATATTAGGGAAAAAGCTCTCCCTGGAAAGGGTTGTCAAGCATTGGCATAGGGTGCCCAGGGAAGCAGTGCTGTCACCATTCCTGGGAGCATCACCCGCCTGCCCTTGGACACTTCCAGGGATCCAGGGGCAGCCACAGTTTCTCTGGGCAGCCTGTGCCAGGGCCTGCCCACCCTCATGGGGAAGAATTTCTCCCTAATGCCTCATCTCAACCTGTTCTCTTTCAGTTTGAAGCCGTTCCCTCTTGTCCTGTCACTACATCTCTTATAAAAAGAGATCCTCTCCATCTTCCTTGTAGGCTTTCCTCATGTACCTTTGGACTCTATGATCTTAGAGGTCTTTTCCAACCTTAACAATTCCATGATTCTATGCCCATCACGGCTATTTTTTAAAATGCTCCCAGAAAATTCCTCATTCCGTATTTGAAGGGAAATAAAATGTCTCAATTATTCTTAGCTGGAGCTCCCAGGATCACTGTAAAGGGTGTCAGAATGCCTTCCCTGGAGGTTTGCCAAAGGTCAGCATGGGCAGAGCCTGTTCTGGAAGAGCCCACCAAGAGAAGTGACTCTTGGGGAGCTCATTACTTGAGCTTTCTTTAGGGTTTTACTGAATGCAAAGCTTGAAATCATAAGTGCAAGCCAAGAGCTTGGGAATTAAAATAATGAAGTGATTATTAGCTTAAAGAGGTGAACAATGATTTCCTCTGGAAAAGAAGGGCTGTGCTGGACAACAGCCTGTAACTCCAGGGATGCAGCATCTTGGGCTGACACTGCCACAGGATTTTGGGGTGGTGATTTCTCATTTCATAACTGAGCCTGAAAAAGCTTCCTCTGGCTGCTTTTGGGAGCTGTCATTGCTTCTCACTGGGAGTGTGGAGCGATGAAACTGTGCTCTCATCAGCTGGGTTCCCTTGCTGCAATACTGGGAATAAAAGAGGAACTCAGCTCGTAAATGGAAATTTAAGCAGACAAGAAAAAGTGTGGTGAACCCTTGAGGTTTTCATTCCTTAAGTCTGAGTGAAAAATCTACCCTTTAATTTTCTTCATGGTTGTGTGAAGGTCAAGAAGTTTGGTTCAAGACTCGGATAAATAATTAAAAACCAAAATTCTGGTTTAAAATTTTACATCAGTTTTCACTGCTGTGTTTCAATATAAACCAAACTGAAAACTGTCATTGTGTGTCTCAGCTTGTTCCTTGTGAGGATCATAATTAGGTAGGCACAGTTTTCTTGCAGAAAGGAAATCTGTGTACAATCAGGATTTGTATATTTTGGAAATACCAGCAATCTGGTTATAGATTTTTTAAAAAAATCTATTGATTATATTATTGAACTGTTTAGAAACTCCTGTATTTCAGCTAAAGAAAAAATATTTGCTGGCTTCTTCTGACATTCAGGTTCTTTATCAATAATGCTGTGTAGTTTTGGGGGTTAAATGGGAGGAAGGCAGAGTCACATGGATCTTCTCACTCCCAGCTGCTTTCATTAGAAAAAAAATATAGAAAAGGAATCAACCCATGTTAGTGTGTGGATGTTACATTTTTCTTGCAAAATATGCTAAAATATCAGTCAGAATCAGGTTGGCTGGTCTTGGTTCCCAGATTAAGGAATTAAAGATCGACTAAACTCTTCTCAAGTATTTAAGAAACTAACCATCTGTATAAGAATCTAGGACAGATTACACTTAACCTTATTCTGAAGCAAGAGATTAAGATGAGAACAGCTACTGTAATTAAGATGCTGCAGATGCTGTTCACTAAATATGCAGCAAAGGAGATCCTGGATGCTTGTGCTGCAAGAGAGTGAAAAATAACACAGGGTCTCTTCTGAAAGAGCCTCAATATTTTGTGAAAACTGTCTCACTCCAGTAATTCTTGACTGAACCTGTTAAATTTTCTCAGCTGTGCTAGTGATTCACTGCTGGGCTCTCTTCCCATGGGCTGTGAGGATGTTCCCCACTAAGTCTTTAAAACCAGGCCAGGTGTATTTTGGAAGGTTGTTCTCTTGTCCCACAACAGCAAAAGCTTCTGGAAAAGGGTTTTATTCCTTTTGTGGGAGGCCAAAGGAAATGGGTAGGCTGTGCCATCCCAGGTTTACAGTTTATTTGGGGATTCCCAGATACAACAGGTCATTATCTCACCTTTTTCTGGGCAAAATTTACAACTTATAATAGGGACTGTGACTCAGAAGAAAGGAAGTTGTGGAACTAAGATGGGAAGAGGGTTGGGTTTTCTGAGTTTCTCCTTAGTTTTCAGTTTTTAAAGGTTATCCTGAAACCTTTCTTAAAAGTAAAATAAATAATCAAGTGACAGTGTGAAATACTGTGTGTCCTGTATAGAATCGTTTGCCTTCTGTTTTCCTGGACAAAAGAATTCCTTGCTGATTCCTACAAGAACTCCAGGCTCCTCCTAACTGCACAGGCTGCGAACACAGGAATATTGCAGGGGAAAAAAAATCAAGGATTTTTCATGGATACCCACTCAAGCCATTTCTTATGTGACCTTTGTATCTGGTAGCTAATGAAAGAATTGTGGCCACTCTGACTCTTGGACAGAGCTGAAATACCAGAGCATCAATCTAACTGGCCTTGAGAAAACCACCAGCTGGGATCTGATTCCTGTTGGGAAGCCCAGGCCTGGAAGTGAGCAGATCATTCCCAAGTGCTCATCTGTAAATCGTGTTGGAACTCATCAGACTGGTGCTTAATGAAGTGTTTATTATACAGCAAGCTTCCAAATTGTGCCAGTAAGAGACAACTAAATCCTGAGCAGTCTTGTAGCAACTGGGACTCCCAAATGAGCCAGAAAGTAGAAATAAAACCAGGGTGTTTTTAAAAAACTTATTTACCACAGAGATCTAACTATTAGCAGCAAGAATTTTCTTTCACTGTCCCAGTGGGAGAATTTAATGAAAAAAGAGAAATGACACCGAGGAGTTCCCTGAAGGAACTGAAGTTATTTGGCCATCCTGCCTGTGCTTTGTGGACCTTTGCTATTCCAAAAGCCTTACCTGAAAGGAGGGGGGAACATCTTTGGAATATTATCTGTGCTTAATAGAAAGCAACACATTTGAAAGTGCTCCAGAAATGAGTTGTGCATTATTTAAAAAGGGAAGAGTATTGCTGCCTTCCTTGCGTCTCACTCTTCTTGCCTATCAGATTATTATTTTTTTTTCCCTGGGATGGCAGGGAGTTGCTTAAAATGAAAAATTGATCCCGATGAACAGCTGAAAACTGGTTTGCATAAGTCACAGTTATTATTCAGATATTACAATGCAAGGCAGTGCGACCCATGAATACTCTCATGGAAGCATTTAAATATAAAAGCTTAGTACTTCCAACCCCAAACAATCCCTGCAGCCTGCCAACAAACGAGAATCTTACTGGAATACACATAAATCATCTTGTTTCTGACAAATCCTGAAGAAGCAGGGGGAGGGGGAACAGAATCCCTTGCTAATTCTCCCAAGCTGTTGTTTATTGAAATTAGGCAGCAAGGATAAACTATAGCTGGATCAATAATTATCTGTCTAATATAATCAAGTGCCTCCTATGAGAGTCTGTCGTTAAGCACAACTTCCTGCCAAAGCCTCGGACAATGTTTCATGCAAAGAGCAGTCGGGGCGGTTCCAGTGCCGGGAATGCCAACTAGGATGTGTCCCGCTGGATCGCTGCGGTTCAGGGGAGGGGAGTTCCCCTCAGTTCGTGCTGCAGCTTCTGCAGCTACCGCTCGGTGTTTGCCCCGTGCCAGCACCGGGCAGGTGCAGCACAAACAGGTGAAGTCTGATGGACTCACAGGCTGCAAATCCCCCAGCAGGTTTGGCATTGGAGCGAGGCAGGAGTGGACAATCCCATCATGTAACACAAAATGCCCATTTTTTGATTTTTTTTTTTTTGTGTTGTAACCCTCCTGTTCAGTCCATTCTTTGTCCAAGTCTGAATTGTCCTGCCACCACCTAACTTTTGTGTCCCTGGAGGGGTAGATTTGAGGACCTGTTCCCACGAGTGACTGGGTGCTCTGATGGAGACCAACTCCATTTGTAGAGGGACAGGGAGTGCAGCTGCAAATCCTGGAGCACAGCACACTTAACTAGCATTTCTACTGAAACAAATGAACTGGGAGACAGAAATGAGCAGGAGTCATTTCCTGGAGTGGGAAAATGAAGGACAGAATCCATTCTGCCATATTCTGCCCACAAAGCCCTGTCTCTTGAAACAACCCTCTTACATCTTCAGATGATGGTTGCTAAGACTGCAGAAATTCCTGTGATTAGATACCTGTGCAGACAGAGCTAATTGCAGCTCTGTGATGAGGACGAAAGCAGAAAAGTATTTGGGCTGTTTTCTCCTTCTCCAAACTGCTTTTAACATTCATCAAGAGGTTCCTTGCATTTTTCTGATTTTTAGGCTTCCTACTTGAAGTTTCACATCTGAGCATTATTTTGACAGACAACCCACTTACACTGTGAATTAGGCATTTACAAGTGACTTTCTTCTGTTTCCACAGTTCAGCTGCAGAATATTAAAGGCTTGTAGGTGTTACTGATAGTCATATATTGCAGCAATAATGTGCCCTACTGCGATGAACGTCGCTGCAGAATTCATCAGATCCATGAAAAATAGTTCCACGTGCACGAGTGTGGAAGTTCACTGCAGTGCTTGTGCCTGGCCTGTGCTGGCAATAGCCATAGATCACTCCATGACACTGCTGAATGCTTCCCCACATCCATATGAAAATGTCTCCCTGAAAATGGAATTCACAATTTTGGACCCTCCCCGACACCCCCACAGGTACATATGTTCCTGGAGCAACTTAATGTATGTTCTTGTGATAGGCACAGCCTTATCTTTATATCTTTATATCTTCATTTAAGAGACTCTTTCCTGCCTGTTCTCAGCTTGAATCAGAGTGTGGTACAGCGTTGGAAATATCCAAAAGTTTGGGGTTATTATATGGATTCTTATTTCTTTTGAAAATTTGTGTTTCTTATAAATGAAAGATAATTACATAATGATCATAAAATAAAAGGAAATACAGAGGCAAGTAGTTGGTGTTATCTGCAGATGTAACCACTCACTAGGTCCAGTCAGAACTATGTAATTAAAAGCTTTTATGACTGATAACAGCAGCTGTGAAGGGTCTCTGCTATTGGAAAGGCCACTTTTAATGCAGATGTGCTTTTCCCAGAGAGCTTGCAGCAGACATTTAGACTTTACTAAAAGCAATAAGCAAATATATCTCTGTAACACATCCTCTTTGGTATTTGTGTTTCAGCTGGCAAAATAAAACCTGGTATTCAGAAAAGGGCTCCTTAAAATCAAGAATAGGAGAATTTAATGCCTGAGCAGATAAAATCAGCTCCCAGCCTGTGAAATCTGCCTCCTCAGAAACTGCCTGCCAGGTGAGCGTGAGAAACATTTAATGTTTTGATGCTCCATGGCTACTTTCTGATCTAATTTTACACTTAGATGAGCAAGTTGAGCTGCTTTGAATTTAGCCAAGTAATTTAAATCATTTTTTGTGGTTCACCTTCTCTTCTATACAGGTGTTGGGCAAAAGCTGGGATCCAGATCTCTGAGGGACAGGACAGGCACAACCAAGGCCTGAATAAATCAGTAGGGGAGGTGTGGATGTCACCTGTGCTTTTTCACACTTTCCTTTATCATTTAGCTTTACTTAACAGAAGCTGTAGCAATAAAGGGCTAATCAACTTTTGATAGGCACCTATGATTAAAAATTAATTCAGATGTTCATTATTCCAGAGGGAGAAAAATGAACTTGGATATCTCAGAGGAAACAGGAGTTTGCCTGTAGAGAAACCATGGAAATAGCCTCGAAACTGTTTGTAGTACTTAGATCTGGTGATTTGTGGTTCTGCTGTTCTGAGAGCTCTTATGCTTCAAGTGCTTTACACAGCCAGAGGTCAATCCTGGCTGACTTAGAAGACTATAAGTCAGCAGCAATAATATGTAACCTGAGAAAGATTTGACCTCTAGACTGTATTTAGGGATTTTCAGCCATACCTCAAAAAAGGAACGTGCAAATAATATGATACATTAAATTTAAGCCTGCCAGCCTTTCACTACTGGACCTTTATCCTGGCTTATACAGGAAAACCTTTGCAAACAGAACTCCAGTGTAGCAATAAAGTGGCTGGGCTCAGTAGGAATATGTGTAAAGCCAAACATGCACATGTATATTTAGAAGGTTGAAGCCCTCCTCAAACATCCTGCTCAGTGAATAGTTGAAGCCATGAATAAAAGATCTCCATTTGGCTCAGTGGTCTCTCCAGGCTGGGTTCATTTCCACTTACAGATTATTACTCACCAAATGTATAGTCTATGGAAATCTAACTAATTTGTTGTTGTTTTCTGGTAGCTGCATCCCGCTGAGTTATTGATTGTCTGGACTCAAGGTATGCATGTTATTGTAATAGGCTCCTGGGCTGTTAGCACACCATTGATTCAATATTTCTCTGGAGCAAAAGCCTACTGCCAAGGAATTTCCAGGCACTGAGAGGCTATAACTAGTCATATAAATTTTATTCTTAGCGCTTTGAACTCGGACAAAACTCTTCCAGTTGTTGCCAAAACATTTCTCGTTATTAACAGCAGAAGCGGGAAGCTGAATAAAAAATGGGAGCAAAAGAAACTCCTCTGCTGAAGGGAAGCTTCTAAATTTGCTTTTCTGACCACCCCTACGTTCTCTCTTTTTCCAGACCCTAAATTAGGGAGGCAGGACACCCTGCTGAGGGGCAGCAGCAGTAAATAAGCTCATGGAATTCTCTCCCTGCCTGTCTGGTGCTAGCAGTGCTCCCAAAACTGTGTCTCCCATTTCACAGGATCACACACAGAGGATTTCTCACTGAGCAAGGACTGAGTAAGGAGACTGAGCAAGCCTTGTGCAATCTACTCCTCATTGTTAGTGAGGTACACCAGCAATCTGGAGACATTTAGAAAAGGAGTGTGTTTGTCACATTTGGTTGCAGGACTCTGCAGGATCATGGACACAGATTCTCTAACTTATTTCAGATACACTCATGCCCTACTCTGTGCTTCGCTTTGCTTTTTTTGGTAGGCAGAGTGCTGTTTGCAGGGGGTGTAACGTGGAATAAGTGACACTGGGTGGGGTGAGGGCTTTATAACCATAAGTAAGGATCAGCTCGTATTTGTCCATGGCTAATCCCTAGCCTGTTTCATCACTGATTTTCCCAGCTGAGCAACAAAGCCTGCAAGGAACCAACTTTAAAAAAAAAAAAAAAAAAAAAAAAAAGCTGCATGAAACTAAAGGAAATCAAAAGCAAATTATTTTCCAGATTATAGCCCTCCAGAGCTGCTGAGATATTGCCCATTTTTCACAGCAGACAAAAACATTTTCCTGGGGATCAATTTAGCTTCCAGAAGTCGGCTCCTTTCAACCCATAATCCATCATATTTCCCCATTTGCAATCTCTCTGTGTCTGAGTGTTTTAAGTTTCCTATGAATTATTTTATAAAGAGTATAAAGAGGCCTTTTTTCCTGCTGAAATGAGGGAGTTGCCTTTCTGCCCTATCAGGTCAGATACCATTAGACTGTTGTACAAGGGGGCCCTGCCATCCATACCTCCATATTGGCAACTACCTTAGTAGGCTCATCTGTCAAAGAGATCCAGTAATCAATCACTGCAGTGATCAATATGCAGCTTATGCATTCATCATTCCTTTGAGGAGACTATTAGGATGAAGTTGTCAGTGAAACAGGAACAAAGGGAGAAATATACTGAGATGGCTGAGGGGTGGGAATGTGTGTTGGGGCAAGAAAGAGGAGCTTAAAAGGAGAAAATACAGCTCTACTGAGAGAGGGAGAGAATTTTGCACCTTGAGGGAAGGAGAAGTTTGTGACAGATTTATCTGGATGCCCAGGAACGTGGTGCAGAAGGTGACTCATCTTTCAAGAGGCAGAGTGGTGTAAAAATTTCCAGATCTCTTGATTGGTGTGTCACTATGATTTGTGGGCTGCTCTGCCAAGGTAAAACAGGTACCACGAGGAGCTGGGCACAAGCAAGGCAAGGAGGAAGAGGCAGGAAAGCTTGCGAATGAATCCATGAGAAGCACGTTGAGGCAGGGAGAGGACTATTTATTTATTGCTTGGAACTCATGCCTTTATTCCATTTAATCTGAGCCCAGGAATTATTGCAAACATTGATGACCACTTCTGCCTTGAAAAACACACCAAGGTCCCTCCAGGTCTCAGCAGCACAGACACTTGGAGGCATTTCTGATGAGCATAAGCTCCCTGCCTGGAGCACTCTGACCACAGACCCCCCAAAACCCACATTAAATCTGTCTCAGAGACAGGACTGAGTGTCCATGTCCCCTTTTCCAAAGGAAAAGGAGTTGGGCTTGTTCCCAATCCTCACACCAGGTCCAGTGGAATCAGGGGAAAGGGTTAACACAGTTGGACCTTGGGACTTTTCAGGCTCACTTATGATTATTCCCTTATCTGATGCAGAGCCATTATTTAGTCACTGTAATAATTTACATTAATTGGATGTAATGCATAACAAATTTATGAGACTGGGGCTAGGCTCAGCTTTTGCATGAAACTCATCTTTGTGATGTGCTGACCAAGCACAACGGGCTGAGATCTGCCAGTCAGAGGAGGAGTGGTGCTGGCCCACATTGCCCAGGGACAGGAGGGAATATGCTCAGCCCCAGTTGGATGCTGCTGAAAACCCTTCAGCTGTGATTGCTGTGGGGCTCTTACAACCAGTATCAGTTATGGGTAGGTCTGTCCAGCAAAGGGCTCCCACAGTTTGGAGAGAGGGATAAAGTGTTTGCCACAGATTGTCTCTTGTCTGGTTCCAAACTGAACCGAAAGAGCAAGAAACTTCAATGTTTCTTCAGCTGAGTGTCTGAGCCAAGCCATAGGTCTGCCAGCCAGAAAACTGGAGGCAAGTGGTGACTGGGAGGCTCTGACCAGAGGTCAGAGAGGACTCGGAAACAAAGAGGAAAGGGAAAAGCCTGCGATGTGATCCCTGGTGCTAATTAGCTTGACCCCAGGGATTGTGTCTTAAAGTAACACAGATGACCTGTGACCGTGAGGTTCTTCCAACTGTGATCCAATAAAAGTTGCAGGAATTAATTTTGCTTTGCATGTGGCTCCCGGGTATTTGTCTCTTAATTGATTCATAATAAACCTAGAAAAACATAAGATCCTTCTCCTAACCTCCATATTTTTACTTTACAAGACATAGTTTCCTTCTCATACCTGATGACCGACCAGAAAAACTTCAGTCACCTCTAAGATCTCAAGTCCAGGATGTGCCAAAGCTCAAGTCTTTGGCAAGGGTTAGTTCTATTCTGGTGCTTTCTTCCCCTGATAACTCCATTCTTTTCCTTCCTAGGGTGTCCCTACATTGGCTGGTGACCCCAATCTTGAGTCACCGGGGCTGGGAGGAGCAGGATTGGCTCTGCAGTCAGCTTGTTCTGGAGGTGCTGTGGCTGTCAGTGCTGTACTTGCACACATTTACCTTCCCTAGACTCTGTTCTGCCCCATGATGATCCAACCAGTGCCCAAGAGTCTGAAGTCCTTCCCTCTTGACAGTCTTTTCCAGGGTGCCATGCATCTTAGTCATTTCTCCTAATAATTTATTACAGAATTAAGTGTATTGCTTAGGAAGCATGCCAGTAATGCTTTGCCAGTATATGTACAACACTTTGTTAATTAAAAGTATTAGGCGATATAGACTCTATTGTTGTGAATTAATCAGTTTAATTACAAAGAGGATCGAGTATCATAGTTAAAATAATAACTTTTGTCATGCACCAAGGTGAACGCCTCGCATTTGGCAAATTTTTTTTGCATCTAAGTAGTAAATCATTGCCCACACTCATGTTTCCCTTCCTTGCCACACTGTGTGGTCACCAAGCCACTGCCAAAGTGGAGTGACAGGGAATGGAATTCACTTTTTCCCTGTCTTTAGCCCACAGGGACTCTTCCGGGGCTGGGAAAGGAAAGGCAGCACGGAGCTGTCCCTCCTCCCGCACCCCAGACCTGCAGGTATTTATTCATGTGGAGGGCTGGGAGCCCGTGTGACAATCTCGCAGGGCTGCCGGAGGTATCGAAATCTATTTCCCTTATTTATTTGGGGGATTACTCTTTTCTCTCGGGCAGGAGTGGAGCGCCGGGGGTTGAAAGAGGTTTAATCCCCGAGACAAGAGGAAACCTTGGAAAAGGTTAATTGCTGAGCTTTGCGTGTTGCGTCGTGTGGCTGCTCAGGTTGCAGCAGCGATGCCATCTGCTCAGCACCCCCCCTGCATAATTCACCAGCCTCGCATGTCGCTGTTGGGATGAGCGTTCGGATGAGCGCTCCTGGGCTATTCATGAGGAAGTTACCTTTAGGCAGAGCTCAGGTAACCGTTACCCGACACCCCAGACTGACTTCTGCTCTCTTGTCCTTTTGCCCTTATTGTTCCTGTCCCCAGGTTGTGGGAGTTAAGAGCCAGTGGAGAGGAGCTGGCTGGGTGGTCTGTCCCCAGCCTCCTCCTCCAAAGGCACAAGGCCCTGTCACAGCCGGTGCTGCGCTCCACCTTGCCCTGCTCAAGCATCACCTCCTTGTGAGTCACTCTTTCAGACTGGCACAGAAGGGTTGATGCTATTCCCTACCCAACTCATCTCCTTTCCCCATGTGTTTGGGCATGGACACGTGCAATGCAAGGAAGGACACTTCATTTTCCTTTTCCCATTAAAAGCTCAACCTGTTTGGAAGTTCCTTCTGGCTTCTCTAACAGCCACAAACTCACTCAGTGTTTCACCTGCTACCAGAGCAGTGTTTCAGGGCTCCAGGCTGCCCAGGGTGCCACTTTATGGGTGATAATTCAGCTGCACAGTGTGACTGAGATGTTTTCCTACCTATCCATGCCCAGGCCTTATGTGGGGTAAACCATTTCCACAGGGTTTTTAACTTGATATGGAGTCAGTCTCCTCTGCCAGGGCACCCTTCTCATCTCTGCTGTGTAACCTGAGTTCAACTGCTCCCTCCCCATGAATATTTAACTGAGGATCTTAGCAGATGAGCTCCAGCTAACATGTGGCAAACAGATTTCCAGTACAAAAGGGCCTGCTAAAATGATGGTGCATGAAAGAAACCCTGGAAGGAAAGGGAAGATTCACGTTCTGGAAAGGGAAGTGCAGCTGAGCACAGTGAACTCCAACCAACTGCTCCAGTGAGCTGAAGAAGGGGAGAAAAGAGCACCAGGGGCTCTGACAGAGTAAGCAAGGAGGGCATTGGTGAGGGACAGAGACAAAAACAGCTCAGGAAGATAAACTGGAGCTCTTCTGGTTGGCCTAAACCCTTATTTATGTGAGCTTGGGGTGGTTTAATTGATATTGCAGCCTTCAGCAACCCACTGATGAGAGACTCCTGGGTTAAAAGCAGTAAATGCACATATAATGCATGAATTTGCATAGCCTTGTTTAGGTCCTTCATAGGGAAAACTTATACAGATCCCCCAGCAGTGAGTTCCATCGTCCTGTAATGCTCTGGGGGAAAAAATAATCAGCCTGATGGTTTTACTGCGTTCCACTTAATTCTTCCACAGAAAGAAAACTATGTTTTATTCTTTTCCGTGGATATTATCTTGATTATTTGCAGGCAACTACTGTACAATTTCTCAATATACTCTACCCAGGTAAATCTGTGGCTCTGAGGTTCATTAACTACAAAATAGAGGATTAATTTCAGATCCAATGAGAGATTAATTTGGCAATTTCCTCTCACCAATGAGGTGAAAACCAGCAGTACTGTCAATAGCAAAAGGTCTTTCTGCTCTATTGAACAGCCTGAATATTAACAGTAATCTCTGCTGCTCTCTTCAGCCAAAAAAGAGATGCTCTGACCCCCACCCCCCAAGGACTCATTAATGATAAAGGGCCCAGATTACCAAATTAAACGGAATTACTTTGACCCAAGTAAGGGCAACAGGTTAATTTTTGCATAAACCATGACCGTGTTCATGCCTGAATTGCTCTCCAGGCCTGTGCCGGGGTGTGGGGCTCGGGGACACTGAGAGGTGAAGGTCTCTGGGAGTCTGAGCTCCTGAAATATTGGCTGTTTCACCGGGTTTCCCTCCTGAGAGGGATGAGCAGGATTTACAAGGCAGGGCTGATTTGAACTGAAGCAGCCATTTGCACAGAATAATTTCCTTCTCAAGCCCTAAATTCAGATTTTATGGCTTCCCCTGCCCCTTTTGGTCTGCTGTGTGTCCTCTCTCTGATCCCACTTGTCGTTCACACAGCTCAAGGCAGAGGCTGCCCTGCCAGGGCCAAGGAGAGGTGACAGCAACCTGCAAATTGAGACACTTGTTCCAGTGTGTAATCCCTGGATGTGCTTGTATTCCAAGAGGAGACACGCCAGCAAAGGCAGGCAGTGAGAAAGGGGCTGCACTGGACCCAGCCTGGGGGCTGGAAACCTTGAACAGAGCTGGGCTTTAGGGCTGTGAATAGAGGTGCAGCTTCTTGGGAGAAAATTCCAGCCACCAAGGAGATGGAGGCTTGGCCATGTCTTAGCAAGTCCAGCCAGGAATTCTGGCACAAAGCCTGGGTTCACTCCTGTGCTTCTGGGACCAGCAAGACTCTCCCTCCTAACATATTTAGATTTTAAAATGAATCTGCAGCAAGAAGGGGTCAAGAAATCCACTGGGGAAACATGAGGCTTTGGAAAAGGACCCTCAGCAGTTAGGGCTCCAAAGCAAGGAGCAGGGTCTGCCTAGCCCAGCCTGCTCCTACCCACCTCCTATCCCAGGAATTCCTTGCCCCTTCCCAGTTGTTTGGGATCCCCAGGCAAGGGATCCTACAGGGATAACTGGAATTCCTCTGTGGTGCAGATCCTGGGGTCCTGCTGGAGGTGGCCCAAGGCAAGCAGGGGTCAGGCTGCTCTGTGAGCAACCTCTGGCTTTGTGCTAAGCTGGGAATTTATTTGTGTTAGTCAGGTTAATGCACTATTACTTTGCATATTAATAATCTCCTATTACATTTGTTCTTAAGAGTGGTATCATGTTGAGGCAATGAGGATTAATGGCACCTCGGTAATATTTACATATTTACATTATTAAAAAGCAATACATCTTTTAGACAGCCCTGGGCATGGTGTAGAATTGCAGATGCTGTTCCGAGCCCACCACAGCCTTCACCCTGTGATACCTGTCCTGCTCAGAGTCACCTTTCCCAGGTGTTCAGCACGTTTAGCCAGGGTGAGGAGGCTTGGGCACCCTCTGGGCAGAGCCTGTGGCTCAGGACACCTTCCAGCAGTCCCACCCATCCTCCTGGCCAAACCACTCCTGCTCCATGGGCCCACTGACCTCAGCTCTCCCAAATGGTGCTCAAACCACCCCTCTCTCAGTGGCTGGGAGATGCTGGGGGGCTGCAGCAGGGTGTTGGTTCCCTCCCTGGTGTGTCTGAGGACGATGGACAAAGGAGCAGAGGTTTCTCCCCCACCATGTTGCATCCCCAGGGAAAGGCTCTGCGACTCGGCTGGAGGCTCCCAATCACCTCTACAGTCCTAAACTTAATTAAAGCTGCCAGCTTCTAATTAAACTACTTAATTAAGTGCCACATTGTCAGTAGGTAAAGATGGAACAGACTTAATTATTTAGCACAATGACATAGAAGAAAAAAACCCACTTTAAAAGCGTGACATCTCTGAGGTGGGCAGGAGCCCACCCTGCCCTGCCATGTTGCCAGCCTGCAGTGCCAATGGCCCAGCCAGTGTTCCCAGCAGCAGCCTCATGTGAGAAAGGCCTTTTAGAGCTGTTTTGAGCTTCTCCAGAAAGGAGACATCTAAAACTTCCATTGACATCACCAGCCCTGCCCGGGACACTGTGAGTGGGGTCAGCAGCCATCTTCTCGCCATCTCTCACCTCTCCTGAATCATCCCCAAACGTGGATCATTAACCCCAGACCAGGAGGGGCCATCCTGACCCTGCTGAATCAATGAGCAGAGCCCAGCAGCCTCTCCAAGGTCAGGTTTTGCCTTCACACACTGGCAGAGGCTGCTGGGTGGGTGCTCTCCCTACCCCAGGGCCTCTCAGAGCAGCACTTGGCTTCACCCACCACCTACTTCACCTCATTTCCATCTTCCTTTTAAAAACTCTGGCTAAAGGCTCCTGTCTGCAGGGTGATGTAACCTGAGTGACTCCCAGGCTGGCATTCTTGCAGGGAAGATTAATGGGCACTGTCTTGTCAATAAATCCATAAAGACCCCAAACCCAGTGATGAACGTGCAGAAGGTAAAGGCAATGGTTAATATCTTCCAAATAGGCCCCAGAGCCTTTGAGTGCAGGCAAAGAGGAAAGCACTGGTGACCCTTGTTAATCTTTTCACTGGCTCCAGCAACTATTGGCACCTTTCGCTGGCCAGAAATTTGCAAGTCTTTGGGGAGCAATGATTCCACAGTCGGGGTCTCTTTGAGAGAGGAAAAAAAATCCCTTTGCTCCTAAAATGGGACCATTCTTCCAAATGAAAATTGACATTTTGGTTTGAACTTTATGACCTCCAGTAATCACACTAATGGCCTTAGCTGGCTGGCTGGGAGGGAGCTGGCTGTGGCCAGGACTGATGGGACCTGTATGGATCGTTGGAAATGGGCCGGGAGATGAGGATGGCAGAGGCTGCTAACATTGGGCTCTAACTGGCCAAGGCACTGCAGGGGATTTCTGACCTGCTCTGGAGACTTTGAACTGCATCAGGTTTGATCTTGGGTATTGACAGAGTGCTCACTGAGTGCTCTGAGCCATCCATCCATCCACACCCCAGTCCATCCGTCCAAGCCGAGCTGTCAAACCTCAGGAGCACCCATGGAGCTGGCAGAGGGCAGTTCCTGTTCTCTCCACAGCTCCCAGCCTTTCTCAGACACTGCCCCTGGGACTCAAGGACCAGCAGCACTGGAGAGGGGCTCCCTGCCAGCCCCTCAGCCCCAGGATCTGAGTCCAGCTGTGCACACTTGGCCAGGAACAGCACCAGGATCCTGGATCCCACCACCACAGCATTGCAGGGGCAGCCCCTGGCAGGGCAGAGCTGGAGTCAGGTTTCCCTTTGCCCCCTGTGAAGACACACAGTGAGCAGAGTTCCCCCCTCTCTTCCTCAGATGAAAATCCCCATTTCCCACTTGTTATCCACCTGCACCGTGGTAGCCGGGGTTGGGAATTGGCTGTAACTACAAATGCAAGAAGGTCCTTTTATTTTATTTTTTTTAATTCCTCATTTAGTAGGTTAATATTCCGTGTTATTTTAGGCTGTTTGTTCTATACATCTGCCACCCAAGCCTGTACAGATGTTTTAGGATTCTTTAATCCTGACAAAGGACTTAGCGTTAAGGAAAAATGGGTTACATAAAGATCCTTATCTCCTTAAGAAATAAAGCATGTTTTGGGCATATTGTGTACAAAACAAGACTAAAATAGAGACAGAACATTCTGGGGCCACTTACCAGATGTCCAGGTCAGAAGACGTGGGTCTGGTTTGCCTGCAGTTTCTCTGCCTGGCTCCTGAACCAGAGTCATGGCCTGGGATGGGCTCTGCTGAGGAAAGAGGGAGATGTTTCTGTGGGAGGCAAAAGTGCCAGCTCCATGTGGAACAGGGAATTATTGAGTTCATTTCCCACTAACAGCAGCCTCCTGGATTAGATGGCAGGAGTTTTGCTTGGGAGAGGACTTTTCCCAGGACACCAGCTCAGGCTGATGCTCTGCCCATGGCAGGAAAGGAAAAACCTCTCCCAGCCAGAGCTGTTGGAGTTTCCAGGCTCATGTACAGTATTTCATCCCAGAAATTGACACAGTTCTCACATTTTTGTGACTCTGGTGATTGATCCAGCCCGTGTAAATTACAAAAAGGAGTCACAATCCTCTAGGGTCTGAAGCAGAATATCAAAAGAGCATGGGCTCATGCTGCCTTAATTAAAAGTTCGTTTAATTAAAAACCTTGAGAGCTTTATTAGACTCAGTAATTGATTTAATTTTCTTGTGGAATTCTATTACAAAACACTTCCAGCACATTGGCTTTGGGATCTACAGCACCATCCTCCTCCCTGAGCAGCACCTCTGCCCTCTCCAAGGGACAAACCCCAAGCTCCTTGGCCCAGCAGATCCCGGAGTCTTATGGGACATTCCTGCTCATGTGGGGATGAGGTCCTGGCTGGAACAGGCTGCACCTCAAAGCTCTCCCTTGTCAGAGAAGTTTCTCCCTGTCCCTCAGCTGCCAGAGCAGCCAAACTGATCTCCGTCAGAAGGAGCTGGGGAGAAGCTGCATGTCAAGTTTGTGTTCTCAAACACACTCTGATCTCTCTAAGGTGACACAAAACCCTCTGGCTTCTCCCTAAGGCTGAGCCTGCTTTGGCACTCTGGGATTCACCATGGTTTTTGCAGAGACCCTGTGCAGCGGGCAGGCAGGAAAACCTGATCTCCATCAAAACAGGTTTTGCAGCAATTCCCAAAGGTGAGGGTGCCCCACAACTCCCTGTGCCACCCAGACAGGCTGGCATTGGCCTTCCTGAATTCCCTTTTTGCTCCCAGCGCTGCTCTTCACTTGCTGCCTCGAACCAAAGTGGGTGGCTCTGCTAGGAATCAGCTGCCACATTTCCCCCAGCCCAGGCTGCATCTCTGTGCCAGGAAGGATTGGCAGAGGGGAGAGCTCTGGGAATTGCCCCAACACCACCTCCCCAGCCAGCTGGCAGTGGATACCCTGGAGAGATGATGGGTGTTAAAGCCTTTCTGGTCAGGACACAGGGAATCAAAGAGTAAAATAAGAATAATAAGAAAAACCCTCACCACCACACAATGATTGTCTGATCTATATCTATTTCATAACATCCAGAATTAATAGGATACAGGAGTTAAAGCAACCATGGCAACTGAATGCAGAAAGGGCTGTCCTTGTAAATAAATGAATTCATAAATAACTCACAAGTGCTGATATAAAAAGTCATGGGAATCTAATGCAATGCTAATGCAATTCAAGCCTTCCCTTTTTTCCAGGCAGAATTAGAATATTGGGTGCGCCTGGCTTTGCTCCGTGCTACAAGTGTCATTCTTAAGATAATAGAACTTGCTAATTGTACCAGGAGCCAGGCTGTGATTGATGAGGGCTTTGGGTTTTTGTCTCCTTCATGTTCTTCCCAGCAAAATGTTGCACCAGTAAGTTACAGGCTGGAAGTGAATTAGGGAAAGTTAGCAAGGAGCAGGATTCATCCTGGCAGAGACACTCCAGCAAAGTAGGTCCATTGGGTGACCCTCAGTGTAGCATTTTTGGAAGCAACATTCTCAGCTCTTATCCCTGTGCTTCCTATGCAGATATAATATATATCATATTATTGATGGGGGGCAATTTTGCCATGGAGATCCACATTTCCCCACATTAGGAGAGGAGCAGTGCTGTGATCTGCCCCAGAATCAGTTTTATTTCCCTGCAATGGTTTCCCCCAGTTCAAAAATCGTTGTTGATAAATTTGAAGACAGTTTTGTCTTATAAACACTTTGTTCCTTTTTCTTGATAATTTTTATTGATATGGATTTTGCTACTGTTTGATGCTGGAAAGCCATTTTCTCCTTTGCACTACACAGTCTATGCATAATCAATGTCAAAAAAAATCTGAAAAGCTTTTGAGCACCAGAAGTTTCTCTCAAACTGTCAGCAAAGCATTTTTCCAAATTACAGTCAAACCCTTCCCCAGACCTCTTGGATTGCCCTGGGAACACGGGGACAAAATTCCACTTAGCAAAAGAGACAAAGGGTGCAGTTTGCCACACAGAAATGTGAGTGTTTGGTTTACTCCCCCCCAAAAAAACAGAGGTGGAGAAGGCTCGGGGGCCGGAAGTGGAGGATGGAGGATCCATCACAGAGGATGCAGGGGCTTCCCGCTGCTGGTCCTTCCCGCAGGCATCGCTCCATCCCGCAGCTTTGATGCATCAGAGGGAACGGGCCAGGGCACGACACGAGGGGAGCATACCTGCTTCACACCGAGACAGCCTCGGGGAAGAGGTTTCGCCCTGAATTGGAAGCTTCCCAACCTTTCGAAGTCGGTTTTCTCCCTCTCCGCCGCTCTCCGTCTGCCGCGGCGCGGCCGTCGCAGCATCCCTGGGGCAGGAGCACCGCCACGTGGGATGCGGCCGCAGGCACAGCCCCGGTCACCGCGGGGACCCTCGGGGATGCCCACACCCGGGGACCCTCGGGGGATGCCCGGTCACCGCGGGGACCCTCGGGGGATGCCCACACCTGGGGACCCTCGGGGGATGCCCACACCTGGGGACCCTCGGGGGATGCCCACACCTCGGGGACCATCGGGGGATGCCCACACCTGGGGACCCTCGGGGGATGCCCGGTCACCGCGGGGACCCTCAGGGGATGCTCACGCTCCGGCCACTCAGGGCTGATCCTCTCCCCACATGGGAGATGCTGCCCGAGGAGTTTGAGGTGCTCACCTGCTCTTCCCTATTGGTTTTGAAAAAATAATAATTTTAAAGAGAGCTCTTACAAGAACATACATTAAAATTAGACTAGAGATGTATTTAGAGCACCCCACCAAAAAGCAAGTGGTGTTTTGGATTCCTGGACCCTCTCTGTACTGACAGCGATGCCATCACGGTTAATCCCAGCCCTTGAGGACTGAACAACGACTGATGCTCTGGAATGAAGCCTAAGAAACACAGGCAAACTCAGCTTTCCATTGATCCCACCGGACTGAATGCTGTCCCTGAATCTGACACCTGGCCAGTGCCCAGGGTAGGTGATTTCATTGATTCAGATCTCGGCCACAAACCCCTTTGCCAAGTGAAGGTTTGTCTCTGCTCTCTCCTGTCCCTCAAGCATGGCATGGCCCAGCACTGTGGGTGACACAAGTGGAAGTTGCTGTGACTAAAGTGACCTCAAAGCAGACACATCTCATCCACACTGGAGGATCCTGATGGATCTATGCAATGAGTTTAAGAGGACCCACCTGCCCATGGTAGATTGAGATGTGAAAAACGAGGTTCACTTTTTAGTAAATTTTAAGGAATATGTTTAATAAAATAATTAAGACAATTAGGAGATAAGAAAAAACCAAAAACGGCCGGCCGGGTGACTTGGCACTCAGCCAAGTCCACACCTTGCTTTCTCAGAGACACTCGTTAAATACCCTTTTCGTTATATTGATATATGAAATTCCATAAACTAGTTTCCATATTCCAGGAACTGCCCTGCATGATCCCTCCTTGGATCCGCCTTTTTAGAGCATGCGTGTTTCGTGGCTGTGTCCTTCTTATCGCGTCCAGCTTGGGCCTTGGTCCGTGCTTGCTGCGGGTGATAGATGCTGATAGTTGGTGTTATCAGTAGCAGAGTCTTCTTTACATGTTCACTGGATGTTATCCCAACCAAACAGACAGTTTAAGCAGCTGCTACATCAACTACTCCCTTTATATCTAGTCTTACCAATAGCAGAAATAAACTTATACCTTTATATCTTTACTATGTTATTAATCATATAGCACACATCTTGCGAAAAGCCAATTTTATAATACACACATATAACAAACCCCACCTCTTCTTTTTTATAATTCATTTGGCTTTGAGCCATATTCCTTGTTTTCTAGCTTCCATTATTTCCTCTTATAGACACTTACTTTCCAACCAGTCACCACTGGTCCTTAAGTTTTCCACAATTTAATATTTTCCCAATTATGAATACAACTATCTAATTTGGATGGGTTATAACAGTGACTGTCGATACGGGTATGTGCAATAAGAAAGGAACCTCAGTGTCTTTTCATATAGAACTTTCAATAGTATCTGTAGCATGATTTTGCCAATATCCTATAAGGCAAAAGACAAAGAATGAGTGAAGTGACAGAAAAAGGAATAACAGAGGTCTGGTATGGCTTATACCTCCACCCTCCATGCCTATGGGGTTGCTACCCACAGCAGGAGTATATGATCTTCTTGGTGGCAAGTACAGCGGCCAACCCAGTCTTGCCCTCTATTTCCTTGTTAATTCTTTTTGTTTGTTTGTTTGTTAGTTTTCAGACAAATTGCCTTTGACCTTTTTTTTTTTTTTTTTTTTTTAAACCGTAATTCTCTCCACTGTTCCTCAGGTATTTCCCACTCAACAGGCACTGGTAATCCCCATTTACTGGGATATATGTACACATGCATCACTAAAAGGCAGTAAAGTCTTTTAATCCAAAGGCCAGCTGCAAAGCCTTTTTAGAACTGACAATTAATTATGCTGGCCATAGCTGCACTCCGAGTAAAACTGCATCTTTAGTTCAACTATTCCATGTCACTTCTGATACCATTTAATTTTTGAAAGCTTCCACCTTTTTAACTGTAACTAGGATTGAGGGACAGGTTAAAAAGAAATTGAAAGAGAGAAAAAAATTTACTCCACAAAAAATAACTTAAACTAAAGAAGAAAGAAGAGAAAAAAACCAACAAAAAACAACAGAAACTTCTTTTACCCCTTCTGATGTTCGAGTTTTATCATATTGAAGGTTTCTGTTGGGCCAATCCTCTGCTCAGCCTATTCTTAGGGCAGGAAGACAATGAATTCTTGCTATTCTAGAAGATTTTCCTTCACTATTTAGGAGAACTTAGAAAGGTACATACACTATAGGATTTATTTCTATCTAAGGCAAACACATTCACTCAATTTGACATGCATTGATTTGAAAGATTAGATACTCCTTAGAAACTTCGATAAGAACCCCCTTTGACAATCAACACCACCAGTTTTGTGAGCTAGGTCTTATCTGCAGCCAGCTGGAAAACTAAGAAAAAAAAACTTTCCAAAACAGTTTCTGCAAAATTCATAGTAACTTATCAAGCAGGGAAATAAATGAAACTACTAGAAAAATTTTGCATATACCACAATAATATTTCCAAGCAGCAAGTATCTTGTCATTCATACTATCTCTCCTTATATTCCACAAGAAAATCTGACATCTTCTTATATATAAAAAAAAAGAAAACCAAAACACCTTCAAAAGTTTCTTAACAAAGACACACAAAGAACTGCCCATAGAAAAAGAAAAAAAACAAACAAACAACAAAAAAACTTCTCAACCAATATCTACATCTCAACCTCTGTCTAAGAGGCAGATGACAAAGTTTTTCCACCTTATAAAGTTATATAATTAGTACCTTAAATTATTTTTGATCCACCCACTTGAAGAGCAAATCTTTATATCCCTTCTCATGACTTCTAAATAGTAGAAGAAAAATTTGCTCTTGAGAATAAACTTGACAGAACTAGATTTCTATCCGTAATTATCTGTACCTTTTTGTGGGGACAACGCTGCCAGCGTAACTGAAGAATGTCCTGTATTGGTTACAAATGTTGTGTGTGTACACAAAGGAATCACAGCTCCTGTATTAACTTTGACACAGTACCAGTTTAGTTGAAAACTCTTTCCTTAGTTCCCACTCTGTCGGGTAGTAGTTCACCCTATATTTTGTGAGCACTAACATATCCTCTTGGTATTTCACATAGGCGCTCTTCTCTGCCCTCCTTCTTTAAACAAAACAGATTAATAAGTAATAAAATGTAAAGAAGTACCTTAAACACACACAAAAATAGGAAAAATAAAGGAGGCAAAAACATATTGTTTGTTCTGTAAGATATAAAACCTAAAATAAATTAGCCAAAATGTTAGGGATATGGAGCCCGTCTTCTTCTTGTGATTTTCATGTACCTGCAATATTATACAGTGGAGTGACATAAACACTTTCAAAAAAAAAAAAAAAAAACCAATATTACATATTTCAATTTCAACTCCCCACACTAGAATTACTTGAAAGTCCATTTCCTTTGTAGCTGTGAAGAAACAGAGGTAGCATTTGACAGACCGGACTGATTTTTAGGTGTTACGCAGAGAAGTAAAACAGAGAAAGTCCTTTGTCCATAACTTCCAAATTTACTTGAGTCTTTTCCAGTTCATGACCACTCAGCTCTGTTTAAAATTCAACTTTGTATCACCTGGTTTAGATGCTACAGTTCATTCTTGGGTTCTCACACCGGTCTCTTGATTTTGCTGACGTTGATTTAAAACTTGCAGCTTTAGCTTTTCAGCCATACCGCAGCTTCAGTTGCCTGCAATACCTGAAAAAGCATCTTCCCACTGTGGGGTTAAAGAACTTCCTCTCCCATTTTTGCAACTGTAAAGCTATACCCTTTTAACATTAATTTCTCTTTATTTCATAATTTAAACATTATCTCATAGGGTGTTACTTTCAGGTTCCAATCTGGGTTGCATCTGGACTCCCAACATACATTTTACTCATGGCATTTGAGCATTAATTTTGTTAAAAAAATTCCCAATAACAAAAGATCTAATTTCATCCATAATTCCTTCTTCTTCTAATTCCTTCTTATCGAACACCAGAACTCTCACAACTCTTTTGACTCCAATCTCCTGTTCCATTAAAACTATTCCTTCCTATTTCTGAGGTCACCCCCCAGCATTTGATGTCTTATAGCTATCTCTTTAGGCAATTTCAATGCACTCCAAAAAAAAACAAAAAAACAAACCAAACAAAAACAACTTCTAAGACCTCTAAGAATTTCCAAAATTCTCAAAAAACCTTTCAAGACCTCTAACATAAGACTCTCCAAGCTTCTGTCCCACCTTCAGGATTCCATCCAGTCACTGCCTGGTCTCCTCTCTGCCATCCAACATCCAACACCACCCCCTCCCTTTTTCCCCCGAGGCACAGAAAACTCATCAGCTCAGCAGCACAGCACCATGTGCTGCATACTCTATCTTTCAAAACAAAAACTCCTATTTTACTTCAGCAGTCTATATTACACATACATTCACTCAAGAACAACAATAACAACAACAATAAAAACTCTTCAAAATGAATTTCCCCATTAATCTGCAAAACTGCACCAATCCTCTTTTTAGACAGCCCTCTTGAACCTGAATTCTTCATTAATTCCCTTGCAGTTCTCCCTTTTCCATTCAGACATTTTAACCGTTTCAACAATTCACTTCCTTAACACAAATAAACTCCACAACAAGCACACCTCTTTAGCTGCACTTACTTCCACTTACACAAAGACAACACAAAAAGATTGGTACCCTTTTTTAAAAAAAAAATTGTTAGTTTTTACTCATAGGTATTTGACTAACCCCCAGATGTTCTTAGATTATCACACTTTTCAAGCCTTTAGTATTCCTCAACCTGGCAGCCTTTTCCAAAGCCCAGGTGTCTTGGACCTTACACCTGCAAGGCTTTTTTGTGTTTCTATCCTCAATCTGGCAAAAACCCAAAAATACCTATATTTGGCCAAACCCTAAATGCTCTTGGGTCTTACGTAACCCTTTTAATTCAACAGCAAGTCTAGGTGTCCTTTGCTTTCTTCCTTTAAGGGGTTGAACCCCTTTTCCTGGGACCCCGTCCCAGACCAGGGGGTTCAAACGTTTCCCCCCCCCCAGTATCCCGTTTTCCCAGTGGGTTGTATAGGAAAACTATCGGCTCCCTTGAGGGGTCCAAACCCCTCCCTGGGACCGTCCCAGCCACCCGGGGTTTTTTACAACCCCTTTTTCCTCTGGGATCCCGTCCCAATCACTCGGGGGTCACATTCACACTTTCTATCTTTTGCTTCACCTCTGTGCTAGCCGTTTCCCTTGCGAGATAACGAACAGCATGAGAAGCCACACCACACTCACTTCACCAGGCTGGGGTACCCAGCCTGTCCCATTCACACAGCACGCAGACCCCCCTTTTAACCCGCTCCCCTGAGAATTACTCACAATCATTTTCTTCCTCAGGTTCTTCGTGCACGAGGTTTTTATGGAGCAAAAATACTGCAGTTTTAGGGAGCCTTTTCCCTTTTCCTTACTTGCTTTTTTCTTTCTCCTTGCTTGTCTCTTTGGATGTTTACCTGCAATCCCCAATTCTCACCAGGAAAAACAAAGTTTTGGGCCGCCAAAAACCCAGGCGGGGCGCCTCCCTCACTCCGCTTTTCCTGGGGTTTCAGGGTCGAGGTATATCCCGGACGAGCCCCCAAATTGTGAAAAACGAGGTTCACTTTTTAGTAAATTTTAAGGAATATGTTTAATAAAATAATTAAGACAATTAGGAGATAAGAAAAAAACAAAAACGGCCGGCCGGGTGACTTGGCACTCAGCCAAGTCCACACCTTGCTTTCTCAGAGACACTCGTTAAATACCCTTTTCGTTATATTGATATATGAAATTCCATAAACTAGTTTCCATATTCCAGGAACTGCCCTGCATGATCCCTCCTTGGATCCGCCTTTTTAGAGCATGCGTGTTTCGTGGCTGTGTCCTTCTTATCGCGTCCAGCTTGGGCCTTGGTCCGTGCTTGCTGCGGGTGATAGATGCTGATAGTTGGTGTTATCAGTAGCAGAGTCTTCTTTACATGTTCACTGGATGTTATCCCAACCAAACAGACAGTTTAAGCAGCTGCTACATCAACTACTCCCTTTATATCTAGTCTTACCAATAGCAGAAATAAACTTATACCTTTATATCTTTACTATGTTATTAATCATATAGCACACATCTTGCGAAAAGCCAATTTTATAATACACACATATAACAGAGATACAGTATTCATGAATGGAAAAACAGGGAGCTGAGATTCCCAGAGAAAAGCTGTTTCTTTGACCTGAAATATCACCCTTAGAGAAGCACTTTGCAGAGCCACAGAATTTGGGAGGCTTCCTCATCCATCCCACCAAAGCTCAGCTCCTCGAGGCAGGGATGGATTGGGTTTTACTGCCTCCTGCTTAAATTAGACCCAGCCTACAGAGGAACAGAAGGCAGTAATGACACTTCTCCTCGAGAGTTTTCTGCATAATAAGCAGTTTCTGACATCAGCCAGATCAGGACTCGCCAACATGATGCAGCAACAAGCTTTGGCAGGAATTCTGTCCCTGGCAAAGCATCCGATTCTATTTTCATTTGTTTTAGAGACAGTTACTCACTCACCATATGTGTGCAGCTGGCTCCTGCTCCAGCCCCCGCAGGTCAGCAGGAATCTTTCCATGACTCCAGCATCTTTAAAATAACCACCTTCCCATTTTCCAGAGGTGGAGGGAACAGCCAGCCTAGTGAGGCTCTGTCTTTTGGGGTAGCCAAGTGTCCCTGCTATAGGACAAAACATAATTTTTTATGTGGATCAACCTGTTGTGGGCTCATTACAATCCCACCCACACCAACACTGGACTTTCCCTCCCTGTCCTGATTCCTGCAGCAGGGAGGGAGCAGTTTTCTGGGGCAGAGGGGAGGCAGGCAGCCCCCAGCCCCCCCAGCATCCCCTGGTTTTTTTTAGAGCAGCAGAAGCTGGCAGCAGCAGATTATTATGCCCAAAAGCAGCCTGAGGTGTCACGTAGATGGAATACATCAAACATTACTGTCTCACCGAGCCTCACACCAATCATTTATTTCTTTAGAAAACTGCAGACTGCTCTAGTTTTATATTTCGCAAGTCACCTGTAAAATATATATCCATAAAACCCTTCCAGGAGGAGGATTCCTGCAGGGACACGGCAGCCTGGCCTCGCCGAGCTCCTCAACCCGACCATCTGCGCTGGCACTCGGCGTGGAGCTGGCACTGCTGCTCCCCAGCCTGCAGGGTGTTCAGTGCAGGCTTTGCTGGTCTCTACATTCCTCACTCCCTCGGGATCCAAAGATGCCAAACCCCAAATAACACACCAAAACTCTGCAGCCCTGGGGAGGTGGGAGAGCCAGGGGCTCAGAGCACTGCTCTGGGGCTGCACCCGGGGCTTGCAGGGCTGCAGAAGTGGGAATTAGTTCCTCTTTCTGCTATATGTCTTTTTATTTGATTAGTCTAATAGGCTGCATTATTATTTACCACATGCAAATCTCTTCAAACTGATTAAAGCCGACATTTCCAGCCACGAGATGAGATCTGGTAAGAAGTAATAAGGAGAAATTATTTCACAAGCTTTTGCACTTTAGATTTGCAGGGAGGATCGATTACATTCAAAATTTAAGGGCCAGACTCAATCCTAAATCTCCTTTAAGGAAAAGGAAAGAATTAATTCCTTTATTTGTTTTATTTCTTGCTCAGCAAAACCCAAGGGAGTTTAATGGTGGTTTTGAATGGTGCTTTTGGATATGACTGGAAGGCAGCAGTGAATGCTTGAAAAATACCATGTTAACACTTTATTATCTTTAAGCACTGAAGAATTATGGATGTCTACAAGGCTATGGAATTGCTGGGGAAGTAATTGTTTCTGGGTCACCCAAGGAAACTTGTTAACTATTTTTCTGGATATTCTCTTCAGCACATGGATTTTTATTTACTGATTTCTGCTGAGGACCAAATGGTGCTGACTGCCAGACATTTGTAAAGCACAATCCCCACTTCAAATAAAAAGTGGCCAAAATGGTCAGTTAGGTTGTGGAAAATATATTTTTCAGAGATAGAGAAAGAGAGAGCGGAGGAGAGCCTTGCAATGAGTTCATTCCCACAGCAGCTACATGGACATTGTTATATTTTGTAAAACAGGTGTGCAAAGGTTAAAGACCAAATATGGGTGTGATTTTTCTGAGGTTCAGGTATTTTATCGGGTTGAATACACCTTACAGCCTCCTTCCCATGAACCTGTAAATGAGAACCTCTCCATAAAGCCTTGCTTATGCCTGCAGAAGTGTAATGTTTAGCTCTCCACAAGTAATAGTATTGAAAGCTTTCCTAGGCAGGGGTCAGGCCCATTTTATTGTAAGTGCAGATCCATTCGAAGTGCAAAAGGACTGAGCTAAAGGACATCTCGACATTACAGGGCTGTTAACTCCAGCTCCAGCCTAAACGACCTGAGCAAGGCTGGAGGCAGCAGGGCTGGAGGTCATTGCCCCCAGGGAAAGATCACATTCACAAAATTACTCAAAAATGGGGAGGGAAAGTCTCTGCAGGTTTGAATCCTTCACTCATCTCAGGCTGAAATGAGATTGACCCCGTGGACTAACACTGCAGCCATTCATCCACACAAGGGCTGCCCATGACGGGCGTTTGCTGGCAAAAATTCCCCTCTAAATGGGAAAAAAAAAGATGTTTCCATTATGAAATGATTGTGACAATTCAGCTGCGAGTTTTTTGCCCTCAGCCTCGAAGGCATTTCTTGCATTCCTCCCTCAGCACACCACCTTAGGGCCCTTCACGTGCAGCACCACAGCAATTCATCATTAGCCAGTCTCCAAATTATTCTAGTGTTGATTAAATTAGTAAATGCAATCACAATCTGAAGCAAGTTAATTGAGAGAATTTATTTGGCCCTGACAGTTTTATGCATGTTTGATTAAGTATTATAAGGTTTGTTTTTGATTTTGCATAATTTAACTTTAAATCCTGCATCGGCTGGGGGAGGGAGCATCAACTATTAATGACCAAAATAAACTCTTTTAAGGGGCATATATTTATGATTTATTTCTAAAGGCAGTATCCTCCAGATTTTTTTGTTCTGTTGCCAAAGTGACAAATATGTTCAAAGCAATATTTTGAGCCGTCCGCTCCTCGCTATAAATCTTAGGAAATGTGTACAATTCATTAAAAGTTTTGAAAGAAGTACAAGTTAGCATTTATATTGCAACAAGTGACATATAAATGTGTCTGTTTGTCTTCAGAGCGAGCCATAAAACACCCGAGGCCTCGCCGGCCGCGCTGACGGGGACTAATGGCCCGCTCTGGGGCCCGTGATGAGTTCCATCACAAATCTTCAACGCTGTCAACACAAAACTGTTCAATCAACAGGAATATGAGTTGTGTCTTTAGTAAAATTAGCACGGGGAAGAAATACAGCCCTAGAGGGCTGTGGGCGGGTTCCCTGCGGGCTCTGCTCGGGGGCCTCCTTCAGGATCTGATCTCGCTGAATGTCAAAGCTTCCATTCCTGCCTGACCCCGGAGCACTTTATTGTCTGTGGAGCCCCACGAGCATTTCAGCAGCACAGAGGTCAAAATGTGCCCGGCAGGAAATTGAATCAGGGGCTGTCCTGATTTTTTGTCACAGAATCATGGAATGGTTTGGGTTGGAAGGGGCTTAAAAACTCATCTCATTCCACCCCCTGCCAGGAGCAGGGACACCTTCCACTAGACCTTGAGCTGAAGGTCACCCTGACCTATAAAACTAAAAGGGTCAGCCTTGGCACTGGTGCACACACATGTTTGGGTTGTGGGGTCACTCAGTGAAACTCCCTGGGGTGTCCTGGAGGGTAGGAAAGACTTTTCCCACCCAAGGGATACCTGCAGGACCCCCAGGGCCACACTTCCTTCAGCAGCATCCTCATCATTCCCTAAGGCAAAACTGGAAAGACAAAGCACCTTCATAATTTTGTTGCTGGGGCTGAAATTCCCATCTCTGGGTTATGTCTCCAGTCCCAAAGAATGGCAGAGGGAAATAATTGGAATGTGGGTGGTTCTCCTGCTTATCCAAGGCACCAAACAGATACTCCCATCTCTATGCTACTGGGGAAATTTATCAGCTCCTCACATCCCCTTCTCCCTCCCACCAGGAGGTGTGTGGGGGACGTGGAGATGCCAATTTCCCAGGAGAACTCCCCAGTTGTTGCCTTCTCCAGAATTCCCTCTGGTGTTTCAGGATCAGACCGCTCTGCAGGGCAGGGGAAGGGGAGGAATCAGCCCAGCAGGAGCTCCAGGAGGCACCGGGACACTGGGAGAGGTTTGGCCTGTGCCCAGCAGCAGCTCTGAGAGGTGACAGATGGCCGGAGTTATTATTATTTAATGTTTTTCCACCGTGGCACTGCCCAGACAGAAAGTGGGGCAGGGAGCCAATGCCAAAGTTGTGTATTCTTTCCATTATGGAGCAGTATTCCTAATTAAATCTAAGGGGAAACAGCAGGCAGGAAATTGTCTTCCTTCCCTTTATATTGTTTTGAATTTTTCTCCACCTGTTTTGTTTTTTAGGAACTTTTCGGGTCTTTTGGGGATTCTCTGGACAACCTTTGACTGCTGCTCTTGTTACACTGGACACGGAACTTCAGCCCCGGAGTGACCAGGCCTGGAGTGACCACGCCCAGTGTGACCAGGCCTGAAGTGACCCCTGGAGTGACCAGGCCTGAAGTGACCCCTGGAGGGACCAGGCCCGGTGTGATCAGGCTTGGAGTGACCCCCGGTGTGATCCCAGGAGTGACCTCTGGAGTGACCAAGCTCGATGTGACCCCCAGTGTGACCAGGCCAGAAGTGACCCCTGGAGTGACCAGACCCGGTGCGACCAGGCTTGGAGTGACCCCCGGTGTGGCGCCCAGAGTGACCAGCCCGGAGTGACCCCTGGAGTGACCCGGCCCAGAGTGACCAGGCCCGGAGTGACCCCTGGAGTGACCAGACCCGGTGTGACACCAGGCCCGGAGTGACCAGGCCCGGAGTGACCCCTGGAGTGACCCGGCCCGGCCGCCCCCCGTTGCCGGGGCAACGCGTCCCCTCCACTTCCGGCCGTGGCGGCGCGGTGAGATGACGCCATCACCGCGCGCCGCCGCTCCCCGCCCGCCGCCGCCGCCGGAACCGGAGGAACCGGAGCCGCCCCCGCACATGCGCAGAGCGGGCGCCCGGCGGCCCGGGCCTCGCTCCGCCCGGGCCCGGCGCGGCCATGGGCACCACGGTGAGTGCGGAGCGCGGCCCGGCGGGCGGCGAGGCCCGGGCCTCGCCCTGCGGCGGCGGGAGCTCCGCCCCGGGGCCCGGCGGTGCGGCAGCGCTCGGTCACCGCCCGCCGGGCCCGCCGATCCCTGTCCCCGGGGTGAGTCGCGGCCGTGCGGAGCCGCCGGGGAAGGCCAGGCCGAGCTCCCTCCCGCGGCTCGTTCCCCGAGCGGCCGCGGTTCCGTTCGGGATCGGTGCGATGGAGGAGGAGTTGGCGCTTCCCTCCTCCCGGCGCTCGTCCCCCGGCTCTAACCTTTATTTGTCATTGTCCCTCACCTTGTGCTGCTCCTCCCGGAGCCCTCGGGGCCCGCCCGAGGGTCCCGGCAGCCGCGGGCGGGCCGGAGCTCCTCCTCCGGGGACGGGAGTGCCCCGGGAGTGCCCCGGGCTCGGCGGGGCCCGCCCGGAACGCCCGGTGGGTGCGGAGCTTTCCGCTCCCCGCTCACCCCGCTCCCTTTGTAAAGGAGAGGGAGTGGAAAACTCGCCTGAACCGAGAGTTACTGGCGTTTCTCACGTCCTGGCGAGGCCACCACGAGCGTGGTGCTGTGACAGCGACTGCCTCCAACTGGAATCCTTTGGTGCCCCAAATAGACCGAGTTGGGCCCCAAAATTACAGAATGAGTGTTCAAACCTGTTTGTGGGAATCATGTGCACAGCACAGACTGGGGGATAATCACAGAACCACAAAGGGTTTGGGTTGGAAGGGTCCTCATCCCATCCACCCCATCCCATGGGCAGGGACACCTTCCCCTGTCCCAGGTTTCTCCAAGCCCTGTCCACTCTGGCTTTGGACACTTCCAGGGGCACTCTGGCCTTTCCACCCTCACCAGGGAGGATTTGCTGTTCCATATTCAGTTTGGAAAGTCTGTGCTCCTGCATCGTGTTTCACATGCCCCAGAACAATCTGTGGCAGGAGAAGGTGACCAGCACGACTTGGTTGGGATTTTCTGTCCTGGCATTGAATAGCAGCTCACTGATTCTTCCCATCGTGGATCAGGAGCCTGGAATCCAGATATTGCTGAGTGCTGGATTCTTTTTAGAGTCTTTATGGGCTTTAAAATTCATGCTTGAGGAGAGGCCTGGTAATTGTGAGCATTTTAATGCACAAAATGAGCAAATTGAAAATGATTCTGTCATTTTTGTCTTTCAGATCAGCTCCTGTGCAGAGAGTTGTGAGTTTATGAAGCACCTCAGCAGTTTCTGTCACTTTTCCTAGAAGGTGTCACAGGAAAACTTCACTCTTCTCTTCCAAGAATTCACAACGGCAGCGGCGCCCTGACCTGCTGAGTGGATGGCAGCACCCCTAAAATGTAATAATTCAGAGTTTATTTTGTCCCCCCAATGTTCCAGTGTTGATATTTGAGTTCCTCCAAAGAGCACAAACCCACTAAAGGCTGTTTGTTCCCGTGGTGGGCACAGAAACCGTGCAAGAGTTTGTGGAAATGGTAAAAAACTTTGTGTCCTGGTGAGGGAAGTTGTGAGGAGAGGCTGCATCGTCAGGATTTGAGTGCTCTGAATCCCCAGCATGTGATTTTTGACCTGTCTTGCTTTAGTCTTCCAAAAATATCTCTGGGAGCAAACACTGAGCGGGTCATCCCCATCATGTGGGAAGTGTGTGGGCTCTTGCTCCAGGCACAGAACTGGGTTAGTTCAGTGTCTGAGCAATTCCTGAGCCTTGCAAAAGCCACATTTCCCACTGGCATTTCCTGGCTCCAGGCAGGAAATGGGGCAAGAGGCATCTAAAATAAATAAAGAGGGTGTCTGTGATGATGGAGGAGAACCCTTGGTTTCCTAAATTCCCTAAATCATAGTTTAGCCCCTACTCCTTTTTGGTAGTCCCTGATCCATGTAGAGCCAATTCTCTCTCCTTTCTGTAAGGGCAAAAAGGAATAGGAATGTGGGGCTGAGCAGGAGAGATCAGAACTGGAATTTCCATTTCCATGGATTTGAAGCAGGAAACAGGGCAGAGACTTCCCCACTGATACACATTGAATCAGAGAAGGATTTTGATACCAAAAATACAATTTCCTGCAGCTTTATCATTTTCTCTGTGTTTCTCTTAGTAATGAAACTAAAGAATTCTTGAAGTAACTCTTGAATTAGTTTGAATTTTAAGAACAGTCAGATTTCTGGTTGAACAAAGGAAAGATCTGCCTGGATCTGACCACTTGGGTGTGCGAGGAGTTGGGGAAGTCCCTGTTGTTTTCCAGCATTATCTGATGAGTGCATTGTCATTTCATAATTCCCGGAATTTGGCACATCAGGAGCCTGGGGTGAAGCAGAGAGCAGCTCAGAGGCTCCTGCTCATCACTCACACAACAACAATGGGTGTGTGGAAGGATGTTAAGATTATAAATCCTAAACACTGCAGAAGATCAAGATAATTTCACTTATCTCTGCAGGTCCCCAAGGGGAGGAATAAACTGGTGGATGCCTTTGAAAGGCTGCCTGGCCTTGCCTTGCAGTGACAGTGAGAGCACAAGGCTGGCCTGAGCCAGGGGAGGTACATCCTGTGGAGTGTGAAAAACATGATTGCCTCATTGTTCTTCCAAGACCTTCCATTATTTTCAGTTTGTTTATTTGGTGAAGCTTTGCCAAGTTTGGAAATGAGCACAAATCTGGAATCCACTTGCGAAAGTACTCAGAGAACTCTTTTTTTTTTTTTTTTTTTTTTTGCTTTTAAGGGAAATATGACCCAAAGCAGACACATACATTAATATTACTGCTCTCACATTAATATCATTGCTCAGGTGGGTGGGCTCTTGCAGGGTGACTGTTAGATTAGGAAAGGTCTGTTAATTAGCCAGGATAATTTCAGACCAAACCTCTTTGCTGTGTTAACACTGGATAAAGTTTATAACAGGCTACAAGTGGTGCTGGCTGGGGAATTTATTTAGAATTCCAAAAATTTGGAATTCATTTGGTGTGGAAATAGAAATGTGTTTTTGTGGGGAATAAGAAGCAAGGAGGCAAAAGAGAGATGTTTTAAGGGAAGAAGTTGAGGCTTGAACAGCAGTTGTAAGGGAGCACTGATGGTGAAATTGGCCAGGATAAGTTGCTCTGTTCTGTTGCTAGACAAATATGAAAGAACCACACACACCCATCAGGTTGAGAAGTGAAAAGAGAAGGAGAAAGTTTATTATGATTTGGGGTTTATAGAAGATTTGGAATTTGATCAGGGATTGGGAGATGAGAGTAACACCTCTCTGACCCCAGTGGTCAACTTAGAAGTCCATCAATTTGTCCTTCTCCCTAGAACGGAATGCCTATTTACAAAATATCAGTCTTTGCTTTTGTCACAAGCCTCAGAAAGCTCCAGTAGAAACGTGAAACAATCAGAAGGCTGAAAAATCAGGGCGGCACTGTCAGGAGAACTGAAACTTTGTATTATCTATGTTATTTACAGAAAATTTCTATTGCGTGTGTTATTTATCAGCACCAAAGCAGAGTGCGCTCACCTCTTGTTCCTCCCGCAGGTGTCTCCCTCGGCGGACACCCCTCCCGGGCTTAGCTGTGCCGCGTCCCGCCGCCGCTGCCGTCTGATATGTGCCCTGCGGCTGGTGGCCTGGGGCGGGCTGCGCGGGGCGGGGCCCGATGCCGGTGATCCCCATTCCCCGGCGGGTGCGCTCGTTCCACGGCCCGCACACCACCTGCCTGCACTCCGCCTGCGGCCCCGTGCGCACCACGCACCTGGTGCGCACCAAGTACAACAACTTCGACATCTATCTCAAGTCGCGGTGGATGTACGGCTTCATCC
The DNA here is from genome assembly GCF_965231275.1 of Zosterops lateralis. Lineage (NCBI taxonomy): Eukaryota > Metazoa > Chordata > Aves > Passeriformes > Zosteropidae > Zosterops > Zosterops lateralis. The sequence continues at coordinate 8,398,908 of NC_139780.1, read as the reverse complement.
GCTTCCTGCTGTACTTCAGCTGCAGCCTCTTCACCTCCATCCTCTGGGTGGCTCTCTCGATCTTGTTTTGCCTTCAGTACCTCGGCATCCGCATCTTCCTGCGCTTCCAGTACAAACTCTCCATCATCCTGCTCCTGCTGGGGAGGAGGCGGGTGGACTTCAGCCTGATGAATGAACTGCTCATCTACGGGATCCATGTCACCATGCTGCTGGTGGGGGGCCTGGGGTGGTGTTTCATGGTCTTTGTGGATATGTAAATAAAGCCAAGAGCATGTGGGATCAGGAGGTGACTTTTCTTCTAGCCCTCCCCCAGAAATGTGTCAATATCCTCATCTTTTTTTTTTTACTTCTTCTTTTTTTTTTTTTTTCTAATATAAATTAACTTATTTCTCAGTGCTAATTTTTGTGGATAAATTAACGTGCTTGTCTCTGGAATTTGTATGTCTTTGAAGGTCGAGGTGCCATTTTGATTATCAAAGTGCAAAACTTGATTGGGTGTTTTATTCTTTGTACAGTGCAGGTTTCTTCAGTGTAAGTTTCTTTTAATCCATAAGAGCTTATTTTGCTGCTGTTCCTGTATTCCTGTGGCCATGAAAAAGGCAATGATTTATCTGGAGGACAGAAGCCAGATAATTTTGCACTCCACACTCTTAGTGCATCTTCACCATTTTCCTAAAAATGTTTCTTAATATCTCAGGCATGTAATAAGCATCTTTCTTGTAGGTTTTAATTTTGCATATTCCCAATAAGAATCTGGGCCCAAAATTCAACAGAGTGTAGGGCTTTGGTTTTTTATTTTCTCCTCTTTTATTTTTAGATTTTTGCAAGACATACATTTGCCCCACTCACTCTCCCATTTCATCCACTTTAAGGTGATTATGTAGCTTTGAGTGGCTTTGTCCTTTTCAGGCATTTAGTGCTGAGTAATTGAGTCTTTCCCTAATAACACAAATCCACAGGAGGGATGAGAGCAGGGCTTGATGTGCTCCTGAAATTCCCAGTCACGGCAAATATGTTCTCATTTTGCAGTGATGGAGGGGGACCCATTGCAATGATCCTCAGTGTTCAGATCCTGGCATTTGGTTCCACTTTTTCCCCTGAATTGATTCGTTCCAGCTTTCTCACAGAGATTCTTCTGTCTCACGGAGCACAACGAGGTGAGACTGTCTTACCTAGGAGAGATTGGGAGCAGAGTGCAGTCTGAGCTGGCAATAATTGTTCCCTGAAATGACACAAATTGTTCTACCTCAGCACAGGGAGAGGGAGGGTCACTGCAGAGCCTTACCAGCAGCTCCAAAAACCAGCTGAATTTTAAGCTTAATTCTACTGGTCTTGATCTAAGATGTCACTGTGCAGTCAGTCAAGTAACTCTATTTATGGAGCCCAGAAGCTGGCCTAAAGTTTATTTTTATTCTGCTTTTGTTTGTTTGTTTTGCCTTATGATAGGATATTGCCTTTTTCCCTGCATTCTTTAAGGAACTGTTTGAAAACAAGTTGGTAAAAATTATGCAGAACCTTTTCCCCTCCCTGCACAAAGTCTTTGGGGTCAATCAGAGGGAAATAAGCAAGAATGAAATTACGTGACTGGTTTTTTACCATCTCCTTGGTCAGAGCTGTGAGTTCCAGTTGCCCATAGGGAAAGATCCTTCCCCATTTCAGCTTGTGAGTGGTGCAGTCTTTTGCTGACATATTTTTGTTTGGAGTCTTGTGGATAGAAAATAGAGAACCTTCTGTGTGGAGCCCAAAGCTGAAGCACCCCCAAAATTCTCTCATGATGGAGTGTTACAGATAATGCAGCTGAACAGCAGAGCTGAATAAATAACGGCCACGGTGGTGTGAACTTTAGATTAGCCCCGAGAGAGCCAAAGGCTCCTTCTGCAGCAAAGATGTAGTGTCAGCATCTGTCACAAACTGGTGTCTGGAACTTTCCTCCCAACTGAGAGCTCCCCAGAGCCTTTTCTGGGATTGTTCTGCAGACCCCAGGTCCTGAGTGTCCTGTCTGAGCTGCAGTTTGCTGTGTGTGCAGAGAGAGCTCCAGGAATCCCAGCCCGGTGCTCTCCTGCCCGGCCCAGCTGCCAGCCCGGAGCACTGCAGCCTGGGGAGGCTCTCAGGGTGGCTGTGCTCCAGAATTCCTGCAGAAAACCTGTCACAGCCCACAGCAAACAGCCCTGGTGTGGGCTGGGAGAGCAGCCGGGATCCTCCTTGGGCGGTTTCGCCTGGGAGTGGCTGAACTTCAGCTCTCCTTGGGTAAATTGTGGTGATTTGTGGTCCCGTGCCCGCCTGCTCCTCTCTGATGGACACACTCAGCCAAACCTGCGCTGGTTTGGTTCCAGCTCCGGAGGAAATAAAAGGTCTGGGCTGTCCTCAGGTCGTGAACTTCTCTGGTTTCACGGTGTTCTTTGAAATCCCCCGCAGGAACAGGGTGACACTCCCGGCTTTGATGTGTGTGAGCCTGTAAAGCAGAGCGGCGATCATGCGATTAACACATGAATAGCAGGTGGTTCTTCCAGCGCTAATTTGGTCAAGGAACAAAGGACCTTGTGGGTACAAGGAGTCTCACAACCTTTTTTCATCACTTGTAATTTGGCTGCGAGCCAACTGCTTTATTCCATAAATATGACAGCCCGAGTGAGCCTTTCTGGAGCTGTCCCTGCAGGGCAGCGGCCGGAATGGGGGATCTGCCCTGGAGCCTCACAGGGGCACTGCTGCAGCCTGAGCCCCTCGCCAAGTGCAGATGTGGGTGAGTGGCCCATGTTGAGCCGAACCTCGTTATCACAGAGCCTTAAAATCTCATCTCGGGAGCCTTGGGTCATTATCACGTCCTTGGTGCAGGGAGTATGGGATCGTGCCTCGCTTTTACACCTTCAATAAACCCATGCTGGCCACTCAGATCTCCACTGGCCCTGTGCTCTGAGGAAGAAGGACGTGTCCTTGATAAATCACAAAAAATAACCTTTGCCAGATGCCCAGAAGTTCCTCCAGAGAGACCCTGAGGCTGAGCTGCTTTAGCTCAGTGACTCCCCAGCATCTTCTACAAAGGTGGCCAAGTACCTGCACTGAGAATGCCCTGAAGGTCAGGTCTCCTGTGGCAAACAGAGTCAGACAACCCCAAAATTAGGCCATTGAGGTGGCCTCAATATTCAAAATCAAAGGTGACCACGATATTCAAAATCTCTGATTTTTGGTCATTACCAGCACTTAGGCACCTTGGTGGTGTGATCCTACCAGCACACTGGGGAAGTGAAGTCCCTGTGAGGTCATGCTGGCAAGGAAGAGGAATTAATTTCCAAATTATTTGTTTTATGATGTAATAATTTAGACATTTTAGCTCTACCTGAGTGGAGCAATATTTGGCACTTTTCCCCTTCAAAGTATTTTCCAACTGGAGCTAATTAAACCTCACAACATCCCCGGGAGGTTGCACAGTAAGTAAGATCTTGGGAATGGTTCAGAATGTAAATTCATTGGTTTTAATTTTTTTTAAAAAAGCTTTTAGGATTATTTTGCCAAAGTATTTCTTTCTTGCAGAATTGAGATTCCTAAACTTTCTTAGAAGCTGAAAGGGAGCCAAGCCACAACTGAGGGAGGGAAAAAGAGGCAGACTAAATGTTGTATATTAAGTTTATGCAAAGAATAATTTGAGTTTTTCCCCCTTTTAATTTAATTGAAAAACCTGACATTTTTAATACTCACACAAAATGTTTTAGAATACAAGTAAAGAAATGGGGAGTTCAACTTTCTGCTGTTCAAGAGTGGTTTATAATGATATTTGCCAGAAATATTTCATGTTGAGCAGGTTCTTGCAAACTGTGCCTCACTAGGGAAGTTCCTGTTCTTTTGGGTATTTCACTCTTTCCAAATTCAGCGTTGGGAGGATTGGACTAAGCTCCAAAATACATTAAGTCTATTAAAGATATAAATGACTTTAACTCTAAAATTATTGCAATTTTCATTTCAGCATTCCTCTGTGCAGATTCCATCTTGAACAGCGAGAGCAGATGGTTTGTTTGGATTTTCCCTTTTTTTCCATATTAGGTCTTTAAACATTCCTATTCCACACAGTGGGTTAAAAACCTCCTTAAGGCTAATTAAGAAAAACATTAAAAATACTGATTTGGAGGAGCGTGTCTATTGCAGAGCTATTCCAAACCCTTTGGTGAGTGAGTCCTGCTGGCTCCAGAGTTTTCCAAATGTTTGGGTGATGGGGAGATCCCCGAGGAGCCGTGCGGTGGCGAAGCCGCCTTGGGCCTGTTGCTCAGTCTGGGAATGTTGGAAGGAGACTGAAGTGTTGGAGTTTCACCTCGTTAACTCTTCAGAACATGGCACCAGCTGGTGTTTTGGGTGCCTGTAAGATTCTGTATGAAACATGCCACCTACATTAAACTTGGGTTGTTAACATGTTGGTGGATGGGTTGGGAAGGAAAAGGAGGAGTTCCCTGTTCTCGTGGCGGTGTCGATGTGATGTGGGGATGTCCTGGTGCTTGGCTGGCAGGGTGGGAGCACAGTTCAGGCTGGAGGTTGGACTTGATCTTGGAGGTCTTTTCCAAAATTCATGACTTTGTGATTCTCCAAAACAGGGCAATGCAGGGTAGAGGGGATGGAAGGAGTTGTTGCTTCCACTGAGGGGCACAGCAGTTCATTCCTAGGAGCTGCTGTCCTTCCTCCTCACCCTGGTGGCGCTGAGCTTGCTGTGCAGTTTCAGGACACAGCTGTGATGCTTCCTCTGGAAATAGAAGAATATCCCTGCTGTGGTGGATTCTGTCATTCCTATTGTCCTTGTGTGGAAAATACTACAGTGATGTTCAACTTTTCAGCATGAAACCCTAAACTAGATGCTGGACAGGACTTTTCTCCAGTGACTGGCAAACTTGGAGTCCATGAAGCACAGGTTTTGGAGAACCAGTATGGACAGGACCATTTCAGACCAGACTGGAGACGTATTTGTGTGGATAGAGCAGCCCACCATCCCCATGTGTGTAGGAGATGCTCCTTTCTGTTATCCCAAGAGCTGAAGAGTCACAGGGGAGAACGTGAAGGGGAAGAAGGTTTCTGAGAGAGAGGAGGGTTTGGGCAAGGGTGGATGTGCTTTCATTTTCAGTAATATGTGAATATGGAGCTTTTGCCATGTCCTGGGGAAGAACTTGTTTGCCCCATTCCTAGAGGGGGCTTTGGGGCTGAGTTTTGTTCCAGTTTATAGCTGCAAGTCTGAAAAAGTCACCTGGAACAGACTGGAGAAGAAAGCAGCCCCTCACCTGCCTGAAGGCTCACTGCAATTCTTCCCAGGGTTCTCCTACATCACTGACTTGATTTCCCTCCCTCCTGGGGAGGTAGGAGACAGTCTTTACCTCCAGTTGTGGAGAACAGCACAGCACATTTCCCTTCAGGAACAGCCTTGGCTGTTCTGGAGCCTCCAGCACACACAGATAGAACGCTGTTCCAGCAAACACGTTGCTGGAAAATATGAAGCCTTGTTATCTTTCTGCGTTTTTATTTAGCCAAACAAGGTTTCCATAGCTCCTGGACAGCTCTGCTGCTGGGGGAAAGAAAAAAAACCCACCCTGTCATTTCTTCACCTGCCAACTCTCTGCACTAATTTTGTCTCCCTGCTTCAAAGCACTCGTCGTGCCCAGAAAACGTCAGTTCAAAGCGAAGTTTTGTCCAGTAATGAGCCAGTGAAAATTGTTTAGTGTAAGATCTCCTTGTGCAGCTCTCAGAGCTGTGCTGAGGTGGGAGCAGGGCCGGGCAGTGGAGTCTGCTCTGAGCTCTCTGTTTGGGAGGCTGCAATCAGGGCTGATGTTCTGCAGGAGCAGCTTTAAGGGAACAGATGAAAGGAGCATCCCTGCATCTCCCCAAGTGATAAATTCATCTGCTGAGGGGGAAAAAACCCACCCCATCTCTTGCACGAGGGCTATAGGAATGGGACATTTCTCTGTGCTGATGCTTGTTGGGGTCTGCAGAGCCTCTTGCCCCGCTGACCTCCACCCCACACTGCCCTGGCTACCCAGAGTGTGCTCCCAAAACGTGGGATGTTCCCTGGGCTGGGGAAGTGTGTGAAAGGCAGCGCCTCCTGCCAGGGCCCAGCCTTGTGACAGGGCCTGCAAGGGCCACATCCTGACCTTGGATGCACAAGACTGTAGTAAATCAGAGCCTCTAATGCAGCCAAAAGCCAAGTTTTCCCTGCAAGGAAAACACTGTATGTAACACCAAGAGACAAATACCAAAGTCCTTAGCTGGTTCTTGAAAAAAAGAAATAAATCTCCCATTGGCCCTGGTGAGAGTTTTGCCTGAGTAAGGACATCCAGATTATGCATGCTAATTAAATGAACGACCCATCCCTTCAGAGTCTGCTCTCTGCTGGGAATTCCCCTCTGAGTAACTTGCTCCCAGTGAGGAAAGGAGTTGCATGAAAAATTTCCCAGATGGTGAATCTGTTAGAGAAAATCACAATCTGTTTGTGGCTTTTTCAAACAAAAAAGAGCACAGGAGACGCTGTGGAATAAATTTGTTGTTGCAAACCATTTGCTCGGTAATGGGGAGAATTTAGATGGGCAAAGAGGGTTTTTCTGGGCTTTTTTTTTTTTTTTTTTTTTTTTTTTTTCCAGAGGAGTCTTATCTCTCTGCCTCGAAAAATGAGCAACGTTTTTTTAAAAAAAGAAACCCCAGCGATGTATATTTGAAAAGCCCAACGCGGTTACTTTAATGCTGCCTGCTCGCTTATTCTGACATCAAGGGTGTCTGAAGCCGCCGGGGGGACAGCAGCCTGGTCCATGCAGAGCTCCCAAGGAACAATCGCTGCTGTGTGCGGCACAAAGGGGCCGTTTCACAGCGCCGTGTCCCGCTGGGTGCCCTGCCAGCATCCCTGGGCACAGGGACCAGCCCCGGGCCCCCGGCCAAAACCAACCCTGGGCACTGCCGGGGGCTTGGGGAGCACTGGGGTGATGGACCAGAGGGGTGATGGGCACTGGGGCCAGGCAGGATCCCCAGAGGGAACCTGTGGGGTGCCAGGCTGTGCCCCAGGGGCTGCAGGTCACTCCAGGAGGGGACAACATCCAGGCACTGAGGAGGACTCAGATCTGTCAGCGCATCCCTGCCTGTGCTGCCCCACTGCTGCTGCCTGGCCACGTTTCGCTTCAAATCTAAATTTCATAAAAAAGCTCCGAGCCAAGAAAAATCTGTCCAAGTTTGTCTTTTTTTTTTTTTTTTCTTCTCTCGTTTAAACTTCAAATGAGCACTGCTTAATAGTTTCTTGGAAAGGCGTTTGCTTGCAGTTCTGTGCAATGTAGGCACTGTTACTTCCTCCTTTTCCATGTGAGGCTGACTGCAAAGTGTCTGGTGGCAAACATGAAACCAGCGTTGTGCAACGGGGATGGGGATGAGGGGAGGGAGGCGGGGAGCAGCACAGGCAATGAAAAAGGGCCGGGATTTTCAATGTGGAGCTTTCCCAGCAAAACTGATGGGGGATTCTTGTGCATACGTTGCTTTAATCAGCCCCTTTAATAACATCAGAAGTGCTGGGAGTTACATAACCACGCGCTGTCTGGGGTTTGCTGGGTTGTTGAGGAGAGATTTATGTGCCTCCAGGACTTGCTGAGCCTCAAGGACTGAGGGTCCAGCACGAGGCACAACAGGGACTTGCCTAGAGTTCTGTGCTCCAGCCTTTCCCTGCACACTGAGCTGGTAGTGCTGATTTGCCAACAAATTTCCTATTTACTGTTCACCAGAGCATCAGTTGTGACAAATAGACAGAAGAAGGCAGCATTTCACTGAAAGCATTTTATGTACTGATTAAGACACTGTACAAAGAGCTCCTCTGGGTGCATGGGGAGTCTGGGTTGCAAAGTCGCTATTGCAGTGTTTGGGGGGGGGGGTGGGGGGCTGCTGTCGGGGCTTTGCAGGTAAAAAAACCACCAAATTTGATGCATTTCTACACTCTGGGCTGCCCAGAGCCAGAGGAGTGCACTGAGTGCTCTTTGCAAGAGCAAGCAAGGGGGTGGTTTCTACAGAGATTGATTGTTCCAGTTGTGCCCGTGCTCACACATCGTGAACGCCCTCGGGAAGGGCTGGGTGCAGGGAAAACACAGGATCATTTTTCTGATCACTAACGACATGATAGGGATGTGCTACAGTAAGGACAGGAAAATTTCGTGCTTCAAGGACTGTAGCTGCTTCCAGAGAGGGCAGGAGAGGGCTGGTGCTGCTGGGAATGGTGGGGATGCAGGGGAGGGATAAGAGGATTCTTGGTCTCCTCTTTTAAAGCATCAAGCACCAAAGAAGCAAGGCCTGAACCCCTGGTTATAACTCTGTGTAAATGTCTAATTCTGCTGCAATCAATGGCAAACTCTCAGCACTTTCAGCAAGGTCAGGGTTTCACCTTGTTTCCTCTCAAACAAGCCTGCCTCTTCTTGGGGAAATAAATAAACCAGTTGAAAGCAAAGCCCAGAAGGTCAAGTTGCAACACTCAAACCTACAGAAGATGTACATTGTTTGTGTCCTGTGTCACAGGAGAAATATGAGGCCAAAGCCTGAATTCCCTCATTTCAGGCTGTGGGATTTTTCCCAGACTGACTGCTGTAATTCCTGGGCTGCTGCTCCTTTCTGGCTGGTGCAAGGGAGCAGCCCATGGATGGGAGGAAGGGAAATTTGCTTTTCTAATGTGAAGGGTGGGCACAGGGGAGTTGAATTCAGCCCAGGTGTACAAGCTGCGCCTCCCTGGGGATCCAAAAGCCCCCAGCATGACAAGAGAGTGGTTTGGAGTAACCACCACACTCCTGCAGGTCCTGCAGGGCCAAGGCCCCCAACACCCATGGCCTGAGCTCCATGTTGGTGACAGAGTGCAGTGAGGCCACCGAGGACAGAGATGAGGTTTGTTCAGGAAGAATTTTGTCACAGAAGGGGCAGTGAAACATTGGAAGGGGCTGCCCAGGGGGGTGATGGTGTCCCCACCCCCAGAGGTGTCCAAGGAAGGGCTGGAGGCGGCACTCAGGGTGACAAGGTGAGGATCAGTCCCAGTGCTGGAAGGGCTTTCCCAGCCTCGGTGGCTCTGGGATTCTGTCATTCTGTTCACAGCATGCCCATGACCTTGAGCATCTTTGCCATCCTTCCAGCACATGATTCGGGGGAGAAAGCAGCGACGGGGGCGGCGGCACAAGGATCGAAACGTTTGTTCAGCAATCGCTGCAGAAAAGAGAAAAAAAAAAAAAAAAACCTCGCTTCAATCCGCAGAGATGCCAACTGAATTTTTTTTGTTTTGTTTTGGTGCTTTGGAGGCCGGCCAAAAGCGGGATGTTGTGAAGTCTTCGGCAGCTACTGCCTGCTTGTTCCATACCAAGCATAACTCGGGCTGTATTTTTATCGGCAAACTCGGTCCCACGCACGGGGATGTGCGAACGGGAGCCGCGGCCGCATCCAGGACATCCCTCCCAAAGGTTATCCCTTCCAAGCATAAAAATGGGGAGAAAAAGCAGCTCCGGTCCTGTCAAGGCCCCTGTTCCTCAGGTTCTCATCTGCGGCTCCGCAGCCTTGCAGGGAATTTCGGGGATGTTTTTTTTTATTATTTTTTTGCATTTCACGCGGGGCCGAGGCGGATTGTGCTTTGTCAGCACAAGGGCCTGTTCTGTGCCTTGCACAATGGATCGCCGCCGGGTATAAATAGCCTTTCGTGCCTGTCACCTCGGTGACTTTAATGGCGATGCCCTGATTTATCCCGGCTGCCAGAGGATGCTTCAGGTGTGTCCTCTCCCCACCCCGGGACCGAGGCATATTTAAATTAAACGCCTGTTTAAGATGCTCTAAAGCACTGGCACTCCAAGCCCGGGGTTTTAGCGTTTTCCAAAGCTGGGATGGCACAGAGGGGGAGAGCCGGGGCTGTTGTTGCTGTTTAAGCACTACAACTGTTGCCTTCACAAAGGATCAGCGCTCAGAACGGGGAGACATCTTAAGAATGTCTGACAAATATATGTACATTCGGGGACCGCGAGCTCGCAGCCGTGGGCTGGTGAAGGGAATTGAACATGACAGAGCTGCACGGGGGGATTGAGATGATGCTTTACCTGCCTCCAGCCAGCCCCCGGCATCTCTGGGGTGGGACAGAGGGGCAGGGGAGGAAATGGGGGCTCTCTCCTGTCCCTCCTGTCCCTTTGTCCAGCTCCACATCCCATCGCTGTTTCCCACGTCACAGCCCCAGCATCGCCTGGGCTCAGCAAGTGTTATCAATATATGATTTATCTCAGAGCATTGCAGAGTCCCAGTGTGAGTGACAGGAGATCCTCGGTGAGATCTGACCAGGTGGCCCAGCCCAGCCCTCAGCCTTTGCCTTGCCTGTGCCCTGGTTGTCCCTTTGTCCCCAAAAAAGGCCCCCGAGGTGACTATGGATGCCTTTTTCAATGCTCATCGTCACATTATCCATCAGATACATATTTACAATCATTCATTAAATTAGGATGTACGTTTCATTCTTCTTTCTTAGAATATTAATGCCTACTCCTGGCTGAAATGCCATATGAATATTCATTAAAAAATCAATCAATTCCTTTGCCAGGAATGATGTCATTTGAGCAATAACTGAAGCAGTAATCGAGCATGCTATGAAAAAACGATGAATGCCATCAGATCTAATGTTTATTGAACTCCGTGTGGGTAAATCACAGCAGGTTTTTTCCCAGGCTTTTGTGTGCAGTCACTGGTGCTCCAGTTCCTCCTCCTGCCCGGTGCCAGGAGCCCAGCCCAGCCCCAGCAGGAGCAGGAGCAGCTCAGAACAGGTGGGAGACAGGGATGGATGGGTCTGGGGGCAGGGCAGAACATCCTCACATCCCTGCCCAGCTCCTCGTCAAGAGAGGCTTAGAAATTTGTCTTATAACAATGGGAAACAAAAGCTCCCAAAATAGTTGTGGGAAACCTGGAAAATTAATCAGCTGAAGGCTCCTTTCCAATAGATCTTTGGCTGGCAAAGCTCTCTCCCCCCTCTTGGAGTGTCCTGGGTGGGCTGAAGCTGTGGCTTTGTTGGGGTGCCCTCTCTGCTTTAAAGGTGCAGCTACCTGGGAAAACACAGAATAAAGGGTAACAATAGGCTTCAGGAGGGATCATTATTACTGTAAATTTTCTCAGACCAAGACTTCCTCAACAATAGCAAAGGAGCTGTGCCAATGCACAGGCCCCACTGCAGCTCCTGTGATAAGATCACACTCGAGTTCTGTGGGAAATATGAAGAGATTTGGCTTAACTTCATCACCAAGAGTCACTGGATCCCTCACAATAAAAATCCAGACCACCAATATTTCAGGAGACACCTGGGCTGCTCCATGCCCCTGCCTGGTCCATTGTCAGTGACCAGGACAGGAGCCCAGCTTTGCTGGATTTGCTGTCCCAGAGGTGCCATGAGGCAGGAAAACCCTCCCTGTGGGTGTCAGCCCGTTTCCAGCCGGTGACACCGGATCCCGGGCTCCCAGAGGAGGAGGAGGAGGAGGAGGAGCAGGAGCCAAGGTTACCTGCTCCCACCCCCGGCACTGCAGCACCGACTCGTGAATCAGGCTCTGACAGCGCTGACTTGCTGCATCAGTCACATCACAGACACTTCAACCCAAAATATTCCTCTACAGAAAGGAAGGGGAAACACAGACCGATTATGCCAGTCTCATTTACATGCTTAGCTCAGAAAAATCAAATGCCTGACTGTGTCTCTGGCAGTTTCACGCTCCCATCCAGGGTATCATCATCTCCTGCAGAGCAGGCATGTCCCCACCTCCTCCCCTTTCCACCTGCCCAGGGTTATTTGCCCTCCAAGGGTGACCTGAGCATCTTGATTTAAAGGCATCTTGCTTGTGTTTCTGAGCACCTACATCAGAAATGGTGAGGGGTGTAAGAGGACCTGGAGCAAGAGCCTGAGCACCATTTACTGGCTAAACTGAGTGGTCAGCTTTAAATGAATTAAAACTATGAACCAAGAAGGATTTCCAAAAAGTGATGGTTGTATCAAAGAAATGAGCCACACTCTGTGAGAGGCCTGAGAGAGTCTGCATGGATTTGGGTTGAGATACTCCATGAGGTGCTGCTCAGTGTCCCCAAATCCCCAGGCTGGCCACAGACACCCCTCCACATTACAGGGGTGCCCAGGGAGCAGCTTTACCTCCTCTGCCAGGCCCAAAAGAGAATCTCCTTTCCAATTTTCCAAACTCTTTGAAGCAAGCCCTGACTCCAGGGCAAAGCTGCAGCAGGAGGGAGTCCCTTGGAGAGCTGCCTCAGCCCCCCAGGGCTCCTGGATCTGGCACCAAGGGGACGTCTGCTCCCACAGCCAAGTGTCAGATGGTTCATCTGGGGAGCAGAAATCATGGGCAGAGCTCAGAGACAGAGCAGGCAGCCAGAGCAAGGCTGCTGGTGTCCTGTGAATTGCACCAGCTCGACTTAAATACCATTTCTGAGCTTTGGAGGCAATTAAATATCAGCAGCATTTACCAGACGAGGTTCCATCCACCAGCACGTTGAGTCTTTAAGATGAAAGCAGATACTTTTATGGAAATTTGTTTTAATGCTGCTCCTGGGAAAAGAGTCTGCAGGCTGTGTCCAGGGAGGTCAGAGGCTCCCAGGCTGGCAGCCTCAGCTGAGCCAGGCTGTGAGTACCTGCCATGAATTAACACAGCCAGAAAATGCCTCCCAGGGCTGGGCTTTCTCTTCTCCCACTTGCACAGGCACCACACCATTATATAATAAATAATTACTAAAACAGGCCAATGATACATGATTTTCTGTTGTTGTCCTGCTCTCACCTCGGGGGACCCAGCTGGAAACAAGCAGTGCCTTGAGCTTCTGGAGCAATTCTCCCGGCAGGATCTGAAGGATTTCTCTATTTACTAACAAGCAAAGCCTTTTTACACACAGCCTTGTGCCAGTTTAGTCAGGACAATGCAGCTGCCTTGGAGACATCTCATTTCTGTTTGTTTTAACTTATTCCTAATCATTTTAATGTAAATCAAATAAGCCTGGCTGGAGTTGAAATAATCCACATCTGCACCATGTCAGCTGCGTGGCACAGGGCGATGCTCGAGCCTTGTAAAGAACTCAGAGATTTATTCTTGTTATTCATAAAAAATAACAGCTTTAACTTCACCCCATCCCTGGAAGTGTCCAAGGGTAAGTTGGAAAGGGCTTGGAGCAACCTGGGATAGTGGAAGGTGTCACTGCCTTGGATTGAGAAGGTCTTTAAGGTTGCTTCCAAACCATTCTGGGATTCCATGGACATCCATTCCATCCAATCCATTCTGATTCCATTCCATTTCCCCGTGAGTGACTCCGTGGTGCTGATGTGGGGAAGCCCTGCCCAGAGCAGTGAGGTGGCAGAACCTGCCAGCAGTGCTTCCCTCTCCTGCCTGACATCACAGGAGCTGCAGTAGAGGGTTGGGAGAGCTGGAGCCATCACACCCCTGTCAAAGCTGGGAAGGAGAAAACCCCACAGGGAAAAAAATGACAGAGCTGAACAGGCACCAAAGACAACAAACAAGAGGCTTCTTTGGGTAAGGGATCATCTCCCTGGGTGCTGTGGCTTTGTCTGAGCAAAGATTTCAGGGGCTTGCCCCAAAATGTGGTGTTAGCACCCCATCCCTCCTGCCAGGAATGGCACTGGGGGTGTTCTCTGTCCCAGCTGCAGTGGCAATGGCTCTTGTCACCAGAGGCTGCGTGGCACAGACCTGCAGGGTCACGGCTGGGCTCAGAGAGCTCAAACCCCATCAAAATGCCAACTGTGAGCCCAGGGCCTCCCAGGGGAGCTCTGAGGGCTGACAGAAAACATTGCAGGGCTGGAATGAGACCCCCCCAGTGACCCAGGAGAGATTTACTGCAGTAGGGTTAGAGCTTTCCCAGTGAAATCCAGTGGGACTCCCTGATGGGAGCAGATCCTGGAGTGGGGAGGGAGGTGGAGACACCACAGCCCGGGAGGCAGGGCCAGCAGATGAAGAAGTTCCAGGACAGCCACAGGTTGTCCTCAAACCTCTTTATCTCCATTTTTCCAGGAGGGAAGGTGGTGTAAGAGCTGTCTTCAGCCCCAATTTGAGTGGGATGTACCTGGAGAGTCCCAGCTCTCCATGGCCAAAGGCTCTGCCCTGCTGATTGCCACAAATCCCCCACAGGACCAGCTCTCTCCTCACTCAAAGTGTCATAATTTTGTTTTAAAAATCGTCTCTATTCCTGCAGGAGGGAGCACAACGAGCAGAACTCATCACCTGGCAAAGTCCAGCGGGAGAGGGAAAGGCGGATCCCTCTGGCACAAATAAATAAAGCACATAAATGACGGGTTCCGATACATTTTGGGGTTTTGCTATTTGTCACCATTCACGGTGTTAATGTTAATCCCAATGAGCTTTGTTCGGCTGTAACAGAGCTGCCGTGTCCTCTCCTCCCTCCGTGAATATCCCTTGTGCTGGAGTGGAGGATAAACTCCATCAAAGGGGAAGTTTTTGGAGATTTTCTCCACCTACCACGAGGCCTCGTAGTTCCCAGCCCAGCTCAAGTATCAGCCACGCCTTGGGCTGAGGAGATAAAACTTATTCCACCTATGAAGCAAAATACAAAAATTCCTCCTAATACAACAATTGATGTGCTTTGCAAAGTCCTCTGAAGGATTCCTGCAGGATAAGGAGTCTCCCTGCAGACTTTTTCCATGCCTTCCAGCATCCCCTCCAGCCCAGAACTGCCCCAATGGGTGTTCTGGGTGATCCCACCACCACCAAATGCTGGGAATCACTCCCAGCCATGTCCTGGGCCATTCCCAGCATCTCTGGGGGCAGGAAAATATGAAAGACCTTGAAAGTTTTGTTCATTACCAAGTTTGTTGGAAAGTCATGTCCCTGCACAAAATAAATCAGAGATTGGGGCAGGGATTGATGCTTTGCCTTGGGCTGGTCCTCAGCCAGGCTGGCTCCCTCACCCAGACATCCAGAAATACACCTGGAAATAAAGCTGCAAAGTGTATTTTAGCCACCTTCAGTTGCCTCAGAGCTGAGAATTTGAAGAAGGAACAAAATCCCTAAAGCTTTGCAGTGAACAGTGAAAGTTCAGCCGAAGAGCTGCTGCCAGAAAGGGTTAAAGGGACTTGGGATGCTGCAGGATTGTTTCTTCTGCTTCACCAAACCACTGTTTGAAAAAAAAGAAATAAAAAAAGTTAGCTTTTCTCCTACAAGAATGTAAATGTTGGGTATTTTATCAAGTGATTTCTTCAGCCCTCAAGCCATTCTTCAATTTGAAATGCTAGATTGAAAAAAAAACGCAGGCAAGAGAGAGAGAAAGAAAATATTTCCGCAGCCCAAGAACACTTTGCAGACATTATGGAAAATGTTGCCTGGTTTGTTTCCTCTACTCACTGAACCAATCTTTCGCATTAAAATCAGCAGAGTAGTAAATAAACATGTTTTCTCTAGCCCCGGAGCCATTCCGAGACATCAAATGGTACTTAAGAAATGTTTCTTTCTCCATCACAGAACATTTTTAAAATGTCCATGGCTGAGGGGAGGGAGATGCTCCTGGACTGGAGCATTAACAGGCTCTGCTGCCTCTCAAAGCTGAGGAGGCCCTGGGCCAGTCACTGAGCTGGGATTTTCTCTCCTGTCAGAGCACTGCAGGAAGAGCAGGAGTTGTTTTCCAGCTCCCAGTGGATGTGGCTGGATTTCCTGAGACCCTCAGAGAGGTGCTGAGGGTTTCCAAACCCCAAACCCCTGTGCTGAGGCTGAGCATGGAGCCGCTCAGTGCAGCACCAGGAGTTCCCTGAGTGGTGTCCCCACATCCTCTGGGATGCTCTGATGTGGCTGTGGTGCTCAGGGAGGGACAGGGGGACAGTCCTGTCACCCCACAGGAATGTTTGCCCCCAAGGAGCAGTGCTGTAGCCTCAGGAGGGAGTTTGGAACATCTCCTGTGCCAGTGAAGTTCTTGCAGGAGATATTTCTCGTATTTCACCTTTCTCTATGCCAGGTGGTTCCAAACCTGGCCTGGGACACTTCCAGGGATGGGGCAGGACAGGGGGACAGTGCTGGTCACCCCACAGGGATGTTTGTCCCTGAGGAGCAGTGCTGTGGCCCTGAGAGGTAGTTTAGGGATCTCAGTGCAGCACCTTGGGACAACAGGACTTCCCTGAGTGGTGTCCCCACGTCCTCTGATGTGTCTGTGGTGCTCAGGGAGGAGCAGGAGGACAGTGCTGGTCACCCCACAGGAATGTTTGCCCCCAGGAGGGGGTTTGGACCATCTCCTGTGCCAGTGAAGTTCTTGCAGGAGATATTTCTCATATTTCATCTTCCCCTATGCCAGGTGGCTCCAAGCCCTGTCCAACCTGGCCTGGGACACTTCCAGGGATGGGGCAGCCACAGCTTCTCTGGGCAACCTGCACCAGAGCCTCCTCACCCTCACAGGGGAGAATTTCCTCCCAAAATCCCTTCTAACCCTGCCCTCTCTCAGCTGGAAGCCATTCCCCCTTTTCCCATATCTTCTTCCTGATGAGCTGATGTTGAGATGCTTCAGTGAAAACCAAGGAAGGGGAGCTGTGGTTGTCACACTGGGAGGGTTGTACGACTGCTCTGCCTCAGAACAAGGTTTGGGGACAGATTTCTCATGCATCATTTCTTAAAAAAAAAAAAAAAATAAATAAAATCCCAAATTTATCTTGAGCAGAAAAGCAAATGTGTTTGTCCTGACCTGACACTGTTTTTTAAAGTGTCAAGTGCTAATGAAATTCCTCAGCCTTGAGCAGCTCCAGGCACTCAATGCTGATTTTTAAAATATGGGGGATATTTTGCTGCAGATTTTCAGGCAGCCTCGAAATGATGAATGTTCACGGGTACAAGAGGAAAGAAACTTCCAGATTCAAAGAAGTTCTGACATAATCTCGCATGCAAAGCAGACAGCAAGAGGCTCCTGCTTTAAAGAGGTTTTTTGTTACTCCTTTGAAATTCCTTTAGCAGACGTAGGGCCAACGCTGCACACTTTCATCATGCAAATTTGCTGATTTTAATATTTTGGGCTTAAGGAGGCAACAAAGCAAAAGGACTTTTAATTTTTTTTTTTAGGTTACAGGATGAAATTTGGAATGGAAATGTGCCCACAAAGCTCGAGCAGTCCCACCTCAGATTACTCTGCTTTTTGTGATGCTTTAAAGGCTTTTTCTGCAGGAGGAGGGTGTGGAAGGGGGGCAGCCCTGGAGCTGTGGGTCAGCACGGGGCATCTCCCTGGGGCATCAAATATGGGCTGGGATAAAAACCAAAACTCCAGTGGGTTTTCTAGGAATGGAAGCTCGTTATATAATGAAATAATTATGGTAATAAAGGTAAATAAAAATAAATGACAGGAATGAGATTGAATAAAATAAAATTAAATGAAGTGAAAAATGATGATAAAAAAATTATCAGGTAAAAAAAGTAACGAAAAGGAAATCAGGAAGGAAATATTGAAATGAAAGAAAAAAAGAAAAATAAAATGAAATAGAATATAAGCAGACAAAATAAATGGAATTAAAAGAACTGATAGATAGAGCAAAAGGTAATTAAAAATATAAACAGAAGAAAAGAAAAGAAAAAAGAAAAGAGATGAACTATTAAGCGATAATAAAATGAAATAAAAATAAAATTGACTAAAATACAGATAAAATAGACAAAAGTAAAAAAAAAAAAGAAAAATTTAAAAAATAGAATAGAATATAAATAAATAAAATATTAATATTAAAAATAAAATAAAATGAAAATAAATTAAAATAAAATGAAATAAAATAAAAAAATTAAAATAGAATAGAATAAAACTAAAAAAGAATGGAATGGGATGGAATAAAATAAAATAAAAAATAAAATAAAATAAAATAAAATAAAATAAAATAAAATAAAATAAAATAAAATAAAATAAAATAAAATAAAATAAAATAAAATAAAATGAAGCAGAGGACACTCCGAGGCGAGCCCCGCAGCCCGAGCCCGCGGGTCCCGCCCCGCTCCGGGCCGTGCCCGCCTCCCGGGGCCGGGGGCAGCGGCCCGGGGGGTTCGGGCTGCGGGGCCGGTCCCGCCCCCGGCTCCTCCCGCGGGTCCCCCCGGCCGGTGCCGCCCCCCGTTCCCGCCCCCGCCCCGCGGGCGGCCCTGGCGCGGAGCCGCTGCCGGTGCCGGTCCCGCCGGGCCGGTCTGTGCGGCGGCTGCCGGCGCTGCTGGGCGAGGTCAGGGAAAGTCCATGTGAGGAGCGGCTGGAATCACTTCCTGCCGCCGCCCGGCCCCGCCGCGTCAGGCCCAGGGCAGCCTCGGGGGCCGGCGCCCCGCAGGTGAGCGCGGCCCCGGGACCCCGGCCCGGCCCCGGCCCCGGACAGCGCCCGGACAGCGCCCAGCCCTCACGGCCCCCGCGCCGGGCCGGGCCGCGCTGAGGGGACGCCACATCGCGCCCTTCCCCCGCAGCCCCGGGGGGCCGGGAAGGGGAAGGGAAGGGGGGACCCCCGGGGCTGGGCCCCCCCGGTAACCCCCGGGGAGCGGGTTGGGGGCCCGGGGAGGTCCCGCGGCTCGGGGGGTCGGGGCGGTGCGGGGACCCCCTCGGGCACTGCGGGCCGCAGGTCGCGTTGGGGGATCAGGGCAGGGGCAGATCGGAGTTTCGCTCTCCGGGGAGGGAAACGCTGCGAAAAGGGAGAGATTGAAACCCAAACCGCGGCCGAACCCTCAGATCGGGGTTTGGGGATGGAGCCGTGGGGCGGCGGGGCTCAGGGGGGTCTGACCCATCAGGGACCCCTCTGTGGGGGCTGGAGCGGCCCCGGCGGTGCAGGGCCGGGGTGGGGGTCGGGCTGGGCTGGGGCAGCGCCCCCGCTCCCCGCCCGCCGCAGCTGCCGTAGTTACAGCGCTCAAGGACTTCTCCAAACATCTTCCCTGCCCTAGGAAAAGCCAGCGCCAGCGGTACATCGCGTGCTGCTCCGCCGGCCCGGCCGGCGGCGAAGTGCAGGATCACTTCCAGCCAAGTCTCCATTACCCGCCGGCTCATTAATTTGAATATTCCTTTTTTTTTTTTTTTTTTTTTTTTTTTTTTTTTTTTTTTTTTTTCCTCCTCTCCCCTCCTCCTTTCCGGAGGCATTTGCGAGGCTTGTGGGCAGCTTGATGTGCTCGCTGCCTGCCAAGTGTTTGCCTCTCGCCCTGCGTAATTGAGGGGCTGGCGTGCCGGCTCACCTTCTCCAGCTGAAATATTAAACAGCAGGAGAAGCTGGGATCGGTAAACAAACCGGGATGATTGCTGCTGCTGCTGCTGCTGCTCCGTGGGGACACTGCCCAGTGGGGTCCTCGGGAGAACCAGGGCTGCTCCAAAGTGCAGCATCCCCAGCATGCCTCACCCCAAATCTCCTGCCACATGCACAGCCTGCTCTGAAATTCCAAGAGATTTTAACTGAAAAGAGCAAAGCTGAGCTGTTCCTTGTGGCCTGGCTTGCTGTGCTTTGCTGTGGGACAGTAAGGCTGTGACCCCAAGGTGATGATGATGGAGGTGATAATGCTTGGGTTTGATATAAGGGGCAAGTATTAAAAAATTAGGGGGGGTCTCATCCTCTCCCTCCTGAGAGTAAATGTCCTCCTATGGCTGTAACTGATGTGTTTTGGGGTTTTTTCCTCCTGCAGAGGCCTTTTAATTAAGGCTTCACTAGGTAAAAGCTGTATTGGGACACTGGAGGGTGGGGATGGATTTCTGAAACTTAAAATCTGTCAAAGAAAAGCCCCCTCCCAAGGTGTCTGGAATTACAGAGAGCAGAGTAAAGCCAGGCATCAGGGCAGGAGCAGGGGGTCCCACTGGGGCCAGGGATGTGGTTTGTGTGTTGGCTGGGCTGTGGCTGTGCAGGGCAGTGTTCCCAAAACATTGTCCAGGGCTCCCCAAGCTTTTCCCAGAGCCCCCCTTTGTTCTGAGAGATGGATGCCATTAGCCAAGATGCGTGCCGTGATGCTGGATCACTTTGGAAGTGATATTTTTGGAGACCTCTGGCAATATAAAAGCCTTTTAGCTCCCCCAGCCATGACTGTGCTTTCCTGAGGGAGCCTGCTGGAATTGGAGGCAGATTTTGGCTCCTCTCAGCCAGTGCCAGTGACAGGGCAGCATCCCCATGCTCGGGGGGACACGGAGCATCCTCACTGCTTATGAGTCCAGGAAAGAAAAATCCCTTCTCCTTGAACTTGAGCCTGGCTGGAGCACCCAGGTGAGTCCCTCTGGACTGGGCTTTGGCTCAGATCCCAGCTGGAGGTGTCAGGAGGAGCGAGGCCACTTTGCAGCATTGCTGGCCAGGGAAAAAAACACCAACAAAGCTCCTGCCAGAGCCTGATCCACCCGGGGAGCTCTGGGCTGGCTTGAGAGAAAACCTCCAGACTGTGTTTTCCGGGCTGGGGACACAACCCAGCTCACCTTGGAATGGAAATATTTATTTCAGGCTGTCTTGTTGCACAGCCCGTGGTCCCTGCCCGGCCTCCTGGAGGGCTGTGGGATCAGCAGGGGTGGGATCAGAGCTGGCACAGCAGTACTGGGGTGACAAGGATTGGGGACAAACATCCTGGAACAACCCAGGAAAGAGTGCTGGGACTCAGCTCCTGCTTTGCTTTGTGTTTAAAAATACTCGAGCCTGACAAAATGGGGTTAGAAGGAGGATTCAGCCATGGCTTTGGATTTTTCCAGGTTTCCTGAGCCAGCAGCTTTTCAGGTGGGGAAATAGGGTGGGATGTGCTGGGCAGAAGGGAACTGCTCCCAGACAGCTCCAGGGATGCTGAGGGACAGGGGAGCTGCACTCGAGTGGCTTTCCCCCCCTGTCTTTTCTAACCTGTCTTTGAGTTTACTTGAACATAATGAAAGAAATAAAACCCAGGCATTCAGCTGGAGGAAATTAAAGGGAATTGTGAGTTCCCTGCCATACCTAATGGCCAGAGCAAGCGTGGTATCTTGCTGCAATTAGGCTTCAAATCGAGCTGAGCCTGTGTTTGGCATCCAAAGAGCAGCTTCCCAGCCCATTTATTCCTCATCCAGGGAAGTGGCAGCGGATCCGATGGTCCTGGGCACCCACTGGGATGGGCACACCTACAGGAGGGCGTGTGGGGGTTTTTTTATTTATTTCATTAAATCGAGCCTGTAGAGCAATTGAGAAATAGGTGAAGCGTGCTTAAAAGAGGGTGAGGCTGTTGGTTTTCTCTACCTGACTTTATTTGCGGAGTGACAGGAATTTTGACAGGCTTTGTGTCTTTTTTAGCAAATCAAGTGTCATGCCAGGTTTGCCTGTGGATGAGATCATTTGCAAAATATGTTTCCCAGCTTGCTTCAGGCATAATTCATTGTGTCAACTGCAATTGCTCATTTGCTAGGAACTGTGATTCATTAGCGGTTTATTTTTTGTTGGGGTTTTTGTTTTTTGGTGGTTTTTTTTTTAAGTTCAACTTGTTTTTAAGCGAATGTTTGGAGGCAGAACAGGAATCTGAAAAAAAAAAAAAAAAAGAAAATTAAATTAAGTCTTACATTCTTTGTAGCCACGAATTCTGCTGTGAAGGGGAAAACTTGCTAAAATGCCTTGTTCCCGGGGAGGGAGAGGCGATCCCAGGCGAGCTCCCCGGGCAGGATTGCGCTCGGCTTTGTCATGTGGTTACTCCTAAATGGGGACGGAGGTAATAAAAATCACACTGCTGGGACAGAGGATGGAAGCAGCCTGTGGAGCTTCCTCCTGCTCCCTGCTGGGGAGTTCAGCCTGGTGGAGGATCCCACGGATCCAGGCTGGGCTGGACAGGAGGGATGAGGGATGCTGGTGCTGTTGGGGCAGCGGTGACGAGAGCAGTTCTTTGGTACGGTGACCAAGACCCCCTGAAAGCTCGTGGCTCAATGGGATAAAATGAAGATAAATAGCCCTTGGCACGGGGTTTGTGCTGTGTGTGTTCCCGAGGCTGCTCGCAGCCGCTGCAGTTTGGCCTCAGGCTTTTCAGAGGTCCCTCATGTCAGACTTCTCACAGGGTTTTTGCCTGTCAAGTACATTTTTTGCTGTTGCGTTTCCTATGAAGACAAATATTTCAGTGCATTTTTTTCCCCTAGGTGGGTGGATGGGGGGGGGGCAGGAATTGCAGCCACAAACTACCCTGCACTAACAAACCAGCCTGTGTGGGCTGAATAAATGGATACACTTTTCACCAAAAGATTGATTTTATTTTTTTTCCCATACAACTTCTAAGTGATTATGTACATAAAATGCACATTTAAGCATAAGTAACTTGACAGGTTGTGGTTTTTTTTTCTATTTTCCCCCGTGCAACAATTCTCTATAAAGCACTCTTAAAATGTTTTAAGGTTTGGCTTGTTTTTTTTTTTTTTTTCCTTGCGTATTTGCGCGTTCTCTCCTTTTTTTAACTGATAAAAGACTTTTTGCAAGCCAGGAAAAATTGGGAAAGGGGGAGAGAGAGCACAGGAACGTGGGGAGTCTGCTGACTTCTGGCGCGCCGGCGCCGTGCCCAGGCCCTGCCAGTTTGCTGCGGAGCCCAGTGCCAGGAGCCAAGGGCAGCAGAGCGTGAGCACAGGGAGGTGGCTCCATCACAGTGACCATATATAGTCACTGGGACGAGATTAAACACTTCACCTCCCCGGTGTCATCCCCACGCCAGTGAAGCCATTATCGGCATCTATTCATCATTCATTAAAACAACAGGAGGAAATTCCTTTTTTTTCCCTCCCCACTCCCCTGCAGCAGCAGAGCTGTATGGGTTGGGGGAGAGCAGCCAGGTGTTTTTCATCCCTAGGGGCTGGATTTCAGCAGCACAGCCCGTGCAAGGAGCTGGGGGTTGTGTGGGGCTGAGGATGAGGAGGAGAAGGGTCCTGGGTGCGGGTGGCAGCGCTGGCTCCTCTCCACACGCTCGTTCCTGCCGTGGTATCCACTGGGAAGCATATGGCAGCCTGGGAGATAAATATATATATACATTTTGTGTGGGGGGACATGTTTTACATGCCAGTTCTCCCTGTCATAGGACAAACATTTACACTCGGATTATGTGAAGCATTAGGGAAGCAGGAGAGAACATCAATCCTTGCAGGGAGGCTGCAGGAGATGCTGGGCAGTGGTGACAGAGCAAAAGGGGTGATGATGGTTTGGCCCTCCTGAGCTTGATGGGATTGTGCTTCACAGAGGTTTAACATGAGACATAAATAAAGGGGTGGTATTTTGTGGTGTGCCATGCAGAAGGCAATGGCCAGGTGTCTAAAGGAGATGGGGAGTGAGGATTTATACATTTGAAGGTGGATAAAAGATTTGATTTCCAAGGGAGGAGGCAGATGGGGCTTGCTGAGAGACTTCCAGGGGGATGCATGAGCCTGGCTGCCCTGTGGGAATACAGACCCCTCCTGACAGAGGCACTGCTCCATGGCTGAGATCCTGTGGGATGAAGTTCCCACAAGCAGGAGTGACCTCTCTCCAAAGGTGCCCCTTCACTAGAAACTTCCCTCAGCACCTCACCAGCTGCAGCAGCCTTAAAGGACTAAACCTGGGTAGGATAATGTGCATTTTGTTTGTTCTGTTCTGGCTGGAATCACGTCCTCATGGCAAACTTAGGGATTATGATTTCCTAATGGGGCATGAGGAGGCTTTGAATCCCTCTGATTGCATCCTCTCCCTTCTAAGAAGTTCCGATGAACTGGGAAGGAAAACTGTGGTTTTTGTGTCACCCTTGCAGCTGCAGCTTGGCCTCAGGGCAGGTGGCAGAACCATCTCTCTCACTCATTTCTACTAACCAAAGTTGTTTAAAATTTCATCTGTCTGCTCCCCAATTATCTGCTCCTTCTGTGCCTCCGTTTATCCATGCTAGCATCATCAATACATGCCCATGCTTAATGAAACATTATGGCTTAGGTTTAATTGTCTTCTAATTAAGTAAAATAAAATTTTGCACGGTGGTTGCAACAGCATCTTTCCTGTCTGGGAATTGTGCTGTGCTGGAGGTACCTGAGCCCAGGGAGTGGTGACAACCACAGTAGTGCCATTCCATGGAGAAGGGGATGGACAACAGCAGCAGCCTCCTCCCCTGAACCTGCTGCTCCTCTCTGTCACCCTGGTTGAATTTGATTAATTACCAGCAGCTTTTTTTTTTTTGATAAACCTCTGCATTTGGTGAAGCTGCTGGGGTTGTTGCTTCAGCACATCCACCCTGACGGGCACAACCTGAACACCTGGGGAAAAGGTGCCCCTGTTCAAAGTCAGGGCATGCAAGTGTAGGGCTGAATTTTTGACTCTTGTCTGAGCACAGTTTCTACTCTTAATGCATCATTAACATGGTTTTCTGCATTTCATTCTGTTCCCATTACAGCACTCAGTTCCGTCTGTTAATTTTGGTATGTTGATATTTTTGTTGTCAGCAGTTTTTGGTTTTTTTTTTTTCTTTTTTGAAGCATATAAAAACCATTAGTGTGAAAGAAGATTAAAAAGATACATTACAATTAAAATGTTAATGAAATCGGCATCATACAACTTTTGAAGCCATTTAGGCATTAATCTTTCTTGGTCTCATGTCCATTAACTCGGGCGATTCTTATTCCACACTGACCCCTGCTGAGAGAGTCGTGCTATAATTGGATTTTAAGAACTGGGGGGAAGAAAAGGAGGGAGAGAGAAAAGCCTTGGGAAAAAGGGGAAGTTGGGAAGGTTGCCTTCACTTTCTGTGTGGTATCCGTGGAAATGAACCCTAGAAAACCCAGCCGTGTGGCTCCATCACTCCCCAACCATGTGTGTCCCCCAGGTCATGGCTGGGAATGTGGGAATGCCGGGGTCAGAGGCTGGGCAGAGCCCTGAGAAGCTCCAGGCTGGGCTGCTCCTGGGCTCTGGCTGTCACCGTGACCTTGGGCAGGACACCAGCACCGGACTCTGCCTGGGTTGATCCCGGTGTAACGTGAGCAGGGCTGGAGCAGGATGGTCAGAAGCCTTTTTAAGGCTCTGGGAGGAAGGGAATGGGAGAGCAGCAAGGAATCGTTTGTCATTATTGCTCTTCAGCTTTTCCCAGTCCCTCCAAAATAATATTTCTGTGTTTTATCTGTTTGGGTTTGTTTGGGTTTGTTTGTTTTTTAATAAGAGGCTCTTTTTCTGCTTACACAATATTTGAATTGGGACCAGCCCCCCTCCCCAGGCGAAAGAGAAGGATTGACTAATTCACAGGCTGTGTAGTCAATCCAACATCAGGACTTCTTGACTCACCACACAGCTCCCAGGATCCGTGCCACGGCTGCATCAGGGCCATGGGCTGTGCTCAGCCCCTCCAGAACACTCTGTGCTGGTCACTCCGAGCCTTACACACTCCTGGACACCTTCTCCAGAGCTTTGCCTGTGCTGCCCAAGAACTTTTCACCTCCTGTGGGATGTTGGATAAATTGGGAAGTCCTTTAGGGAGGAGCACTCTCCTTGCCAGCATGGGGACAGGGTTTGGGGTTTTTGGGAGGGTGGCTGTGCTGCTCTCCAGGCAGTGATGCACCTCAGCACTGGCTGAGCTGGAAGTCCAGAGATGAGCACATCCCGCCAAGGGAGGAGTGGAGTACCAGCCCAGCTTGTGTTTATGCTGCAAGCATGAATTTTTATTTATATATATTTAAAAAAAGAAAAAAAAAAAAAAAGGCTGAACAGATCAGTGGAAGCCTCAGAGCTGCCACCTCCCCGGCGCTGCTCTCTCCCTGCTCACAGAGGGCAGGAGAGGAGGGCTGGATGGTGCTGGGCTGCCCAGGGAGCCCAGTGGAGCTGTCACATCTGCAGGGCTGGGGAGAACACGCTGGCAGCTCCCGGGGCTGGGTTCATGCCGTGGGAAGTGAGGCGTGAAGCACAGAGCGTGCTGCTGGCACTGCATCACAGGGACACTGGGCAGCCCCGGCTGGGGAAGTGCTTCCTTGGAGCTCTGGAGTGCCTCTGCACGCACAGCACAGCCTGGGGTTTAATTGTTTTACTCCCTTTTTATGTGGGATCATAAAAAAAAAAGAAATCATCATAATTTATAGTGGTGTTGTTTTGCGTGGAGGCATCGTGTGAATTTATAACCTGAGAGAATTGGGGATGGGGATCCAAAATTGTCAAATAATGGCAGGAATGGGGGAGGCCTTGCCAGAGTGTGTGACCCATCCTTGTCCCAGCTCAGCTGGTCAGATGAACTGGGGGTGTGTTCTGGCACAGGGAGGTGGTTTGTGTCTTTGGGTGAAACCAGCAGCATTCGTGCCAGTCAAGTTAAATGTCCTTAGGGGAAGGGAAAGTTCTAGGCCCAGGGAGAAGGAGCAAGGAAAAGCAACCCTGGACATTCCCAGTGAATCTCCTGGCCCAGCACACAGGTGGGATTTCCAGCAGGGTGAATGTCTGCTCTGCAGGCTGAGCGAGAAGCACACCAGAATCAATATCTCAGTAGTCCAATAAAACCTGTGGGAATTTCATTTCAGCTCATTTCAAGTGATCTAATAACTGGCCTTTCAGATGGCTGCTGGGTGTTTGGTTTCTTTGTGCAACTGTGAAAATGTAGATTGAGCCCAGGGTACTCGCAGTGCTTTGGTTTGGCAGTGGGAGCCTCCACCCCAAGGTTTGCTCTGGGGTCAGGCAGGGAGGGCTGGGACTGTGTCACCAGATTGGGGGTTTGGCTCTGGGTGGTTTTCAGATCCACTGGTGGGTTCTGATTCCAGCTTGCAGCAGTGATTTAGTGTCCACCACACCTCTGCATACCCTCGGGAGCCAGTGGGAGCTCCAGCAGAGCAGCTGGAGGTACCTGAGCCACAGGGTACCTTCATGAATATTTTTGCAATCAAGTTTAGGAAGTTGCCTCATTTACCTTCCCTTTAAGATCCCAAACTGGCTGTTGCTTTATTTCTGAGTGCCTTAGGAGAGGTGTATCCTGCAGTAGTTGCTGACTAATCTGCATTGGCAGGAGAAATGATGCAGAAGGGAGGACTTAACTCTTTGCAGGGGGACAGGAGGGCAGCACAACTTGGAGGGTGGGGAAAAACAAAGAGAACCTGCAGCCTGTGTGTGTCTGGTCCAGGCTGTCACTCCAGTACATCTGGGCAGAGCATTGTGCTTTTTTTTTTTTTTTTTTTTTTTTTTTCTTGACCATCATCAAGACACAGAGAACTCTGGTGGC
The DNA here is from genome assembly GCF_965231275.1 of Zosterops lateralis. NCBI lineage: Eukaryota > Metazoa > Chordata > Aves > Passeriformes > Zosteropidae > Zosterops > Zosterops lateralis. Next base: position 8,371,843 of record NC_139780.1, on the reverse strand, counting down.
ACATTGGTGATGTCCACCGTGCAAAGTATTGCAAGTGACTTTGAACAAAAATATTCCTTACTCTTCTAGTAAGGTTCTATAAAGTGACAGTCATGATTTCTTGGTTCATTCTCACACCTCCCAAGTGGTATTTCCCTTCAAAATCCTTGTAGATGCAGTTCAGTTGCAATTTATTTAATTAATTGTATTTATGAAGCATCACCAAGTGCCAGCCCCACTGAAGCCATGCTCCTGCAGCCTCCCCTGGCTGTGCCTCAGGGATTTGTGCTGTTTGGATGCTTCAGTGTCCCCTCCCCAGCCTGCAGCCTGCTCCTGACCTCTCCTGTGTGCCTCAGGAATGCTGTGTAAGACCCAGGGTGCAGCATTAGCAATGGAAATATTTGGCACACCCTGGTGCCCGCCCCGGCGCACGTGCCGGCAGCTCTGCTGTTGGCTGGGACCTGGGAGAAGTTCTCCCTCCTGGTGTCCAGGTGACAGGAGGTGGGTTGGGAGCTTAGGGATTGTGTCTGGTGGTACCACCCACAGGTGTGGATGGATATGTCAGTTTGGGGGGGAAAAAAAGGAGAGATTTGCTGGTGGTTTTTGAAGAAAAACCCAACTTCCCAATGCTTGCAAAGCTGCTCGAGGAAGCCTGGGATGAGGTGTAGTGAGGAGCTGCTTGGAACTTGTTTCAAAAGGTATGAAAAGGGGAAATGGGGTGGGGTGAAGGATTGTTCTCCTGCCCATCACTGGATGTAGTTGGACAAACTCTCCAAGTTACCAGAAGTTGTTGAGGCGAGGGATGATCTCATGAGCCTGGGATGGTTTCATACCCAGGGCAGTGGTTGAGCTGCCTCAGCGAGCTCAGACTGACATCCCCAGAGGCTCTTTTCTCCTTGCCTTGGCTGCTCAGATCTGGCATTTGAATTTTAGTCTTCGTTTTGTAGGTGGGACAAGAACCACCCACCGTGCAGGCTGAATGATGCCCTGTTGTGTGTGTCACAGGCGTGGGCGCCACTGGCTGTGCTGTACGTGCTGCCCACTGGGGCTGCCATGGGCACAGGCTGGGGACAGTGGCTCTCTGGGACACATTCTGGTGTTGGCACTGCCCTTGGGAGCACAGCCCACCCCCTGGACCCTGCTCCCCAAATCTGAGTTACATCATTTGTATCATTGGTCCTAAAGTGAATTTCTTTGCTCCTGATCCCATGTCCTCCTGCAAGGGCTGTCCCAGGAACCTCCCTCTGCTCCTTGTAGTTCAGGGAAGGTTAGCTCAGGTTTAAACCACTTGGCTGTGGCTGTTAAGTCTTAGTGACATATTAAGTATTTAATATCCAAGTGCATTATCTTCCCACCCACATCCCCCTTCGGAGATGGGCTGAGGGAAATCGCCGGCGCCCACATCTCACAGGATCCTGCCCGGCAGAGTTGTACAAATGGCTTCCTCCTGCACCTCTGCTTTTGCCTTTAGTTCCTGACCTAATTAGCCATGAGTGATGGTGTGAGCAGAGATCTCGTGGCTGCACCCAGCACCTCACCCCTGGCAGAGGTTTTGGGAAGATCCCTGCCTGCTGGAAGGGACACCTGGCCCAGTGGGGTTGTGGCAGCAGCGTCACAATCTGAATTCCCAGTGCTCCATCCCTGAGGCAGCTGGGCCAAGGCAGGAATCACCCAGTTAAACCAGTGTCTCCTGCACGTGGTGGCAGGCAGGGCATGCCCTGTGCTGCCACCTCTGCCTGGTGGCACTGTGAGATGGGAGAATCCGCCTTAATCACCACAGGTCCATCTGATTGTGTTACAGCTTCATTTCTGGGCCCTTGCTTAACCCCTGCAGTACATCAGAGGCTCTTGTGAAATGTAAAGTGCTGGAGCAGCAGCACAGGAAAAAGCTCTGCCTTCTGTGAAGCCAGACTGTTGCAGCGTAATTTGTTTTGTAAGATTTTGAAAGGCAGTGTTGCAATCTGTAACAGTAGAATAGTGGGAAGATGGTCAGGTGGTTCTTGGGACTTCAACAGACAGATTTCATGTCTGTGTGTTTTTGCAACACCTTTCTATAAAGGGAAACATAATTTAAAATATGATTACTTAGTGTTGTAACAGTCTTCTCAAACGTTTTTGCATTATGCAGAGATCATTATCAGAGGCTGATATTAACTTGCAAAGAATATTATGCAAATCATTCTCCTGTTCTTCTAAAAAGAAATTTCCTTCATAATGCAAAGCGTGACAAAAAAAATTGTGCAGAGGCTTTTGGCAAAATTACATTCAGAAGATGTAACAGTTTTTCTGCTTACTAGCACAATCCGTTTCTGCCTTTTGACTGGATTTGCTCAACTCAAGCTGATAAAGGCTGAATTTTAAAACCAGGGCTGGGGTTGGGGGGAGTGCATTGTACCTCGTGGGTTCAGGGATGGTCAGGGAGGGTTTTTGTGCTTAGGTTGTTGTTTAAAATCCATCCTGAGGGCGATTACAGGCTCTGATAGTCTCAGCTGTTTGGTGCTCCCTGAAATTATGGGGTGGTGCCTCGTATTCCACAGGGTGGGGATGCTCAGCATCACCCTCGGCACGAGCAGCAGTTCCAAGGAGCAGGACTGGGATAGATTTCACAGGGACAGAGTCCCCAGGTGTCCAGCATCACCAGTTTCAGCCTCTGGACCAGTCAGACCACCCTGAACTGGGGCACTGCAGGGCTGGTGGGGTGAGTGGTCCTGCCCCATATGCAGAGTCACAGGATCACTGAGGCTGGAAAAACCCTCTGGGATCATCAAGTCCTGTGACCCATCCCCACCTTGTCCCCAGCCCAGAGCACTGAGTGCCACGTCTTTCCTTGGACACTTCCAGGGATGGACACTCCCTTTCCATGGAGAAATTCCTGCTGATGTCCAATCTGAGCCTCCCCTGGCACAGCTGGAGGAGCTGTTTCTTCTTATCCTGTTCCCTGGGAGCAGAGCCTGTCCTACCCTGGCTGCTCCCTCCTGTCAGGTGGGTGTGGAGAGCAGTAACATCTTCCCTGAGCCTTCTTTTCTCCAGCCTTGGCATCTTCCTTGTGTTTCTCCAAGCATCAGCACGTTCCTGGAGGTAATCCTGGCCAGGCTGAAGCCATTGAGGATTTTGCCACTGACTTCATCGCTCCTCCACGTATTTTTCTGTTTGTGTTATGAACTGCTTGTATCATTTCAGAGCTGCCCCTTTCTCACACAGAAACCAGACTGTGGTGAAATCGAGCGGACTGTTTTATAGCTATTGGCTGTTCTGCTCTTCTTATGGATTGATTGACAAAAATAGAGCCTGATAAATATTGTAAATGACTAAAATACTTGCAAGCTGTGCATCATAGTCAGCTTTGGAGAGGCTTATTTGCTGTAGAACCCCGTTTTCCAGGCACTTAGCACCATTTTGAGAAAATGAGGTCCTGAATTTTTTTTTCAGGCATTTCTCAATACAAATGTGATTGAGAAAAGTCAGTAATATTCAGACATGTAGATTGAATTACAGCAATGGGGAGAGTTTTCACTAACACGGGAAATTTTCAGGCTCTCTTTTTGTGTCTGGTTAGATAAATCAATATTTAAAAATCAACCCAAATTAGATAAATAAGCTGGAAGTCATAGTTAGCATTCGTCAAGCAACTTAGGCTGGATGTTCCGGCGCTGCCTGACTCCACCTCTAGCTGCAGGGTTTCCCTGTTATGAACGGGTGAATACTAATCCTTGTTTATTCCCTGCTGCAAAGGAATGGATTTATCCGGAGTTTTCTGCCTTGAAAAGGAGCCCTGGGTGCGAGCGGGGTTGGGGCACCTTGGGGCAGGTGCGACGTGTGCTGTGAGTCCCACCCTTCACACCTTCCACCGACACCAAAATCCTTTCTTTGGATGACACAGAGAACTTTTTACACCCCGAAAGTGGCCCCAGGGTGTGGTTGGGACATGAAAATCAGAGCAGTGAGGGGTTACAGGAGTTTGCTGTGCCCTCTGCTCCCCTGGCATCTCCTGGGGTCAGGACGGGAGCTGTTGGTTGAGCCTGGAACCCTCTGAGTGAATTACAGGGAAAGGCTGACTTTTTATTTTTTTAGACACTGCAAGGAAGGCTGAATCAAAGTAAGGGAGCGGGGAGTGTTTTATTCTAAACAGTGTGGCGGAAAGGAATCTTTTTATCTTCTGGGTTTCTTTGTTTCCGGAATGTTTTGTAGCACGGACTTGTAGCAGAGCGGTGTTAAGCACATTCCTGCAGATCTCTTTCTGGTAGCCTCTGGAAAAGGGTGATGCTGCCAGAATCAAATCAAATATTTAGCTCTAACTTTTTTTTTTTTTTTTTTTTTTTTTTTTTTTTTTTTCCTTCAAAGGATGCCTCGTTATGACTCTGTGGGTTTTTTTGTTGTATTTCTTAGAGGAGTATTTGCAGTGTTCATCGAGCTCCTTCCAGAGAAGCTGTGGCTGTCCCATCCCTGGAAGTGCCCCAGGCCAGGCTGGACAGGGCTTGGAGCAGCCTGGGATGGTGGAGGGTGTTCTTGCCCGTGGCAGGGAGTGGCACTGGATGGGCTTTAAGGTCCCTTCCAACCCAAACTGCTCCAGGATTCTGTGATTCCCTTTGTTTTCCCCCTTTTCCCAATTAACTTCATTTTAGGCTGTGAGCATCAGCAGTGGCTTTTACCCTCTGCTGCCCCTGTGCATGTTTTACATCCCCACCTGCCTCACTCCAGCCGTGTTCTCACCACCAGGCATTAATAAAACCAAAGCAGAGCCCGGCGTGATCCTCCCCTGCCTCTGTCTGCTGCGGGGAAACTCTTCCCAACAGAGTGAAAATTGCAAGTGGTTATGGAAATTATGGGGCAAGGGAAGAAATAGCATTCCAGCCTGGTTTAATTTGTGAGTGGATGTCCTGGAAATAAGTTATAGCAATGCATAGCACAGGTTGTTCTAACGTGGATGACAGGCTCGCCCTTGTTGTGAGCGTGATGCTGCCTCACGATGTGGGAGCAGATATTATAACCTTGAAGAATCTTGTAGGACATGAAAGTTTTAATTAAAAATCCAGCTTGGTCGAGGGTATTTTGGTTTAGTATGAATGTCTTCATTTCTTTTGAAAAAAGAATTAAATGAAACCCTTAGTATTCCTTTTTTTTTTTTTTTTTTGATTCCTGCATATTTATTCTTGAAGTTGAAGCATTAGAAAATAATTGAGTAAAACAAAATCCACAAGGCTTCAAATTACCTCTAGCTTAATGTTTTATTTAAAAGGTTTGCTAACTGACATTCTTTATAATGAATTAGGTCACGCGGCTCCGAAGAGTGTTGTCGGTTTTCTTTTTTACATTTAAATTTGAGGCTGCTTCCCTTGAAACTTGGGCTCTGCTGCCAGAGCCGTGCACGGCTGTGACTCCCCGGCTCAGGGAATCTCACTCTAATTATTCTCAATCACACCAGTGCAAATGAATATATCCATGTTTGGAGGATCGAAGCGGTGTTGTCATGGCAATCTCTGTAAGGTCATGAGAAACTCATGGATATTGTTCACTGCCTCTCCTGGGAGGTTTCTCCTACCTTTGCAAGGCTCTGGATTTTGGAGGGGGAGGTTTGGGGAATAACTTTGAAGCAGGATCTTGTCAGGGTTTGGTTGGAAGGATGTGTTGTTTTCCTGCTGGGGGTTCAGGTGGAGGTGGTGGAGGGCTCGTTCTCCTCTGGGCACCACATCCCAAGTCAGGATGGGGACCAGGTTAGCTCTGGAATGTGGGATCCTTCTAAATCTCAGGGGCAGCAGTAGAGTCCTTGGGTTGGTGCTGGTTAGTGGGGCTCAGAGTGCTGGGATGAGCTTTGGCTTGGGTTTTGTTGGGGGAGCTTTGCTTGTATGCAACTTAGAAAAAAACCCCTCAAATCCCAAATAATAACAAGCCCTAAAGCAGTGACAAGACACCAACTTTTTTTCTTTAAGGCCATGTTGGATGGAGCAACCTGGTCTAGTGGAAGTTCCCTTGCCCACGGCAGCTCTGATCATTTTACAAATATCTGGTGTGGAAGGACAAAGGAATTCATTGAGACTAAAATTGGAATTCACTAAAATTGGTGTTTTGCAAGTCTTGGTTGAGGCAATCCATGTAGTTGTGGTTTTATGGTTTTGTATTTCTTTTTGTTTAAAAAAAAAAAAAGAAAATGTTATTGATAGAGACCCATCAAAGCATTTTAATTTGCAACTAAATGCATGTTAAAACTGTAATTATTTTGCTAACCCAAGACATACATACATATATGTACATAAATATATATACACATACACACCCCTATCTCTTTGAGCCTTCAGACAGCTCTAGCACATCCCTGTGCCAGTTTTATTTTTCTGTGCAGGTGGCTTGGTCTGAAAGATCTGCCATTATTTAATGATTGATACCAATATTCTACAGAACCACTGAAAACTGAAAGAAAATCTCACACTTTATTGGCTGTAGAGGAGCCGTGGCTGTGCCCGCAGGGTGTCGGGTGAGTCTCTTGCATTATTTGTGTTATCTGCACTTAATTGCTTCTGGTTGCTGAGTCTTTGGAGATGTTGAGCCTCTCTGATCTTCTCCTCTCACACCCAAGGTGTTCTCACGCAGCAAGGGGAGAAAACAGGTTTTCACAGGGTTTTTCACCTGCCAGGTGTGCCCTGTTGGGCCATCCCTGCAAGGCCTGGCTTGCAGAGTCCCTGCCCTGCCCAGGTGTGCCCCTGTCCACACGGACACCCCAGGCTGGCACCTCTGCCCTGCCACTTGTCTGCCCATCCTGGGTCAGTTTTGACCTGACTTTCTCTAGAACCTGATGTGGGTTGGATTAAAGGGCTTTAAATTGGAATTTTAGTCGAGGTGTAGAGATGAGTTGGTGTTGGAACCCTCAACAAAACACTAAGCAAGTGGAATTTGCAGTTGAAGACCTATTTGCATGTAAAAATCATTTCAGTTGACCTTCTGGCCCACGGCTTTCTCATTGGGATATCCATTAACACTTCCAGGTCTCCAGGACCTGCCAAAAGCCCTCTGAGAAACTTTGATCCATTCTGCCTTGCCCACCCAACACCTGGAGGAGTGGCCACTGAGCTGAGAGGGGAAAAACGTGTCTGATGAGGTTAAAAAAAGGCACAGGGGAGCCTTTAATGCTGGGAAAACAATTAGCTGCAGCTTCTGCAGTATTTAACAGGGCTTCAAACCCCTCTGATTATCCCCAGCGTTGGCTTTTGTCGATCGTTTGGTTGACTAACACATCCCTTTCAGCTTTGGTGACAATAAAATGTGAGTAAGCAGAAAACTCAAAATTTCTGAACGATGGCTGGTGGCAATTTCCTAATTTCCTGAGTGAGCACAGGCTTCTTGGCGTTTCATTCCTGTGCCAGAAAGACTATTTGCTCATACAAAGTTCTTCATTGTAATAGGAAAAAATCAATTTGATTACTTTCATGTCAGCATGCATGTCTAATGGCTTAGAAGTTATTGCAGCCATAAAATATACAGTATCATTTCTCTCTCACTCTGAAATTTGACAGGATTAATATAGTCAGCATGAAATCTTAGTCATAAAGTCGACCATAAGTGATGGTAAAATTAGCTGCTGAAATCGTCTGCTTATGGAAAGCATCTTCTGTTTTTCCTTCAGGGGAAAAAAAATATCAAGGGGCTGGCGTGTGAATGGGAAGGAAGTGTTTGCTCTGATGGGAACATGTCCATTTTACTTTGTGCCCATGGATCTGTGATGTCCCCAACAGCCCCAAGTGTGCCTTCACCACCCGTTCCTCACTGCTGGGTGCTGGTGGTGGGGCTGGGCTTGGTGTCCAGCACAGCCCTGCAAGTCATTCCCTGTGTGAAACGCAGAGAAGCTCACTGCAGGGTTTGGAAAGCTTCATCCCCTGCAGAGGCTGAGTTTGGGGTGGAAATCAGGGTTTGTGGTGGGTCCATTGGCACCCTGTGCTCCCCAGTGCAGGGATGGGGCTGCTCTGGTTGATCCTCGTGCAGAGCAAGCCTGGTCGTGGTTGAAAGCTGTTTTTTTCCCTTGGGTCAGTGAGGTTGGAGGGAGGAGAGGTGCAGCTGAGGTGGGACTTCAGTGGATGCTCTTCCTGCTGGTGCTTCCTGCTGCCACCTTTTTGGTCACCCTCACATGGTCCCCTTGGGAGGTGGCTGAGCACCTTCAGAGGGGGCACAGAAGGAAGTTCTGAGCTGAGATTGAGAAAGTTCTGCTTGAAGTTGAGTTTCCTTCTGTGTGCCTGCCCTGGGAGGCAGCAGATGGTCAGGGCAGCCTCTCCTTCCTGCTCAGCCGCCTCCAAACCTGCCCTTGGAAGTGGAGAGGAAGTGCTGGCTTAGGCAGATGTGTGATCCTGCTCCAGCCCAGCCTCTGAACCCCTTCTTAATGGTTTTGTTTCATGATGTCTCATTTCAGCTGCATTGGGTAAGGTGCCTGTGCTGCTTTTTCTGCTTATGAAGCTGATTCCAGGAAGAATTAAGGAGCTTGATATCTTTAATAGCAATGAGCTGCTATCTTTAATATCAACTTTAAAATTAAACCAAGGGAAGGCATCATCTTGTTTATGGACATTAATTGCCCATTCCAGAAGGTCCCAGAGCTGGGTTTCATTGCCAGCCCTTGGCCTGCTTGGCTTTGCAAGGGGAAATTTCTCCTGTTCCTTGAGCAAAGACACAAAGTTTTACTCCTCCAGGGGGAACCAAGGGTTCCTGACGTTGCATCCGGATGTTCCAGCTTGGCTGGAAGCTGTGTCCTGCTGGTTTCACATGTTCTGCCTGCCTTGGCAGCCCCGTGGCGAAAAGTTAATATCTGGTCATTGGTTTTGGCTGCATCTCCAAGGCAACTTCATTCATAGGCAGCTCCCGGTTGATACCAATCCGGACATGCCTGGGTGACTAACTCCAGCTCCTGTTACATCCCACAGGAGCTGTTAACTCCTTCAGTCCAGGCAGGGAATGGGCACAGAGCAGGTGGATGCCATAAACACCCAGCAAATCTGACCTGCTCTGTTTGGGTTTCCTTCCCAGTGCCTTTTTCAGCTTGGAGGGAGCAAAGTCGCTGTTTAAGACCCTTCTCAGCACAGACAGGTCTAAGACTCTAAGTTTGTTTCTCCTGGAATTATTATGCTTCATTATCCTCTGGTTTGGGCAGAACGTTGCCTTCAGGATCTGCACTTACTGCAGAATTGCATTTGGGAGAAAGGAGCTTGGCTGTGCACTGCAACACACTCTGAAACGCAGGAAAAATGTGATTTTGTGTTTTGTGCAAAACCAAGGGAGGATTTTCTTCCAAGGGGCAGGAGGTGAAGTGAGACCACTCTGTTCTCAAGTGTCTTCAGGATCCACAAGCCCTGTGAGGTTAAACATGGAGGTGTCCTGGTCCCTCACTGGTGTGCCTATTTCTGTGTGAGTCCTCCAGATCCAGGTTTACAGCCTCCAGAGACTGCTTCGATTCTCACCAAAAGATGTAGGCAGGAGGAAAACGAGCCAAACTCTGGGCTTTTTTGCTCTTTGTTTCTCTCACAGCAGTGCAGAGAGGTGCTGTTCCAGGAGATGATGGTTTGTCCTTAAAATCCACAGCTCTCTCTGGGATGGATCCCAAAGCAGCAGTCCTCAGGAAAGCATCTCTCTCCAGGAAGGAATGGGGCTGGGAGAGGGGCAGGATGAGTCCAGCTCAAACCAGCCCCAAGCAAAGCTTGTCTTGAACATGCTGAGCATTGTAAAACCACAGGATGGTTTGGTTTGGGAGACACTTTAAAGCCTTGTCTTATTCCAACCCTGTTCCAAGGGCAGGGAACCTTCCCCTGGGCCAGGACAGTGGGATGTTCCCTTTTCCACGGTGCATTTGAGTCCATGTGCCCACCCTGGATGTCGTGGTGCTCTGTGGGGGCCCTGGAGGGGATTCGGCAGGAGGGGACAGGTAGGAAAAGCTCACTGGGTTTCACTGGGCACGTCCCTGCCCTCCTTGCAGCCCAGGTGGGGCTTCCCAGCAGGAGTCAAGGGTCCAGGTGGCTCTGGGGTGGCTGAGATACACAAACCTGAGGCCCTGTTAGTTTTTTGATGCATTTTAGGAGCTCTGTTACGCTCAGGCTGAGGATGAAACACGCTGGGAATATGAACCTGCTGTAACTCAGGATGGTGCCTGTGCAGTGGGACAGGGACCTGTGGAAAAGTTAATTAGACATGGGATAAATTATCCCAGGGACCTGGGGTGCAGCTTGGGTCCCCTAAAGCCTGTCTGGCCAAGCTCCCTGCTCCAGATGCTGCTCTCCCTTCCTGGGGAGGAAAACCTGCTCTCGGACTCTTATGGGGCTGCTATAACTCTCAAATTTTAATAATAGATTACCATTAGTATCAGCCTTATATAATGCACAGCTCATTATTGCTTACTCAGAATAATTTTGCAGCCTCCTTATAGAACCTTGGAACTTTATTTGCTGAGTATAAAATATGCAGAAATGCATGAATAGTTTTAAGACTTAGTACCCTAAACTAATACAGTGTGCTGCTTTTTTTTTTCCCTGCACCATGATTGAAGTCAAATTAACATATTTACCTTCAGTGCTCCCAGGAGTAGCATTAAAAAATTCAAGAGGTGATTCAGAATAGTCTCCGATTTACTGTGTTTAAAGCTGGATTTCATTTCTCAGTAAAGCCATGCAAACACTTGACTCCTTTTCAGCTTTCCATCCTCTTTGCTCCCCGTGCAGGTCCTCAGACTTATCAACAGATGGGAGCAGTATTATTACCACTGCATACCCAAAAGGAAGCTTTTTATTTTATTTTATTGGTTTTTTGGGATGGTGGAGAAAGCAGGGGCAGAGAGTAAGGGAGGAAATGAGTTCTAACAAGGGGCACAGAAGTGTAGCTGCTGTTTTAATCTGGAGTAAGGAGAAGGATGCTGTGTGGTGGTTTCTTGTCTTTCCTAGGGCAAATCATGGAGCCTAATTTTGGCTCTATGTTCTCATTTTCCCAGGAAAAAAAAAAAAGCTGTGTAAAGGCCAGGGTAGGAAATGGAAATTGTTACTTTATTTTGTAAAACAGCTTTTGCCCAGTAGTTTGTTTATTCTTACAAATGACACCCATGCCATCCTGCTGTGCTTTGATTTATCTCTACAGCTACAGGGTGCAGCTCCAAGGATTTCAGACCCCACAACAGTCTACAAATCCTGCTCCAAAGCCCTCAGGCTGCTCCACCATCACCTCTGTCTTTAAAACCTGTAAGTGCTGCAGGAAAACCTTTGACCTTAACACTTTTCCTGCCCCAGGGAATAAATATTCTAGGGAGAGAGTCTGTGAGAGGAGGCTGGGTCTGGTCAGTACCCTCTGAGCAGGACAAATCTGCCTGTTAATTCTCTTTACCATGCACCAGAGATACTGCAGTGGGTTTTTTCCATGCCTGCTGCTAGATTAGGAAGTTGTTTCAGCAGATGTTGTTTCCTAAGAAAATGGGTTAATGCTTTGGTGGTTAGGACGGTGTGGCAAAAAAGCTTATTTGTGTGAGGTTTTGGCTAATTGCCTCGCAAGAGTTACAGAGCATTGCAGCAAGTTTCCTGGATTTCGCAATCGCCACGGTGCTGGTTTAACTGGCCAGAAAGATTTGCAAAAATACACAAATAAGTAGAAATGTAGAGGCAAAAAAAAAAAATAAATCACTGGCTGGCTTGCTGCAAAAAAAGCTGGAGGGTCTTGTGAAGAGGTGTCCAGGTCTGAGCAAGTGGCTGAGGCTTGGGGCTGAGTGGATCTCGGGGTTTTGTGGAATTCCAGAATGATTTTTATTGGAAGGGACCTTAAAGTTCATCCCATGGGACAGGGACACCTTCCACTGTCCCAGATTGCTCCAAGCCCTGTCCAACCTGGCCTTGGACACCTCCAGGGCTGGGACAGGACTGCTGCCCACTGCTGCCTTGGCTTATAGGACTGGTCCCAGCAGCACTGGTGGAGCTGGGAGCTGCTCTGAGCTGGGAGCACGGGGAGGAGTTTCCATCTGAAGGCAGGGATTCAGTAAAATGGGCCAGGAAAATGCAAATCAAATGTTGCTGTTTCTAAGGGCATCACCATGAAAAGACTTTCACTGCATCAAAAAGCACAACAGCAATGATCTGGCGGGACTGGGAGGGACCTGGGAGCTCTCCTGGGAGCCTTGGGATGCTCCAAGGAAGGCTGGCCATCCTTTAGCACCCCTGCCATCCTGTGCCATGGATAAAACCTCCATCTGGGCCAGAATTCCCAGAGCCATGTGCTGACACAGCTCCAGGCTGGGGGCTCAGGCATCGGCCAGCACTGCATCCCCCAGTGCTGCCTAAATCACTAATTTGGTTCTGTCTGAGCAGCAGCACAAACCAGGAATAAATGGACTTGGCTCCATAAACTTAACACTTCAATATTTTCCCAGGCAGTAGAGAAAAAAAAACCACCAACATTTGCTTTCCATGCAAAACATATAAATCTTGGAAAAGTTCCCGAAGTTGCGTGTTTAACTGTTCATATCTGTGTTTGTAGGAGAGAAGTGGTTATTCCCCTGGCATGATTATTTTCCTTTTCTAAGAGGAAGCTGGAATGTTTGTGAGGAAGACATTTTAAGCCAGTGGTGGGGATGAAGGAGAGTGAGGGCACAGTGAGGTTGGATGGGGAAAGGAAGCACCTTCCCCCATTCCCTCTCTGCCAGGACTAACCACAAGTGCTGTTTTGGCTTGCTGTGTTTTGGGGCTGTTTCTGCTTGTCCGCTGAGTTTTAGTGAAACACAGATCTGGTTGTTGGCTTCTTTTAATCCTACCCCAGTACAAGAGCTGTTAGTGGAGTTTATTTAAAGTTAAGATCGTGGATGCTGCATAAAACACATCTTTTCCCTCTTTCCCAAAGCCCTGCTGCAGGTGGATGCTCCTTTATTTCCTGCTGATCCCATAAGAGACGCCACTGTAATCATTCAAACAGAGATGCAGAGACAGATTATTTTTGTATAAAATCACTGTTTCTCAGAAAATCCTCCAGGAGATGCTGTGGGGACCTTCACTGGGGCTGGGGTGATGCACAGCTCACAGTGGCACCACCCTGTCCCCGTCCTGGGGGTGCAGGTGGCACTGGGATGAAGTGGAATGGGGACTGGGATGGAGGAGAGGCTCTGGGCTGATCGTCCTGCCTGCAGCAGGACAGGCTGGAAATTTCCCAGCACACTGACCCTTCATGAGCACTGTGAACACACAGCTGGATAGAGATAAACCCACCTCTGCAGAGGGAAAAAAATCCCAATAATCATCCTCCAGCTTCTCCCCACAGCCCTGTGTGCCTTGCTGTCACTGCAGTCCCTGTTCCAGAGCTGGAGATGTTTAATTTATTTGTGTTCTCCTAACACCTTTCTGTTTCATAACAGGAATCACTCCCGGGTTTGGCCGGGAGGCAGCGGAGCTCCCTGTAATCCAGGAGTGAATCAAAGCAACTTTTTTACAAAACAAGATTCTCTCTCACTGTTGCAAAAGAGCTTTGGGGAAATCTGGTTTTTGTGGTTAAGGATCTTACTCTTGATGCACAAGGAAAATTATGTGTAGCTTTTATTTGGCCCAAAGGATTCTTACAACATTATCCGTATTTCCTTTAATTTGTGGGATTTCTAGTAAATGGGCTTAAAAATAGGTCTGGGCAAGATGCCAGGGTACATACGAAGAGCAGAAAAGCTTTGCAGGCTGTGAGCTGCTCGCTTTCACTTCTCCCTGGGCAGGGCTGGGGGCACGGGGCGGTTGCTCACCTTTTGGACTTAAATTTAATGACGCCTCTGGAATTCTTTGGAAGTCGATACAGCAGGAAAAAAAATAAATCTTTTCACTCTTTCTTAGAAGTGCTGCAATGTAGTTGCTGAGCTGGACTGGAGTCTGGGAAGGGGCAGGGTGAGCTGCAGCACCAGGGGAGGGCAGGAATGGGGGGGATGATTGCAAGGGGAGGTCTGCACCCATTCACTGATGGGATTTAGGGACCCTGGAAAACCAGAGTACAAGTAGGAGCAGAATATGGCAGTGATAATATGTTTGGGGTTTTTTTTCTTCTTTCCACTTTTCATTCTCAGAAGTCTCTTTAAGCCTTTTGTTAAGTGGGAGAAATCTCAGGAGGGAGAGCTGATGGCTCAGAGCCGGGGTGGCCACGGTGTGCCCAGCTCACTGTGGTGGTATTTAGCTGATTCCCTCAAAATCAGACCAGTTCAAGTGACTTAAAAATGCCTTTTTCCCTGGGGACAACCTTCCATTAACATGTGGTGGGTTTGTGCAGTGGGAAAGGGAAGATAAGTGACAAAAGATCCGTTTGGCATCCAGCCTTCCTCGCCCCAAGGTCCTCTTGCCTTCCCAAAGACTGGGAGTTTTGTCCTGCTTTTGTAAAATTAATTTAATCTTTGGGCATAAATCTGTTAAACTTCGAGTCTTGTGGATGCTGTGTCTCTCTGTTGTGAACAGTTTCTTGGGAGGTGAAGAGGAGGGGTGGGGAGATGGATGAAGATTTAGGAAGGTTTTGAGCTTCCTGGGAGCAGCAGCAGTGTGTTGGATCAGTGTGGTGGGCAAGGAGCAGGGATGGGTTGAGGCTGCAGTGCTCTTGAACTAAAAATGTGCATTTTCACATGGTGCTGGTGATGGACTTCCATAAAATCAAGAGGATTTCCATAAAGGCTTTCCATAAAATCGTGAGGATTTTATGGTGCCTGATGCAGAAGCGTCAGGGAAATCCTTTGTGCCACTGTCAGGAATGTACTAACAACACCTTTTTATCCAAGGATATCGAGGTGCTTTGCAGAAATAAATCTTCTGGTGCCTCTGTGAGCTGGGGGAGGTGGGGTCAGTGTATCTGTGCAGGTGAGGACACCTCAGCCCTGTTTCCCCCCAGGGTGCAGCCTGGGCTCCTCAGCTGATGCCACACTTTTCCCTAAAAGCTGATAAATCCAGTGTTGTTGTGGAGCAATCCTCCAGGATTGTGGTGGCTGGGGATGAAGTCCCAAGAGCCACTGCCAGCACCACACAGTTCCCCAGGATCCTTTCTGTGGAGACAGGAGAATTTGCTGCAGCTCCCATAAAAAGGGCTGATATTTGGGATGGATCTGGAGAGAGCACAGGGCTCTCTGACACCAAACCTTTCATGGCAGAGCATCAGCAGCAGCTGAATGGGGTCTTGAGCCTTTTCCACAGGACTGATGCCCACTGTGGGGCAGCTCCTGCCTCCAAGGGCTCTTCCATGTTCTGGGGAAAACACAGCAGAGAGAAACATCTCTGCATGCTTTTGGTACATCGTGAGCAGGAATCAGCTGTTTCCTTCTCCACAGGGAGCTGCTGAGTGCCAGCACCCCAAAACTTTCCTCATTAAACCTTGGGACTGAGCAGCTCCCAGCCCCAGGGCCTCTCTCCTTGCCTCTCCCAAATCCAAATCCTGACCTCCAGCCAGCCCAGCGCTGGGCATCAGTTCACATTCGAGCTGATGTTTCAAATTTACCTCCTTTGCTGGGGATCAGCTTTCCCAGGCACCCCGGAGCAAAAGGCTCCTGTTGTTCCTCCAAAGCCAAGGTTAAATGGGCAGCTGCAGCCCAGCCCCGTGGGAAGGGCAGGTTTTTAGGGATGGTTTTGGGGAGATGAGCTGGCACTGGGGGGTGGCAGCTGGGAATGCTGCTGGTCCCTCACCAGGGCTGGGATGTGTCAGCTCCTCTTCAAAAGCAGACAACGTGAGCCCCTTTGATTCTTCTTTTTAAAAATAATTGGGTTTGCGAGCGTGGTTTGGGGGGGGAGGTGTTTAAAAGATTTTTAACTGAGAGCCAGCGAATTTAATATTTTCTGTGTCTTGGCTGTGTTGTGATTTACATTTGATTTTTAGGCATAATTAGAAATGCAAGTGGAGCGCTTTGTGTTTTACCTCTGCTTCAACTATTTATGGCATGCTATGCAAATGAGGCAAGCTATGAATATTAAAGATTAGAGTGTGTTACAAAGTATCACTGTCTTTAATGAGTTCGGTAATGGGCACAGGCTTTGGAATATGGAGGTATTTGCTGTTGTGTGCCGGGGCTTGGCGCTCCGCAGCTCCGGCTTTGGTTACATCCCAGGGGAGCGGGGCTGGGATTTAAATCCTCTCCAGCCCCTGCTCGGCTGCAATAGGTAGGTGAGAGATTCCCAAGCGTTCCCATGACAAAGGCGGCTGCGGCTGGCGAGAGCTGCTGATGGATTATTTCACAGAGGCTGTTGCAGTTCTTGTCTAGGTCAATCCGTTTCATCTGCGGGCGGCGTTTTTTTGGAGATGGATCTGAGAATGCGAAAGCCGCTCTCTCCTCGACCTTTTCAAGGTGCTTTTTTTTTTTTTTTTTTTTTTTTTTTTTTTGCAGCGCTGGGAGGGAATCTTAAAACCCCGCTCCTTTTGGCCAAAATGGAGCTGCTGCTCCACCGGCACGGGCACCCCGAGAAATTCCTCTGGCTGCTCCTCCAGGGTCAGGCTCGGTGGCAGGGAATTGTTTTGTGGTTATTGACACGTCTGGAGGAACATCTGATCCACTGGAGAGCAGAGGGATGGCAGTGGGGCCCTTGGATTAACCCCTTCTCCATGGAGGAGTCGGGACAGCCTGGTCTTGGCTCTGAATCCCTGGCTGGGCTTAGCCCTAAATCAGTAACTGGTATTAATTCGAAATCAGCCACTGGTTTTGGCTTTAAATCAGTAACTGGTTCTAACTCTAAATCAGAGACTGGTTTTAGCCCTAAATCAGTGACTAGTTTTAGCCCTAAGTCAGTAACTGGTTTTAGCCCTAAATCAGTAACTGATTTGAGCCCTAAATCGGTCACTGGTTTTAACTCTGTGAGTGGTTTTAGCCCTAAATCAGTAACTGGTTTTAAATCAGACACTGGTTTTAGCTTTAAATCAGTAACTGGTTTTAGCTCTAAATCAGTAATTGGTTTTAGCCCTAAATCAGTAACTGGTTTTAGCCCTCAGTCAGTAACTGGTTTTAACTATAAATCACTGACTGGTCTTAGCCCTCAATCAGTGACTGGACTTAGCTCCAAATCAGTGATTTTACCTCTAAACCAGCGACTGATCTTATCTCTAAACCAGCAGCTAGTCTTATCTCTAAGCCAGACTCCGGAGCTGTAAAAGAGGAAGGTGGCAGTGTTTTGGGGTGCTCACAGAGGCTCCATCCACTGCCCTGCAGCACCAGCTCTGCTCCAGCACTGGGATCCCTGCGGGATGCAGGAGGAGGGGGGAAAACCCAGCCAGATATTTGGATTTTATTCCAAATGGGGCTTGGGGAGGGTGGGCGGTGGGGAGGGGGGAATGCAGCATGCCCCAGGGAGCGTGCTTTTCACATTCGAGGTATTTAAATTACAAATTTTGATGAGGAAGATTGTCAGCAGTATTCAAAACAGTGCTTAAATTCTTTTGAAACACTGTCGAGCTGTGCTGTGGCAGTTGAAAAGTTTGGCACACAAGAACTTGGCCCAGAAGTTGCTGCTTGGGTTTTTTTGTTGGTTTTTTTTTTTTTTTTTTTCCTTTAAAACTCAATTCATCTGTATTCAAGTATCCCACATGCTTAAGGAAAAATAACCCCACCAGGCTCATACTGGTTTGAGACAGAGCCTTGCCTGCAGGAGAGGCTGCAGAAGTGATTGATCTCTAATATTAGGGGGGTTCTCTGTTGGTTAATCAGCATTAATAACTATTTGTACTTGGAAAAAAGGAAGAGTTTTGCAGTGTTTGCGTCTACTCATGAAAACGACCAGCAGACTGAACTGGGGTTTGACATTTCTTGTGATCCACTGGATTATAAGTCTATATGAATTAGATAGACCTAATATAAATTTTAATATATATATATGTATATGTATATGTATATGTATATATGTATATAATAGACCTAAAAATATTTATATTTTTGAGGGTTGGTCAGTGTTTGTTGAAGTGGGACCAGCTCAGATCATGAGCTCTGGGGAGACTTTCTCACTCCAACCTCTGACCCCTCTCTGCTGCAGAGATTAAAAACCCCCTAGGTTTAAGGAATTTCTGTGCTGGGCATCAGCAGGGCTCTCCCGGCAGCTCAGGACTTGTCAGATGTTGATGGACATAGTTTGACATATAACATGTATATTTAAAAAATAATATATTGATCATGCATCATCTATATTATAATATTTCATATGTGTAATCATCAGCAGTATATATATCGTACAATATTCTGGGCCGCAGTGTTGTCTGGGGGTGTTTTAGGCTGTGATCCAGAAATAGTCACATTCTGAAGCTTTGGGCACAATTTGTTGCCCCCAGTGAAGGGGTTTGTTGCAGGAGAAGAGGCAGAAATGAAAAGTCAGTATTGAGGCTCCTGCACTTGATGATCCTGGGAGCAGGGATTGGTCTGGAGGGGTTTTCCCCCCAGGGAAAGGGGAGACAGGGAATTCTTTGCTGGAGTACAAGCAGTAAACGCAATATATTTAAAAATGCAGGTTTTCAGCTTGGCCTCCACCTGCCTGGGCAAAGTGAGGTGGCGACCTCATGTCACCAATTTGAGGTTTCTCAGGGCTTTTGCTGAATGACCAAGCCCCTCATTTTTGAAGGACCTCCTGTGCAGCCTCGTGTTTGCCTGTCAGAGCCCAGAAGCGCAGAGTTAAATTTCTGCAGTCTCTGACTTCCCTTGTCTGCAGGCTTCTATTTCCATTAAGGATCAAGCTCGGATGCAATTGTAGCTTTGCTTTATAGAGTATTAAAAGTTTAATGTATAAATGTCTCCCTTCACCAGAACTTTTTGGCAGCCCTGAAATTCCTACAAAACCACGAAGATCCCAATTGCTGCGTGGGCTCAGCTGCCCTTGAAGAGTTAAGTATATTATGTCTTTTTTTTTTTTTTTTTTTTTTTTTTTTTTAAGCAGGGAGAATAAGCTGTAGCCAAAAGTAAAAGTCATTAATTTTAAGACAGAGATGTAAGCAAAGTTTCCTTCCCCTCTGCAGGTTGGTCAGGGTAGGCTATGCAGTAATTGAAAAGTAAAGGCAATTGAATTACAGGCTCCCGTCCAAACCGAGTGCGATTTCTTCTTCTTCTCCTTTTTTTTTTTTTTTTTACAACCTCCATTGCATCAGAACTAGGCAGTATTCCTGATGTTCTCATGTGTGTTAATGCTGACTCACAGACTAACTTGCACAAGAAAAAAAAACACACAGGCAGCTCCACCATACTAGGTAATGAGCTCTAGCAAGAAGCAGCGTCTGATGTTTTGTAAGCTTTTTTTAATTGACCTTTTAAGATATTTACTTTATTTTAAAGCTTTCTGTTCCGTAGTGGCACGGTGCTAGGACTGAGTCATGCATGTTATATATTGCTAGCTCTGCTGTTGTGTACTAGGAGTGAGGAGAATAGGATTCAGCATGGCACTTGTCTTTTTTGATGTGTTACGGATGGGAATTAGTGCTTGTGATGGGATGCTGCAGGCAGGGTGATGGGGTGCTCTGTGCTTTCCTGTAGCCATAACTTACTCGGGGTCTTGAGTTTTTATTAGATGGCAAAATACTCCGTTCTGCAGAATAATTGTATTTTCTACCCATGTCTCTCCCTTCTCCCTTCCCCTTGCAGCAATCTGAAAAAAAAAAATTTAAAATGTTGCATTTTCTATTTTTGCTTCTCCTTGCTTTGAGAGCTCTTAAGATCAGTGTTAGGGAAGGGGGAAAGAGAGAGGGAAAAAAAAAAAAAAACCCTAATTAAATAATAATGGCAATAACACGCTTTGCCCTGGCTGAATGACGGCACTTTTGGAGCTGCCGGGTGGGTGACCTCGAGGAGCCGCGGTGCTCCCGGGCTGCCGGTGACTCACCTTGCAGCAGGACAGAGCCCGGGGCTGTGCTGGCACCGCGGGGGGGACACGGGGCTGTGCCAGGGGATTGGGGTGAGACCCCTCGGGGCTGTGCCAGGGGATTGGAGTGAGACCCCCTGGGGCAATGCCAGGGGGTTGGAGTGAGACCCCTCGGGGCTGTGCTGGGGTCCCCACAATGAGACCCCTCCGGGCTGTGAAGGGGGATTAGAGAGTAACCCCTTGGAGCTGTGCCAGGGTCCCCATAAAGAGGGATCATAAAGAGACCCCTCAGGACTGTGCCAGGGATTGAGGTGAGACCCCTCAGGGCAGTGCTGGGGTCCTTGGGATTGTGGCAGGGTCCCTATAAAGAGACCCCTCTGGGCAGTGAAGGGGGATCAGGGAGAGACCCCGTGGAGCTGTGCCAGGGTCCCCACAAAGAGACCCCTCAAGGCTGTGCAGGGGATTAGGGTGAGACCCCTTGGGACAATGCTGGGGTCCTTGGGGCTGTGCCAGGGTCCCCACAAAGAGACCCCTCAAGGCTGTGCAGGGGATTAGGGTGAGACCCCTTGGGACAATGCTGGGGTCCTTGGGGCTGTGCCAGGGTCTCCACAAAGAGACCCCTTGGGACAATGCTGGGGTCCTTGGGGCTGTGCCAGGGTCCCCACAAAGAGACCCCTTGGGACAATGCTGGGGTCCTTGGGGCTGTGCCAGGGTCTCTACAAAGAGACCCCATAGGGCTGTGAGGGGGGATTAGGGAGAGACCCTCGGGGCGGTGCCAGGAGATTGGGGAGAGACCCCTTGGGACAGTGCTGGGGTCCTTGAGATTGTGCCAAGGTCCCCATAAAGAGACCCCTCAGGGCTGTGCAGGGGGACCGGGAAAGACCCTTCTGGGCTGTGCCAGGGGACTGGGGAGAGAGCAATGCTGGGGTTCCCATGAAGAGACCCTTGGAGCTGTGCAGAGGGACAGGGGAGAGACCCCTCAGGGCTGTGCCAGGGTCCCCACAGAGATATTTGGGGCTGTTCCAGGGTCCCCAAGGCGAGACCCCTCGGGGCTGTGCCAGGGTCCCCACAGAGATATTTGGGCCTGTTCCAGGGTCCCCAAGGAGAGACCCCTCGGGGCTGTGCCAGGGTCCCCAGAAAAGCCCCCAGGGCTGGACCAGGATCCCAAACTGAGCACTCCCAACCCCATCCCCGGGCTGCCCTGGCGGTGGGGCTGCCCACACCTCCTGAGCTGCACCACCAGCATGATTTCAATTCACTTTTCCATCTTCTTCCCCCCTGATTCCCTGCCCCAGCCTGCGGGTCTGTACTTTCCGTGGGAACTTTGAGGATTCTGGAGCCGCGGTGGCTCCGTGGTGCTGCATGTCTGCTGCGTGTGGGCTGCCCGTGTGTTACTGAGTAATATTTGCAAATTCACTCTCTGCTCTTAATAAGGCAGAAATAATCTCCTTTCACCCATTGCCACTGGCTGCTACACTAAAAATAGGGTCCGTCCCCGCCGCTTGCCACTTGCAGCATTTCAAAAATAAATACTTTGGAGCTGCAGATACCAGTGCTGCAGGAGAGGAGTCTCGCTGCCATTTGATTACTGAACTTAACCTTGTTTTCTTCCCCCTGCCAAACGCTGTGCAGGAATCCAAACCTGTGCCCCTTCCCCTGCTGCATTTTCTCACCTCAGAGAGGAGATGCTCAGTTTTTGGGGTGGGGGTGAAAAGACTTTGCATTTTGGCTCTTTGGCTCCCTGGCAGGCACAGCCTGTGATGCAGGGGTGGGGGGAAATATGCTCAGCCTAGACTTGAAGTGCATTTTATTTGGCTTTCTTTAGCTATTTGTTTTATTTAACTCTTTAGTTTACTTAACTCTATTTTATTTAACTCTTCCTTTTATTTGAGGCATTACAGCATCTCCGGGCTCTGGGAATGACACTTGGCCACTGAGTTTGCAGTGAGCTGTTGCATATTTTCCCTTGGGTTTATACATTTCCTTTGCATTAAAAAATAGGGCAATAACCCCCAAACCCTGCAGTGAGAGCAGGGCAGGTGCCACCCCTGTGCCTGGGGGATTGGGTGGCTTTGGGGACTCCCTACCCAGTTGGGTGACATCCCCCTGCCAGCTTCAAATCCAAGGGTGGGATTTGCCTCCCCTCTCTCCTCATTTACAGAAGAAAGGGAAGTTTCCTTTGACCCTTTGGGGCCTTCAAGGGCAGGACTTTTCAGCTCTTTTCTTTTCCCGGGCTTTGGCTGGGGGGGTGGAAGCCTTTGGCCGCTTTGTCTCCCACCCCCGGAGGGTCCCTGTCCCTTTGTCCCTGTCCCAGCTGCTGCCCAGCTCACCTTCCTGGGGAGCTGCAGGACTTGGGAGATCTCCGGGGGGTTTTGGGGGAATGATTCTCCACTGAGCCTCTCTGTTGTTTGGCTAAGAAAATAGACAATTTAAATACATTATCTAATTATTTCTGATTACTCCTGGGGGAGCTCTGATGGCAGCATCCTATTATAGGTCGATGCTTTTTTTCCTTTGTTGCTGTCGCCTCGCCCTGACCTTTCAGGCCTCGGAGCAGGGAATTAGTTTGGAAAAGAGCAAACCTGCTTTTTCTTTTCTTTCCCCCAAAGCAGATGAATGCAGAAACTGAGAATTCCCAAACTCTCCTGGAAGTTGTCTCAAATAACGGCTGCATTTTTTATGAACATCTTGTGACAAAGGCTATGACTTTACAAAAATCAGGCAGACATGTACAAATTATCCTCCCGTATCCACGAGCTGGGAAAAGAGGCTGCCATCAGAAAACAAAGTGATGTTTTGCTTGAATGGTCACATATGTAAAATGATCAAGGTGGGGGATGTTTGTCTGGTTTTAATCCAGTTTTATCCATATATTCCCATTTGGAGATGCCCAGCTGATGATCTGTCTCACCTGTAGGACACTCCAGCTCAAAGGGGGCTGGATTTTTTGAGGTGATGGTCATGCTGGGGGCTCCTCCTGCACCTTGGGATGCAGCTCAGCTTGGAAGATGAGATTCGAAAAATACGGTTTCCATCTGTAATTGCAAAGGTCATTTCTCCTGCAGCACAGCTCTTCCTGTGTCAGATGGGCTGAGGCCATTTCAAACCCTTCAAGAGTCACTTGGTGCGCTATTTAAAAGAAAAATGATCATATTTAATAGAGTAATTTTAAAGTTAGAAATTAACAAGCTTTATTGCATTTGCTGTCTAATCACAGTAGCTTTTTGCTGCTGTTGTTTTTAGGGAATGTGAGGTTTGGTGGTGAGCAGGTTCTCCTGGGCTTGCAGGGCTGTTTTATTTTATTTCTCCATGATTTGGGGTTGGTGGTGGTTTTGGGTTGGGTTTTGGGAAGCTTTTTTAAAATATATTCTTGTCATAAAAAGGAAGGGGCAGAGGGAGGAAGAAGAAGAAATTCCAGCAGTCCTGGCTGATGGTTTATTAGGGTGGTTTGGACTTTTGCAGCTTCCTTGTGTGGTTTTGCTCATGTGCCTTGATGCTCTTTCTAAACCAAACATTCTCATTTCCCCATTTCCCTGAGAGCTGCATTTTGGGAGGGACCAATTGTCTGGAGCATCTTGGTTCAAACTCTCCTGGGAGGTTTTATCTGAGATTTGTCAAAGATTTGGGATGCTGGGGCACTTTGTGGGTTCTTAAACATACCCCAAACCAGCACAATGTGGTGTTTTTAGGGAGATACAGGGGTTGCTCCTGACAAGCCTGTTTGTTTATAGAGCAAATTCTCAGTAATATTAATAATTGATATTTATTTTAAGTTTGGCTTGTTCTGCGTTACCGAGCTGTCCTTGGCTGGTCCCACACATCCTGCCCTGCTGGGTCCAAGGAGGTCCATCCAAGGCCTCCCTGTTGTCTTCCTCAGCTCTGAGGGAGCCCTTTCTGGAAGAAAAGAGGAGGAAATCCTTCTCCACCCGTGTTCTCCCCATCACCATGGATGAGGCTTCCTTAGGTGCCTGAGCAGTGATGGTTTTTCTGTGACTCAGTGATTTTTCTCAGTGATTTTCACAGATTTGGAGCGGATCTTTGTTTGCCAGGGCAGATCCCATCCTTTCCCCAGCAGAGATGGGTGGCGTGGTGGTTGGGAGAGGTTTTGGGCTCTCAGGCTTGGTCGTTGTGGTACCTCCTCAGGGGATGTCACCTTGGTCCCCTCTTGGCAGCTTTGCCTCCTCACCAGCACTAGGCAGAGACCCCAGTGACCTCCTGAGGGGTTTGGATGAGAGTGTTGAGCATTCCCAAGCCGTTCCTGGTGTGGGAGCAGCGTGGTTCTCCAGGCTCTGTGAGGTCCTGTGGGATTCAGCCGTGTCAGAGGGGTTTGCTGGGAGCACTTCCCTGCCCTGGGCTTGAACTGAATGCACCAAACATCCCTGTGGATGTGGAAGTGGAGCTGTGAGCAGGATCAGGAGGGAAAGGGTCAGGCTGGAGCATCAGCAGCCCTGTGCTCCCTGCAGTTATCCTGCTCTAGGGACGGCCTCGCCTCTCATCCTGGAATTTTAACTGTGTGTGACCCTCGGAGGCAGCAATTGAGCCAAATCCGAGGCCAATGGCACAAGGAAAAACGCTCTGGGCAAGGGAGAAATAAGCAAAGGGAGGCCCCACCCTCTTTCCCAGAAAAAAGCACCAAACATGCTCAATAAATGCGAAGGTAATTTAAAATCTGAATCCAGGAGACAATGTGACTGGGATTTCATTACTTAAGCAAATGGATTTGCTTTTAGTGGATTCAGCCACAGACTGAAAGAAGCTTTCCCCAAGGGGTAAACATTTTTCCTGCATTTGAAAGGCTTTCTTCTATTGGGGGGGGGGGGATCTTGGGGGGGACAGGAAGCAAAACTGTGGCTGCCTAAAGAGCACCTTTATTTTGGGCAGATTTGGGCATTCCCAAAGCTGTGCTTTTGGGCAGGTGCTTTTGGGGTGGGATGCTGGGCCAGGTGGGGAGGATGCTGGATCAGGCAGGAGGATGCTGGGGGGGATGCAGGGGTTGTTGAGGGGATGTAGAGGATGCTGTGGGGGATGTTGGGGTGGCTGCAGGGGACATGCTAAGGATGCAGGAGGGATGCAGGAGGGTGCAGGGGACATGCTAAGGATGCAGGAGGGATGCAGGAGGATGCAGGGGACATGCTAAGGATGCAGGAGGGATGCAGGAGGATGCAGGGGACATGCTAAGGATGCAGGAGGGATGCAGGACCATGCTGGGGGCACATGGGGGTAATGCAGGAGAACGCTGAGGGCATGCAGAGGTGATGCAGGAGGATGCTGGGGGGATGTGAGGGGATGCAGGAGGATGCTCGGGATGCTGAGGGGATACAGGGGATGCTGGGGGTACAGGAGGGTGCTGGGGGGGTGCAGGGGATGCTCACCACCCCTGCTCTGTGCCTTCCCCTGGCCGCAGGAGTTAACCAGCAGCAGTGCCAGCTCTGCAGACTGTTTGGAATAGTTTAAATGCTTTGACACTCTGGATGTACTAGATGGCAGGGGAGGCAGTTTACAGCGTAATTCATATGCAAAACTGCACTATAAATTTAAAACCTGTCTCAGTTGCCGTGGCACCACTAAGCATTTCATCAGCATACAGTACAGTATTTCTGCCATCTTTGTTTGCATTGCAGTGACTCATCAAAAGTCTGTCTTGTACCAACACTGAGAGCATTCCTCTGGCACTGATATTTCTCTGTTTTTAAAGCTTCGGTTTGAAACTGGCATTTACTTCAGGTCCCTAATCAAAGGGCTCTATTCATTGCAGAGAGCAGCCTGAATGTTAATCTGCATCCGGCCTATTCATTTAGATGCTGTGCGCTGCCGGGGAGATTTGACTTGGTAAAAGCTTGAGCTCCAGCAGATACAAACCCAGGGCTTGATACTATATTTTATTTTCCCCCTCCCCTGAGCACTCGGCGGTCGGGGGATCTCGGAGCCCCTCGGCAGCGGCGGCGCCGGGGACGCTGCTCAAGGTACGTTCGCTCCCGGCCAGGCGAAGGCACCGCGAACTTCCTCGCTTGGAAGAATATTTTTTTTTTTTTTTTAACCATGCAGATACAATTAAATTGGCTCCGAGTGTGTTCCCTTTTCTTCCTGTTACCCCGTGGCCTTGCAGATAGGACTTTTTTTTTTTCTTTTCTTTTCTTTTTTTTTTTTTTTCTCCCCTCGGCAATGGGAACAGAGCAGCTCTTTGTGGGTTATTATTTTCTTTCCAGAGATTTTTTTTTAATCTTTCTCAGATAAACTTCTATATTTTTTTTCTCCTTTTTTTTTTTTTTCTAATATCATTCTTCTGAGCTTTCAGCATTAGTTAAACGTAGGTTTTTTTTTTTTTTGTTTTTTTTTTTTTTTTTTTTTTTTTTTTTCTTCAGTAGTATTACAGGCAGAGAGGATTTTAAATCTCAGGACTCTTTGGGGAGGGAGCACGGGGGAGGTCTGGGCTCGGTGAATCCGCAGTGATTTGCTCCGCTGGAGTTTCAGCGCCCAGGCTGCACCAGCGCTACCTGCTCGGGCTTTGCGCACAGCTCCCTTCCAACGCCAGGCTCCTCTTTTTTGGGGGGGGAGGTGGAAGCAGGAATTCTGCCCGTGGCCAAAAGGTACAGCCGGCCCTGGAGAGCGGCCGTGGCGGGATGCGGAGCCGCAGCCGCCGCCTCCAGCCCGGGGTCGCTCGGAGGATCCTCACTCCGGTACCCGGGGGCACCGGGCTGGGGGCCAGGGGGGCTCTGCCTGCACCAGGGGCTGGGCTGGGGCTCCCCCTGCCCCGCTCGGGATCTGGGGGAGGAAAATAAGAAGACAACTTGGTAGGCGTCTCGCTGCGGCAGGCACGTTGGTTTGTTTTATTGGGGCTCAAATATCTGGCTTAATTTGGAGATAAGCCTCGTTTTGTTGGAGGATAAATCTGTTGAGAAGGGGTTTAACTGTTGAAATGCTCCCTCTTTCTGGTGCAAATGGGAAGATTGCTTTTCAAAGTGCTTTTTCCTGGGAGCTCTCGCTCCGGCAGAATCCTGTATTTATTTCGGGCAGAATGGCACATTGTTTTATAAATATCTTTTCTGTAGTTTCAACATAGCTGCTGGTTGTTGTGTTTCTTATATAATGCTACCGAGATCTGTCTGACTGCCTTTCCTTTGCTTTACTGTTCTCTCCCATTATCGTTCAGATTTTCCTGCATAAAGTAAAAAAACCCCGGGGGAATAAATCAGTGGTGCTTATTTAAACAGACCACAACTTGAAGGAAATACTTGCATTTTTTTGGAATATCCTTTGCCATCCACCAATAGCATCCCCAACGTCTCTCAAAACCGTCGATAAGTAGTTTTTATAAGCGATTGCTTTTTCCACGTTGGCTCTCAGGGCTCTGCCTGGAGCCTTTGATGTCGGGCGAGGTGGGTTCCTGTGCTCCCTGCCTTGCTTTGGTGAACCATCTAAAAACGTTGTTCCTCTTCTTCCCTGCCTTCTCCGTTTTTCAGATGTGCCCTACTTTGGATATCCCTGCATTGAATGTCTGAGGAGCTCCAGCCGACCCTGAGCCATGTCGCAGATGTTGCACATAGAGATTCCCAACTTCGGGAACACCGTTCTGGGCTGCCTCAACGAGCAGCGGCTGCTGGGGCTCTACTGCGATGTCTCCATCGTGGTGAAGGGCCAAGCCTTCAAGGCTCACCGGGCCGTGCTGGCCGCCAGCAGCCTCTACTTCCGAGACTTGTTCAGTGGGAACAGCAAAAACGCCTTTGAGCTGCCGGGCACCGTCCCCCCGGCTTGCTTCCAGCAGATCCTGTCCTTCTGCTACACCGGCAAGCTGACCATGGCGGCCAGCGAGCAGCTGGTGGTGATGTACACGGCGGGCTTCCTGCAGATCCAGCACATCGTGGAGAAAGGGACGGACTTGATGTTCAAGGTCAGCTCGCCCCACTGTGACTCTCAGACCACCATGATCGAAGACCCCAGCTCGGAGCCGCAGAGCCCCTGCAACCAGCTGCAGTCGGCCTCGGCGCCCTACGTCATGTCCCCCTCCATGCCCATCCCGCTCCTGACGCGGGTCAAGCACGAGAACCTGGAGCTGCAGGCGCTGCCCGGCCTGCCCGGCAAGCGGCCCCTGGATCCCGGTGCCCGGGACGGCCCCGGCGGCGCCGGCGGCACCAACGCGGGGCCCCTGAAGCTGTCACGGGTCTCCTACTACGGCGTGCCCAACCTGGCCACGCTGATCCCCAACGTGCAGCAGGTGCAGTACTCGCAGGGGGAGCGCACCAGCCCCGGGGCCAGCAGCATCCCCACCACAGACAGCCCCACCTCCTACCACAACGAGGAGGATGAGGAGGATGACGAGGCCTATGACACCATGGTGGAGGAGCAGTACGGGCAGATGTACATCAAGTCGTCGGGAGGATACTCTGGTAATGGATGTCTCTCTCTCTCCTTGGGTTTTCTGCTGGTTTGTGGTGGTTGCGTGGTGCTGGTCCAGCCACCGTGGGCAATTTTGGGTTGTTCACCAGCCTTTTATCTTTTGTTTGTTGGGTTTTGCCCACATGATAGGTTTGGTGCCTACCCCATGCCATCACTCCCCAACTGGGAGATGCTTTGGATGAGAGGCTGCATCATCCACCAGGGTCAGCCCAGCCCTTGGTTTTTTAGCTGAGGCTGCCAGCGAGGAGCCTGGTGGTTGCATGAGCCCTGTGGTGGTGGCATCCATCCCAAGGTGATGGCTGAGCTCACCTGCCCTGGGTCATCCATGGCAAGGGGACACCAGCCCTTTTGGCCCAGGGCGAGGTGGTCACTTTGGGAGTCATCTTCTGTCTTGGCTTTTTAGAGTTAGAGTTTCCAAAAATGTGATGAACATGTGGTATTTAGAGGAAGAGAGAAGAACAGCAACTAAATCATTTTTATAGAAGTTAAGTAGGAATATCTACAGAGGAAGGAAAGATGGACTTTTCTCCACACCACCCGAAGTGCCCCTCTCACCTTTGCCAGCCTTGTCCCACACATCACTGCCAGAAAGGGCAAAGCAGTCTGGGGGCTTGATGTTCTTTTATTTCCCCATTAGAAACACAGTGCCCAGAATTAAGTAAAATCCCTCTCCAGCCCTTCCAGAATTTGGGATTAAGGGATGAGTGTGAATCCCTCCATGGGCATCAGACAGAGGAGGCAGCTTCACTTTGGTGGTGCTTGGCTGGGAGCTGCTGCTCAGCCCCAAGGTGGGCACAGGGACGCAAATCCCTTTCTCTCCCACTTCCTTGGACATGCAGCCCCTTTCCTTGGGCACTTTGCAGGGCTCAGACCCTCCTGAGGAGCCAGGACAGGTGGGATGCACATCCGGGGGGGCTCAGTTCCAGAGGGGAGATGCCCTCTGGGTGCTGTCCTGTGTGGAAGCAGCTCCCAGCACCCCACCCAGATGGAGCTGGCAGTGTCCCACAAGGAAGCTCAGCCTCTCAGAGGCCTCCCCGTGGGAGCTGCAGGTGTTTGTGGCAGGTGTTTGATCCTCAGGAGGTCCCCAGGGAGGGACGTCTTCCCAGCGGCTCCGGCCGCACGCAGCATCCCCTCGCCTGGAGCTGCTTCCCCTGCTCTGGCTCCTGGAATTGCAGCACTAACGTTGCAAATATTTTAACTTTGGTTCATTGAGGAGCTTTCCTCAAAGCTGCTTGCTTTTAGCCTTCACTAAGGAAGACTAAGGAAGGAACTTAACTAAGGAAGGAACAAGATTTGGCAAATATAGGACAATTTTTGTTACCTACAGCCAGACTTCTTTAGTACTGAGAGTGGGCTCACCCCCACACACTGTCCCGTCCCATCCCACCCAATCCCATCCCATGCCAGGAACAGTAGCTCAACATCCTCTTGGCACATTCCCCTGCCAGACAGCAAGCAGATAAGAAGTATTTTCCAAGGTATTTTTTCTCCAAGCCATATGAAAAAGAGGGAAAGCAGAGCAAAGTTATTATTGTAATATTAGAAGTATTTGCTAGGAAAGTGGACAAGCAGTTGTAGGAAATGAGCCTCAAAAGCCTGAGTGCTTCTCCCTGCCCTGCCTCAGGTCCTTGTGGTTGGGATGGGGCAGGAGAGGAGTGGGATCAGGGGTGGGACAAGGTCAGGGTCTCCTCCATGGCTGCTGTTAGAGTCAGACTGAACAGGAATTGTGCTGTTGCCCACTTCTTTTGGGTTTATTTTTCTTTTCCCCACTGTGGTGAGTAATGTGGGTTTGCCTTCAGCATTACTCCTTGGAGCAGTGGGATTATGCCCTTGGACTGTGTTTTCCATCCCTGTCACGGGGCCAGTTCCTGCAGAAACAGAACAAAACCAATTCAGAAGGCAAGGACAGGACCAGCCCGGGGATGGTGCAGGCAGCAGCTCTGAGCCTGTCCCTAATCCTTGTTGGGCAGGAGTCATCCCTGTTGGAAAAGTGAAAATCCCAGCAGCTTTCTCAGGTGTCACTGGAGATGCTGCAGCCCTTGTGCCAGAGCTGGGCATCCCCCAGCCAAGTTTTCCTGCTTGTTTTCTGTAGGGAGAACCAGGTGGTGATGCCGAGGCCATGCAGGGAAGAGGCAGGTTGTAAGGCTCTAAATATCCCACATTTCTGCTGAAATTCCTCTTCCTCACCTGTACCTTTCAAGGGAGTTTCCTGTTTGAAATAAGCCAGCTATAGGTATCAGCCTTCCTGGAAAAGAGAGCCTGCAAAAAAAAAGAGATTACAAAAAGTAAAACCTAAGCTGTTCCATTATGGGTTGGACTTGTAGAGCTAACTGTGTTTTAATTACTCGGGATAAACTGTACCCTCTCAAAAGGTGCAGAATAATGAAACCATAAGATGGAAGAGAGAAGGCAGCTAATCCTGCTCCTGGCATGGAGATCCCCACAGCCTCACAAAAGCCTGGGGGAGGGGGGAGCCCTTTAAAATAGGGATTGCCAAGGTTTCCAAGAGCCCTGTTTGTGAAAACAAAAACAAAGCCAAAGAGGAGCAGAGCAGACGAAGCTCTGAATTTCAGAGAGGGTTGCTGGATTTTTTTCCTTCTTTTTCTCTGCTTTTTATTCCCCATGTGAAGTGTTGGTGCTGGTGAGGGTGTGGTGGGACACTGGTGGCTGATGCTCTTCACCTGCCTTCAGCATCATCTCTTGGAGGGGTCACCAATCCTCTTCTTACCCCAAGGCTGGGGGTTTTTAATTTATTTTCTTCACTCCTTTTTGTAGTCAGAACCATTCCAAATCTCCAAAGCTGGATCAGAGCCACATCTCCAAATCATAGAATCCTTAAGGTTGGAAAAGGCCTCCAAGATCAAACTTTGACCACCAAGAGCCCTGAGTGCCCCGTCCAGTCATTCCTTGGGCACCTCCAGGGATGGGGACTCCAACACCTCCCTGGAGCAGCCCCTTCCAATGTCTGAACACCTTTTCCATGAAGAAATTCCTCCTGATGTCCAACCTGACCCTTCTCTGGCACAAACAGCTCGAGGCTGTTTCCCCTTGGAGGAAACCTGGGGGAAGAGGCTGATGCCACCTGCAGTGGTGACACCAGTGTGAGGGACCACGACAAGTGTTGGACCTGCAAAAGGACCAGCAGGATGAGGCCAGAACTAAACACAGAAGGGTCAGGCTTAGCTGTTGGCAGACAGGGTGGCAGCTGGGGGTAGGAAAAGGTGCCTCAGTTTCCCCCCAGGCTGTGGCCACGTTTGGTGGCTGTGGTGTCACCGGCGCCGTGCCGGGCTGGCGGCACTGCGGTAAAATGGCTCCTCACTCCAGAACTAGGTCTGGTTATGGAGGAACATGTGGGCCTCGAGGACACGAGCGAGACTTAATGAGGTTTCCAGCATCTGATCCGAGGAACGCACAACTCCAGAAAATATTAAACAAAAGCAAAGTATTTTTATCCCCGTTAATTACAGCGTCGTGGGCCTGAGCTGAAGTGGGTTTCAGCAGGACTTGCAGATGCTCGGCGCTTTTCTGCACTGAGCCACGTTCTTGTCAGTCAGCTCTCTGCTGAGCAGATGCAGTTAATTTAATTTTGACAGGCACCAGCGAAGTTGTGCGAGGGTCCGTCCTCCTCCCCTGCTCCTGCTGCACCGGTTTGCAGGGAAAAGGGAAAAAATCTTTATGCAGCAAATGGCTGGAATGTAAAGGCCGGACTTGAAAGTTACGAAATCCCGAACTGACAAGAGCACACTTCATTAAAAATTCATCTAAAATAGCCATTATAGAATAGTTGTGGTAATTAGCTGAGAGAATAGTTTTCTCTCCTGGCCTCTGATTCCTGACAGTAAGGAAAGAGGGCAAGGAACAACCCAGAATCCCAAATGATGCAGCCCGTGCAGCATCCCGAGCAGAGCCCGGGCACGACGCGCTGCAGCGACGTAAATCACAGCCGTGACGCCGGGTGATTGCAGCTGCCTGCCACTGCAGGGACAGGGACCTGACCCTGCAAGGTCCCACCTGTCCCTGTGGGGGCCAGCCTGTGCACAGGGAAGATGCTCAGCAGCAAAGAGCTCGTGGATTTTTAGGAAGTGAAGCGGGCATAGGCTGCGCCGGTCATCCACCACAGCACTTTTTTTGCAGAGGGATTTCAACACCTGGAAACTGCTGCAAAGGCAGGGTGTGTGTGTCTTTATGTGACAATTGGTCACAGATTGGTGTTGATGGTCTTAGAGGCCTTTTCCAAGCTGGGTGGCTCTGTGGTGGCACTGCCCCATCCCCACCCCAGCACAGGGGGGGATGGCTGAGCCCCACGCCGGGGGCACTCAGCCTCTGGCCTTTTTTGGCATTAAACTCCCAGCCCCAGTTTTCTTCACTCTGAACCACAGATGTTTAATTTTAGGCTGGCAGATGTTTCACTCCTGGCTGAGATCTGAGGCAAAGGCAAGATAGGGGTATTTATAAACCAGTAATATTTTTCCTATACTAATTCCAGATTACCTCCCTGTATAAATAGGTCACAAATCAAACAGCCACATTTCAGTACGTGGGTATAAATGTACTATTTGGGAAATGTAAACTCTCCCCGTTGGGACTCTGTGATGAATCTATCCCATGGTGCTTGTGTGTGTCCTCTGCTACAGGTTTACATCTGCAGCAGATGCTGGTGATGCTGAGGCTCTGGAGGGAAGATATTTTTGGGGTGGTCCCACTGCCAGTGGAAAATAGGCTGATGGGAGAGAAATGTTGTTAAAATATTGCTGTTTGAAAAGAGACTTCTGGCTGTGTAGGGAACAGGGAAGAGCTATCCACTTGTTGGTGTCCGTGGTGGAGCAGGTGAGGATGGGTTCTTAAGCCATTTCTGCAGTTCTGTTGGGACTCTGCAAACATCAATTTTTGGGTGAGGCTCCATCACTCTGATCTTTCTGTATCTCCAAACCCCATTCCTAAACCAGAAGCAGTTGTTTCTTACCCACAGGAGAACCTCGATGTTTATGTGCAGTTTGGAGAACCCAAACTGGTAGGAAATGAGGGTTCCTGACTCATTTTGAAGCTCTGCTTGTTAGGATTGTCAGGAGCTGAGGAGATAAGTGAGTTCTGGGGCCAGGTGTGTGTCCAGCAATTCCCAGGCACTCACCTGAGCAGCCCATCCCCAGCAAATCTGGCCCCAAACAACTCGGGTGGGACATGCAAAAATCCCAATGTCACCAAACCATCCTGGGTTCAGCACTAAGGTGCTGTAAGGGACCTCTGGAGTGGACAGTGTGTTTTAGGGATAAGGAGGACATGCCCCAGCATCATGCAGAGCCTGGAGCCCTGGGGCGTGGGCCAGTGAGTTAGTTTGAGGCTGTTCCTTCAGCCAAAAAAATCCAGGAAAATGGGTATTTCCCATTCTGTACCACCTGTTGCAGCTGCAGCATCCAGCTCAGTTAGGGATAAAAGCATATATCCAAATAAATAAAATATTCCAGTGTTTGGCTGGCAGCTCTCGTGGCTTCCTCTGTAATGATTTCCTGCCCCTCTCTGCTGGCTGGGAGCTCCTTTCTTGTTCAGGAACAAAACTGTATTTAACAATACTTCCCATTGTTTGCCCTTTCATTCAAAGGGAAGGAGCCGCTGCCCTCTGAAGATACAAATTAATTAGAAGCAAATACTCTCCTGTTCTCCGGAGCAGAAAGGCCAAACAGAGTGGCTTTCTTTGGAAACATGGGACCAAAGTGGCTCTTGTGTCCTGCTCCTTTACATAACTGATTGCTATCTGCTCAATTGAGGTGCCACTGAAAGCCCCAAACCTCTTTTGGTTTGGTTGATTTTTGTGCTCATGCTTGAACAGAAAACAAAGTCCCTCAAAATGATTCACGGCTGTATTTAATAAGAGATTTATGGACAGTGAGGCAACAGGACAGATGTAACCAAAATCCAGCAGTGGGTTGAGTTGCACTTGGTCTTTTTAGCTGAGTTTTAGTTTGTTTTATGAAGTGTTTGATTTCACAGGAAGGAATAGAAATTTCTCCATGTTTTCTCGTGTAGAAAGTGAAATGTCTTCAGAGTCAAAGAATTTCTTCAACTCAGGACTGTCCCCAACCTGTCCTGAAAAGCTGCTGTTCTTTCAGCAAAGAGATTTGACACCAAATCCTTCAAAATTTCTTCAGGGTGGGAGAACAAACACAGTGCTCATGCTGATGTTTCTCTTCCCTGCCTCATTAGTGCTACTGTAGGATCCCTTTGGCCTCCAAAATTGGGATTTTATGGAATGTTTGCCTGTGGAAGATGCTTTTATATCACTTAAAAAATACCTGGAGGCCTCTAATCTGAGAGTCTGTGCAGGATTCTGCTTCTCTTCAGCAGCTCCACTGTTTTTTGGGTGCTGATGGGCATTGACCTGAGTCATTGGTTAAAGGAAAAATGAAATATTAAAAATTCAATTTTAATAACCTGGGCAGAGCCCTGTGCTGGGGTGGGATTATGTAGGACACATACACAGCTCCTGGGGGTTGTATATTTAATTTTGCCTCTGGGAGCTGACTGAGATGTCCCTTTCTCCCCTTGAGCTGCCCCTGCCTTGGCAGAGCCAAAAAGCCAAAAGGGAAGGACAGCAGAGCAGGACTGGTTCCTCCATACCCGCTGTCCCTCTGCTTTGGGTTTATTTAAGCTGGAAAATATCAATATTTAACTGGGTATGGTTTGTTTATCACCCTTTGAAAGCCTCAAAATAGAGCTGGTCTTTGAGATTCACCATCAGCAGGAGTTGACCCCCATTTCCAACGGGATCTTGGATCTGGATGCTTGGGAATATTGGGAATATTGGAGCTGGGAATGCCAATGGCACAGACTCTGCACAGATAACGGGGCTGTGACGGGGCGCAAGAAGTTTAAACCCCCCCTGTGAGTTGTTCTGCTGCTGTTGGGTCCTGACTCCCTGAGCAAGGGCCATCCCCTGGTATTCCAGAAGCCCTCCTGGCATTGCTCAGGGCCAGAGGGAGCCCTGAGGGTGGGGATGCTCCCGGAGCCTGCGATAGGATGCCACGGCCCAGCACGGCATCGCGGGCATGTCCTACTTAGAACACTGCTCCCTTTGTCCCCTGAGCCATCACCCCCGGTTACTGCAGCAACAAGTCTGCAAAACTTGTTATTTTATCTGCAGAGAGGAAAAGTGGCCCCCAGGACTCCGGGATAATCGCAGGAAGAGACACCTCTGGAGCAGGAGACATTTTGAGTTCAGAAACGCTCATAGCTGGGGTTTCTGCTTCTCTCAGTGTTCACAGATATTCAAGCACAGAGCTGGGTTTTGGGGTTGTATGTGGCACTTGCCATGTTAGCAAACAGTTTTGAGGGGAAAAAGGTGGCTCATGGTAGAGCTGGGCTGCAGTTCAGCCCTGGAACTGTTCCCACCATGTCCTGAAGCTGATGTGCATGGTCAGCCCTTGTTGCTGTCAAAAATTGTCATTTTAAGCAATCCAATCTTGGATTGTAAATGTGCTTTAGAAACCAATCCTGTGTGTGCCCACATTACCCAGATATGGAGGTGCTGCCAGGACAGCCCAGTATTTCCAGCTTTAACATGTTACTGGCTGCTCCTGGGCAGTGGTGGGCTCTGGGGATGGTGCACCAGAGGAAGTTGGGAATATCTGGTATTTTGGTTTTGAAGCTACATCTTAATAACAACTTTTGCCTTGTTGGTGGGGACTTCTCTTGTTACTGAGAGGAAAAGTTGGCCCGCAGAAGGCAGAGGAAGAGAAGGGGGGCTGGAGGTGGCTGGTGGGCGCATCTCAGGAGAGGCTCTGGTGACCTTTCTCAGAGCAGAGGTGTCTGCAGGGTCTGGATTTTAACTTCAGCAGGAAAAACCATCAAGAGAAGGAATGATGGAACTGCTGCAGGTGTTCATCAAACTGGAGCAATTTCCTGTCTGTTTAGAGCCCCCTGGTGAAGTTCCTGCCACCCTTCTGGGGTGTTTGGGGCAGCAGCTCCGTGTGCTGCGCTTGCAGAGCAATTCCAGCTGTGTAGAGCTGTCCATTTTCACAAATTATTAACTCAGGAGAACTTAAAGCATAATTAGACTCTAAGAATCCCTCTTGCAGAACCTGAGACTGCCGTGGAGGGGGAGACCAAGGGATTTTTCCAAGCTTTCAGGTTGCCCCATGGCTGGACGTGGTTGGACGTCTGGAGGAGGGAATATTTCCAACTGCTGCGTGAAGAATCCAAAGCCTGACCTCCTGTCAGCATTGTGCCTGCACGATGAGTTATTTTAACAGTTTTCCCTTTTAATTTTGAAGTTGCCCAAGAGAAGCCAGAGCAGATCCCTCTGGAGAACCGCTCGTGTGTCCTGATCCGCCGGGATCTGGTGGCTCTCCCCGCCAGCCTCATCAGCCAGATCGGATACCGCTGCCACCCAAAGCTCTACTCGGAGGGAGACCCTGGGGAAAAACTCGAGCTTGTTGCAGGTAACTTGCCTTTAGAATGCCTGTGGATTGCTGCTGCTTTCCTTCTGGGCTTGTGTTCTCCATCTTGCTGCAGTCGTGCATCTCGTGTGCCCTTGCTGTGTCTTTCTGGATGATTCGTCATCGGTTGTCTTTTCGAAAAGTTCCGAGTTGCCTTTAATTTGCTGATAGAAAAAAATGTGTCATTAACAGGATTTATTCAATTGAATTAATTTAGCATTTTAATTGAATTCTGCAGCTTGTGTTCTTCCTGCTCGGTGTGGCTGCAGCGAGTATGTTTTCATTTAGAATCACAGATTTAAAAACTCAACAACTCCCCCCACCCAAAAAAAAAATTTCTACATTATAAGATCTACAAAGCAAATGAGATAAAATTTGTGTCAGTGAACAAGCTTTGAAAAGCCTGTAAAAGTTTTTTTATAAATTCACTAAGTGGTCAAACACTGCAGCAGGAAGAGAAGGAATTGAGTTTGGTCCTTTCTTCTGTCTTTACTTTCATTTTGGGGAAAATTTACAGTGCTGAGGGAATTTACTCCTTCTCTGTAAAAGATTTCTGGCCAGTGTGAGGTTGAAGATGGTGCTGTTTAGACAGTGTAGAGCTGGATGAAGATTGAAACCAGGTGGCTGTGCCAGCCCAGGCACCCCCAGCACTGCACAGAAAGTGTTTAACTGGAGGGACCAGGTCAAATTCCAGTGGAAATAACCATATTCTGCTTTTAGAAGTTCCCCCAGCTTTACTTTGCTGTGGGTTTTTTCCTTGGTTGTAGCTGTGTGGGGAAGACTGGGCAGGACATCCCAGACCTGCCCCAGGTGGGGAGGTTTAATTAATCCCTGCAAAGCCCTTAGTCCAAAAAGGACATGTGGCAGCACAGCCCATCCAAATCACTTGTTCTTCTTCCCTTCCAGTCATTTCTGTCTTGGTGAGTGGCATGATTTCATTTCCAGTCTGTAGAAGGAGCCAGGATTTCAGGGGATGCCCACAAAGGTTTGCAACTGACAGAGGATGGGACTTTGATGGAAGGCAAAACACAGCATACAATCACAAGTATTTATTTTGTATCTGGAATATTCATTTGGTACCCATTTCCATTTAATGTGAGACTTCTTAAAACCATCAAGTGGTGCAGGTTATTTTCACAGTGAGAGCTGCAAATTGGCTTGAGGCAACTCTGCTTGATTTACATTTTTCAATCTGGAAAAAGAGTAGATTAATATCACGAACCGATAGTGGCTGCCCGGTTATTTTTCATTTATTGAAGTGAAGTTCTCAGTGGTGGCTGGTGTTTGCTCTGATGCCTTATCTCCTAAAATCCAAAATAAACCCCCCTAATTCCTGTCTCAGACCTGAAGGGGGGGCTTGATCCCGCCGTGAAAGTTTGCCTCAACTCTCCAAGTGGGAGTGGTTTTTCTTTTGTTTCTGTTTTTTCATGCCACAATTGATTCAGCACATTTGAGCAGCCCTCTCTGAAAAAGGGTCTTTAACAAGGCTTGCAGTCACCACAGCACATCTGAGGGAGGGACTGAGGCTCTTACTGAAAAAAAAAAACAAAATAGAAAAGCTCATTAGATGAATGAGAATGAGCAAAATTCCTGGTGAGATGTGGCACTGCTCAGAGATCCAGAGGGATGCTGGATCCTGGGGCAGGGTGAGTGGCCTGGGGTGCCTCTGGTGCCAGGGGAGCTGCAGAGGGTCAGGCTCAGGGGCTGCTCCATCCAGAAGCTCAGGGACAATCATCTTCCCTGGAAAATCCAGGAAGAGATATTACTTCTCCAGCAGATGTTTTTATATCTTGAGAACAGAGTGTGTTCTGGATCCAGCTATGACCCATTATTTAATCTTAATTAAAAGCAAATACCAAAAACCCTCTCATGTAACAGAATGCTTGAAAAAATGGGATAACCTCTCCCTGGAAGCGATGCCGAGGCAGGAGCGGTTTGGTCTGTGAGCAGAGTAAAAAGGTTTGATATAAAACCTGCTGTAAAGCACTGCCAGACCTCTGGATGTGTCCAGCTGCTTTGCAGAGGGCTCCTTTCTCTTCCAGAAAACATCCTGAAAGGCAGCATGTTCAAAGGCAGCAGTTCCTGTGCATTAGAAGGAAAATTCCCTCCTCACCAGAGGTATCAAGAGGTGATGGGCTGAGGTTTTGGAAGCAGTTAGATCTGTAACCAAGTACCTCTTTCTGTGCTAGATGAGGTTTTTTCTTTCATTTCCAGCTCTATGTTCAACAGTCTTGCACTGGAATAAAGAGAAAAGGCCAAATGGATTGGGGTTTTCTCGCTTCAGAAAGAATGAATAATCGGGTCTGTACATATGAAATCACAGTGTAAGCCTTGCACTGTGTGCATTGGGGAGAAAATGAGAATCCTTTCATTTGATTCCCATAGACTTCCTGTCTCTACAGATAAAATAAGGAGTTGTTATTGCCTAGGACTTGCCAAGGCCCCAAGGATTTGTCAGGATTTTCCAGAAATCCTGCCGTCCTTGTTGCAGCAGGTGAAGAACAGGTTCCCACCAGTGAGGAGGAGCTGTTGGTGGCTCTGTGAGTGTGCCAGGGGTTCATTTTGGATTGTCCCTCTCCACCCTTGCAGGCTCAGGCGTTTACATCACCCGGGGGCAGCTGATGAATTGCCATTTATGTGCTGGTGTCAAACACAAGGTGCTGCTGAGACGTCTCCTGGCCACCTTCTTCGATCGGTATGTCCCGTCCTGTCCCACTGCCCCTCGTGCTGTCCCCAGGGGTTCATTCCCTTCCTCTCCCAGGGGTTTAACCCTGTGTCACGAGTGCTTCACCCTCTGCACTCAGCTCTGTGCATTTTCCTTATGATGCTTGAAGACTTTATCCCATTTCCATGCACATTTCCCATTCCTCACCTTCAAATCCTGGTGATCCCTCCAGTAGAAGCTGCAGAGAGGAGGGCAGGGCAGTGGCTGGGCCCTGATCCCCTCCCCAGGTATTCTGGTGTCTGGTGCAAGCTTTACCAGTGGCTCTCTCACCAGTCAGAATATGAAGGGCACAGCCTTGTACCTGTGATGTTTGGTGGGTCTGAACCTCAGGCTGAAATATGGTTATGGTGTGGAAGAAGGAGGACTCGCAGGTGGGGAGAAGAGAGGTTTATTCAACCCTGAAATCCACTGAAGAGTGAGGCTCAGGGGCTCAGGTTACCCATTACGTACCAGGGGCATCTCCAGGGCAAGGAGATACCCAGAACCAATCCTGGGGATGGGAGGAGTGACCAAGAACAGGGGACAATTGGCAGGGCCATCTATGGACAGAAAGGGGAGTGGGGAACTTGATGCCTGCCTGAGTCACCCTGAAGCCTCACTAGAACTTTTTAGGCTTAGGGTGTGGTGGCAGTGATTGACAAGATCCATCACCAGGAAAAAACCACAGGGAATTGGGATGGGGGCGTGTAGGGATAAACCATTACAAAGCTAATAACAAAACATACAGAACTTTAGAAAACCCCAGAATGCACACCACAACAGCCAAGGATCTCCCTTTGCCTTCCCCACAGGAACACTCTTGCCAACAGCTGCGGAACTGGAATCCGGTCCTCCACCAGCGATCCCAGCAGGAAGCCCTTGGACAGCAGGGTCCTCAATGCAGTCAAATGTAAGGACAGGGAAGTTCTGCTGCTGGGGTGGAGCCTGGCCCAGCCCCAGGCAGGGATGGCCCCTCTGTCGTGTGATAATGGTGGAATTAGGTTGTTGGAAAATAGATTTATTTTTCAGTTTGCATCGTTTTTTGATTCCCCAGAGAAGCTGTGGGTGGGATCTGCTCTCCATCAGCCACTTCCCCTGTGGATACCTGGAGCGTTTTGGGATAGGAGGTGCTGGAAAGGGAGGAGCTGAAGGCCGGAGGAAACCCTGAGGGGTGCAGAAAATCTGTTTGCCATGGGCTTCATATGCAGTGGAAATCACTGTGTTCTCTCACCCTGGCTGAATTCTGGGGTGTAAATCTTTGTGTAAATATTACTGTACTGGAAAACAAAACTCTAAGCAAATTTTTAAATTTTGTTTTTAAGATTTGGAAGAGCAATCTTTCCCCTCTCTAATTGTTAAATCCAAGGGCCTTCCAGCTGCCCTGGGAGATCTGTAGCATGTGGGCAAAAGGGATAAGAGGGCAGGTGTTCAGTAATGTGGTTGAACATGGAGTCAGCTCCCTGTTAGCAGTGTTATCCTGGAGAGTCCCAACTCTGGACTTTCCATCCATGGTCCTTCCTGAGTGGGGCTGGAAGGGCATTGCTGTTGTGTGCCAGGATATAGGATGGGTTCCCCCTGCCTGGATTTCTCCCTGTGCACGAGCTTTAGCTGACAGTTACTCACCGTGGCTGTTCCCTGAATACTGCTCTGTAACATCAGGGGCTTGGCAGGGGAGTAGGACACGAGGGATTGCAGGGCTCCTGCAGCTCCCAGCTCCTCCTGGCTCCCACTGGATGTGCCAGCAGAGGGATGTGGGAGCAGCCAGGCTGCTGGTGGCACCAGGAGAGGGACAGGCAGAGGACAATCCCTTGGGCAGCCCCTCAGCTCTGACATTTCCTGCAGCACTGTGGGTTTAGGAGCCATTCATGGAGCTGCTTCTGGAGAGTTTGCGGGATCTTTTCTGTGTCCGCCTCTGCTTTGGCCATCTCCCCACCCTGTGGCTGTGGGTGCCAGCTCTGGGGCTCCCCATGGAGTGAGGGGCCCTTCTCCATCCCCCTCCCTCTGCCACCTGAGGTTTTTATACCTTCTGCTTTTATCCCTTCCTGATCATGTCTCCAGCTGAGGAGTTTTGTGTGGTGAGCTCAGGTCTGTGGGTGAAGCTCCACTCCCACCTGGGAGTCCAGGATCACCTTTGTGCCACTCCCCCTGAAGCCTGAGCCCTGTGTCTCTCTGTCTTTGCAGTGTA
Source organism: Zosterops lateralis (assembly GCF_965231275.1). Taxonomy (NCBI): domain Eukaryota; kingdom Metazoa; phylum Chordata; class Aves; order Passeriformes; family Zosteropidae; genus Zosterops; species Zosterops lateralis. The sequence continues at coordinate 8,330,395 of NC_139780.1, read as the reverse complement.
TTGTCAGAATTTTGCCCTGAGCTTTAAGAAGAGAGAGATCCCCCCTTCTCCATCCCCTTCCCTCTGCCACCTGGGGTGTTTATACCTTCTGCTTTTATCCCTTTCTGATAATGTGGAGGAGCTTTGTGTGGAGAGCTCAGGTGTGTGGGTGAAGCTCTGCTCCCACCTCGAGTTCGGGATCATCTTTGTGCCACTCCCCCTGAAGCCTGAGCCCCGTGTCTCCCTGTCTTTGCAGTGTATTGTCAGAATTTTGCCCCGAGCTTTAAGGAGAGCGAGATGAACGTGATCGCGGCCGACATGTGCACCAACGCGCGGCGTGTCCGCAAGCGCTGGCTGCCCAAGATCAAATCCATGCTGCCCGAGGGGATGGAGATGTACCGCACCGTCATGGGCTCCTCCACAAACACTGTCCCCCTGGAGCCCCCCGACTTCCAGCCCAACACTGCTCAAGTCTTCGAGCAGCGCATCTATGCAGAGAGGAGGAGCGACTCGGGGACTATAGTAGCCTTGAGAACTAACACAGTGAATGTAGAGCTGAGCAATGGATCCAACCAGTCCTTCGAGCAGAGCGAGGATGCCGAAGGCGCCGGCTCCGTGATCCAGGAGGCAGCTGCCACAGATGCCATGGCATCGGAAACCCAAAGCACTCCCCAACCTTTTGAACAAGGTTCGGGCTCCTCCAGCCGGCCCGAAACCCCCGTGAGGAGACAAGATGGTACTTATGGAGGGACTTTATAAAGAGAGAGCAAACATTTCATGACCTATAAGGGATCTGTAATACTAAAGCTGCTTGCATGCATTACTAATACAAAAGAAAAAAAAATGTGATCAAGCCACTTACCTACTGAACTGCTACTGTTGCCTGAAAAAAATGTGATTTTTATTCTGCTTGTATTTAAAATTTATGAAGGAAATAATCGCATTCGTTATACTGTAAACGACTAGGTCTGTGGCGACCTACTTAAAAAAATATTGGGCTCCTTTTTTGATATTCCTGAGGTTAGTCTATAAGATTGTAGCTTTTTCTTTTTGTTTTTTCTTCCTTTCCTTTCCTTTTTTTTTTCCTTTTGGTTTTTTGTTTCTTTTTGTTTGTTTGTTTTAAGAAGGGGAGGAGAAAAGCTAGCCACCCCCTACCCACCACCACCACCACCCCGTCATCACCCCATCCATCACTCAGCTCAGAAGTAAAGCCATCGTTAACCTTGTCCTCTAAGGAGAGTTTTGTCACTGAACAGGAAAGCGAGGTGTGTTCGGGTGCAGGTGCTGTGACTGGCCGTGTTTGTCTCGGGAAAGGGCTCGAGCCAAGTGGGATGGGCTGGGGGAAATCGTGACAGTGACGGTGACCAGATCCCCCTGGAGATCAGGGGGAGCCCTGGCCGTGGGTGCTGTTGTCCCGGGGAGTTTCCTGCGGCTCCCTGGAGCGGGGATGGTTCAGGCTGGCACGTGTTGGGAGGACTGCGTGGGATGCAGGTGGAGAGCCTGGCCGCCGTTGTGGTTGTGGTCTGGTTTTTGCCCAATACTGGCTGGGTTTGGGTTTGGTTTCTCTCCCTCCCTCTCTTCCTCCCTCCCAGCCACTCCTTTTCCTTTGCTTCTCCATGTTTGCACCTTCCCGTCCCCAGCCCTGGGTGGCCGGGCTCTGTCACCCCTCTGCACCCCGGGGCGTGCAGGTCCTGGGGCACCTCCTGGGAGGGGAGGAGCCCCCCCTCAGGCTGTGAAGGGATTTGGGGAGGAATCTGAGCATGGAGAGCACGTTGTTCTTGCTCCAAAGGGCACGGAGTCGGGAGCTCTCAGTGTTGCCTCCTGGCAGCATCCGCACCGGAGGCAGAGCTCAGTCAGTGCGTGCAGAGCTCACCCTCTGCCCCCTCCCTCCTCCCCAGGCCAACCAGGCTCTCGCTTTTTAAAAATTTAGAGTGCATTGGATGCAAAAATTAAAAGAAAAAAAATGAGCTCTGTGCCCTTCTGTGAAGAGGTTTTGGGGAGGAGGAAGCACTTTGCCTCCTGCTCACCCTCCCGCAGCCCCTTCTGGGGAAAACCCAATGTGGAGTTACTTGTCTTTGTTTTTGTTGTTGCAGGCTGATGTCCCCAGGCTGCGGTGGCTTTGGTGGCCTCGGGGTGGGACTTGTGGGTGTCCCTGGAGCCTGATGGGCAGCAGGTACCTGCTCTGTCCCTCACCTTCCCAAACCCCAAAGTGACCAGGATGTGTCCCAGCTCTGGAGGGACACTGCAGCTCCCCCCGGGGTGCTGGGGCCAGGCCAGGGGGCCCACAGGGATGGCACTGCTGGGGTGCCCCCAAGGGATGGGGACAGAGCCCTGAAAGCCAAGTTTGGCTTTTTCCTTTTTTTTCCCTTTCCTTTTGTAATGATGATGATTTTTACTGTGACTTAACGACCTGCTTTAATGACACTTGCAGCTTGTTCTTTAACACGTTTGGGACTAGGAACAAGGTGCACCAAGAGTCACTTTTTTGGCTGCTGTGGCTGTGCTCCTCTTTTCTTTCCTGCTTTGATTCCCTAATCCAGACAGCGCTTTGCTCAGGGTTTTCTTCCTTCTTTGTATTTCCATTGGGAAAGGGGGAGTGGGGAGAGGATAACCCAACTTTTTGGCCATTTGTTTTGTTTTCTTTGATACTTGAAGCAGTTTTTTGCATCGTAAATAACGAGGCTGCCCAGCCTGTGCCACTGCTCCTGACACAACAAATCAGTGATGGGGGGTGTCCTGCCCCACGTCGGGTTTTGGCTTTTTTAGGGGGGACTGTGATGCCCCAGACCAGGTTTTGGGGGCTGGTGCAGGTGCAGAGGTGTGGGATGCTTTGGAGAAGTGGGAATGGGCACGGCTCTATTTGCACTTTACCCACATCACTAAACAAACCCGGGGACCACGGGCTGAGCTCGGGGAGGGGGAAGCTTTGTCCCCAGCCATCCCTGGGGACACAGAGCAATCCCTTGGCCCTGCGATGTCCCCACTCCCCCAGGGGCAGCTCAGCCAGCTTGGTGGGGCTCAGGTTTGACTGAGGACCCTCCTGATCCCCAAATTCTTTGGGTTTGCCAAAAGTTTGAGGCGAAGCCGGGAGCGGCTCCGGGCGCCCCGGAGATCAAAAGTCGTCCCTTGTGTGTGTGTCTGTGTGCATATATATAAATATAAATATAGAGAGAAAAGATATTGCCGAGGGTTCTCCCTCCTCCTTTTTGGCACTTGCTGGGGGTGGGGAGCAGGCTGAGCCCCCCGGCCAGGGGCTGCACTTGGCTGGAGGGATTAATTCTGGACCAAACCTGTTCCCAGACAGCCGGGGGGGCCACCGGGGGGGCAGCAGCAAAGTACTTGAATGGCTTAGGACAGAGAGTCTGGAGAGAGTCAAGTTGCACAGTGAAAATATATATTTTTATACCTAGCACAACTTCCTGTATATTTTGGGGTTTTTTTCCTTTCTTTTTATTTTCTTTCCTTTCCTTTTTTTTTTTTTTTCTCTTTTTTTTTTTCCTGATTTGGGTTTGTTTTATTAATTATTATTATTATTATTAGGAAGGCAAACTTCTAAAATGTGAAGGGCGTTGGGTTTTTCCTTATCTGGTAGATGAGGGCAAGCATTTTGCACTAATGTTTCCTGTGTGTGGAGGATTAATGATATGTTTGAAAATGTTATATGGTAATGATTGTATTCTTCCGAGAAAAAAAAAAAAAAAGGCAAAAAAAAAAATAACCCCTTAAAACTGAATGTAAGGTGAGAACAGAGCAGTCCATCGATTGTATGCGGCTTTCCTGAGTGCCTTAGAATTTTTTGATCATTTTTTTTCCAAGGAAAACAGATTAAGAAGATCAGATCATAACCGACTCCTTCCTCCTCTTTGTTTACGACACTATTTTAAATTCTAGAATTTTTGGGGCTGCTTTAATAATGTGAATAGGAAAACTGCATTCATCTAGGTCTGACAGTGTAAAATCAGAGCATCAGTATTTATGGTATGTCTGCACCTTTATTCTTATGCTTGACTATTAGCAATATTACCTGTATATTCTATATCTAAAGTTATACCAAGCACCTTTTAACGAGCGCAGAGTGTAAAAGCACCCGAGTTCCCCCCGCAGCTGCCATAGCGTAGGACCAGCTCCTCTCCTCCTCGTTAGCGCTAATTAAACACCGCTTTGCCGAGGGGCTGCATGACCCTCTGCCACCCCCACGGGCCGGTGACACGGTGACAATTCCCGACCTTTCCCGGCGGGGAGGGCTGGGAGCGGCTCCTCGGGAAATCCCCCCGGAGGATGCGGGGTGGGAACCGCGCCCACCCAGCGCCCCAGAACTGGACCTGCCCCCGGGCTTTGGGGAGCAGAGCGAGACCCCTCCGTGCTGTCCCCCAGGGGGTGTCCCCAGCCCTCCCGCGGGTTTTTTCCTGGAAAAACGCTCGCTGCGAATGGAGAAGGAGCCCGTGGGAAGGCGGGCTGAGCCCCGGAGTGTCCCCAGAGTGTCCCCAGCTGTCCCCTGAGCCCCCCCATGGCCAGTCCGCAGCCATCCCGGGATTCAACTGCTGTTCCAAGTGTTCCTGCTCTCCAAACCGTGCTGGGAGCGAGGGAGGGGGCGAGGGGACACACTCACATTGGAAACCCCTCCACTCCTCCTTGAGTTTCTTCCACTGTTAAAAAAAAAAAAAAAAAAAAAAGAAAAAAAAAAAAAGCGTTTTGCACACACACAAAAAAATTTACAAAAAAAATATCGTGGTTTTTATGTCAATGTTAAAAAATAAAATAAAAGCCAAAACTTGCAATACTATTTTTAGCAGACGAGAATAAAGAAAAAGTAAATAAATAAAATAATTAATAAATAATGAAAAAACCAACTGAGTATAAATGTATAAATATTTTTGACTTGAACATTTGGATGGCACTTGATTCAAATAGAACATTAATCCTTTGGACAGAATGTTTGGGGAAAAAAAAGGACTTAAAGTACAAGGTTGTTTTTAAAGCGTCTTCATAGGGTATTAAGTAGTACTGTAATTCATGACTGTTAAAAATACTTTCTGTGCTGTAAGGAAATCTCACAGTACCACTGAATTATGTTCCTCAACTGTCTCAGCCACGAACGATGCTAGCTTCTTTTTTTTTTTTTTTAATTTTATTTTATTTTATTTTTTATCGTGCATTATTCACTAGTATTTATGTGCTCTTACTCTGTATAGTTCAGACTGTTATTTTGTAGCCATGGCTGACACGATATATCAGTAACTAAAAAAAAAAAAAGAGAGAAAAGATGAAGACCACCCCCCTCCCCCCGAGCTGGAACTGTGCTCATTGCTGTTTTCATATGATGAAAAAAAAAATCCATTAAAAAAAACAAAACAAAACAAACAAAAAAAACCAACCCGATGTGATCATTAATTGTAAAACGCTTTGTAAAATTCACATTTACAAAATAATAAAGTAAATTACAATTAAAAGGTTTCCTTTGCTCTGTTCTCTGTCTTTCTGGGTAGTGTTAGCAGGGGGTTGTTAATAGATGCTGAAGGGGCTCTGATGGCTCAGGTTACACTTCAAGGTATGAAACACCCCCCAGATTTGGCCAATTGAAAGGTTTTACCCAAATTTTGGGGGTTTGGGGTTCCCTGCACTGCCATGGGCTCTCCCCCCACCTCACCTGATGTGGTTTGAACATCTTTTGGCTTTTTTACCTGGACACATCACACACTCCCTCCCTCCCTCCACACTTACTGCTTACAAAACCTAATACTTGTTATTATGATCATCATTTAAAACTGAATTTGCAGCACTCCCAGATCAGTCTGGGGCTTTGCCAGAGAGTGAGGCTGGGACCAGAGGATGCTCCGAGCAGCGTCCAGCACTCCTGGCTCTGCCCAGGATGGGGCTGGCATAGGGGTTGTGTTGGCTTCAGGATGAGGAGAGGGAAAAGATTTCAAAGCCAGAGAGGCTGGGTCCCACGGAGGGCTGGGGGTGTTTGCTGTCAGGGTGGTAAATCTCCTCTCTGTAATTTTTGCCTTTTTTTTTTTTCACCCCCCCCCCCTCAACCCAATTGGCCATAAAATTGCTGAGAAGCTGCAATTTCCTCAGCTTAGCAAAATAGAAGTGCCCAAAACCACTTGCATTTGGGGTTTCATTTAATCTCATCTCGCTGAAAAGAAAAAAATAAAAAAACCACAGAACTTGGATGCTTCGCGCACGGCGCATTCCGCCGCGTTATATAAACCATTTCAAACTGATTTATTCTAAATGAGTTGTTATAATCAGAATTTTCCTTATGAGCAGCTTTCTTGCAAACGTCAGTGTTTCAGGGAGGGGAAGAAAGAAAAAAAAAACAACAAAAAAACCAACCAACCCCAACCCCATCGTACGCCCGCTCCAATATTTCAAACTGATTACTTCTAAACACCAGCGCTAAAATTAGGTCTTTGGTGTGTGGTATTGTCAGAGTGGGTGTATTATGATCTGCAGAGAGTATAAAAAGATAAATGAGTTATTTAACCAAGTAAACGACGTTGCTGTAGAAATGTGCTGAGGGAAAATGCGCAGGGAGGGGGGTTGGCTCACGCCGGCTGGGCCCCGGGATTGCGGCAGCAGGCGTTGGGGGGGATGATGAGAAGGGGGTTTTCTTTGCATTAATGTTATTATTTTTATTGCTATTGTTATGAAACTGCTGGTTTCCCCCCTGCCTGGGGTGGGGTTGTGATTTCGGCAGTGCCAAAATGAGAGGGAGGTGGCTGAGAGAGGTGATGGGGCACTCATGGGTGCGCTCCTCCCCAGGGCATCAAAAATGACTGGTTATTGGGGTATTCTTAGGATTTAACCTGCCTTCATTTCCTTGGGATCTGCTCCAGAGGGAGAGATGTTGGAGCACTGCACCTGCAGGAACTCCCTGAATCTGGTTCTTCATTTCCACCCACACATTTGAGTGTTACAGGTGCAGATTGTCCCTATTGTGAGCCTCCAGGGACAAAACTGGAGGGATACTGGGATCAGGGATCACCAGCCCAGGGGCAGAAGACTCTGACCATTGCAGGAGGTGTTGACCACTGCAGTGCTGGCCATTGCAAAAGGTGTTGGCCACTCATTGCAAGCGTTGGTCATATGCTGGACACTGCAGGCATTGGCCATTGCATGTGTTGGTCATTTCAGCCAGCAGTGGACATTGCAGAAGGTGTTGACCATTGCTGAAGGTGTTGGTCATTGTGGACATTGGCCATTTCAGGAGTTGGTCATTGCAGGTGTTGGCCATTTCAGAAATTGGCCTTTGCTGGTGGCTTTGGTCATTTCAAGTGGCTTTGGCTGCTGCAGGAGTTGGATATTGCAGGGGTCGGCTATTGAGGACATTGGCCATTGCAGGTGGCTTTGGTCATTGCAGGAGTTAACTATTGCAGGAGTTGGCCACTGCAGGTGGCTTTGACCATTACAGGTGGCTTTGGCCATTGCAGGTGGCTTTGGCCATTTCAGGGGTTGGCCACTGCAGTCCTTGGCCACTGCAGGAGATGCTGGTCCCAGCCCCTGCAGCCGGGGATGCCGGCAAAGGGAACAAGAGTGGAACCCCCATATAGGGCTGGCTCCATCCCACTCATCCCCCTTTCCCAAGGCTGCTGCCCCAAAGGGTGTGAGCCCAGGGGTGCTGGAGGTGCCACCGCTCCGTGTGGGGAAGTGGGAGATTGATGTCAGGCAGGCCCAGAGCAGCTGCCATAAATCACAGCCCTGCGCCGGCGGCTCCGGAGCGCTCCAGGGCTGCTCTTATTTATATGCGTCTTTTGCACAGAGCCGTTTTATAATCGACTGTGGAGCGGCACTCCAGCGCCAGCCACGGCTCAGATGGATCGTGCAGGACACAAAATACAAATAAAGGGTGAGGAGTAGGGAACTGCATCATTCCTGCCGTGCCCGCCACGCTCCGCAGGATTCACGGTGCCGCCAGCACATCCATCAGCTCCGGGCAGGGCTGCAGGGGGAGATTGGGGGGTTATTGTAGGGTAGCTTAAGGGTAATAATGATAGGAATGATAATTCCATGGTGAAGGGATGGCAGGGATGGGTTGGAGTGACGGCCACAGAAGTGGCACGGTGACAATGCAGACACTCAGACAGGAATGATGCCACCTGCATGGGCGTAATGAGGGGTTGCTCAGGTGAGCCAGGAACTGGATTTTTGGCTGTTTGTGCCGAGGCTGGGATGAGGCAGAGTTGGTGTTTTGGTACCCAAATCCCTCATGGGGGGTGTGGTCCTTGCCAGGTGCGGGCAGGGCCCTGTGGGACCAAACCTCATCCCTCTGGGGCTCCGGGAGAGGAATTAGATCAGTCCAATTCAGTGGCAGGACAAAAAGGAGGGGGGAAAAAGGCAGAAATGCCAAGCCACAAACCAAGGCAGATAAATCCAGGAGGGCAATGTAATCTCACTCACCGGGCCTCACCAGAAGTTACAATACATAAATTATTGCACCTAAAAGCATCTCTAATTTCAGTTGTGAGTGATTCACCAGGACAGAGCAGGCTGCCCTCTGCATCTCCCCATTTGATTAGACATTTGTACCAAGGCAGAGCTCACACTTAAAATAACATTACTGGAAATGGAGATGGACAAGAGAATTCATTTGAATGGAAATCAATTTGATTAGAAAAGTAAATTACCCGCAGTCTATGAGCAGCACATTGTGGCTCGGAATAATAATAAAAATAATAATAATAATATATATAAATAAATAAATCAGTGGCAGCAAAGGATCTTAAATGTTTTTATGGACCTGCAGTGACTGAGCTGTGATCACTTCCCACATGAAAACAGGGAATCCCCCACTCCTTGTGCTGGGACATTGCCAGGCAGAGCTGTCCCATGTCCCCAGGGACCCCTGTGCCACCAGGAGCCTCTGGAGGGGACAAGCCCATTCCTGTGCCCCAAAGTGACAGTGTGGGGCAGGAATTGGGCATGGCTGAGCACGGCCAAAGGGCTGTAAATGGGTTTTTGTGGCTGGAGGTGCTCTCAGGGGGTGATTTAATTTGCCCAGGGGTGATGCTGGTCTGGACAAACCACTGGAACCAGCCTGGGTGTCACTGGTGCCATTTGGGTGACACTGGGACATTGGGACATTGGTCTGGCTGGGGGAGGACAGCAGTGTCCCTCCTTTCATGTCCACCCTCCACTGCCAAGTGTCACCACCGAGGTGACAAAGAGCCAGGGCAGGAGCCAGGGCAGGAGCCTTGGGCACTCCCTCCAGGTCCCTCCCCTGTGCCAGCTGCAGTGCAAGGAGCTGCACACTTTGCTGAGCTGTGGCACCTTCTAAATAATCAATTGGTATTTAATTCCCGTGTGATAACTGTCTTATTAAATCTAAATTTAATGTGTATTTGGGAAACCCTAATTTAAAGTGTTACTGCATGCACCATCTGGTGTGCTCTCTAAATACAAATGCAATAACATAATTCAGAATTACATCATAAAAGTAAGTTATAAGAGATTAAAATGCACAACTCTGTTCTTCAGTCAAGGCAGCTTTTATGCTTTTGCTCCTGACTTAGACACAAATCACAGCCAAAACATCCCTACCCCGATTAAGTGATTTTCTGCTGGGATTTTGGGTTTAATGGGGAGCAGCAGTGCACAGGAGGGACGCTGGAAGAGCAGGAACACTGGAAATGTGGAAGTGTTGCCCAGAGAAGCTGTGGCTGCCCCTGGAAGTGTCCAAGGCCAGGTTGGATGGGGTTTGGAGCAACCTGGGGCAGTGTAAGGTGTCCCTGCCCATGGCAGGGGTGGTGCTGGATGGGCTTTAAGGTCCCTTCCCATCCAAACCATTCTGGGTTTCCATGAAATCCTCTTCTCCCTGATGCCAGGGAGGGTCAGGGCTGGGCACAGGGAGACTCAGCGACCCACTGAGCTGCCTTTTGTTCAAAAATCAGTCAAATATAGCCCAGAGTTGGGTGCATCAATGATCTTTTATAGTGGCAGTAAATCTGGTATCTTCGCAAAACTCCCTATTTTCTCTCCACGTTGAATGAAACATGAGATCCCTTAATAGAGAGGGAAATTAAAATCTAGTTTTATTGCAGTTCCTGTAACTGGTATCTAAGCTATTAATAATCAATCCATTCTTGCTTAAAAGCCAACATTTATCACCCCAGCTGAGCTGACGGGCACTGGGGGGAAAGTACAATTGACTGCAATTACACTTTGAAAAATGTTATCTGTGCCACTGACCACTGGGGATAAATGATGAGATTCCAGTTGTTTCTTCCCTCTTCAGGTTCATCCCTCCCTAACTTTTATTACTGGGTGGTTTTGCTTCTCCTTGAGCCTCCAGGATGCCTTGAGGAAGGATCTGAGGGGAGGATCTGTGCTGACCCAAATCCAGGAGGATCTTCCTCGCCATGTCCCAGTGAGTGCAGGGCGACCCCAAACCCTTCCAGATCCAGCAGTGGGTGCAAGAGCGACCCTAAATCTCTTTTAAGAACCCCACACACAGAAGTTTATTGGTTTTCTTCTTGCCCTTTCCAAGGGGGAGGAAGAGGCTGGTGCAGGAATTGATTTCCTGGAGTTCCTGGTATTAATGAAGCCGCTGACCGCGGATCTCCTGCAGCAATATCCCACTCCCCGCCATAATTCTCCAGACTCCAAACTTTTCAAATGAGTTTTTGCAATTTAAAATTAATAATTGTTCTGTCTAGAACAAGGATAATTAAATGCCTGTTCATCCTCATTATTGTCAGCCGCGTGATTTGTTGTTTTCTCCGTAATAAAATTAACCGGTTTAACTAATGGGTGCCAAAACTTGATAATTAAAGCTGAGCAAATAATTTGCAGCAAATAATTTTACCCAGTGGGTTTGGCGGGATCCTGTGGTGGGTTTGTGGCTGATGGTGAAGGGCTGGGAGCCACTGGTGATGCCCAAACCCACACAGGGCACCCTGGGGAACCTTCTTTTCCTTACAATGGTAATTTTTTTTAATGAAAACGCCTTCATTTTTTTTCTGTCTAAGGAAGGAGGTTCCCTCCACGGGCTTTTGCTCACACCTGGAGCACGAGGCAGGTGGTTCACCAGTGTAGGCTCACCCGTGGATGAAATCCCAAAGGGAAGAGCAGCTGCTCTCAGGTAAATCCCAGTGAGGATGTGCAGGTGGCCAAAAAACAGCAATTCCTGGGGAGGAGAAGAATTAAAATAATGAGCCAACAAAAGGAGTTTGGTCAGACACAATCTTCTAACAAGAATGGACTTTGAAATGATGGTTATTAGCCAGGTTTCATTCTGGCAGCAGTTAAAGAAGCTTTCCAAGGTACTGCAATTAATTTGTAAGTTTATATTACACATTATAACGTGAGGGGCCATTAACGAGGCGGTGACATTAAATTTAATGTACTTTGTGAGTGGGACAGTTTGTCTCTCCCTCCTGGGCATATTCCCTGGATTTTTGGGGTCTGGCACTGCTGGGAGCTGCTGGAGAGATTGAGGAGGCCCTGCCAGCACCAGGGGATTGTCACTGTGGTGCCACATGGGGACTCTGGGGGACACAAAGCTTTGCCCCCCGCTCCGTGGCACGTCAGCAAGGCTGGGAGGAACACAAGGAGAATATGGAGTGTCTCATACCTATAACTTTAAATTAAAAAAGCAATGTGCTGTTTATTGGCGCTGCCGAGTGTCTCCGGAGCGGGAGGCTCATAAAGATCATATTACAGTACAAGCCATTATGCAAAGAGTTTACTATATATACATTTCTAAATGCTTCAGCAAACAGCAGCCTCCTTACGAGCAGAGCAGGATAACTGGTTCGTTTGGGGTAACAAATGATCCTTGATTTGATTTTAAATGCAATGACAGCAAAATTTATTTCTTATTTAATCACTTGCCAGAGCTGTTGAGGACGGGATGGTATTAAACTGCACAATGCAGCATATGACTACTGAATCAGTTGAAATAGGCATAAGAATATATTATGTTTATAGGATAGAAAAAGATTGTACAGCAATGCATATAACTAGAATGGGTATTTTTGTCATTTATACAGTAGCTTATATCATTATTCCTTCCCGCTTCCAATTTTTCAGTAATAAAAATACAGGGGATGTGATTCTCTTTGCATAAACCAACTTGATTCTTTATTAAATATTTTTATTAATCTGAAGTACTACAAAGCATTTGAGCAGATAAATCAGGCTCCGAATAGTCATTTCCTCTCTGCTATGGCTCTATAAAGTGGATTCATTTATGAGCGTGCACTACCCGAAAAGAAGGTTTCCATATTCATTAACATGCTCCCTCATGGCCCTGGGGGATTTTTTATCCCACTGGACCATGCAGAAGGGTCTCCAAAAGAAGCAGGTCTTGGAATTCTGCTCTGGTTTTGTGTCCAGTTTAGTGAGGAATCACCACTCAGGTACCTCAGGATGCTCAGGGTCTCTCCAGCTCTGGCTCCCCTCACCCCCAGTTTGGGGACATCAGCACTTTTGGGGTGATTTGGGGATGGATCCAGCCCCAGAACTCATCACCCCATGGGACCTGGGGATCCCTTTATGCAGCACAGGGAGAATCTGTGGACCAACCACGCCCAAACCCGCAGGACTCACTGGAGGCTTTTTGCCCCCCTAAAACACCCCTGACCTCTTGCTGCCCCTCCTCTCCCAGCACCCCACATCCTCCCACCGCACAGAACGCAGCATTTTGGGTGCGGCACCGCCCTTTTGGGCCAATCCTTCCGTGCCCAGGCGGCTCCCAGCCCTTCCCGGGGGATGCTCCCGGTGGGAGCGGCTGCGGGGGCACAGCACGTTCAGCCTCCTGCAGCTGACGAGTCACTGAGTCACCAAGGAATTAAACTTATTTAAATCCCAGCCAGGTGTGCAAACAAGTTTATCCTCCCGTAGCAGCTCGCGGGGAGTCGCGAGGGCTCCGGAAAGGTTACGTGGATGTTCGGGGCTCCTCGGGAGAGGTGACATTTAGGACATTTAGAGCCGCTTTTGGGACTCGCCGGCGCCCCCGGAGCTGCATCCGAGCCCAGGGCTGCAATTCCCTGCCCCGTGCTGGGATCAGCCTCATCCTGCCCTTCTCCCCTCCCGGCTGCTGCACCCCGGGGTTTGGCTTTGATTTCAGTTTTGCTGCAGCAGCTGTCTAACATTTGTTTGCTGTTTGGGGACGGCAATTGTGGCACTCGGCAAACGAGCAGGGACCCTCCGGAGCTGCTGCTGGCACAGCCCCACAGCCTGGCATCCCAAAATATCCCTGCTGCTCCAGGTGCCATCTCCAGGGGGATTCAGCCATCCATCCATCCATCTGCTGCCTGTGCCTGCCCTGCCGCATTCCCATTCCTGTATCCCGGCGGGGCTGGGGATGCCCGATGGCTCCAGCACGCAGGAATGAGCCACCAGCACCACCAGGACATGGATTTGCCTTCCCTCCCTCCCCTGTCCCGCTGACCACACTGTGCTGAGGTGAAACAGGGGTTTGTCCCCACAGGAAGAGCTGATTTCACGACTGGGATCAATCCAGGGCTGTTTCACCTCTCTGTGTGCCCTGGGGTTTTCTCCTTGCAGGAGCTGCTGGGGCTGCCCATAAATCCTCCCTCAGCACCGACTCTCTCACAGATGTCCCAGGACACGGATTTTTTCCTCCAGTTTTAGTGCCGGTGTAGAGCTAAATTATGATCATTGTCAGCATTAGCAAAAACCTCCATCCCCATCCGGCCTGTAAGGCACAGCAGCGGGGCTGGGGCTGGCAGGGAGGGAGGACACGACGTGGGGCAGCTCCTTTTGCTGGGAATTCCAGGGTTTTGTGGGGCTGGGACTGGTGATTTTGCTGTGGTCGAGGCCACCAGCAGGATGGCAGGAGAGGCAGTGCGGGCACCTGCACCTCCCTCTGGAACTCGGGCTGCACGGAGACTGAAAATAGAATAAAAGTTTTCAAAACGCCTCTCAGTTGCCCCATCTCTGGGTCAGAAAAGGGAATAATCCGACACAGACCCACCGAGGGGAAGGTGAAGAGGTGTTTGAGCTCAGTGCAACCCAAAACCCGCCCGGGGAAGCACCAGGAGTTGGCACCTGAGGGGACACAGACCCAGGACACACTGACACTGGAAACGCAGAAAAGTTTCACACCTTTGCAAAAACGACGTTCAGGAAGGAAAGGAGCAGGCAGCAGCTGTAATTGAGATGGATGAAAGGGCGGCTGCCTCCCCCAAAGCTGTTCCAGGCACCAGACTTGAGAGGAATATGAAGTGCTGCTGCTCTCCAAAGATCGCCACGCTGCCCCTGAATTATTAATGAGCAGGAATGATTTCATATTTAATCTAAAGACTATTAATTACGCTGCAGAAGAGCAACACACCGTCCTGAGAGCCCCTCTCGCCAAGTGAATAATTTAGTGGTGCCCCATGTTTTACCTCAATGTCAGGGCGGGCGGGGAGACCCCTCCTGCCTGAGCAGACTGTGGTGGCCCAAAGGGTGGTGTTGAGGGCCCACCCCAACCTGTGAGCCCCCAGCTTGGGCAGAGAGGGATTATTTGGGGTCCCTTGGGCCTGGGGACATTTCTGTCCCTCCATCCCAGCCTCAGGCAGAGCCCAGCAGCAGCCCCAGCTGTGGGAACACTGAAGACAGATGTTTATTTGTCCGGGATTATTTGCTGATCACTGTTACAGTGATCCAAGATGATCATTAAAAAGTGAAATGGGCTGTTTAATAACGATGCTGGGAGCACGCAGTGTGCCTCGCATTACGAGGGTGTTTAAGCACGAGCCCAATTAAGTTCCCTCGCATCCCTACAGAATTACCCCAGTTGTGTAAACTATTAGGCAAACTCCAGGCTCCCCGTACTCACAGGCAATCCTGGAGCCTGGCACTCTGCTAGAGACCCATTTCTGTCCTGAAGCTAAATTAAAATCCTATTGTGCCAGTGCTGCTAATATTTCCTGCTCTTGTTTCCAACAATTAAATTGTGACATTCTGCCAAAACATGCGAGGAAACGAGAAAATACTCTTGATCAGCTGGAAAGAGAAGGCAAATCCTCCCAGCTGCCTCCTGCCACCCAGATGCCACGGGGACACAGGGTGACAGTCGCAGGTTAAGCAGCACCTGATGGGTGAGGCAGTGGCTGGTGGAGGTGGGGATTTGTTGAAAGGTTTTTCTTCTCAGTTCAGGGGAGGAATTTGGGAGCTGGATCCATGCAGTGCCAAAAAGGAGAACGATGATGTGCTGGGATCGTGTGGAAAGGGTTTGGGGGTGGAGGGTTACGAGGGTGGCAGTGATGGAGCAGCTTTGGTGGCACCTGGAGCCCAGCTGGGGTCACCCCACCACAGCTGCTGCTGAGGAAGGACTTGAGGGACAATTCCACAGCCCTGCTGTGTCCCCAGCACCACCAGTGGCCTGATCCTACCACCTTTCTCACACAGGTACATCCTTTTAAATATTCTCCTGAATTCTAACCCTCTTTCCCCCCTTGATCTGCTCCCCCCAGCACTCCTCAGGGAGGCACAGCTGGGTCTGTGCCCCACACCACCTGCAAACCCCCAAAGTGACCCCACAGCCCACTCAGAGTGATGTCCCCCTGCTTGGGCTGGGCTGTGGCTGCTCCTGGGCAGGAAAGAGCAGGTGGAGACCCCGAGGGTGGTGGGGACACGACAGAGGGACAAGCAGGGACTGGCATCTGCAGAGCTGTGGTGAGATCCAGTTAACTGGTGGAGGAGAAAGAGGAGGAATGGGGGAAAAAAAAAAAAAAAAAAAAGCTGTTTAAGAAAGAAATGACTGTTTGGTCATGGCTTACAAGTTGGTACTTAGAAATTCCATGAATTTTAAAATAAAGACATCGTGAGATTTGAACTTTCTTTTGAATACTCACAAACTGCAGTGCCTAATACCTTCCCTGGCCATTAAGGAGCTGTGCTGGGAAGCAGAGAGAGCTAAGTACTACACTGATAGAGCAGTTAAACACCGTAATGGAATTGTGTTTGGAGAGGCTGCAAAGCCAGGTAGAGAGCCCATACATAAACAAGGCCATTACCAGCCAGGGTAAGTGGTGATAGAATTTCATGAATATCCCCACAAAAAGCTTTGTATATTTATAACAACCTGCAGAGTCGTTTTGAACACAGTCGGGGGCCTTTCAGAGTGACTCTGGAGTTAAATTGTACAATGGATCTGTGTCCCTGCATGGGGATATCGGCTCCAGGGTGGGCAGAGGGATCCCTGACCCTGACTGGGCACCCTCCTGGGGTGCGGTGGGTCCTGAAGCAGTGCTGGCAATTTGGTGATTACTGCCCACAAACTCCTCCAGTTTCCAGCTTAAAAGACCTTTTTCAGAAAGGTTTTTAGGATGATTTTCTGTTTGCAGGGCAGGGGAAGCAGAAGGACGCTGCTTTCCCAGCTAGGATGGAAGAGGGAGCAGGAGAAGTGGCTGCTCCTCTGCTGGCCGACTGGAGAAGTCGCCAAAGGGCAAGAGACAGAAGTTTCCACGTTCTCATGAAAAGGAGAAATAAATCTGGCAGCCATCAGACCCAAAAGATCAAGATGGGGCTCTGCAGGAGCTGCACAGAGAATTCTCAGAGCCCAGCGGGGAGCAGGGGCAGAGCTGAGACCCCAAACTGGGGCTGTGGGGCACAGACTGGTCCTGCTGCTCCCCAGGGCTGCTTTGCCAATGATCCTACACCAATCCCACAGCACTCCTGGGTCAGCCTGTCCAACAGGAGCAGAACACGAGTGTGCTGCCACAGCCCCACAACCTCTCCACGAGAAACCCACGCTCTCCACCTCTGCAGCTGGAGAACAGCAAAGCAAACTCCTGAGACTATTTATCACTTCAATTTAAATAAATAGGGGCTTTAAACTTAGGAAAACTTTGCTCTGCAACTCTTGCAAAACCTGAACCCGAGTGATAGGCACGGCTCGGGCACGAGCCGTAATAAAATGCTAATTGCAATTCATAAATTACGTCGGGATGCCTGGGAATGTTGAAGCTCCTGGATGAAGTGTAGCGTTCAATTTATCCTGTGCCTGCTGCCGACAGTGCTGCCAGCCTCCTTCTTGTCCCCCTGTGTTGTTTTGTCATCTCTGTACTATCACCAATTCATCACAAAGGCAACTGAACTCGCCGATGTCCACCCACCGGGTGACTTTGTCTTCGCTACTCTATGACTTCTAAATTAAATTGTCAAAACACATTACTGAGAAAAATATCGTGAAGGGGAAGTTCTTTACCCTTTTCTCCCAGCTGAAGAGAGAGCGGGTTTGATTTGGAGAAAACATGTCTGCTTCATTATCCCTCCCGTTATCATATTTCTTCCCTGGGCAGCAGCAGGAAAAGAGTCAATACACAAGTCTTGGATGACATGATGGAGCATCCCGCAGGAGTTGTCTCGATAAATTCTGAGATTGCCCAGAAAAAGCTGGGGGGGTGTGTGTGTGTGTGTGTGTGTGTGTAATTTTCACTCTCTTTTATTCCTCCCACTCTCAGACAATTTAAAAGAGATTACGGGTTTGCTGGTGTGGATTCCCCCGAGCTGGATGTTCCCACTCTGCCAGCACTGGTTGGTTTGGAATCAGCTCCTTGGAGCTCTTGGAAGAGAAGAATTGAGCCCAGGAATGGGACTGGGGAGGGCACAGGTCCTGCTCCCACACCTCTGCTCTTTGAATCCCAGAATGGGTTGAATTGGGAGGGACCTTAAAACTCATCCCATTCCACCCCTGCCATGGGCAGGGACATCTCCCATCATCCCAGGGTGCTCCAAGCCCCGTCCAACCTGGCCTTGGACACTTCCAGGGATGGGGCAATCTGTGCCAGGGCCTCCTCATCCTCACAGAGAAGGATTCCTTTCTCAAATCCCTTCTAACTCTGCTCTCTGTCAGTCTGAAGCCATTCCCCCTTCTCCTGGCACTCCACCCCTGTGAAAAGTCTCTTTTTATATTCCTTGTTGGCTCCTTGGTATTTTGTTTCCTGCAGGAACCAACACTAATCCTGAGCTGTTTCCCTGCACTACAGGGGGTGTTTGGGTGCTGTGGGCTCTGTCCCCTCTCCCCTGGCTCTGCTGTCCCCCCAAACCTGGAGTAAGGCCCCAGGCCAAGGTTGGCTAACAGGGAAGGCTCCTGCTGCTGGATGCAACCACGGAAAAGAATTCCCCGGGGTAAGTGAAACCAGAGGAGCCTTTCCTTTCCTCGAAGCCTTTCCTCCCCCTCCTCTCATTCCCACGTTGGTCTCTGGGCGTAATGGATCAGCCATAAAAAGCAAGTAAACACATTGTGCACTCATTCTTTTGGCTTTGGACAATATCAATGTAATAGACACATATTGTTTATTTATTCTGCTGTAGAGCAAGGCAAGGAGGCAGTGCCCAATGTTTAGATGGGGTATTTTTAAATGCTCCCATTCCCCGGGCCCTTATGATGCATTAGCCATCAGTAGTCAAATTGCCTCGTATTTGCAATTTTATGGGTTCATTTTATCAAGCACACAGGAGCTGCATTCAAAGCACGGAAATAAAGTATTCCACTTCTGTTAGGCAAGCGCTGCTTCAAAGCAAGAGATGGCCAGGAAGCAGAAATCTCTTTTTTCTTTTCCCCTGCCTCTTCTCCAGATTCATCTCCAGATATTGCTGAGAGCCCCTTTATGGCTGTGGAGGGTCCTGTGCACACCAAGAGCTCCACAGCAGATTTATCCTGCTGGGAGATCACTCCCTGCTCCCTGGCTGGTTCAAAATAACTCCCAGCAAAGCCTTATCCTGGTTGTCCCCAACTCCAGGGGCTCTGAGTGGCACCTCTCCAGACTTCAGCCCCCTCCACGGAGCAGGGAAAAGTTGCAGGGAGCAAAACCAGCGGGAATCAGCAGGGAAGAGAAGTTTTCAGAGTGGATTTGGTGGCCAGGGCAGGTCGAGCATCACAAGGACTGGGGGTCACTGCATTGCCACCCTCGGGACCTGCCCTGTCCCCTCCTGCCAGCCCAGGAGCTCCAGGGCCGTGTTTTGGGGAGGGAAAATTGTGAGATTATTCCCAAAGAGAGCTGCTGCTGGAGGAGAGCTGGCAGAGCAGGAATTTGCTCCCTCTCGTGGGCTCTGGGGCTCGGGAACAGCAGAAAAGGGATTCCTTGGAATGAGAAAAGTCCTGTTTGGGCTCTGGGAGCTTCTGGTGCAGCACAGAGCAAAGGCAAAGACCCCCAGCCCTGGGCTGGGGCTCCGTGTGACAGCATTTGGCAGCCCCAAATTCACTCTGCTTTTTGATGGGATGAGGTTTTGGCTCTCCAAAGCTCTCAGCTCCCCCTCACACAACATGTTATTGCCTTTGTTGTCTCTGGGCCTAATTCCATCAGGATTTATTTATTTCTTCCAGAGCTGCTATTTAACCAACTCCACTCCCTGTGTGCAGCGTGGACACTGCAGGGCTCGCTCCCAGGGGTGGATATACCACAGATTCCTCTCATTTTCGGAACCAGAACAGCTCTATTTCATGAATCCATAAAGGCCCAGCAGCTGCAGCCCCCCCTTTTTTATTTCAAACCCCCTTTAATGCTGTATTTAACACTAAAAAAAAAAACCCACAGCATGTCAGGCTGCAGGAAAGAGTGGGAAAACAAGGCAGAGAATTTGTTGGGTGCAGAGAGAGCATGGCCAGCGCTTTCCAGAGGATTGTGTTGGGTTTTGTTGTTGTTCCCAGGCACAGGCAGATCCTGGTCCTTCCTGGGGCCGCTTTGCAGAATTCCCCATCCAACACAGCTGGGACAGATGTGACACAGCTGGGACAGATGTGTGTTGGGCAGAAACCCATACTCTCAACCTCTGCAGCTGGAAAGCCGGAGAGCCACTTCTGGAGCGAATTTATGGCTTTTAATTTAAATAAATTGGTACTTTAAACTCGTGAAAACTTTGCCCTGTAACGCTCGCTAAACCCGAACCCAAATGATTGGGCAGCTCGGGCACGAGCGGCAGGAAATAACACGGTTTGAATAACGCATTGAAAGTTTTAATAACAAAATCTAAACAGAAGTAACTCCCGCTGGCCGGGAATTGAACCCTGCGGATCAGGACGGCACCGGGCCCCGAACCGGCGGCCCGCGGGCCCCCTCTAACGGCTCACGGGGGAACGCCCGCTGTCCCCGGCCGCTCCATCCCGCCCCGCTGGGGACAGTAGCATCGCCCCGGTGCCTCCCGCTGTCCCCGCGGTGTCCGCGACCCCTCAGCCCCACCCGGGCCCCCACAGGGACCCCCCTCAGCCCCGCGGGGCGGAACTACAACTCCCGGCGTGCACCGGGCGGCGCCGCAGTCCCAGCGCGCACCGGGCGGGGCAGAGAAACCGCGATCCCACAATGCACCGGAGCAAGTCCATGTTAACTGCGGCGCAGAGGAGCCGTTGATAAACGGTCTTAAACGTCATTAAACGCCATTAAGTGTCGTTAATAGTTTATTGAGGGTTTATTAAAGGTTCATTAAAGATTGAAAATCTCAACTGCCCGCCCAGGGGCGTGAAGGGGGTGGGTTTCCTACGCCTTCACTTCCGGAGGAGCCCGCCGGGGTAGAACTACATCTCCCAGCATGCCCCGCCGGTGCCCAGCATTTCCGTTTCCGACCGCGGCGGGAGCGCCGCCGTGTCCCCGGAGGGACGGCGGGGCCCGGGCGGTGACACCGGCGGTGACAGCGGGCAGGGCCGGGCCGGGCACAGCCACCGCCGCGCTCCCCGCGCCGCCCGGGCCGGGCCGCCGCTCCCCCGGGCCGGGCGGGGTCACCTTCATGGGCGGGCGGGAGCTGCCCGGGGCCTGCTGAGGCGGCGGCGGCGGGGGCGGAGCGCCGGCACCGGGACCGGGGGCGATGTTCGTGCAGGAGGAGAAGATCTTTGCGGGGAAGGTGCTGAGGCTCCATGTGTGCACCATGGAGGGCGCCGAGTGGCTGGAGGAGGTGCCCGAGGACACCACGGTGGAGAAGCTCAAGGAGCGGTGCCTGAAGCACGTAAGGAGCGGGGACCGGGACCGGGCTGAGCCTCCGGGAACGCCCAAAACTCTGCGGGGCTGGGGCTGGAAACCGTCAGGGACCGAGGGAACGACCCGAATTAACAGTCCGGGGGAAGGGAGAACTGTCCCGTGAGGAAAACTGATTTTTCCAACGCCCTGTAAATGGCTTTAATAAGGAAATCAGGGGGGAAATCAGCTCAGGTGAAGAGGTGTCTTTGTGTCCTGGTGTGCTCTGTCTGCTTCCCTCCCCGAATTACATGAAACTGCTCCATATGGAAATAAAACTCCCTTTTGGAGAGTTTTGTGTGTTGGTGAAGGAGGATTTGGGCAGAAATCCCTTGGTAACGTTTGGTTACAGAGTGTGGGGTGTGTTCTGCAGCGGTGTCAGGGATCCCCAGCTCCTGCCCGTGCTCTGGGAGCTGCTGGCTGTGAGTTGGGTTCCAGCCTGGTTTGTTTCTGTGTCTGAACAAAGAAGGCAGGCAGGAACTGAGGAGGAGAAATCACCTGTTTTGTTAAAACCTTCATGCAGCCTCACCCTGTGCTGGCACTGGAACAACTGAGGTGTGTTTGGGGGAGATAAAACCTCTTCTAACACTTTCCCTGTGCTTTAAACAACAAGATCTTGATGGAGGTGGTCAGAGGCTCGCTGTGTGGAAGGGGAAACGTGCCCAAAGCAGGGCCCAGGCTGTGGGAGCAGAGCAGAACACACTCTGGGGTGTCAGAGCTCTGGTGCTCTCAGCCCCGGGAGGGTTTGGGAGCCCGGGCACAGCTGGGATTTGCTGTCCTGAGTGACAGCAGCGAGTGACCCGTGGCCAGGGGCCTGGGGCCAGCACAGCCCAGCCTGGCAGCTGCTCTCCTGACCTGCTGCATTTCTTCCCGAGGGACTGGGACTCTGGAGCCCCAACTCCTCCCTCTGGGAGCACAGCTCACTAAAACACCTTTAATGGTGACTTTAAAGTCTTGCAAAGACTTTTTTTTTTTTTGCATCAAACCTGCTAATAGGAGAAGATTCCTGTGATTTGTTAACCCTTAACTCCCGTTTGAAAGGTTAAAGGTTTTATTTCCTGGATGAAATAAAGGTGCCCAGGAACCCTTCCAGTACAGGAACAGGGAGACAGGGATGGGGTTTTACAGGATGAGGGATAATGGCTTCACATTGACAAAGAGCAGGTTTAGAGACAATTTGATAGCTCAGGGTGATATTTGATTTCAATCTCTGCTGCTTTGTGCAAAAATCCATCCTGGGGTGGATTTCCATAACCATAATGGATGATAAATAGTTTATGGAGGGGGAAAATAGACCTGGAAGAATCATGGCTCCTGCTCATGGACTGAATCTTGATAACACCTTGAGATAATCTCTGCAGGCACCTTTTCCAAGAGACTGATGATTATGTTCCCAAAAGTCTCTGAAGTCATTCTTTCAGGAAGCAGATGGACAGGCTTGTGACAGGCTGCAGCTGGGGAAGTGGCCACTTTTCCCTCCATAACCTTCAAATACTGGCTGATCTCTGAAGTGCCACTCTTGATGTCTTTATTTCCCCCAAATTTGATGTTTTGGGGTCTTTAGTTAGACCAAGAAATAAACCTCTCCCATTGGTTTTTCCCCTTACCTGAAACATTTGTTTAAAGAGATGGTTTAAACCACCCAAGTTTAATAGGAGGGAGTTTCAGGGCTATTTTCAAATGTTTCTGTTATTAAAACAAAACAAAACAAAACAAAACAAAACAAAACAAAACAAAACAAAAAAAAAAAAAAAAAAAAAGCTTTTTTTATTTTAAAACAAACAAAGCCTTGTGGTTTACCAGGGTTCCAAGCTTTGCAAGAGGTGTTTGGCATCACCAGGGCTTAGGATTTCAGCAGTTGCTCGGGCACCTGTGACAAATGTTTGTCCCCTGCTGGGCAGAGCAGCCTGCTGGGAACTCCAGAATTAAAAAGAAAAGGTGAGAATGAGTAAAGGCACTGCTAGTCAGCTGGTTTTTTCTATCTGCAAGGCATTTAAAATGTGAAGATAAGGCAAGTGTTTCACTCAGCAGCCTCTTTGGTGTCTGTAGTACCCCATTATTCTCTGCACTTGTTATTAAAGTGGGAGGAAGAACAGGGAAATAAGAATTGGTATCCACAGAACTTTAAGGTTTTTTGCTTAAACTTCTATCTGATTGGTTTTATAATCAATTACTGCCCACATTTATTATGTGGTTGTCCCCACATACTCTTTTATATGGAAATGGAAATAGGGCTGTGTGTCCACCCCAAACACCCCTCTGAGCTGCCCTTTCCAGCTCCTCTTTCCCTCAGGATGTGGAACAGGAATGTTCTGAGCTTGCAGAGATGTTCCACTGCTGTCCCCAGGCGTTTTGGGCACCTTATCAGATCCATTACAGGAGGTGCTCCCAGCTGCTAATGTGTTCTTTGGCCTCGGTTCAGCACTTCATGAGCTGGAAGGTTCCTGAGAAGCTCCTGTTAGACAGAGCAGGGCTCAGATATCCTCACCTCAATCTCACTGAGGCATCAGAAACAAACTCAGAGGTTCAGGTGAGGGGCTAGAATCTGTGTTGGAAGCAAGAGTGTTTTGTTTGGACAGAGAGCAGAGAGCTGAGCTTTGCATCAGCTGCAGTCAGCAGAAAGGTGATGAGGGGCTGAAAAGACTCCTTTGCAGGAGGCTGGTGATGAGCAGCACTAAATGCTCCACCAAAATTAGGGATTTCAGTGGGATTTCTGGGATTTCAGAGCCATTCCTGAGAAGCTCCTGTTAGACAGAGCAGGGCTCAGACTGTCTCACCTCAATCTCACTGAGGCATCAGAACCAAATCCAAAGGTTCAGGTGAGGGGCTGGAATCTGTGTTGGAAATGAGTGTTTTGTTTGGACAGACAGCAGGGAGCTGAGTTTTCCATCAGCTGCAGTGAGCAGGAAAGGTGAAGAGGAACTAAAAAGACTCCTTTGCAGGAGGCTGGTGATGAGCAGCTCTAAATGCTCCACCAAAATTAGGGATTTCAGTGGGATTTCTGGGATTTCAGAGCCATTCCTGAGAAGCTCCTGTTAGACAGAGCAGGGCTCAGATATCCTCACCTCAATCTCACTGAGGCATCAGAACCAAACACAGAGGTTCAGGTGAGGGGCTGGAATTTGTGTTGGAAACGAGTGTTTTGTTTGGGCAAACAGCAGAGAGCTGAGCTTTCCATCAGTTGCAGTGAGCAGGAAAGGTGATGAGGGGCTGAAAAGGCTCCTTTGCAGGAGCTGGTGATGAGCAGCACTAAATGCTCCACCAAAATTAGGGATTTCAGTGGGATTTCTGGCAGTGGCTCTGTTGCACAAAAGGTGAACACTCTCCTCTGCAGACATGATGGAAGTGGCTTGGTAGAAACATTTAGAAGTGTTATTAAAAGGTGTTTGCTGTGAGCAGAGCAGGCGAGGTCAGTATGAAGTGTCGTGTTTTGTGGTGAGAACAGCAGCAGCAATTTCAGGTTGTTATTTCTAATTTTGCCTTGCTGGAATTGCGAGCACTTTGCTTTCTTTTTTGCACTCAAACAAATTAGAAGCCTCTAGATGCACTGATGGAATAATGTTCCTGAAATCTTTCACTGAGCATCTGGAGCCACTCTGGTGTGAGGAGGAGGCAGCTCAAGGCCTGTGTGAGCACTCTTTTTTTAGGATTTGAACTGATTTCCTGGTGAATTAATTGACATGCAGTTTGGAATTGCAATAAGGGAATGAGCACAAAAAAAAAAAAAAAATCCATTGTATTCTGATTATTTATGGTTGGGAGGAAAAGCTGTGAATGGAACTTTAGTTCAGCCCTTTCAGCAGGAACCCAGGTTAGGGCTCCAGCAGCCAAATCTGTTTATTTCAGCCTGAAACAGGGTGCAGAAACTGTCCAGTTTAAGGTCAGATAAACCAAAATCACTGCTGGCAGTGCCTTGTTTACTCTGAGAGTAAATAATAATTATGAGGTGAAGCAGGGAGTGTCCTGTTTGGACACTCCAAATGAGAACATGCATCATTCCAGCCTTACTTCCTGTAAAGCACTGCTGCTCTTGGTGGATTTGCATTTTTCCTTTGTGAAACCAATTGCTGCTCACCAGGAATGAGGGACCAGATCAGAATTACCATAGCAGTGGATCCTGGAGCATCCTTGCTCTGCTCCAAATCTCCAACACTTCCAGAATTTAGTGTGAGAGAGATGTCCTGAGAAAGCAGAAATCCACTCACACAGGCACAAATCAAACCTCATATTCTTTAACAAAATGCTTTATGTGCGCTGACCTCTGGCTTAAGCTCTTGAGAAGCCAGGAAATGATGCACAGTTTGTATGTGGAGAATCCTGAGAGCCAAGTGGTTCACGAGGAGCCTCATTTCTCCCTTCTGATCCGCAGTATTTATTGTCTCCTGCAGTGTGTTCCTGGCAGCTTGGAGGATCCCAAAACTGTGACACATCATAAGCTGATCCATGCTACTTCTGAGAAGGTGCTGACAGACACCAAAACAGTGTTGGAGGAGAACATTCAGGACAGAGGTGAGTTTGTCTGGGTTTGAGATTGTCAAGCAGGAGCTCAGGTTTCATCTGGGAGATTCAAAACATTTTGAAGATTTTTCTCTCTGCTTTGACATTGGAAGCTAAATAAATGGAACTAACACAAAATTCACCTGCAGGAGCAGTTGAATTGGAGGGGTATCTTGCAGGAGGTGCCCTCCCAGCCCCTCTAACCCCTGGCAATGTCCTTCTCTCACAGATGTGTTGCTGCTGGTCAAGAAGCGAGCGCCGATGCTGCTCCCCAAGATGGCAGATGTGGTTGCAGAGGAGAAGGTGAGTCTGAAGCACTTTGGATTAACTGATTTATTGATGGGATGTGGAAGGGTTAATGTGATGTACTCTCTTTGGAGAGGCAGATGCTGCCAGTTAAATTCTACAGGAATTGCTTCCTATTTCTTCCACACTTAGAGGAGGCTGATTTTGCATTTTTAGCTGTCATTCTGTGAACATTTGCCTTAAAATAAGACACACAGATACACTCTGTGAAAATGTTATAGATTTGATCTTTGAACAAATGTCTAACAACTAAAATACAGTTCAGCAAATGCCTTAGTTTGTTAGAAAACCCAAAGAAATATGTTGTCTTGCTGTCAGGTTGTGTTCTGCCTTTAGCTGTGTGTGGCTTGTCACCCTGTAACCAGCTTCTAGAGCTGGAATGTTGCCCCTCACTGTTTTATTTTGTTTTATTGGAGTCGTTCCTGAGGGTCAGGATGGTGTTTATGCACGTTGATGTATCACATAAACTCAGAGGCCTCCAAGTTCTCTGGGATACATCACTGTCCCTCTTTATGCTGGAATTTCCCTGCATGTTTGGATGTAAGGACTGAAGGTGGGGCAGCCCAACAGGCCCAGCTGAGCTCTGTAATTGCAGGGTGACCCTGGAGCTGTTAATCCATGACATTACAAGTGACAGTAAGTGGGGAGGGAAATGAAACTCTGTGCTGTGTTCTCTGTGGCTAATGGGTTATGAAACCTGCTCCTGTTCCCTTTCCTGCAGAGGAAGCAGGAGCAGAAGGCTCCTGACAAGGATGCCATCCTCAAAGCCACTGCCAACCTGCCTGCCCGCAGCGCCGACCGCACCGTCACCCACCACAACATGAGGGATGTAAGTCCTGCGTCTGCTTTAACTCACCAACATCCAAACAGACTGCTTGATGTTTATGTGCTAAGTGTTCTCTGAATGCAGTTCTCTTTTCTCTACAACAGAAATTCAGATGTCTGTAATGTGTGTTAAGTAGTTTAAGGTTTAGACAGAGCTCATGGTATTTAGTGACCATAAAATATCGTCCTAAATTATGATTTAAAGTGGTTTTTTTGTGCTTGGAAAAAGCCTCAGAGCATATTCAAGATCTGGCAAATGTGAAGTTATGGGGTTTTATCTCTTCAGTCTTAAATAATTTAGGAGTTTCCTGGGGTTTATTTCCTTTCCTTGACCACTGTCCTTGGGGTGTGGCATAAATAAAACGACATTTCTGCCCAGGAGCTTTTGCTTCCTTGTAACACTTCACGGGAAGGTGTCAGACCTCCTGAGAGACTAAACAATGAAAATAAAGCCCTAATAAAGCAACTTTGTGTACAGAGGGCCAGGCTGCTGCTGTGTTACTAACAATAGATACATTAAGATTCACTGATGGCTGGTAACTTCATGTCTAAATACTTTGACAGTTTCCTTTCTTGCAGTTCCAGACAGAGCTCCGGAAGATTTTAGTGTCTCTCATAGAAGTTGCACAGAAATTGCTAGCACTGAACCCTGATGCAGTTGAACTATTTAAGAAGGCAAATGGTATGAACATAACTTTAATTCCTAGTTCAATCCTGGGAATTTGTTTTAGGAGTGTAGGAATGGGCTCAGAGTGAAGTTCAGGCACTGATGTGGCAGCAAAGCTGCTGAAAACTTTGTGGCAAAAATTTCACCTTGTGGATAAAAGTCATGGATATAAAAGGTCCCTTTGGGATGGGTGAGAAGTTCCATTTAAAAATTATTAGTAGGGGTGGTAAGGAATAGCTGAAAATTCACAAGGATGTAGTAAAATGAGGAGAAATGGTGGCTGTTGGTCGGGTTGGTGGGAAATGCTACAGCCAAATCCAGCCTAATTTCTAGAGAAGTGCTTAATAGGCCTTCAGTGAATCTCATATATTTAACTGTGTGGGAACCCCATAGTCATGTGAGAGTTAGTGGCCTTTTGTTTGAGATCTTGAACACATCTGGACAAAGTCTTTGTCCTGGAAGAATCAATCTGAGCTGGAGCGAGCTGAGTGCAGCAAATTACATGATGAGGTGGCAAACTGGGGGCAGAAACAAAAGGAGGGATGGGAGAGAGAATGGGGGTTGAACTTAACACATGCCATTCCATTGACAGAGGGGTTTATGTGAGCTGTGTTTTGTTTGTGTGTGTGCAGCCATGCTGGATGAGGATGAGGAGGACAGGGTGGACGAGATCGCGCTGCGCCAGCTCACCGAGATGGGCTTCCCTGAGAGCAGAGCTGTCAAAGCCCTCCGCCTGAACCAGTGAGTGTTCCAGTCCCTGCCTGCCACTCATTGCTCCTGCTTTAACACACATTCACAGCTTTTTTGTCTCCTTTTATGGGTCACCTCAGTCGAGGTTGGAGAAGGAGCTCCAGGAAGTGCTGCCTCAGGCACAGTGCAGGTGGCTCAGGGAAGGGGGATCAGGGCTGGATGTGTTCTGCAACGTCTGTGGGTCACAGGACTGCCACTGCTTCCAAGTATAAAACTCACTTTCTCTTCAGCTTTCAAAGTCAGATTTTACAGAGGAAAGGGCAAACTTAGCCCATCCACACTGGCCTTTCTGCTGTAGAAATATACTTTGTGCTGATCTTTAAAAAATTCCAAGAATATTGTGAAGTCCAGAGAGCAGCTGCAGTAAAATAGGAGATTATGTAGTTCTTCTCATGTCCCAAGAGCAGCCAGCTGTACTGCCTCACTCCTCAGAGGGGTTTGTTAGGCCATTCTTGGTGATAGAGTCCACAACATATTCCAGTCACACTTTTCCAGTACTTCAGGAAGACTTTCTTGCTGTCCTGCAGCTTCATGTTGTAACAGAAAAGCCAAATAGGCAAAGGCTTTCCCTTCCATGAATATGCAATAATTCCTGTGTGCCAAATGGAATTACTGGGAGGATTACTGCAATTACTGCAATTCCTTGCACTGTTATCTTTGCTTTTCCCTTTTTACCTGTTGGGAAGAGGTGTTTGGGAACTCAGAGAATCCCTTAGCTGGAGCAGTTACACTGCACAGCAAGTGGTGGTGTCACACCATGGTGTTCTACTCCCTCTCCCTGAGGAACAGAGCCCTTGGCACTTGAGATGTGGCCCAAGTGCAAATTGGAACATGCTTTGTTGGCAGTTCTGTCCACACTTGCAAACAGCCAGTGCTTCTTTGAGGAAAAAAGCAGATGCTGCAGACAGTGAGGTGACTCCCTCAGAAATGCCTTTTAAAATCTGGGTTGCATGTCCGAGCTGGACTGGGAGCCTCTCTTTTCCCAGATTCAGAGACAGTTGTGGATGCCCAGAGAACTGAGGTGCTCTGAGATTCGCTCCAAAACTTTATTTATGGGTTTTCAGGTACTAATTAACCTGGAGGTGCATCCACCACAGGAATAAAGGAAATGAGAATAAGTGAAAGCACGTGGAGCTCTGGTGTCACATCATGGCACTGTTCCCTGTGTTTTCCAGCATGTCGGTGACCCAGGCCATGGAGTGGTTGATAGAACACGCCGATGACCCTTCTGTGGATGCTCCTCTGCCAGGTCAGGCTCCTGCAGAAGCCCCAGCTGAAGGTGCTGCCTCGTCTGCTGAGGCAGCTGCAGGTCCCAGCTCAGAGGAGGGCGGGGAGGAGGCCAAGGATGAGCTGACGGAAATCTTCAAGAAGATCCGGAGGAAAAGAGAGTTTCGTCCAGACCCACGGGTGGGTGCTGCTTATCCCCCGGGGAGCTGATGGGACTGGGAGGGGATTCGTGGGCACCATGAAACCCAAATAAATGTTTAGTTAATAAATGAAATGGGACCTCTGAGTAGATGGGTATTGTGCTGCTGGCTTGGCAGTATTTCAGTGGAGGTGTTTAAATTCAGGGATTTTACCTCAGGAATGCACTAGTGTCTGGGATAGCAGGATCTTCATGAAAGGCACTGTTACTTCTGCACCTGGAAACTCTCTGAGGAGACTTAAGTGAGCTCCAGACCCCTGGCATTGCTTTTTCATTGCAGCCTGGGAAGGAAGGGTGGCAGGACAGGAGTAGATCCTTTGGCTGTAGAAAAGGTTGGATGAGGCTCAGAAAACCCTGGACTAGTGCAAAGCATCTCTGCTCCTGGCTGGAAGTTGGAACTGGATGATCTCTAAGGTCCCTTCCAACCCAAACCATTCCATGATTCTATGGAAAGGCCAGGAGAACATTATTGTTTTAGAGAACAAGGAAAGGTACCACCAGCAGATTGAAATCTTACAGCACGGACAGAGGCTGCCCTTTTTGCACAACACAACAATACCTGCAGTGGGAATGTGTTGTTCTCCCACTGGGAACACACCAGGAGGGTCTCTGTGACATCTGGCACCTTGGGATAACAACTGGCTGTTCTGACATTTGGGTTAAGAGCTGAAAATGCATTTGGTGGCCTCGGTACAATTTCTAAACAATGAAACATTCTTGTACCATTATCTGAGTATGTTTGTCTGAATACATCACACTCACCAGCAGTGTAATAAATCTGGAAGTGAAATTAAATGGGGTGAATAGAACCACAAATGCACATCAAGGCTGGTCTGCCAGTGAGATATGAACAAGAGCTTTGTGACAGGAGTTCCAATATGAGGGTTTTTTCCCTCATTTTCCTTCTGTTTTTTTACCCCAGGTACACTTGCTCTTTGCCTTGCATTCAGCTTCCAGTGTTGAGGGTAGGAACTACCTCCACTCCTAAGATTTTTTTTCTTCTTCCATAATAAAGACACTTGATATAGAATTTTTGAAAACTGTCAATAAAATTACTGAGTGCTCTGCATATGGAAATAATGAGAGGGTTCCACCACACATAAAGCTTTGCATGGAAGGTGAAGGGATCTGATTGTTCCCATTTCTGTTGTAAATGTAACATTTATGGAGCTGTGGGGTTCTTCTCTAGGCTGTCATTGCCCTGATGGAGATGGGATTTGATGAAAAGGAGGTGGTGGATGCACTCAGAGTGAACAACAACCAGCAAAACGCAGCCGTGAGTACAATGAGTACAACATTCCTGCTCCAAGGGTCTGTCCCACTGGTGCTTGTCATCCTTCAACTGGATCATGTTCTAATCTGTCATAAAGAAAACTCCTCCTGAAGATTCAGGAGCACAAATTCTCCTCCTTGAAATTGGATACACAACTGGAATGACTACAAAGGGTTTGGACTCCTCAGGGGAGCTCGGGGTCTGTGTGGCTGAGGCTGGGTTTTCAAAAAGCTTTTGAGAAACTCCCTCAGCACAGTCTGCAAAATAGATTGTCCTGTCATGAGGAAAGAGAAGGTGTTCCCAAGGATAGGGACTGGTTTAGGACAGGAATAAATGATCCAGGATAGATTCAAGCCATGCAGTGTGTAAACTACCATTTAGCAGCAATGCTTCCACAGTTTCTGGAATCAGAGAACAGGAAGTTTTTCCAAGATTGATTAGTCCCCTGCTATAAATTAAGGAAAATTTTGTGGACACAGCTGGCAGCCAGGGAATCCTCTCTTCAGTATCCAGTGTTGGAGAGAGGATATTGGGTTGGATGGTACAAATGAATGTGTGAAAGGAAATGTACAGCTCAGGCTTTAACTGGGAGAGGGAAAAGTATTTTTAAAATGCTACATTAGCAAAACTTTTGAGTAGAGACACTTTGGTTCTAATGAAATCTGATGTTCATGCTGATTTCTTTCAGTGTGAGTGGCTGCTGGGAGACAGAAAACCTTCTCCAGAGGACTTAGATAAGGGCATTGACACCAACAGCCCTCTCTTCCAAGCCATCTTAGAAAACCCAGTGGTACAATTAGGGCTCACCAACCCTAAAACTCTACTAGGTAAGTCCTGTGTGGGTTCCTGCTGGATTTGCCAGGAAATCAAAGCAGAGATGATGATGGCAGCCCCCTTTGGGGGATTAAGGCAGCTCTGGAGCCTTTTCCTCACTTGCAGCAGCTCTGCTGTTTGTTTGCTTCATCCTGCAGCTCAGCTGAAGCCAGAGCAGGCCTTGGGGCTGTCCCAGGAGGGACTCTAATTCCCCAGGATTACACTTGCTGAACTCAGACCTTTAATAGCTGCTGGCTGCAATGCTTTTGTGGATTTAGGAGACCTTTTGTGTGCTCCCTTTGGCCACGGGGGGAAAAATCAGGAATGTCTGTCTAGAACTCTGATTATTTCACAGAGAAAACAAGGCTGTCTCCTGCTGTGCAGCTCCCTGTGTGTGGGGCCTGATCACTGAGACAGAAGGGAGCTTGTGGAAAGGTATCCAAACAAGAAGGCTGAGCTCAGGCTTTGCCTGTCAAAATGGGGATAAAATGGGAAAACACCCTTCCCCTTGCTTGGGTTTGAGCTCTGTGGTAAAGTCTGTGTGCTCAGGGGCAGAAAGGCTGTGGGCACAGCATGTGCCCAGCTGAGGAGCCTGACAGAGCCTCAAATCCCTGAGGAATTGCTCTTTTTGGCAACACAGAACAATGACTGGCTCTGTCATGTGGATATAAAAAGTTTTGCGTTTGATCTTTGGCTTCAAAACTTATTGGGAGCAGTGCTTTTAAATAAAGGCTGTGTGCACAGCTCATTCAAGAGAGGCCTTTAAAAATACTACTTTAAATGTAATTACGAGAGTTTGCAAGTCTTTAAATAATTCAAGAGCAGAACCTTCCCACTCTTGATTTCTGAACAAATGGTCTCTTCATTTCCAACAGGGGTTCCACACTGCAGCTCAGAATATAAATAGAAAATGAAATGCCATTATAGGAGCTTGTGGAGCTTGGATGAACATCAGAGAATATATTCCTGATGATACATCTGCAAATTGCTTATGTCACAGGATTTAATAATGAGGGTTTGCATTTAATGAATTCCTTACAGAATATCGATAAATCTTTAGTTTTAAGCTTGTGAGTCTGTGTAAAAGAAAATAGTTCAAGTGCTGAAAGGGGAGATCTGGATTTTATTTTGGGCTTTCCTGGAGGCAAGTTGCATGACCTTGAGCAAGGTATTAATGAGGAGCCTTTCAGAGGTGCTGGGCACTTCCAGCTCCCATTAATGGCACTTGAGCTTTGTGCACTGACACTCCTGGGAAAATTAACCCTGACCTTGGGCCAGGCTCTTACAACACTGACATTTTGGTGACTGTGCAGCTGCTTTTTTTGTCCCATTCTGTGATGACTGGCTCCAAACGTCCAGGAGTCCAGCTCAGTGGCTGTCAAAGGGCTTAGATCAGTGCCTGGCCCATTCCTGTGCCAGATTTGCAGCTCAGCTCTTGCTGTCTGGTTCCTTCAGCATGAGTAGAAGAGTCGAAACTAGAAACAGTAAAAGAAAACAACAAAAAGGCAAACAAACAGCAAAGCTCATTGTAAAGACAGAATATTAATTAAATATTTGGACCACTGTTCCTGCTCAGAAATGGAGGTAATTTTTCTGCACACCCAACCTTTCCCCTTCTGCCTCCCTGACATCCCTCTCCAGACACCAGGAAGGAGGAACAGGATGCTGCTGCTTCCCTGGTGGCTTCAGGAGCCTCCATTAAAATATAAAATTGCAGAGATTTGGAGGCTTAAGGGGCTGCGCTTGTGCTGGCTCTGTGCAGCCTTTGGCACATCTGCTGCTGCTTCTGCTGGCTTGATTTCCTCTCCAGAGGATCCAAAGGACAGCACAGGGAACAGGCAAAGGGTGACTGGGCTTTCCATGAACTGTCAGGAAAAAAAAAAGGAGATTGGTGCAAGAAATCCAGGCTGGGATATGGGAACAGCTTTGATCAGAAGAGTGGGAGCTGCAGGAGAGGGTCCAGGAATGGATAAATGTTGTGCCATGATCCTGGAGACTGAGGCCTGGACACATTTGTTAAGGCTTTACTTTTTCAACCCCACGTCCTTGAGGTTTTGTGGGCTGGCCTGTAATCCAGGCTGAGTATTTAATCATTGTCTGCAGTGAATTTAGTGCTGAGAAAAGAGGAAAGCACAGAGCCTGTGGCATCATCCCAGGCTGTGGACCCTTGGGAATGCACAACGTGCATCCCCACCATTTCTGGGCACTCCCTTTGAGCTGCAGCTATTTCCCACTATCCTGAAACCTCCCAAACATTGAAGGACTAACACTTTCAATCCCTATTTCTTGGCAGCCTTCGAGGATATGCTTGAAAACCCCTTGAACAGCACTCAGTGGATGAACGATCCCGAAACGGGGCCAGTGATGTTACAGATCTCCCGAATCTTCCAGACGCTGAATCGCACGTAGAGAGGGAACTGCCAGTGCACTGTGCCACTTCCCCCTGCCCCTCACTCCCTCTCCACCTCCACTCGAGGGTGCCTGGATGGTTGGGAAGGGGTGGAAGGAAGGGAGGGAGGGAAGGGGGGAGATCCTGGCTGGAGGGGGTCTCTCACCACAAGAGCTTTCGTAGTTACGGCCAACAGGAGTGAGTTGCCTTTGTGGATTTTAGTGTTAGTGGAAGAGGTTTGAGGATTTGTTTATGTTTTCAGGTATTAGGTTTAAAATAAAGTATATATGTAAAAAAAAAAAATAGGAAAAAGGTTTTGTGGAAACGCTTAAGAATCTGATTGTGGGAAAGAAATATTGCTCGTTCAAAAGGCCTGTGACAGTTTTTCTGGCCAGTTTTGCTAGGATCTGGCTGGTGTTTACAAAAGGTCACTGACCACTAGCATAGGATATTAATCATCTCCGTACAGTATTAATTTATGGCTTTTATCAAATTGCAAAAAATTGCTTTTTAAGAAAAAAAAATTGATTCTTAGGAAATGTTTTTTAAAAGCCCAAATCTTGGGAGGGCAAGCACATTTCTATCCAAGCTTGTCTATCTGGCATTCTAATTTAAGCAGAATCATTCAGAGATGGAATTCTAATAAATAGCATTACTTTTTCCTATTTATTTGCTGCGTTAGTGTTGTTGCAGTCCCACTGGGGTTGTACTTGCAGGAGCTTCTCTGTCAGGTACCAGAAAGGTGCAGGATCTCTTTCACCACAGAATTCACCACATCAAGACTTGGATTCCCAAGTGGCTGCAATTCCTGGGCTCACACTCTGCCATATCCCATTGCAAGGAGGGATATGTTCACATACTGGGTTTTTTTTCCCCCATTTTTTATGTGCACAGTTTTGGCAAGAGGCTTGTTGGGGTTTTATTCTGTTTACAAAAAAAAAAAAAAAAAAAAAAAAAAAAAAAAAAAAAAAGGCAGCTGAATTGCATGGGGGGGTTGTTGGTGTTCTGTAAAGCAGCAGAACCACACAGGTTTTTATCTTGTTTAAGGTATTTAAAGCATGCTTGAAATTGCAATCTTTGAGTTAGAAGTGGGTTTTCTTTATACTTATTTTTACCATGGTCATACCAAGAATGTCAGGCTGGGTCTTTCCTATTTTGCCTGAAGATTGACTTGAGATTTCAGAGAGGAATTCTGAGCTATTAAGAGCAGAACTCACTGTGAATATCCAGCTGGTGTTTATGACTGGGCTCTGCAGGTGTTACTTTTTTAGCAGGCTGCTAAAAAAAGGGGGTTTATTTTCAACTTAGTGAAACATGATTGACATCTGTCATCATCCCTGCCTTGCCTTGTGCTTCACAGCCTTTCAGGAAAGGCAGAAGAGGCAAATCTTACAGAAAAATCAGGTGGAGACCCTGTCCTTAAACAGCACAAAGGTGTCCTGTCAAACAGGGAGCTCCTCTGCAAGTCACCTCTGAGGTGTGGGAGGGATTTATTTGCAGTTGGAGTTTTTTCCAACAAAAATGCAGCAAGATGCAACCCGAAACCCTGCAACAAGTTTTGGCCTGAACTTGGCATCTGCTCTGTGCTGTTATGCAGCTGAGGCAATGAAGTTGCCAATTTCTCATAATTAATATGAAGGGTGGGGAAATCAAAACAGCCTGAGATTTTATCTTGTCTTACTATCCCAGGATTCTTTTATTCTTTTTTTTTATTTTGTAATTTCATATTAAGCTTTACAGTTGATGACTGCAGAAATATTTACTTCTACATTTAGAAATTCCAAGCTTTATAGAGATGCTTCTTCTGTTCAAATTGGACAGTAAAACACCATTTTTGTGGGCTCTTGCTAAGAATAGACTGACAACATGACATGAAATTATAACCTTGTCATATAACTAAAGCCAGGAGCCTGATCCTGCACCCCAGTGAGCTCAGCACAGCTACTCAACAGTGACTGTGACTGAATATTGTGGTCTTATAAAAGGTTGGGGTTTTTTTTGTTTTTGTTTTGTTTTGTTTTGTTTTGTTTTGTTTTGTTTTGTTTTTTTTTCTTACTCCTGAAGCTTTTTGCCTAATAATACCAGAGGACCCTTTTACTTGAAGCTCTTAAATGTCAGAGAGAAATGTCCTTCTTTACAGTCAGGATCTGGTTAATATTCCTTTTAATGAGTGTTTTTAGAAGGCAAAGTTGGGAAAAAACTACCCTGTAGTTTGGTGGGAGGTTTTTTGGCTTCTGAATGGATAAGGAGAGGTTCAGACTTAGCAAACAGATCCTTTGGTGCAGTTGTGGCCCTTGAAGAATGTCAAGGCTTGGGAAATGCTGGATTTGATTTCAGGAGTCTGGGGTTGGACTGTGCAGCTCAGAGGGATAAAAGTACTCAGAGCTGCCTCCTTTGGAAGGCCACTGAACTGGTTATAAAGTGTGGGGAAAAGCATCAGTAAAACAAATTATCCTCATTGATAGAAGGTGAGAATGCCCAGGTTCAGCTGCAGCAGATCATAGGGATAAAGGAATTCTGCATTTCAGGATGCAGGGAGGCTTGAGAAGATGTGGTTATTTCTGGATTTTGTTATTCCAGAGCTCAACACTTCCACAGCTGAGGTGTTGTTTGGGATGGCTTTAACAGAGCCCTGCTTGCCTTGTGAGAACTGAAGTTTGCAGTGGCCAAAAGCTGAAGGAGACCAGAATTTAGGAGGTGTGGTGTTTGCAGCAAGGCACAGGAGTTGATTTAAACCCACCAAAAACTCCCTTGAGTTTGAAGGAATTGATGAAGACATCAGTGGTGCTGGGGTGTGAATTACGCCAGGGGTTGTGTCCCATCACCCCAGGGGTGGGATTGCTGCTTCATCCCAGAAAATGCAGAAGGGAGTTGAGTCCACTGTGCTTGAAAAGGCACAGATTGGCCCAGTTTTTAGAAAACCTGCAAAAACTGAGATGTCACCACTCTAGAGCTGGAATGTGCAGCTGTGGGGCACAAGGAGTGTGTGTGGCTTTGCCTGGTGAGGAATTGTCCTGTCCCTGGCTGCAGGACTGGGGGATCTGCTCCGAGGGCCAGAGACAGATCCCTGAACACAGGGGAGAGATTTTTGTTAAATAAAACCAGCAGGTTTTGTGAGGGAGAACTGCTCCCAGCAGTGAGGATTTACAGGCTCAGGTCCTGTGCTTGCACCACCTTGTTCGAGTTCAAACTAGCACAGACATGTCAGAGTTAATTTTCTCTTGACGTGGTCAGGGGAGTATTTTGAAGCCTGTGAGATGGAGCAGGAACAGGATGGGGTGGTGGGTGACTAATAGTGTGATTCTTACAGTTCCTGTTCTTTGCCCCATTGGTAGCCAGACTATCTTGTACCTTTAGATGTTGCAGGCCTCTTGCAAGTAGCCATCTATTTATTGAAATATATCTAACTTAACATTTTGTCATCAAAACACTGATATTTTTAATGGCAATGTACTCTATGGAAGTTTGTTCTCAGGGCTCTGTATTTATACTCTCTTTTTAGGGGGATGCATTTAAAGGGATGTATTTGGAAAAAAGGCCAGTGGCTGCTTTACAGCTTGGACCTTGATTGTCCTGTGAGCCTGAGCTAGTGTAACCCTCCTGCTGAACCTCTCCCTGCTCCAGCCCAAAGAATCTTCCACTCCTCCTCTCCTGGTGAGCCGGGACATGAGTCTTCCTCTAGGATTGCTGCATCCCTCCATGGGAATGGTCACACGGGGTGACCCCGCTGGGCTTTGCAGCCTTTCAAGGACGTTTGTGTTGTCCCTGCAGCTGGAAAATGGACTTGCACAGTTCCCAAAGCAGCCATCAGGCATTCCTCCTCTGGGAAGGTGTGAGGTTCTCTCCTGCACGAATTCCAAGACCTCCAGCTCGTGGCTGCTTCTTGGCAGCCCCTGTCACAGACCTGACCCAAACCTTGACCCCCCACCTTTCTTTCCTCCTCTCCTGGAAGTAAACTCGCATTTCAGAGATTGATTTTCATATCCAAGCAACTCTTTAGTGGTTATTGAAATCCTTTTTAGTTAGGACTGTTACAATTACCTTTTTTTTAGGCGTTCACACCAAAATAAGCATCGCACCAAACGAATGTATAGCGACACTGTCAGCAAACATTGCCTGTGGGAGAGTCACAGGTCACTGTGATCTCTGCTCCAGTGGCAATTTTCCCAAAGGTTTGTGCACAGGGTAGCCAGTGTTTCATCCAAAGTAACCGCCCTGGTTTTCTACTTTGAATAATAAAAAACATTTTTATTAACAAACAGAACAGCAGCGCTTCCAGCTGGTATTTCCATCCTACTGAGAGTCCTGGAGCTTTGGGGCTGGAGATCCTGCCAGGATCCCCCTCTCTGGGACGGCTCCTCCTCAGAAGGATTTGTGCTGGCTGTGGCAGGGCAGTGGGGGGCAATCCCCATCTCCCTGCATGGGGTGTTATGTCCATGTGAATGTTCTCATGGTGGTTCTCACCTCCATCCCCACATCCAGGTGTAGCAAAAGGGTTTTTTTTAAGGACCTCTTGCCCTAGATTTGAAGATCTTCAATGCAGATCCTGTTTGCAGCATGTGAACTTCAGTAAATGTAAATGCATTAAATTCTTACTGAATTTGGGTATAGTTTTATATCGGGCTCTGGGGAGAGGGAGGAAATTGGATCACGTTTTAAACAAAGCCCTACAAACCCAAGTGTCTCTGTTGCAGCAGGTAACAGAGGCCTGTAGAGATTTTTAATTTGCATATTTTTATCATGGCTTAATGAATTGTACACGAGTGTGATTTGCTACCCAGCACTTCCCACGAGGCAGCACCAGTAAAATCACATTGCAAGGTACTGACTTCACATTTTTTTCATTTCACCTGTGTATACAACAATTAGGTACCACGTAGGATAACTTTGATCTGGCTCTGATGCCGGTGTGTGGCATGCACAGCTCTTCCTAAGGTGTAACATTACTTTTCTGAAGCTTAAACTAGGACAGGCATCCCTGAGCCTGTGGGATTCGGGATTCATTCTGGCCACGCTCACGTGGGTCGCTGACCACTCCCTGAGCAGGAAAATGAGCAGGATTTGCTCCCTGCAGAAATTCTCCAGGCCAAAAGCAAGGAATGCTGCTAATTTGTGATCATTTTAAGCAGTTGCTGTTGTGCTCTGAAATATATTCCTGGAAGTCAGGGAGGTGTTGGCAAAGCCAGACCTGTTCAGGCTGGAATTGTTTTGTGTGGAGACGTGGAACCCACGGCTGGGGCTGGAATGAATGCTGAGGCTTTAAACCTGCTCACACATAACCCCAGACACTGATGTTGTGTGTGCTGTACATTTATAATATATCTTCAAAATAAAGTTTTTTGATTTATTACAAGGTGTTTGGAACCGTCATTTACAGGAGCAGCAAAGGTTTATGGATCCACGTTGTTCAGTGTTCCTTGTACCTACCTGCAGGTTGCTGGAATTGTTTCTCAAGAAAGTGGGGTATGAAAGCTGGTCATGCAGAGTTTGTGCTGGAAGTCCTGGTTCAGCAGCTGGTTTTGCACCTGGAAGTTATTTCTCTATTTTTCAGGAAAAGTTGCACTTGGGGAGATTCATTGCAAGGGCTTTGTGAAACACGATCTGGCGATCCCCTGGGATGTTGTGATGCCATTGAAGATGGATTTATCTTGACAGTTGTTGACTGACAAATTGGAGTCTTTTCTTTCCCAACAAGGGAATCCTCATTAAGGAAAACAGCTCCAGCAAGCAGCAGCTGGTGGGATGCAGCAACTTGCACGTGATGTAACCAAAATTCCCATCTGGCTGTCATGGTGCCAGCACTGCTGTGGGAGATCTGGGAAGCACTTCCAAGCCTTGGCCCTCTCTGTGGGTGCCTTGGAGGCAACTGATGATGGTGTAAATGTGTGAGCTTATTGCTGTAAAGGAGAGAGAATCTCTAGAGTTCATTTGGGGTTTTTTGGCAGTTGGGTTTTTTAATGAATTAGCATTTTCTTCCATGTTCAGGGCAAGGAACCTGCCAGCAGCCTGTTTATTTAGCAGCTACAGCAACTGCTGAGGAGTTCAGAGTGATTTCCATTGTGTCCCCTGAGAGATGGAGGATTAGAGTGTGAGACATCAAAATGCTGCTTGCTCAGATCACATTGGTAAATGTGGTGGTGTTAAATGCAGGTGGTTTTGGTGTCAGGCCCAAACTCAGATTTGCTGTAATGCACGGCTCGGCAGCAGGACAATTCAAAGGTCCAGCTCTCCACTAATTTAAAATAACAAAAAAATTACCTTAAAGCAGCTTGGGATGTATCATCAGATAATGACACTTCTGAACCTGAACTGGTACAGCAGGTCTGGGCAGAAATCCACACCTTAAAAATGAAGAAGTGCTGCTGTGTGAGTGACAGGCTGGGCTGTAATTGCCGTGTGTTTGGCAGCTCCCGGTGCGCCCTCGGCACAGGGACGTGTCCTGGGGTGCTCCAGCAGGGATGAGGAGCAGCTCCAGCCCAGGAGCTGCCTCCAGCAGGGTCCAAATCCATCACAGAGGGCGGGGAAGGGAAGCATAGGTTGCATCTGGCTGTGGAAAAGCAGCTTGGTGTGGGCAAGGTGAGCCATTGCTGAGAGCACAGTGGTGTGGCAGGAGTTGTTCCCAGCCCTCCATGGGTGGTTTGCTAGTGTCATCCCAGTGGCTGCGTTGGGTTTTCTCCTTGCCTGTGTTCCCTCTCTCTCATGGATTGGTGATCATAGTCACACTGCCCCATAAAGGAGCAGAATATTGTACAATTGCCCATCAGCTCCTCCTGGAGAGGGTTCCAGCAACTGCCCAGAGGTGCTGTGGCTGCCCCATCCCTGGAAGTGTTCAAGGGCAGGTTGCACAGGATTTGGAACAAGCTGATCTGGTGGCAGGGAGTGGAACAAGCTGGTCTGTAAGGTCCCTTCCAATTCATTCTGTGATTCTGTGAAACAGATGGAAGCAGCAGATGCTTCCCCTGGGAACTCCTGTGCCCTGACAGCCCAGCGAGCTCAGACCAGGCTGCCGTCCCCTTGGTGACAATCCTGTCATGTGCTCTCTGCTTGATCATGCCTGTTTTTAAAATTGATTTCATTAGAAGAGGAATTGGCCAAAGGAAGCAGCAGCTCTGGAAGCTGCTGGGGATGGTTTGGTAGAAGGAAATTGGGTTTGGAGCAGAAATAAGGGAGAAATTACTTTCTCATGTAATTCAAAAGCTTTCACTTCAACTGTAGGACTTGTGAGCTGGATGAGGGTCCTGGAAAATGGCTGGGAAGAGGGCAGGGCTGCAGGGTACGTGTGTGAACTTGGTCTGAGTGCCAGCGAGTGTGACCCGAGCTGGGACACAGCCCGAGCCCCGCAGATCCAGTGTCACCAGGAATTCAGGCACTGCTGGAGCTGGGGGAGGGACTCCCGTAACCCGAGATGTGCTGGACCAGAGCATGCTGGACTGAAATAAACCTGGAGAGGTGACCAGCTCTGTAAGCCAGGGCTGTGATTCAGATGCCTGGCAGAGGAGCTGGTGCCCAAATAAAAGGCCTGAGTTCAGAGCTGTGATGCCAGGGGGTCACTGGTGGCTCTGGGTGCTGGACTCCAGCAGCACATCCAGCTGTGGGCTGCAAGTGGGATGCAAACCCTGCATGGTGGGGTCCTGCACCAACCCTGCACCCCGGGATGCAGCAGTGCAGCTTCCCCAGTGTCTCAGGGAGAGTCCCAGCTCTCCAACAGGTTTTGTTACCCGTCCATCAGCAGTTGCATAACGAGCTCTCCCACTCTGGGAAGAGCAGCGTGTGGAGCAGGAGCTGGTTCCAGCCAGGGCTGTGGCTGCACAGTGTGAGCAGAAGCCTCACTCCTAATCCCTGTGAGGGCTTCTGGAGCCTCTTGGGGCTGTGCAGGTGTGTGGCTGCTGCTGCACCCCGAGACTGAATTATTCATAGTAGACTTGCTGCGCTTATGCATGATGTGGTTTCTTGGCTTTTATGAGCTGTAGCTTGGGCATAAACCACATTTATGTAGCCATGAACCTCTATTTGTCCTCTGAGGAAGGGCTGCTCCTCAGAAATCTGTGCCCAGGAGTCCTGTACCCACAGCAGCTCCCACGCACCCCGAGTTTGGTTGGATTATTTATTGAGCTCCTCCTCGATGTGGCTGTGCAGGACAACCCCTGGAACTGTGAAGCCTCAGGGCTGTGCTGACCCTGCTGCTCCAGCCATGCACAACCTCAGCCCCTTCCCACTGTGCAAGGCTGGAGAGGAGTTCTGATTTCTTGGCACATGGGATTAGATTTTCCACTCTGTCCCCATGGCCTCAGTTGGGGTGAGGTGCTGTGAGCTGCTGGACCCCCAGAAGCCCCACACAGCTCCTCCATGAACTGTCCAAGAGAAGGGAATAGTTCAGACCTCCAAAATCATCCTTCAGAGGACACCAGCTGGCTGTTCCCATGCTGTTGGATCCATGTTGCAGCATCTCTGTTCCATCTGTGTTTTCCCCTACACAGGAGCTGGTTGCCAGGCTGCCTGGGATGAATCATGGGGTGCTCTCTGCCTGTACCCCCCTACTCCTGGCTTCCTCACAGACAGGCACTTTCCTCCCCTGCTCCCACACGGAAACATTCACCAAAAAAAGAAAAAAATGCACGATCCTCCCTGAAATCTGTGCTTTGTCCTCCAGTGATCCTTCTCCATCCCTCCTCTCCCCTTTCCTGTCAGCGCAAGCAGCAGCCCACTCTTCCTGCCTGCCCCTTCTCCCCCCTGCAGCAGCCCCGGGCCTGGTGCAGCCCCATCCCTGAGTGAAGTGTTTCCATCCAGCCCAGGTGTGTGGGAGCAGGACAGAGCCTTTCCCCTTGGAGCCCTGGTGGTGCAGCTCTGGCAGCCAGGGGCTTCCCTGGTGCCGTCACTTCCCGGGCTGAGCAGTCACTCAAGATTCCCATGGGTTACCGTGGGCTGTATTTATAGTTTGCTGGGCTAAAAATAAAGGCTCCAAGTGTTGGGTTCCCTGATCTCAGCCTCATGGGAGGAGGGATGCCCAGGAGCCCCCTGGGAGGGGTCTGGTAGGGGGTGTTGCCTGGGGCTATAATGCCTTCGGGGCCGCTCCCGTGGAGGGTTGATTAAAGTTTATTTTTTGGAGATGGCGTAGGTGCTGCATCACTGGCTGCTCTTGCTCAGCACAGACCCTCGTGCAGGACTCTCATCCCACTAAAAATACGTCCTCTGTCTCATCAGGCTCAGTCTAACGGAGCCTGTGAGTGGAGGGGCTGGAGCCATCAGTGCTCCTGGCTGTGGCTACCAGATGGCGCGTGAGCGAGCCCTGCACGGCCCAGCTCTGAGAAAATGTGCTGCCAAATCCCTCCGAAAAACGTCTGTATGTGGAGCACTCGTTTGTGCTGGTCCTGAGCCCCCTGTGTGTGTGCCCAGCAAACATTCCTGCCTGCTCCTGACTGGTTTCCAAGCGAGGTCCCTTTTCAGCTCCCACCATGCTGAACACAAGTGCTGGGCACTGCAGGGCAGTGTTCCAGGGGGAGGATGTGCAGGGGAAATGTGCCTGA
This sequence comes from Zosterops lateralis, assembly GCF_965231275.1. Lineage (NCBI taxonomy): Eukaryota > Metazoa > Chordata > Aves > Passeriformes > Zosteropidae > Zosterops > Zosterops lateralis. The sequence continues at coordinate 8,287,043 of NC_139780.1, read as the reverse complement.
ACATGAGGGCCCCAATGCATCCTTTCTTCATCCATTCCTGGTACCAAGGGAAGCAAAAGTAAGTAATTTCTCAACTGGTTTCCTTAATCTGGGGTTTTTTTGGAGAGAACTGAAGTCTAAGGGCAGTATGGGGGAGCGGGATCTCATCTGTCCCTCTGGCTCTGTCCCAGTCCCGCCGCGCCACCAGCACTGGGCAGCTTTCAGAGCCGATGGGCTCCAGCCTCCTCCCCTCCTCCTGACTCCGTGGCTCTCCTGCAAAAACACCCGCCAAGATCCCGGCGTGGCGCTGCCTTGCGGGGCTCCATCTGAAAGCTTTCCCTGCACAAAATCCTTCCAGCTTTAACCAAAAACCAAAGCAGGAAATTCAGCTCCCGGCATCGCCCCGCAGCCCCCGGCCCCCTCCTCCGCCTCTCTGATGTCACTCGCAAGGAGCGTGAGTCAGCCGGCAGTTGCCGTGGTGATGCCAGCGATGCCGGGGAGCGCCGCGCTGCCCCGCTGCCCCCAGCCCTGCCCGGGGAGCGCAGGGCCCCGAGCCCCCCGGCGCTGAGCCCCGGGCCGTGCCATGGGCTCCCATGCCACGGGGAGCTGCCCAGAGCCCCCGGCGACCCCTGAGGCTGCGAGGATGTCGACGGCGGCCGGCGGTAAGTCAGCGCTGTCGGGGATTCTCTCGGTCAGGGGTTGCTCCCGGGGATCTTTGGGCGGTTGGGGTCTCACAGCAGCCGTGTGTCTGCCCAGCAGGACAGGCAGCGGCACCCGCTGCCCCAGCCCCACGGTTATGGGCGTTCCTTGTAGCATCCCCCTCTCCAAGTGCTCCTGGTTGCCCTGGGGGTTTCATCAGCCCAGTTCCCAGGGCCAGCTGAGGGGTAAGGGCTGCTCTCAGGCAGTTCTGAGCCCCCGGGAGGGAATGGAGCCCGAGGCAGGGCGGTGCTGGGCAGGCAGCAGCCTTGGCATGCATGGGGAGTGGGCTGGGATGGCAGAGCACGGGGCCACCAGGGCCATACAGCCCCACAGGCACGGGCAGCAACCACACCCCATGGCCCAAGTGAGCAGCACTGGGAGTGGGGGCAGAGGGGTCACTCCTGTCCCAGCAGGATCAGACTGTCACCAGCCACGTTGTGTTTCATCCCTGGGTACTGTTCATGTTGTTGTGGTCACTCTCATTGCTCAGACCCGTTCTGGTGTGGGGCTGTGTCCTGCCCACATCTCTGCCAACCTGGGCAGGTGCCAAAGCCGTTGGAAGGGACTGGGGGAGTATCTGCTGATGGGCACCTCAGGGCATGCAGGACCCCCTCTGTGCCCAGCTCTGCCACAGGGATGGACACACTGTGAGCCTCTGGGCTTTGGCATCTCTGCCAGGACTGTGGGAACCAGGCTGGCCACTGGCCACCCCTCATCCCAGGGCTCTGCTTTGAGATCCATCAGCTGGAGCTCGCTGCCGGTGGATCAGAGGTCTGGCAGGGTTTGGTTTCCTGCTCATTGTCTCAATTTTACAGTCTTGCTGTAAATAAGACCTGGACAAGTATGATGGAGATGTTTCAGTTCCTCTGACTAATTTGTACATTCCCATATTTCTCTGGCTGCAGATTTAAGAGTGTTGGAGCATGTGCAGGCTGGCTGGGGTCCAGGAGGGTGAGGAGGGCAGTGTTTGCTTTGGCACCTCTCTGCAGGCAGGGCAGGAGGGGACAGGGCTGCCAGGTGACAAAGCTGCCAGCAAGGGGAACCGGGAGCTGCATCCCACCAGAAGAGCAGGAGCTAAAAATACTGAATGGGAATGAAGCAAAATGCAGTGGGAAGCCACTGCCCACCCCCACCAGACCTTGCTGGGGGGGAATTAGAGAAGCTTTAATTTGCTTTTGATGCAGTTTTTTTCTGGACTGAAGCACATCAAGATCACCCAGAGCGAGTTTCTGTGCTGGGCCCTCAGCCCAGGGCTGAAGGTTTATATTTGTGGAGGAAGAAGCCTTAAAATCCAGAAATGACAGCCCTGTCCTCAAAATATCCCCTGTATGCAAGACCATAGCTCAAATCTGCCCCAGGGAATGGGAAATGCTGGGTCAGGTACATCCCTCCTGTGGCTGGGATGGATTTTCCAGGACCTGGCAGGCAGAGTTTGCCTCTGTGCATCCCCTGGGGGAGCTGGAACAAGGCGGCCCCGGATTTGTTCCCTTGAGCACACCTCCCTCTGTGCAATGGCTGTAGAACATTTTGGTGAAATCACCATGTCGTAATAGCTTTTTGGAAAGGCTTGGCTGAGTTGGCTGTGGATTCCCAAAGGTAATGCTTAGCAGGGGATCAGGATGTTGTTTTTGGGGATAACCACGTGCCAGCTCAGGGCAAGAGGAGGGCTCTGTGCCATGCTGATGGATGCCAGGCTATGCCTGTGCCAGGGATTTGTAGTGCTCTGCAATAGCAATGGGAGTTATTGAGAGGATGATGCTGAATATGTTCCATCTTGCTCTGGGCTCTTGCACCTTGCAAAGCCAGGACCAGGGGGAAGACATTGAGTTTTGGAATCCAAATAGATTTTTTCTTGTTCTTGTTTTTTTCTTGTTCGTTTCTCCTGCCTTTCCCTTATTCATTGATTTCCTGCAATGTTTAAGTGGTGAAAAAAATTGGGGATAAATCATTCTGTCTTCACATAGTTGTGCAGTTGTGGTAAATATAGTTTAACTCAAAGTGTCCTTAGGAAAAAAAATGCACTTTATAAAGAAATCATCTGGGAAAAGAAAACCACCAGTCCCCATTGAAACTGATTTGTTTCAGCACTACCCACACGTGGTTGCTAAAAATGGTTTAATGAATATAAAGATACATGGAAAGATAGAAACATCTCATTTGCTCACTAATTAGATCATGACAACATTCAAAGCCCTTTCAGCATTCACCCAGCTCGTCCCTGGGGTCTCCCTGCTTGGGGTTGCCCAAGGAATGACAAGGCACGGTGGGATGAGACTCCTGGGAAAACCTGCTGGGCTGTAAATGCTATTGACCCATTATCCTCCTAAACAGAGTCCAGGGACTTTAAAAATAAATAATCTTACGGATAAAAATATCTTACAGGCAAAACCCCCTCCCTATTATTGATGCAGGCACTTAGAACCCACCAGCAGCACTTCCAGAGCTGTAATTGCTGGAGATAACCAGAGGCCTGGGGATGGAGCATCCAGCTCCTTGCATCTGGAGAAGGAAGCTCTGGCTCCCAGTGAGGAAGGCAGGCAGGGTGAGCTGTCACCCTCCCTCTGCCAGCTCTTCCCCCTGGCAATAACAGAGTCATTAATTAATGTTTGCACAGCACTTTGAAGATAAGTGCTGAACACAAGTATTCTTTTAAATGTGATGGGACTTGTCCCTAGCTGGGGGAAGCCCCTCTCAGTGAGGAGCAGAACTGCCAGTGCTCCCTGCCTGTCCCATTTCTTGGGTTTGATACACATCAAACACTCCAAGCAATGGAAAAAACGAAATAAATCTGAATAACTTGTTGCACTCGTCAGCATAACAGCTGAGTTGCATATACATTACCTTTGAAATAATACAAAAGCATGAATGAAATAGAGTCCTACTCCCTGCACTTCATTTGTTTTATTTACATGAAAAATGTTGCTTGTTACCCGTGGTTCCCTGATGCACAAGGCCCTGCCACTGCATATTCCTGCCGAGCCACAGAGCTGGAGATAAGGAATTGCTGACAGCGGCACCATGCCTTAGAAACTGTTCCCGTGCTGTTGGGAATGGCACTGAAGTGATGGTTCCATTACTAAGAATAATATCCTACTCTCTCCTCCTCGAGGCTGGCTCCCTGATGGACTGTCACAGGAAACTATTTTGTACAAGGGAGGAAAAGACATTTGGAGCTGTTGGAGCAGCAAGAGCATGAGGAGTCTGCCAGCCCCCGCATTCCCCCTCGTGTGGTGGGACCCAGGCTCCAGTCAGTCAGGAGATATTTTAAGTGTCTTCTTGACCACATCTCCTTTTCCTTATGGAATTTTTAGGAAGATGCAACTTTTCTTTTGATCTCTGTAGTATATGCATATGTTTAGGACACCAAATCTGATGGGCTCAGAGGAGATCTCTGCCCCCCAGGCAGTGACAGCACTGGCCCCACGCTGTGACCTCGGGGTGTGCCCAGGCTCTAAGTCAATCCTGGCTGGGAATATTAAGTGCTCAGCACCAGGGCAAACGAGGCCCTGCAGAACTAAGCACAGGGAAGCAGCTACAGCAGGGTTCAAAATTAGTCCAGGGCTGAAAATAGAGCCCTAAGGAGAGAGCTGCAAGCAGCCAGGGCTGTGAGTGTGCACGAGCTGCTCGCTGCTCTGCTGGGGCCATCTCCAGCACTCATGGCTGCCTTGGAAATTCTGCAAGGATAAGAGATAAAAATGTTCATTCATTTGAGTGTTTTCTCTCCCTGCTCTGCAGAGCACAGGCAGCAGCTGTTGGGCAAGAATGAAGGCAAAAAAATCTCTTCCCAGAGAGAGCCACCTGCCTTTATTGGCTGCTGAGGCCAAGCTGTGGCTGCCCATCCTTGGAAATGTTCCAGGCCAGGTTGGATGGGGCGTGGAGAAACCTGGAACAGTGGAAGGTGTCCCTCCCACTGAAGGGGTTTGGAACAAAATGATCTTTAAGGCCCTTTCCAAACCATTCCAGGAATGGGAACTGTTCTTTTACATACCCAGGACCTATCTTCATGCTGTAAGTCCCAGGCCACAGCACATTTATATTTTTACAGAAGATGCATTTTTTTACAACATTAATTTAGATCTGCTGTCCTTGGGGACATCAGATATTCTGGGAACTGATACTCTATTCTACTCATAGTCTGCCAATATTGATAGTTGAAACATGGTGGAAAAAATCAAAATCCCAGGCTTTTATGGCAGAAAACAAGCTCGAGGGTCCAACTTTGCTACCTGCAATGGATGTCATGTGTGAATACGGTGATTTCTCAAAGGAATTGCCTGCAAGTAATTAACCTCAGAGCTCTGCTGGAAGACAAGTTGTGTCAGTTCACGTGTACACCTACTCTCAAGTGCGTGAGGAATCCAGGAGACTAATAAGAAAATTATTTCATGTAGAAAAGCAATGCATTTCCATTTTTCCAGAAGAAAAGCCTTGGAGCATGTTTAGTAGTGGAGCACAGAAAGAAACAAGCAGCACTCAAATTAGAGATGAATTTGTTGCTGCTGAATATGGGAGAGTCATTTATTTTCTCACGGAAAAAGCAAACACACTTAACAATCCACTGGTGTGACCCTCCCACTTTAAATGCAGGCTTTTTATCTCCAGGACAAGTTTGAGGACGCTGGTGTGGGATGATGCCGAGTTCTTGACAAACCACTTCATCATCACCTACAAAGTCGCCCAAAACATCAATTTCAGCTTCCACTTAAGGACATGCAAATGCCCTCAATAGCAGAGTTTCAGGGAATTACCATAGAGGAAGAAGTGGCAGCACATTCCACACCAGACTGGAAGAGGTGCAGAAAGGAGAAAAAGAGGAAGAACAAAAGGTAATTCCAAGGCCAGGATCCTACATGCAGCAGAGGCCTGGGAAAGGAGAGAGCTCCCCTTTATGCTTTTTCCATTTTTTTGTTCCAGGAGTTTCAGGAGTCAAGGTGATACTGGCTTGGTTTTGTGGGGGTTGTCTGCCACCTTCTTAGAGCATGTTTTTGTTCCTGATAAATTTAACAGCTGGATCCATTCCTTACCTCAAGGAAAAATATGTCAGAGGAAGAAGTAGGTCAGTTTTCTCCCAGTTACACCTTTACCCTCAACACAGGCCACCTGCTCCAGGGGTCCAAGGGCTGTTCTGTTCCTGCCGTGGGTCTAATGCCCAATTCACCATGAAAATGAAAGCATTCTTCTCAGATATAAGGGGATTTGGATTGGGCCTTAATGCTTAATCTAAAAACAAGAGCAGCTTGTTCCAATGATAACACCACTGTGCTGAAAACCGAACCCTTCAAACAGAGACTATAAAACAACCAGCAAGTTGTTTGCAAAGACACTTTAATTGCACACAATCCTGCAATATGGAAGAGTGATAGAGGCTGGAATGACCTTTGGACACCAGATTGTATTTCCTGGTGACACAAACAAAGAATGCCCTCCCCTTGCACTTTGAGAAGACACAGGGAAATAAACGTTGAATCTTAAGACAGACCCAAATGAATCTTTAATGGTTCTGAAATATTCATATAATCTACCAGTTACATGCAGCAGGAAAATAATTTATGAGAATCATAACAAAATTAGGTGGAATAAGGTCAGTCTGCTATGGCTGTTGTTCAGCTAAACTTATAATCGTGGTTTCAGTAGATGGATATGAAGATAATTCATCTGGCTGGCACAGACGTTAAAGGCTCGAAGCTCAATCATGCAGCTTCACTTTTCAGACAAGCCCAAAAACTCACTTGTCAAGTGAGCTAATCTGCAGGATCCAGTTTTGATCACAAGCCTGGTATGTGCTGGTGGCCAAAACTGCCCAGGGTTTTGGGCACCACAGGATAAGCAAGATCTAAAGCTGTTAGGGAGCATCTGCAGGAGGCCATGAAGATGGTTGGGACACATCCCTGTGCAGGGACATGGTTTGGACTCAGGGATCCCTGCAGGTTCCTTCCAGCTCAGGATATTCTGTGATTCTATTCTAGGACTCTGTGACCCCTGTTTGCCATGCTGACAGCAGGACAGCGGCCTCTAGACAGGGCTGGGAGACAAGAGCATGCCTAACAGCAAAAAAACCCCGCATCTTGAACCTGTCACATAGTTCTTGCAGATCATCTCATAAAGCAGAGAAAGAAATTCTCTTTTTGCCAAGAAATGTAAGATGTGTAAGTCAGGCTTCATCCTGAAAACCATCTTTGAGTCCTTTGATGGTGAGCAGGGAGTAACTCAGCAAATCTTGAAGGACGTTATTTGTAATACCATGAAGAAAAGTATTGCTGATACTTTTTGATCCAAACCCAGTGTTTTACTGAGCTGTGCTGACAGCAGAGAGAAATTTCAACCCTTCCTGCACTTAAGAAAATGACTGCTTTGATACAGAGGAATCTATCACGCACCTAAAGGTTCCCACAGCTGGTGATTTTTGTGGACAGACAGTTTTTTTTGGCATTTCTGTGCTTCCCTGCATCCAAAGGGAAGGCTGGGTGAAGATGCCAAGGGGTTGTGACCCCGTGGGGTGAGGATGGGGTGGGGATGGGGTGGGAGCTCAGCAGCCCCGATTCCACCTCCTGTCCACCTCCTCCCCAAAGCCCTGCAGACCCCACATCGCCCCCGGGCTGTGGGTTAGGAGGGCCAGGACCTGCCTGACAGGTCAATGGAGCGGGACACAGCTCAAGTCACTCTCTTTCACTCCATTTTTAACCAAAGAGGCTCTTTCTCCATCATGATTCCCACAGGCTGAACCCCGGTGCTCCCCCGGCAGCCCTGCCCCTCAAGATGGGGTAGGAGGTGCGGGCGGCAGGGCTGTAAGAACAGGAGGACTGTGATGGTTGTGAGTCCGTGAGGTGGGGCAGGTCCATAAGGATGATCCGTGAGGGGCTATGGGTCCGTGATGGGCTGTGGGTCTGTGTGGGGCTGTGGGTTCATGATGGGCTGTGGCTCTGTGAGGGGATATGGGTCTGTGAGGGGCTATGGGTTCATGATGGGCTGTGGGTCCATGATGGGCTGTGGGTCCGTGATGGGCTGTGGGTCTGTGAGGGGCTGTGGGTCTGTGAGGGGCTGTGGGTCTGTGAGGGGCTGTGGTTCTGTGTGGGGCTGTGGCTATGTTGAGGGGCTGTGGCTCTGTTGAGTGGCTGTGGCTCTGTGTGGGGCTGTGGCTCCGTGAGGGGCTGTGGCTCCGTGAGGGGCTGTGGTGCTGTGTGGGGCTGTGGCTATGTTGAGGGGCCGTGCGGGCGGCGGGGCGGGGAGGGGCGGGTCCGCGCGCCCCGCGCGGTCGCCATGGTAACGGTTGCCTGGCGCGCGCGGGCGGCGGGAGGCCGTGCACCCCGCGCGCGCGCGCACGCGCAGGCGCTCCCGCCTCCCGTCCCCGCTCCCTCCCGCCTCTCCCTTTTCCCGCCGAGCGCGCGCGCGCGCGCCCCGGTCCGGGCGAGGCGGGAGCGGCGGGAAGGGCGGGGGGGGGGTCGGAGAGACGGAGAGGCCGCGGGCGCGCGCGCGGGGCGGGAGGCGGGCGCATGCGCGCGCGCGCGCGCGGCCCCGAGCGCTGTGGCAGCCGCGGCCCCTCGGCGGCGGCGGCGGCTCCGTCCGTGCCTCCCGCACCGGCACCGGCGCCGGGCCCGCCGAGCCTCCCCATCCCCGCCCCGCCGGGGCTCCGGGCACCGCCGTGCCCCCTTCCCGCGCCGGGGATGAGGCAGCGGTAGCGCGGCAAGGTGAGGCGGCGGGGCCTGCAGGCCGCGGCGGGCGGGGGGGAGCGGCGGCGGCGGGGGCTCGGCGGGGGCCTGCGCGGAGCCGGCGCCGGGTGGGCTGCGCCCCCCGCCTCCCCCGCCCTCGCCGCCGCCGCCTCCTCCTCCGCCCGGGTGGGGCGGGGATGCGGGGAGGGGGCGCCGCCGGCCCCCGGCGCTGCTCGGCCCGGCCATGGGCGTGCGGGCACGGAGCCTGTGCTGCTTCTCGGGGGCGAGGCGGGGGAAGGAGCCGCAGGTGCTGCCCCGGCTCTGCCCCGGCCCCGGCGCGGCCCCGCGGGCGGGGAGGGGGCGGCGGTACCTGCCCGCATTGTTCGGGAGAGCCCCATCCTTCCTTTATCCCATCGGCAGGTGACGGGGGCTGCGCCTTTCTCCGCTGCCTCGGCCCGGGGGCTCGCCGAGCCAGGCCCTGCCCTTGACAAAAAGGGATGCTCGCCCCGGGCTCCGATGCCTTTTGATTTCCGAGTGGGTTTGGAATCGCTACATCAGCCCTCTCGATGGAAATCCCGAAGGATGTCGGGCCTGTTGTGTGCAGCCCGGCCAGCCCCTCTCTCCTGTGTGGCTTTAGAATCGTCGGCTCGTGTAAAAGTCTCTGCCTTTTGTTTTTGTTTTAGATGGTGGATGTTGATGTTTGTGCGGGTGGAGATAGTACCAGAAGAAAAATGGATGCTCTGACAGATAGTGCAGTTGAGATTGTCCCTTTGGAGCTCTATGATTCAGCCAGAGCAAAAATAGCTGCTAATCTACAATGGATCTGTGCTAAAGCCTACGGAATAGGTAAGATCACCTCTATCATGAAGTCATTCTTGATTTTGTTCTTGCTTTTTCTGCCTCCCCTGCTGTTTCAGGAGTAATTAAATTTGGCTTTGTTTTAAATATCAATAATATGGCAGCCTGTTCTCTTGTAATACTCTGTCTTTGCTGGTACCTTAAACAGGAATAACGGGACTGTATGAGATGCCCTGAATCAGCAAACCTAATGGTGAACGCTCCCAGATGGTGCTTGGCAAGAATTTCCTGCCTCAAAATGTTTAAATCCTTGCTTGAGCTAAGCAGACTTTGTTCCACAGAGCTTTATGTCACTGCCTGCAGGCCCCAGCTCCCTCCAGGCTTTAGGTTCTTCCTTGTCTGGTTGTCTTGTCCAACAGATGTTGGGCCCTTGATACCCTTTGTATGCTCAGTTAGGACTTCTTTTTTTCTGTCAGATTGTGGTTTTACATCCCAAATGTTCTAAAAAATAATCCATTTATGTTCAGCAACGTTTTTGTTATGGAAAGGAATGTTGAATGAGCAGATGTAGTTTGGGTGCTGTGACATTAGAGAGCAGGTTGTAGGGGATAGAGGAGTTCTTTCTTCCCTCACATTGTCATAAACTTTTACTGTCAAACGTGGAAAAATAAATATTCTTGGAGTATATTTGTACAGTTTTTTCCTGGCAGCTGTTGAAATATGCTTTTTTGTTTTGAACTAGATCTGTCTCAACGTACAAGATACACCTCGAGTTTAAGTAGCTTCATTATGAAGAAATAGGATGCAAAGTATTGCATGGGTCTGTTTTATCCAGAACAAAAGATATACTAAAAACATGTATAGAGGCTTGTTTTGGAAAATGAGGTGGCCCTGTTAATCTAAGTCTAATTCTCCAAACTCATAATATGCTTAATGGATTAGCACTGGCTTACTTGGTGACAAGGCTGAAGAAAAGTGGTCCATTCCTGCCATTAAATATTAATCTTCACAGGAATATTTTTTATAAATTATTTTTATAAATTATTTTTCAACATTTCCAGCCCTGTCAGTGTCCCCCTCATCTTGGTGACTGTGGGCAAAAAAAACCTCACAGGGTTTACAGTGTTTAATGTATTTTGTTGTAAGCAACAAGAGGCAAAAAACCCCCCACGGATCAGCTGATGTCTGAAAATGTGGGAATTTGGGGAGGGTGTCAGTGGAACATTGATAACTTAAAAGAACAGAACAGGCACTTCCTGATGTAAATATTTCTCAGTTACTGGAATTGTTTGTAACGTTTCCTGAAACTTTTTAGCCATCCACGATAAAAGGGCTGTTCCAGACCTGGGGATGCACTATTTATATTGTGACTTTGTTTCGGAGGAAAGCTGATCCGAAATGGGAAGGGACTGGCACGGCTCCTACGCTGCAGAGCTCTGTGGCCTCGTGCTGCTGCTGGGTGGTGTCTGCCCCAGCACTCAGGGTTCTGTCTGAACCTCTTGGACCAGTTAATTGCTTAATGGCAACTCTGTTTATGCTCCTGACAACACAGGTTGTAAAAGTATTTGGCTTTCCTGTGGCTAAAAGCTAAAAAGAAACAGCTTTTCCCATGGCAGAATTGGGAGCTCTGGCTGCAGCAGCCTCTGCCAGTTATTCTCCTTGCATTTAGGCTTGTTCAGATTACAAATAACAACATTTAAATGCCACAAAAAATAGGAAAAAAAGTCGGTTTTTTTCCCCAGTGAGTGAGGATTGGTGTCTGTGTGTGTCTTTGCAGGACTGTGGCCTGTGGAAATGTAGTTTGATTTTTGAAATGGCTCCTGCAAGTCGCTGTCACATGTTAGCCATTACTGCTGGAATAGCATTGCACAATCCCTAGAAATTTATAAGCCTCTTTAATTCATAGAGAGATGGGTTTAAGAAGGTTTCCTGTGTGATTATAATTTTGAATAACACTTGAATTTAACACATTACTTGTCATCTCTCAGAGCTGTGTTTTAATCTTAAGGTACTGGATGTTGTTCAGTGAGTCTTGGGCAGCTACAGTCAGTTGTGATTTTATTATTTAAAATCTCACTATGCAGATTAAGGGGTTTGAGGACACTTTATTATTTTAGACATTTCTGGTTAACTTGGTAAAAAAATGCTTATCTGTTTGTAATATTAAACACCTCTGTTCTGAATTAAATCTTAGCTGATAAGGCTTCCATAACTGCCTTCAAGTGAATGAATATATATTTTTTTTTAATGTTAGATTTGGATTTGATTTAAGAGTTGACATAATTTTGTGCCTTAATCCTCCAAATTCTGGTGCATTTCATTTTTATCTGGGTAAGACTGAGCTTTTGGTGAAGAGTGGAAAGGGTCAAGAGCAGGGATTTGATGCTGGAGTAGACTGTTAGTGAAAGTCATTCATCTCTGCAGGTTCTACCTGCAACTGTATTTTCTTTTTGCTGTAAAGGATATTTGAATTCTCAACTTCTAAGCTGACATTGAAATAGGAAAATTCTTCATCCTTTGGTTTGTTTTTTTTTTTCCCTCAAGGACAAATCACTGGGAGCATGCATGACAAATAATTTGAAGTCCTAGTTTGGGCTTTGTTTTATTTGATGATGCAAGATGATGCAGCCCTCTTTTTTTTTTTTTAAATCAACTTCTGGCCATGAAAAGAGAATTTTGATAGCCAAACAACTGAGCAGCTACACAAACACTGCCAGACAACTCCTCTTCTTGCACAGGAATTGGGCTGGATGGTTTGTTCCTGGAAACCTGCAGCTCCTGGCTGTGCTGGATGCCTGGCTGGCACAGATGGGCTCCAGAGGGAGGTCCTACAACTGTTTGTCTGAATTCCAGAAAGCAGAGGGGAAGGATGTCATGAGGGAACCTCTTGCTCCATTCACTGTCATCCATCTCCCCAAATAAACCTGGGAGTCCTTACAGATGGATCACTCTCACTCTGAGCACATCTGGAAACCCTCTGTACCCTGGAAAGATTCTAAATCCCTTCAGCTGAGACAGTGGTTTGAGAAAATGGACTTTAATTAGACCAGAATTAGTATTTTTTGTGCTCAAACTTTGATGAGAACCAAACGGCCACTTCAGGGCATTCTAATTCCTAATGTTTAAAGAGTTGAGGAGCAAAGCTGCCACTGAGTGTGGGGAACTTCAGCTCCCAGAGGGTGAGCGTGGGAGGGCTGGGGAGGCTTGGCAAGCCCTCCATGGGGAGATCACTTTTCCACAGTGCTTGGAATGATCCAGATTGCCAGGCAGGAATGAGGCCACGCAGAGCAGTGGGAAGTGGACCTGCCCCTCCAGCCCCACTGGCCCCTCAGGCTCTGAGCAGTTGGAAAGAACAAACTCAGGATGGTTTTATTTGGTACCACTTGGGAAAATGGACAATGACAAGGAAAAATCCTGATTTCCCAGCAGATTTAATGTGGCACTAATTTATGTGTAGAAATTATGTTTTCCATCATCATGGCTATAATACTAAAATTTAGGTATTGAAGGATATGGAAAGTGTCTCAGTGTTGCAGTTTGCTGTGATCAGTGGGTTCTTTGCAACCCTTTCTATAGTAAATATTGTTCAGCTTGCAAACAGCTTGCAAAATTCAGATTTTCAAAAGGGATCTGATGGGTTTTACTTATTTATCAGGGCTAGGAGCTTTACATAGTTTCCAGACTTAATGCTGACAGTAGCCTGAAACCTTTGGCAAGATGCAGGCAGGAAAGCCAAGGACTAATGGAATGCATTGAAGTATAAATGCAACTTTGGGTTTATTTGGTCTTTGAATACTTAGAACTTAGTTGCTAAATAAGGTTTTACAGTGATGCAATAGCTCCTCACAGTCGGTAGAAGCAATGTGAGGATCTTTCCTGGGCTAAACTCCCTAAATCCCTGGATTCCCTGCTTGTCTTTTGTCAGCTTTCTTCTCAGGTTGGTAGTAACAATCCTTTTAAGAAAGCTGTTATGTTTAGCAAATATTAACAGTTAAACGTTTGTTTCTTTAATAGCACCTGTTTGATAAACACTGAAGTATTATTGTGTGAAGTTTACAGGGGTGAGGGATTCCATAATTATTATTTTGTCTCTTCTGCTTTATCCAGGATTGTGGCTTTATCCTTGATCAAAAGATATGGTAATAAGTGCAGTCACTCTCCCAGCAGTTTGCAAAGCCTTTAGCTTGGGGTTTTCCTGCCTGTTGTATGTAAATTTTCATGTGTCCTATTACAGATCACTTACAGGCTTTAGAATTCAGTGCTGTAATGAGAACCGACACAAAATGTTTACATTCTGGTGGTCTTAGTGCTGAGAAGGTGGAGTTTGTGCTCAGCTTGGACATTCACCCAGTGCTGAATAATTCTGGGAACAGATACTGTGATACTAACGAAATCCTACTCAGAATTTGAATAAGCTTTGTGCTGTTTACCAGGACAGCTTGGCTCCCTTTCCATGTGAAACCAGTTCTTCGTGCTTCTGGAGGTAAAATAACATCTGTGGTGGATCCACCCCGTCACTTCAAGGGATAAGTCAAATTTGTTCAAATTGCTGTATTTTTCTTTATCAAGTCATAATCAGGTGGTTGTCTTTGAACAGGTTTTTGTAAGTGAGATGATAAAGAAATGCTCCCTCCCCTGAAGCAAGGAGAGTCTGGCAATAATTGTCTCTCTGACAGTTGTTGAGAGTTATTTTTGTAATGCTCTCAAAGATTTTGTGCTTGATGATTTATACTCAGAACTGACAGTTTTTGAGATATTAGAACTCATTGATACCGTGGAACAGACCAAAAGAATGGCTCAATGTGTTGGAGGCTTCTTTATAAGCAAAAATTAAGGACATGATTTAATTTGGTTTCCTTTAATTTGTTAAACTGCTCAAGCAGAAATTTTTGTAGCTACAGCTTAGGTGTTAATTTCTCAGAAGTTAATTTTTCATGTTGATTTTTTTTTTCCAAAATCCAAGGCATAAACGTGTAAAACCTCAAATTTTAATGAACAGAACTTTTCTAACCTCTAAGTTCAGTTATAGGTCATGGAAAGAAGCTGTTGGAAGAGATGCTGATAGAAACTGGGGCTTGGAAAGCCAGGGACATTTTCTTCAAAAAGAGCTTTGGCACATTCTGTAGTGTGAGGCAAGCACGAAGCCTGTGACACCTTTGGTTTGTCTGATCCATAAAAACTGGGGAGAAAAGGTGTCCATGATTGCAGGGGCTGCCTGGTGTCCTTGGTGTGTGATTTGAATTAGCATTGGGTTAACTCTGATGGGCTGTAATTGCTCTAAAAGAGACAACTTTTATTCCTGAGGTTTCTGGCAGTGTGGGAATTTTGTCATTTTTAAGGAGAATGAGCAGCCTGGGTGCTGCAGGTGTTTTCTGTGGCATTGTGCTACAGGAGAGGATAATTAACAGGTGTGAAAAGTAAGATCAGTGTCTTCAGTTGCACTTTCAGATGCAGATTTCAAATATTGAAGACACGTCTCAATTAAAGCCCTTTTTTGTCTGTTCTGTGTTACCCCATTTGAGACAACTGCATTGAGCACACAACTTCAATTCTATTTGGAAGTTTCCCAACTCAGAATGACACACTTATTCAGCATCCTGTTTGCATTGCAAGTTTTCCTGCCATTTATTTCTCATTTATTTGTGCCTGCCATTATGTCCAGTGTGAAATAAATCAAATATTGCCATTATGTCCAGTGTGAGATAAATCAAATATTATTGAATGAAATAGTAAAGTTAGTATTGTCACTCTTGAGCTTTAATGTGTTTTTTATATCTTAATTTTTTGTGGATCTTTATTCAGGACATAAATCAGCTACAGGACTGTTCCTATGTGTGACAGACAGACACACAGACAGACAGACAGACAGAAGTGTTCTATGTACTAATGTAAAAAATAAACCTGGGCAAGTGTTTACAGTGAAATAAGTTGGAATTATGGGAGGATTAATGTTGATGAATAACTTCCTGTGATAGTAGGAAGTCAAATTATTAATCGTGGTACTAAAAGTTATTCCCACCCAGGCCAACCCTTAATCCTGGTCAATCCAAATCCATTCAGTCCCTAAGCAGTTATGTGGAGATCAGAAACATGAAATTAGGGGATTCTTCAATATAAAAGAAAAAGATTTCAGGTTTCTTGACTGAACTTTCAGATTGAATGACAGGATACAAGTTGGTTTTTTTTTTTCTTTTTTTTTTTTTTTTTGTTTGTGTGTTTTGGGTTGTTTGTTTGGGTTTTTTTTTTTAAACATATTGATTTCTGTGACATGGAATCTCCTCACTAAGAACTAGATCCATTTAGTGCTAGAAAAGGCTTTTAAAAATCATTGAAATGGAGCTGGTTTAATCAGAAATTGATGTGGGAGGTCTGCCTGCCCCTGTCACATGGGAGACTGAGCACCAGGCTCCCACAGCCCCTCCTGTGTTAATAATGTGTCTAAAGACCCCGGTGCTATAGATTGACTCCCTCCTGGGCATGCTAGTGTTGCAGAGAAACCTTTTTCCTTGCTGTGGTTACAGTCTATAAAATAATCACAGTCTCTCTACCTTGTGGAGGAGGGAAGATCATGAGGAAAATCCGGATTGTGAGGCAGGAGGTGTCTTGGAGGGATTTTCAGGGCTCTTTGTTCACCATTCCAGCCCAATTCCAGGCAATCACCTCAGTTCCCCAGCAGAGGAGCTGGTGGAGAGCAGGTGTTGGACCTAAACCCTTCATCCAAGTGCTTCAGATTTCAGGCTCTTGGAATTTGCATTTTCTTTGTGGTTTTTTTTTTTTTTTTTAAAGCCTTTAAAATTTGGAGTGGTGCTAATGCTCTGCCAGAGATGTACAACTTCATGGATATTTTATGAGCTTGTATTATTTCCTTTCACAGATAATTCTAGCACAAAGCAACGTGTCTTTGGTTGTTAAAGGTGTAGGTGCTTGTAATGAACTAAAATGTTGAATTATACGAGCTGCTTTGCATTTGGATTTTTGGATCTTTGCTCAGTCTTTAGAAATGGAAGCTCAAGTTCTCTGTCTGGAAATGGAAATGGCCATTAACTGGAATGAGCTTTCA
Organism: Zosterops lateralis; assembly: GCF_965231275.1. Classification (NCBI taxonomy): domain Eukaryota; kingdom Metazoa; phylum Chordata; class Aves; order Passeriformes; family Zosteropidae; genus Zosterops; species Zosterops lateralis. The sequence continues at coordinate 8,270,861 of NC_139780.1, read as the reverse complement.
ACAGCCTTTGATTTTAGGTCAGGTTGACTAATGTTAAGAAGATTAAAAATATTTGAATTTATTATGTGTTTCACTAAAAATGGACAGCCATGTTAACAAATACTACTTAGGTAGTGCCAGTGAGTTTTATTGTGTCTCTTCCAACCATCTTCAGTAGAAAGTCACATTCAATGTCACAGAAGGGAAAAATAACTATCTTATTTTTAAAAAAAATTCAGAAAGCTTTTTAAACTTTCTTCCCATTTTGAAAAAGAGGGCCAAGTCTGTCTGACTAACAGGAGCTGTTTTGGGTTTGCTGCATATTTTTATTTAAGTGAGATGTGCTTGTGGCTCGTGCAATAACATTCTGTCTCCATTCCTCTTCTTTATGAACATCAAGTGCTCTGCAGTATACAAATACCGTGTAGCTTATTTTGCAGCTCAAAGATATGTGTAGGAGTTTCTTAGAGGGGGAAAATTTAATTATTCTGGAAATGAGCTGAATCAAAAGTAAATATGCTGCCAAATTAATAATTCTTTTAAGTGTGGATGTATATATTTTAAATGAACTGCTTAAGTGACTTTGGGGAAAGATATTCAGAGTAACTGGATAGCATTAGATAGAATTTTATGTTTGAAATTTAGGAAATATCAGGCTTCTATTAAGACAATACACTTGAGGCTAAAAAATATTTTTCTTGGAGTTGCAGACTCTCATTATTCCTGCCCGGTTGTTATAAAGATCAATAGCTTCCAGGCTGATTACCCAATATGAGGAGAAGGATTTATTTTGGGATATAGAGCAAGGGATGGATTTGAGATGTCTTGGACATATTTAGAGTGATTGGAATATTAGTTGTTGTTAGGTCCTTTCTCTCCTGCCAGCTCTGAGCTGTGCTAGGGAGTAGTAAAAATGTGTTTATGGCGAGGGTGAGGCTTTCTGTGCTGCTAATTTTAACTTCTTCTAAATTTCTGCACTGAGGGTCTTGATTCAGTTTGATAAAATCCCAACACAACGTCTGGAAATTGGGCCAAGGCAGGAGAAGTTCAATTTTAGACGTGGTTTAAAGTTCCTGCTTAATCCAAATGAAGTGGTTTTGCTTCCTTGGCTTGAATTATTTAAAGGCTGAAAGCTGCAATAGTTTGATTTAATGCTTTTGACACAAAAATAGATAATCAGCTCACTGGTTGGTTTGTAAAATGTTCAAGGTTTTAGTAAAATATTTTGGTCTTTTTGTTCAGAATTGCCAAAATTCATCAAAAAATTGGTGGCTTGGTTTTGAGACTGGTGAGACAGTCTTGGTGACAGAGCCTTGCAGTTGTCCAGTTGTTGTGGATGCTTTGGGATTTTGCTTTGAAGATGCTGATAAACCTTGCCCATCTGACACCCATTTTAACCAGTCATCTAAACAGCAATATCCAAAATAAACCCCAAACAAAACAGGAATTCCACTGACAATCACCAGTGACTTTAGGTGACAAGTGGTACCACAGCATTGCTGTTTCTCTGTTGCAGACAACGTCCCGGAGGAGCTGAAGGACCCGTTCTACATCGACCAGTACGAGCAGGAGCACATCAAACCGCCCGTGATCAAACTGCTGCTCTCCAGCGAGCTCTACTGCCGCGTCTGCAGCCTCATCCTCAAGGGGGACCAGGTGGCCGCTCTGCAGGGACACCAGTCCGTCATCCAGGCGCTGTCTCGGAAGGGGATTTACGTCATGGAGAGCGATGACACACGTGTGTCTGAGTCTGACCTGGCCTCCGCACCAATCAAAATGGTTCGCTTAATTAAATCCACCTCATCAACTCCTTTTTATTTAACGCTGTTTAAAATAGGAAGTGGAGTGAAGAGCTCTTAATTTCTAGGTCGTTAACCTTAGGAATGTTTTGTTTTAAATACAGTTGGAACGTGCCATTATTTAAAAGATATTTTATTTTCCAATCCTCTCTGTTTTCTTCTTGCAGAGTTCTCATATGGCAATGATTGATGCTCTTATGATGGCCTACACTGTAGAAATGATCAGCATTGAGAAGGTGGTTGCCAGTGTCAAGCGTTTCTCTACATTCAGTGCCTCAAAAGAACTGCCCTATGATTTGGAGGATGCCATGGTTTTCTGGATTAACAAGGTAAATTTTACTTTGGGAGAAGCCTGCCTGTCTTTTCTTGTCACCTTTCAGATTTTTAAAACGGATTCTGATGTGTGTCTTCCTTTCTTACCTGTGTGTTTCTATCATCTCTTTCTACTTTTGCTACTTGTTTGTCTTAGGGAAGAATAAAGCTGGTAAATTTAAAAATAAAGAAGATAATCAGGAACTAATTTAGAAAAACTGTCAAAATTGGATTCTTTATTTTCAAACAAGCTATGAGGTGGTTTTTTTTAGATGAAACACTGTTTCATGCTAAGTAAGAGGATGGAGTTAACTCTGACTAGATGGAACATTTAACAGAAGTGCTGAAATTTTTGAAAGGACAGCAGTTAAGTTACTCCAATTCTTTTGAGTGACAAGAGTTACATTCCAGTGGGAAATGTGTCCTTGCAAACCCAGGATTGTGATTTCAGTTACTGCGGATAGAGACTTGATCTAGAAAATTGCTGTACCATGTTTTTCTATGAACTTCTTATGTTTGTGGCATGAATTGACCATTAAGTAACAGGAGCAAGAAGGACACTTGTGGAAACATATCCAGGTGTATTCTAATTAATTTTCCATGCTATGCCCTTTTAGGTGAACCTTAAAATGAGAGAGATAACAGAGAAAGAGATTAAATTAAAACAACAACTAATGGAAAGTCCAGGACATCAAAAGGTAAAACAAATTTGTCTTCAGTTATGATAGTGTGTGTTGATGATGAATGGATTTAAATATCAGTATTTTCTTTGTCAGAGAGGTATGAGGGCTCCAATCCTCAAAAGTGAGATTTTCTGCATGCAGTTTGTTTTGTCTCTGTCATCAGTGCCCTCTCTTGCCTTTGAAGCCCACTGGTATCTTCTGACTTTCCTTTAAGTTTCAGTAGGATGAAAACAACTTGCTTCAACTAAAATAACCTGTATCAACTGTATGTGGGTAAATATGACTCAGCTTTCACAGCACAAAATATATGTTATATATTTTGAAAGCTCTTGGGACATATTCTTTTTGCATGGATTGTTTGTCTAATGTGTATTTAGGGACTTATTCAGGTTCTGTCCAGGAAGGATACTCTTGGCATTCAAATGTTATATATGTGTGTTTGTAGTTTTTTCCAGCTTTTTTCCCTTGATTATATCACAATGCACTAATATTGCAAAATATAGCACACTTTCATTTCTGGAGAGTGTCAATTAGGTCTTTCTCCAACATAATGTCTGTCTGAACTCCCAATTTGTGATTTCATAAAAACCTAAGATAAATTATAAATAACCTATTCTTTCCTCAAATTGGCATTGCTGGGTGAAGGGCTCAAAGTGTGACCTATGAACAAGGCACAGTTGTTGAATTTTCATGCTAGTGGCAAAGGTTTTTTATATGCCTTTTATGTAAAATAATATCCTTCAGCAAAAAAGAGCTGCTTAATTTACAAGTTGATCTGTGGTCTAAAGGATCTCTTGAATTATTCAACCCTATTGGCTTTTGGGTCTCATTTTAGTACCTTTAAACCTAAATTTCTAGGCTACAAGCCCTCTGAAATATGAAAGTGTTTATTGCTGAAGTGCATTTAAGTATTACTGCTTTTAACTTGTCTTGCTGATGTTCCTTTCCTATTCCTACGTTCCTTTCCTTGCTTCCTGAGCAGTCTCCTTCCAAATGGTATTGGAAATTAGTACCTGTAAGTGAACTACTTTTACACCAGTTGTCATCCACAAAATCATGGCTTTTGAAACTCCCTCGGAGTGTTTGCTTCCATTCCAATGCTTCTCAGCTGCTCTTTGAAAAACACCTGTGTGAGCTTTTGGGTCATCAGGCTTTGTTTTCATGACGTGCTCTCTGCATACTGTACAGCATTACAGCATACTCACTTTGCAGCATCTCAGAATTGCTTCCACACTGCAGGAGTCAGGGAGGTGGAGTAGCAATAAATAAAAAAACAAAATTAGAAGTTTACCAACTGAAATGGTTGCATTTGCTGGGTTTGGTTGTGGGTAGGAACTGATGACAGCACTGAGGTGAGAGAAAAGCTGGGCGGCTTAAACAGCCACCTAATCTTGGAATCCATAGTTAAGATACTCAGATGTTTGTGCTTAAATAATGCTCTTACACTGTTCCTGCACCTGCTCTGGTGCAGATTTGTAAATCTGTCAGAGCCAGAGCACTGCTGTTCACTGAGGTGGGGCAGGAGATTGGCCAGACTGGTTTGGAGGGACAGTTGCTGGAATTGTGTGCTCAGTTAAGGAGCCTGGAGCTGCCACAGAGGGAGGGAAGACAGTTTGCACATTGGAACAAAGTACTGATTTTTCTTTGTGCTGAAGTGTGAAATTGGAATACCAATTCCACTACCTATTAAGGAAAAAATCCCCAAAACAAAACAAAATTGTGCTTCTAGAAATCCTGTTTTCTTTTGTCAGAGTTTTCTGGGTTTATTTCAACTTGCAGGGATTTTCCTTTGTTCCTTTGCTTTCCTTAGCTTTGATGCCCTTTCTCCTGCCCTTGCTGGAGCTGCTGTTACTCATTTTCTCTCTGGGAAGATGAGCTGTTATCTCAGTTGTTAATTCCAAAGGGCAGAGCACTTGGGAAAGGCAGGTGTGATCAGGCAGCTTCCCCATGATCTCTGCCTTCCCACAGAGAGCTCAGTCCCACTGCAGCCTCCTAATCCTTTGTTTGAACCGGATCTGTGGGCTGGAGCAAAAATTTTAAATATCTGAAATTAAAGGAAGGAGTAAACAAAGGCTGTCTCACCTCTAGTCCGCTTAGATTTTAATGGTTTGCTGCCAGGTTTTGCAAAGTTGTCAAATTCTGTCAATTCTGTGCTTTTTTATTTTGGGATTTTTATTTGGTTGGGTTTTTTAATACAGAATTATCTCTATTTCAGAAGCACCATTTCTGCAATTATTGCATACAAATGTCATTCATTGTATGGCATGGGCAGGAGGGTTACAAATAAGGAACAATTCAGAGTTTTCAGTATAAAAGACTGAAGGGTTAAGAGAATAACAGCTGAGCAAAAAATAAGGAATTAAATTAAGTCCATAAAACCCCTCTTTGATAAATTTGTGGGATTTTTCACCAAAGCCAAAAGAAACAAGGAATCTTTACAGATTTTAGTTCTTGTTATTGACTGTGGTTGATTTAAATTCCATTTAAGCCTATTGGAAAAGAAGTATTTGTATCTACTTTAACTACAGGAGGAATTAAAGTTGAAAAAGAATTTCTCAAAGTTTTTTTTTTTAATATGCTTACTTTAAGTGGATAAATGCTGACCCTTTCAAGCTAACCAGTTTACCTTGGTGTGCACACTTATTCTGCCAGACTTAGCAACCACATTTCTAGTGCATAATGGATGTTGCTGATGCCTTTGATTTGTTTCTTGTTTGAATAATCACCATCCTATATCTCACTATTTCTCTCTGTGTAAGCCTGATCTGATGCATGCCCTATCGCACTGCATGCTGGAACCAGTGGAATATGCTCGTGTGGTACAGTATGATTCCCATTCCATTACATCTTCGTGGAGTGCTCCAGGCTGGGGAAAAACCCAATTTGCACCTGGGAAAAGGGCAGGAAAAAAATAGCATTAGCATGCAGAGATAGCTTTGAGTTCCTTGGGAAACTTAGCATAGCATGTGCAAAATAAAGAAAAGAAACTGGTTCTCATTGCTCCAAGCGATCTTCATTGCTCTGAACAGATTTTTTCACAGCCTGTGCCATCCTAAATTGACACCTAGGAGAGTGTGTGTGTGTGTGTGTGTGTGTGTGTGTGTAGAGCTTTCCCAGGCTGGCTTGGGAAGTGTAGGATGCCGTTGGTAAAACCCAGCTTTCCTCTGATGATTCAATGTGTGATTGGTGTGTCTGCACAGCAGACAAGAGACTCTGTTCAATCCCAGTGCTATCAATGCCCTGAGGTGTCCAAGGGATGTTTTCCCAGCACTGCCAGGTGTTTCTGCCAGGCCCTGCAGTGCACTTTGCTTTTGCTTTCCCACCTGCTTTGCTGCTCAGTTTAGACACAGCCTCCCATAGTGTGTGGATGCTCAGGAAACAGCAACCCTGGAACTTGCAAAACTTGCAAGAAGCAATGCCAAGATTTGTTCTTCAGCTGACTGGCTTTGGCAGCTCCAAATTCCCTGAGGGCTGTGGGGTGGTTTGCACCAGAGCTCGAATTTGATCTGTAATAAATCAAGGAGAGTTTTTCTGGGGATATCAAGGCTTCCTCCTCTCTGACTATTTTGGAAGAGGCCAGGTTTTTTTATTTTTGCACAATACCTGTGTTGCACACAGATGTGCCATGTTCTGGTTCTCTCTGAGAGGACTTTGCTGTCTGTGGACACGACAGCAAATCTACAGGTGTGGGTAAGGTATGAGAGACCACCAGCCCATCAGAATTATTTTTGCTCTGTTTCATTTTTCCCAAGCTTCAAATGTTTTCATGTAGTTCCCCATGTCTCTTTCTTTGGATCTGCTGCATTCATGCATCTGTGTGGAAGGGTTTTGAGTTAAATTGATTATAATAAGTTAAAACGTGTGAATAGAGTGAGGAATCCTGCAGCATGGATTGCTCCCGGGCAGGAGGAGACTGAATGGCAGATGGGCAACCTGCCCTAGTGGAAGGTTCCCTGCCCATGGCAGGGGGATGGGTTAAGATGATCTTTAAGGTCCCTTCCAACCCAAACCATTCTAGGATTAAAAAGGAAACACCATTTCCTTCAGAATTGGCTTCCACAGGGAGAAAAGCACAACTTTGTCAGCTGGGTTTGACTTGGGGCAGAATGGCAGAAAGGATCCAGCGAAAAGAGTTTTCAAGGCTTAACACAGATTCCTTTTCTTTTCTTTGCTTTTTTTTTTTTTTTTTTTTTTTTTTAATCTTTTTGCCTCTTCAGCATGATGTGAGCCCTTGTTTTGTCTCTGTAGGTGCGTTACAGAAGGGACCACCTCTCCAGCAGGCAGTTACCCTATTTCCCTGTGCTGGAAGATCTGATGAAGGATGGTAGCGATGGTGCTGCTCTTCTAGCTGTGATTCACTATTATTGTCCAGAGCAAATGAAACTGGATGGTATGTAATAAAGGTTTTGAGGGAATAAAAGGAATTTATAAAAGGCTTTCAGGCTTTGGAAGCTGAACTAGAAATACATGAAAAATTAAAAATGCGGCACATTTAATAGGTAGTGGACTATGGCAGGTTGGAGGCAGGTCAAATATGGAATCTGCATTTAAAAAAGAACCTCTCATGGATTTTTTTTTTTTTTTAACTTACTGTATTTAGAAGACTGTGTTCTGTATATTATCTGAGCTACAAAAGAATCCTTTCTTTTCCAGTTTTAGATGATGTGCCTTTCTTTGCTCAGATAACCGAGCTCGGTTAATGCCATAAAAATGGAGTACATGTCCACCACTGTTAGCTGATAATTCTCACGTTTTTCTTGGCATAACCTGGCATTTTAAAATCTAGGTTTTGAAATAGTTTCTCTCAATCTGCAGAAGTTGTCACTCCTGAGCATTACAAAACTTTAGTTCTCTTCCCTAGAAAAAGTTTTTCTTTATAAATCAATGTCCATGTTGCATTAACTTCTGCAAATCAACATTTTATATTGGTTTTCAAATTCTCAGATATGTTGTACCTTGCAGAGCTCCTGAGTGTTTTCAGAAGGTACCAGCACTGTGAATCCTAGGAGTAACCCTTTATTATATGCAAATCAAGATGTCTGATTTTAATTGCTTTTGTATTTTGTCATTATGTGTGATCTCTGTAGCTTGTTTACCTTTTCTGTGCCTGTGGTAGACAGAATCCCCCGTGGATTCAGAAATGAATGCAGGACTGATACTTTTCTCTGTGGTTTTCTTCCTCCTTTTCCTGTCCCTCTGGTACTGAGCAGGTAGAGAAATGTCACTGGTAGCCAGTAAATATCCAGTGCTGGTGTGGAGTCTGTGCAGTTCCTGTATTTAATGTTTCTGTGAGGTGGGTGTGGAAGGGTGATCCCTTGGGACAGTGCCAGAACTTACTCAGCCCTCTCTCTCCCTTTCCCAGATATCTGTTTGAAGGAAGTGACATCAATTGCAGACAGCCTCTATAACATTCAGCTTTTGAGAGAGTTCTCAAATGAGTACCTAAACAAATGCTTTTACCTCACCTTGGAGGACATGTTGTATGCTCCTTTGGTTTTAAAGGTAAAATAAATATTTTTCAATAAAATGTGGGTTATTCACGAGTGTTTCCTAATGTGAGGTGTAATATCCCTTTTTTTCCGTTTCAGCCTAATGTCATGGTGTTCATTGCAGAACTCTTCTGGTGGTTTGAGAATGTCAAACCAGACTTTGTACAACCAAGAGACATCCAGGAAATAAAAGATGGTAAGTTTGTAACCACAGATAACTAATAGCATGTTGTATTTAGAAAATACTTACATTGCAGTGAAATTGTTGCCTAATGGTGTTTCCTTGGAAGCTTTGTTCCTACCCAAGGTTTATTCTTGCTTGGGGATCTTTGAAAAGCGGTAAAGTAGAAGGAAAATTAGTCCTAGATCAACTTGAGTTCTAATTTTTTGGATGGATAATTTTTAAAGAGGTATTTCCCCCCTAAACCCACTAATCAATTATTAATTTGTAACTTCCACTAAGCTCACTAGAAGATAGATATTTTAAATAAAGCCCTGTACTTCAGATTACACTGTAGACTGTTCCCATTCTACCCTCTGCTATGTGAGAACTTCCTGTCCTGTCCTGCTCCCTCCCTGGCCACTGTGAGTGGTGTTGATGCTGTCCCTTTGTGCCCAGTCAAGGCAGTGATGCAGCAGAAGAGCAGCCGGCCCCCCGTCCCCATTTCCAACGCCACCAAGCGCAGTTTCCTGGCCACTCCTGCCAGCCCCAGCCCAGCAGAGCTGCAGCCTCCAGCCCAGGCAGCCCCTGAGGCCTGCAGCAGGTACTACCTGCACCCCGAGGAGCCTGACTACCTGTGAGTCTGTCTTCATGTTTCTGCCTCTCTTTGGATAACCTGGGGATTTGTGCTGCTGAATGTTGTCATTTTGCCACAAACTGAGTGACCTAAAGGGGCTCCAGTGCTGGACAGGGACTTGCTTAGAGCAAGCTGCTCTTGTGGACGGTATCCCTGTCCATGGAACTGGATGGTCTTTAGGATCCTTTCCAACTCAAACCATTCTGGGGTTCTGTGGAAACAAACTTCAGCATGATCTGATGTGCAGGACACTTAATGAAAAGAGTTTTCAGCTGACATAAATTTCATGGTGACCTCTAAGTTATTTCAGCCTTTACTTTGTCTTGAGTTTACTATTTACATAAGTGATGTCTTAAATCCACAGTGTTTAGAAACATAGTTTAATTTCAGGTAGTAGGTTTACTTTTGTGTTCTGAAAATGTGAAATGTGAAAAACTTCTCTTTAAGGAACTACTTAAAAATTAATGGTATTACATTTTAAAGAGGATGAGGGTAACTTATCAGTGTAACTTCACAATTTGATTTTTTTTTCTGATTATAGAAAAAAAATTCTTTGTAGTAATGAGTTCTTGCTTTTTTGAATTAGTGGCAAAGGAGGAAGCCCTGCCTTCAGCCCTTCCCACCCACTGCTGCCTTTGAGGCAAAAGCAACAAAAATCTTTACAGGGAGAAGAGAGCCCTGGTAAGTCTGCCTTGAATTCACCTTTCAACAGGCAATGACTGTCAATGTCTATAAAATAATTAATTAAAATATAAGTTAATTTATAGAAATTATTTAGAATTGAATTAAACTGCAGTAACACAAGTGGGTGAACATGTTGAGTTTGAGTAAATCTTAAAGAGCTTTTAAGAAACTTAGTGGATTTTAATTTTTTTCAGGCTTTGACTGTCTGGTGGCAGCTGCAGGAAATCTGTTTTCTGCTGCCATCTGTTGGGGAAGGAGTTGATTCTGTTTCTATATTCGATATTAAATGAAGTAAAAATGCTGGTTTAAAGGCCATTCCTAAACTATTATCAATTAAAAACCATTTCAGGCCATCGGCACCGTTCGAATTCTCTGACCCGTGTCGATGGGCAGCCACGAGGGGCAGTTCTGGCATGGCCAGACAGGAAACCCAGGTAAGGGAGGCATTTATTTATTTATTACAGCATTGCTTGAGGAAGTGATACTGTGACAATTTGATTGTGGTAATGAGGTATCACTGCCATAGAACTGCACTGACAGTCACTTAATTTTGTTTTCTCTTTATGTGCACTTTCAGAGCTGACTGATTTTAGATTTGCAATTGAAAATACGTCAGATGTGATTTTCAGGAGGTGCTGTTCAAAATGGAAGTGTCTGAAGTTGCTGCTTGGTATTGCTGGTCACCTGTGATACAGGATGCATTTTTAAAATAAAGCAACAATTTTAGCTGTCTGTATCATGGTCTTTATTTCAACAAATTGTACCTTGTCATGCTTGAGTGTCAGTAGATTCTTCTTATCTTTTCTAGGCCTCTGTCTCAGCCAACACCATTTGCCCTTCATCATTCTGCCAGTACTGATGTGGACCCTGGCTCTGGTGACAGCATTAGCCTGGCCAGATCCATCAGCAAGGACAGTCTTGCTTCCAACATTGTCAATGTAACCCCCAAAAATCAGCCCCACCCTCCATCGGTGAAAGCCAACGGGAAGAGCTTGCTGAACAATGTAGAAATGGAGGATGAAGATGAAGAGCTCATTGCAATCATCAGATCTGAAGAAAGGCCAAACCGTGGTGACCCTGAGGTGCAGAATGCAGCAGCCAGGGTGCCCAGCATAGTGGCCACAGCGTGGTCACCAAAAACAAGCAGCGACCCTACCGACAGCAAACCTGAGAGTTTTTACCTGGAGCCTTTAATGCCTGCGGTCCTGAAACCAGCCAAGGAAAAACAGGTCATCAATAAAGAGGATGAGTGTGGGGAGGGGAAGCAGAGGAGTTTTGTAACAAAGAGGTTAAATGAAGGACACTTGTCTTTGCTCCGCAAGAAAGCGACGAGCAGTCATGGTGAGCATGACCTCAATAGGACTTTTACTCCAATTTCTAGCTCTGATTTCACTCCAGTTGCAGATCCCAGTTCTGGAGATGCAGTGGCCCTGGGGGAAGCAGGTGTAGAAGCTGCCAGACCTTTGGCTAGTAGCAGTTTAGATCCTTCCTCTCAGGAGCTATCCACTGGAGGATTCTTTCTTCATGCTGCTAAACCTGACGATGAGGTAACAAGTAAAGTGAGTGTGAGTTATGGGAAAGGTCTCAACTTGCACGTTCAGGATACAACCTGGACTATGGTGAGACAGGACTCAGAGCCGGATCTCTTGGACATGGAAGATGCTGACCAGGATTTGGTGGCCATGGACAACCACCCTATAGTCGCTAAATACATTGGTGAGGAGGAATCTGCCAAGCTGCAGGAGGATATGAAGGTGAAGGAGCACGAGGACAAGGATGATGCCAGTGGCCGCTCCAGCCCGTGCCTGAGCACCATTTCCCAGGTGAGCAGCGTGTCCATGGCCAGCGGCAGTGTCCGCATGACCAGCTTTGCTGAGAGGAAGCTGCAGAGGCTCAACAGCTACGAGACCAAGTCCAGCACGAGCAGTTCCCAAAAAACCACCCCAGATGGGTCAGAAAGCTGCCCAGCACCACTGACCACGTGGAAACAAAAGCGAGAACAGAGCCCCAACAGGCAGAACAAAGACAATGTGAATCTTTTAGCTTCGGAGCTGGTGCAGCTCCACATGCAGCTGGAAGAGAAACGCAGGGCCATAGAGGCTCAGAAGAAGAAGATGGAAGCCTTATCAGCAAGGCAGAGACTAAAATTGGGCAAGGCAGCTTTCCTGCATGTTGTTAAAAAAGGGAAATCTCCTGATGGTCCCCAACCTCTTAAACCAGAACATTTTGGAAAAGAATATTCTCGGCACAATGGGGAAGATTTAGATGAAGTTTCTTTGGGTTCCAAATCTGAGGAGTTTCTTGTGAAAGAGGAGGAGAGAGAAGAACTGCTCAGTGATTCTCAAGAAGTAGCAAAAGTAAAAATGCAGGAGAGCCTGGCTTTTGCTGAGCAACACAAAGCAAAAGACCCTGCTGCCCTACACGATTTGGAAAAAAGTAAAATTATTTCTGTTGCCCTCCTAGAAGACAACGTGACTGAAGCAGATATAAATGAATGTGATCTTTCTATTGAGAAGCTGAATGAAACAATCAGCACCCTGCAGCAGGCCATCTTAAAGATTTCCCAGCAGCAGGAGCTGCTCATGAAATCTCCAACAGTGCCATCCCCAGGAACCAGAAGTAACTCTCAGGACCAAAAGGTGAAACCTTCGATTCATTTTGTTGAGCCCCTGTCTCCAACTGGAATGAACAGCCTGCGGAAACCGCCGCGGCTCGGCCAGGGGAGGACCCCCCGCCCAGGAAGGCCCTCAGAGCTGAAAGTCCCTAAGGACAGGCAGCAGAATTCAACACGTGTTAAAACCCCAACTCCCAGCCTAGAAAACCTCCCACATTTGAGACCTTTCCCACCCAATAGCTTGGCAAAGACGCCCACGGAAGTGGGATTGGAAAGCAGTCCTGATCCTGGAAGTGGTTCTCAAGAGAAGTGTTTCTTTGATACCTATAGACTTCATGATGAGAGCAATCAAAGGGCACTTGTTCTCTCCACCTCCAAAGATGCAAATATTCTGTCTGAAATGAGCAAAGAGGTGAATAACAGCTTCAAGGAAGCAGGGTTGAATTCTTCTGATGGCTCAGGAAAAGAAAATGTCCCAGTGGATGAGCCCCTGAGAAGCAAGGCTAATCTCATTGAAGTAGATTTGTCTGACTTAAAAGCTCCAGATGAAGGAGAACTTGAAAACCAGGATAGCTGCACGGATATGATTAGTGAAGGTGATCAGAAGTCTGGTGTGGGTTTTTTCTTCAAGGTAAATGTGTTACCTTTCTCTCTTTAGCTCGTGTTACACACTCACCCAGCATTAGAACTGGTGTTTCCCGGTCTCCTGATGGAGCACAACCCTCATTGGCTGCAATATTTGGATACAAAAAAGTTGCACTGGAAAACAATTACTTTTGGAAAAAGAGAGATAGCCGTTCTCAAAACATTTAGTGTCTTAATTTGTGCTTAGCAATGATTATTGTCATTACTGCAAATGTGCTAACATGATGATACTTTTAATTTCTCTTTCAAGAAAGTCAAATTAATCTCAGTCTCGGAGAATTTAACTTTCGAGGTCTTTCTAATGTGATTAATTCTGACTGGTTGTCATTGCACTGGGATTATTTGTGGTGTCCATCCTGCCCCACATCATAGTTACATTGTACTTTGCAGGTCTAGAAGGTTTTATCATGATTAAAGATATTTAAAAACAAGTCAGAGTAAGATGAGCCCCTTTTTTTCTCCTGACAAACTTAAGGGAACACTAAAACTGTCTCTTAATTTTTTCTCGAGCAATAAGGGGTTTTGATTTACACTCATCGATTCTAAAACTGTAAAGATTTCCAAAAGTAATAGTTATTCTTCAAATTTTCCTGGAATCATCAGCAATCCTGTGATGTCCAGCTTAATATATTGTCCACTATTCCTTAAAGTCTCCATCCCTTTGGATTTTGCAGGATGAACAGAAGGCAGAGGATGAGCTGGCCAAAAAACGCGCGGCGTTCCTTCTGAAACAGCAGCGCAAGGCCGAGGAGGCTCGGCTGAGGAAGCAGCAGCTGGAGGCTGAGGTGGAACAGAAAAGGGATGAAGCTCGGTAATGATGCACAGAAAAAAATTTATTTCCCTTTATTTTCAGCTGAGGAAGTTGTTCCATGCTGAATGCACTGATCTTGTGTTTGCTTGGCAGCCGCAAAGCTGAGGAGGACCGGATACGGAAAGAGGAGGAGAAGGCTCGGCGAGAACTCATCAAGCAGGAATATCTAAGGAAAAAACAGCAGCAAATTTTGGAGGAGCAAGGCCTTGGGAAGCCCAAATCCAAGCCCAAAAAGCCCAGGCCAAAGTCGGTCCATCGTGAGGAATCTTACAGTGATTCAGGCACAAAGTGTTCTTCTACACGTAAGAATCTGGATTTGTTGGCTCTCCCTGAGTTTGAAATCTGCTGTAACCAAATGTGTGTGACATTTTCTCTCCTGTTTTGCAGCTGATAATTTGAGCAGTGCTCAGTCTGGTTCCAGTCTGTCTTTGGCCTCAGCAGCAACAACTGAGCCCGAAAGTGTTCACTCTGGTGGCACTCCCTCACAGAGGTACAGCCTTGTTCTCTTGGGTTTCTCTGGTCTTGGGGGGATGAAACAGTTTTGGACTTCAGTGCTGTTTGCTTCACCTCACTGCCAGAGGAGCACAGTCAGCACTGCTGAATTCATCTGATTTATGTGGCTGCTAACTGCAGTATTCTGTACAAACTTGCAATTTTTATTTTTTTTTTTAATTTTCTCCCAGAGGAGTCAGAGGTTTGCTTTGGTTTCTAGCAAGAATCTGACTGTTCTGGGGAGGATAAGAGAGAATAATCTGCTCCTTTCAGGGACATGATATGTGAAATTACAGGGCCAAACCCCAAAATCTTGGCATATAATTTTTTATTTGTTCCCCTCCCAGGGTTGAATCAATGGAATCCTTACCCATCCTGAGCAGAAATCCCAGCAGAAACACAGAGAGAGACTGGGAGAATGCTTCCACAGCATCTTCTATTGCTTCAGTTGCAGAATACACAGGTGCCTGCTTTGGTTTAGTTTAGTTTGCTTCTCTTTAGTTTGTTTTATTCATTTATTGTGAATACCAGGTCAGGAAAACCTGTGATGTGTTTCATGTTATTTTTGAGAAATTGTTGGGTGTGTTTTGTTCTGTTTATCTCTAAAAGTAAGTCATTCTAGAAAAATAATGAGATTTTTTTTTAATTTCACTTTGGATGAAAATCTTAGTGTTCATGAATGTCAGGCAGATAATTTTGACTTATTTATCTTCGTTAGGTCCAAAATTATTTAAGGAGCCCAGCAGCAAATCCAACAAACCTATTATTCACAATGCTATATCTCACTGCTGTCTTGCTGGAAAAGTGAATGAACCACATAAGAACTCAATATTAGAGGTAAACATTGAATTTATTAATGCACTCTCAATTGCATGGGTCTGTAATGCTGATTTCATAATCCCACTGATATATAGTATATATTAGTATATATTGTACGAATTCCATTTCCTAAAACGTGGGTGTATAGAGCTTTTTTTTTTTTTTTTTTTTTTTTTTTTTTTTTGCTTTCCATGTGGGAAAACACAATCCTGTATTTAGAGTTCTGCTTTTGGGTTTATAAAGAGAAAATTATGTTAAGAGGAACAACTATTCAGCTGAAAGCTTGGCATGATTCTCCCTGTGAACAGCCCCTGTACTGATACAGGTTAGCAGGTGGTCGGAGTGTAATGAACTACATGTAAATGTATCAATTTCTGAGGGTCCAGCCTTTGCAGAGAAGTGGCTAAAATTAATTTCAGTGATGCTGCTCTTCAGAGGTGTTTTGTAAAACAAAAGGTTTTTAAAGAAAAATAACAAAATAACAAATGTTACAGAAAACGAAGGACAAGCTGCACCTCAGACACCTGCTAAAACACTCCAAAAAGTCCCTCCTTTGGGCCCCTTCCTAAATACTGAATGTTTTAGGAGGGATAATCTGGCTTGCTGCCAATCAGATCACCAAGAGGCTTTGAGTTACACTCTCAGAGCCCAATCCATGCTCTTGTGCTGGTGCTGAGCCAATCACTGGCTCAGGAGGGGATGGAAAAATCTAAGTAAACTTCCTAAAATCTCTAGAGGTAAACTGAAACTCTTTCCCTGTTTGGAAACACTTGCTGAGTGTGGGAAATGCATTCCTACACTGTGCCTGGTTGTCTTTGCTGCAGGAACTGGAGAAATGTGATGCCAACCACTACATCATCTTGTTCCGCGACGCCGGCTGCCAGTTCCGAGCACTTTACTGCTACTACCCCGACACGGAGGAGATCTACAAGCTGACTGGGACAGGGCCAAAGAGCATCACCAAGAAAATGATTGATAAACTCTATAAGTACAGCTCGGACAGAAAACAGTTTAACGTGATCCCAGCCAAAACCATGTCAGTGAGCGTGGATGCCCTCACCATCCACAACCACTTGTGGCAAGCCAAGCGACCCGCGGTGCCAAAGAAGAGCCAGACTCGGAAATGACACCCAGCCCCTGGGGAGAAGGTTGGCTCACTGGGATTTGCATTGACAGAAGACATGTTTACCATTTTCCTCCAGTTTGGTCTGAAATGTGCAGTACCATAGACATTTTTTAAGAAGCTTCGGGACAGAGAACCGTGGATGCAAGTTCTTGAGGATGAAGGAACGTTGCCAGTGTTTTTTTATGAATGATCAATCTGCTGTTACACCCAATGCTAACTACTGTGGCTTTCAGCTGATGAGGGACTGTGCATGTAGCAAGATCTTGAACAAGTGGATTTCCTTTTACTTGAAGCTTTTCATCGGTACAAATTGGGAATAATTTAATTCTCTTTCCTCTCCACCTCATTCCCTCTTTTTTCCTGGCATTCTTAAAAGTTGGCAAGCTCCGAACTTGGGTAGAAGGATTGAACAGATCTGGGGTGAAGTGCTTTGGGTTTGGTTTGGTTTTTTAAACAGTCTTTAGGGAAATCTTCCTTTCAGACCTTTTTGAGGAACTGTTGAATACATCCAGTTGTTGTACTGTATCTACTGCCAACGTAAGTCCATCTCTCAGATTTCTGATAAAAAGCCCCACCTTGTGCTGCTCAGAACAGAGTTTACTTGCAGGATCTGTGTAGGATAAGCATTGCAAAGATTGCAAAAGCCAGTCTTTTTCTAAAAAAATATATACATAAAAAATGGTTCACAGATATAAAGATCTCTGGAATACAATCATGAAGAGGCATAACAGGTGCTACTACTGGAATGTGCCTGACTGAAACTTAAGGCAAGCTGAATGGAGCCCAGTGATTACTGATTTCAGTTTCAGGTAGTGTCCTAAAGATTTGTTTGCTTTAATAAAGGTGGATGCTGGTAGGTATAGAACGTTTCCACTCTGAGCACGCTACTCCTGTACGATGGTGCACTTAATGATCACAGATTTTAATGTTTTTATTACATCATGAAATGTAATTCTACTTTCTTTGTCCTGTCTTTATTCTGAATGAGCAGCATGCTCTACAATGAAGAGTGTGTTATGTTTTTTATTTTGGGTGATATATTAATATATATTGATTTGTTTTTCTCATTTGAAAGCAATTTTTAAACAGAGACATTTGCATTTGTTTCAAAAGCCCAAATAAGTCGAATGGCTTGGATTTCTTTTCATGTTGAAATATTAAATCTTGAGTTATGACCTTAAAAGTCTTTGTGTTTCAGCAGATTAAATTTTTGTCTGTGGTAACAGGGTATATTTGCAGTTCCTTTTTTTTTTTTTTTAATTTTTATTTTTTATTTTTAACCACTCTCATGTCTCATTCTTGGCCCCAGCTGGTTCCCAAGTAAGTTTCTGTAGCCGTTCCCTAATTAATTTAATCTGCTAACGAGCTCCTGCTCCCTGGGTTTGACACTTATTACCTGCAGCTCCTGTAGGTTCTGACTTGGGTTTGCACATGTTTACTTTTCTTTGAAGTGTTACTTGAATTTGTGTCTCTTGAGTGCAGAAGGTCCTGCCCTGTCCTCGAGAGGAACTGAGCTCTAAATCCAGTGTAATTATTGACCTTGGAGATGATGGAAGGTACAGAGAGTTATTGTACATAGGGGGAATTAGGGGATGGGATGAAGTGCTGGGTAGGTAGAGCAAAGTGAAGGTCTTCCAGTGCAGTCTCTCCGTGTTTTTTCCCCTTCCAGGACTCCCTGACTAGGCTGCTGCAACTTTGTAAATTATGTTAGATAGTTTGCTGCTTGTAAATAATTAAAGGCTTTATGGTTTCTAAAGTGCTAAGTATTAAACACCGTCATGAGTGTAACTTTTGTTACCATGCTTTTCATGCTTGTGCTTTATTTCTCACTGTTTGGTATTATAAACCATATTTATTTTATGAAACACTGAAATTTAATAAAAATCATTAACTGATTTCCTTTTTATTTCATGTGTACTTTTGTTGGTGTGACACTTCATCCCCTCCAAGAACTAATACACTTTAAAGATGTGCTTTTCTGTTTGGTAAAGCTTCACCTGCAAGGAGCTGCAATAACTTTGTGACAAGAGCTTATTTCTCCTGGCTGCAGTGGGCAAGAATGGGACCAAAAACCTCTCAGAAAATTGGGAAATAGTTTAAGGAATGATTTCATCAGACTCTTGAATCTGTCTGCTGGGGCTCCTTTGATCTGTGGAGTCATTCAGTGACAAAATTTTGGTAATTTTCTAGTCAGTGTTGAGGTTTCGGTTAAATTTATGGAATTCTGAATCCTGAGGATTTCTGACTGTGGCTTTAGTGACCTCATGTTTAACCCTTCCCTCCCAAGGACAGAAAACCCTGATGTGTAGCACTGATGAAGTGATCTGACCCTGATAACTGAGCTGCTGTCACTTCTAAAAATCCCTGCTTAGAAAATGGGATTTTTGTCCTTTCAGAGCACAGTGTGAATACCTGAAATCAGTGAAATGTGTGGGAATCACCTGCTCCCTCAGTGCCAGGGGCTGTGATCCCTGCAGGTAAATGGAATTAATTTGGCAACCTGCAGCTTAAGCTGCTTGTTTGGGTTGGTTTTCCCCAGGATTAGCTGGAGCAGGGGTTGTTCCCTCTTAGCTCTGTCCAAACGAGCAGAACTGGATAAAAAACTCTTCCAGCTGCTCCCAGAGGTTCTGCTTGTGCCTCCTGGGAGGCAGAGGGGAAAGTGGGAGCTGTGTCTGTGACCTCTCTCTGTTCCTTACTAACAAACCCAAGAATGTACATCTTTAAAGTGCATTCAAGTGCAATTTCTTTCTCTCCAGCTCTGTCCATCAGTCTGTGTGTTCCATGTGCTGTTTTGCATCTGTACCTGGTGTGGTTTTGTCTCGTTTTCATCCTGCTCTCAGGTGGGGGAAGAGTTCAAGCTAAAATAATCTGAATTTGGAAAATACTAACTTAATTTGGAAGCCTTCACCTACACTGGAAGGGCTGAATGTGCCAAGAAAATAAAACTGATTTTTGTTCCTACTGCACTGGGGAGCTGAGTGTAGAAATCTCTGGAGTTTCTCTTCCTACAACCAGGGCTTTGGGGCTGTAGTTTGAAATAAGAATGACAGGAATTACTTCTCAGGAATTGAATTTTCCATTCCTTTTGCTTTCCCCCCCACAAATCCCCAGAACAGATTACTGGAGCAGTGTCAGACCTCCCCAAACCCCCTCTCTTTCTATTTTATTTAATTTATTATTTAAATATAGCAATGAATGAGGTGTCTCCTGTTCACTCTGAGCTGATTGTCCTGGGAATTTGGTCTCTGCTGCTCCCACCCCTGGAATGGAGCAGTCCTTGTGCATGTGGACTAAGCTGTTATCCATGCTGTGCTTATCCAATTAAGTGGCTTGCAGTTAATTAGGGGGTTAAATGTAATTAATTTTCAGCAGTTGAAGGAGAGGCAGGTGGCTGAGGGGGGGTGGGTTTGCGGGTCAGGACGTGTCAAAAATTCTTGGGATGAGGCTGTGCTAGGATTCTCCAAGGACATGGCTCAAAAAAGGAGATTTTGGAGAAATTTGGTATTATTTTACTGCTGTTGATATGCAGAACTGAAGAAATTCGGGGAGTATTTTGGGGTTGGGGTTGTGTGCTTCAAATAAGTGAAACTTTATATAATTAAGTTCTTCAGACCAGGTCAAAATTGGAATATTCATATGATCCACTACAATTAAGTGTAATTTCCACATTGCATTGAAAAATTTACAATTAATTCCAGATTACCACTCAGACATTGGACTTCTCTTACCATATAGTAAGTAAAAAATAATTATAAGGTTTTTTTTTTAAATGTTATTATTCTAAAAAGAAAATATTTCCCTGAGCTTTCTGTTGCAGGTTTGTTAAGGCTTGGTTTGGTTTTAGAGGGTTTCAAGCTTCCTGTGGGCCTGTAAAAATGTGTATTTTTACTCTTCAGCTCCAAGTGGTAAGTTCAACTCTTCTTTGAAAAAATTAACTGAAATTTTAAAGGAAAATTCCATTCCAGAACTGGAATTTTATGCTGCTTTCCTTTTCCAGCCTGTGCTGAGCACCGGCACATTCCTGTTGTAAAAATTACGGGGTGGATTTAATTTGCTTGTCTGTGCTAAATATAAATTCACTTTTATCTTGGTGCTGAAATCCTGTCATAGTTTTCTGATCCATCCCTCTGAACTTGTTCAGAAATAAAACATTTATTGTAGTGGAGAAAAAAAAAACCAAAAACCTCTGGGGAAGTGTGTGCAGCAGGGATGATGAAATATTCAATATCCAGCATTTGTTAAAATTCAAATGAGGCACTTGAATGGTTTGAAGCCCATAAATCTCCCAGAATTATTGTGGCATTACCTGGAAATCTTAGCAAAGGAAAACCTCTTTCTTTTGACTCTTCAAGGGAATAACCATAAAAACTCAATCTACAGCAAAATAAAAAATCCTTCCTAGAATTTGGTTTCCTTTTTGTTTCCCAGCCACACTGACCTCATTATTTTTAATGTATATTTTAGTGCTCTAGATTTTTTTCTCTGCTAGAAGGAATTTGTGGTGTTAGAAGCTGATTTTCCTCAACCGGAGCAAATATTTGAATGAATTTTGGTTCATTTTGCAGAGTTATTTCCTCTTCTTTTCTGTGTGTGCTGCTGTGGAAGGTGGAACAAGAGGAAAAAGTGAAGAATCCACTGCTGGAAGTGCTGAAATCCCCTTGTGCAGAGCACTAAATCCTGTTCAGCAGCCTTGGAAGGGTTTTCATCCACTGAGAGCTGCTCTTGGTGGTGTTAAAATTACCTTATTTTGGGTGTAATCATTGCAAGTCGGTTGACCTGGAAAATCAAGAGGATTTTGTTCTCCATGTACAGATTTATCTGGTTTAAAGCCAATAATTAAAAAGTAATTTAGGAGGGACTTGGCTTCCTGCTGTCCTTTTACTTGCAGCTTCCTCACGTGTGTGTTCAGCCCAGAATTATCTTCCCTATTTAAGGGATTATTGCTTGTGCCCTTTTGTGTGATTTTAAATAAATAGATTTTTTTACAGTATTTGCCTAAAATGCTGAATAAAAACAATCTCTGCTTACCTGCTTTTGATGTCCAAGCTAAAATCTTTGTATAGGAGTGTAACGTGCTCTAGAAATATTGGGAAATATTGGAAAATTGTGGAAAATAAATACTGGAAAATATTGGTAAATAAATATTGGAAAATCTTGGAAACTTTGGAGCCAGTGACAAATTTTGAAGTGTTGGGAGGTAGAAGATGTACTGAATCTTGGCTAAACATCAGATTTAAAAATAAAGAACCTTAAATTTCTACAAACTTTATGCATTTATTAAACCATAGAAATTAAGATTAAATAAATTAATAAATCATCTTTTAAAACTTCTCTACTACAGCAAGCCCTTTGTGCCTGAATGCACAAAGAGTTTGAAAACGAAGTTAAAAAATAAAGTTGGGAAGAGCATCCTTGAACCTCAACTTAAACCACATCATCCCATGCTTTTTAAAACAAACTCCTAGAAAAAAACCAAAGAAAAGTCAGACAGCAGTGTCTCCTGTTGCTGCATGCAGCTCTTTTATTTTCATTTATCTTTACAGAAATGTGAAGCATCTTCACAAGAATTGTACAAAACCCTCTCCCCTTGGCTGGCTGCAATCCCAGCAGAGCAGCTCCCGGAATTCGGTGTCCGAGAGGAAAGACGGGAGTTGCTGTTGCTGATAAAAATCCATGCAGGAGCTGAGCTTGGAATAAAAACGTCCTGTCCTATAGAGATTAAATAAAAAGGGGGATAACAGGAAATAAATATGCTCATAACATTGGTTGGAGTAGTTGAGTTTAATGCAGGATATGTGGATTTAGTCCATATTGAGCGTATCAAACCGTTAGTGGACACGGAACATGCGCCGGAGCCGTTGCTGGAAAACCCCAAAATATCCCAGCTGTCCTCGTTTCTGCATCCCCCAGGGCCTGCCAGGTCTCTGCATTGGAACACAACCATTTCCTCCAGAAAATGGGAATTTTTTCCACAGTTGGAAGCCTTTCTCCTCTTCCCATGGAAGCTCCTTGTGCCCCTCTCCTCAGGAGCGACTCTTGTCACTGCATCGACGTTTCCAGGACCATTAGAAAAATAAACTGCTTTTGTTTTTACATTAGTATTGTAGCTCAGGCTAAGGAATTAGAAAAAAACAAACAAACCCTTGGTTCTCAAGACTTGCATTGCCCACAGGTGAGTATTTACAGGGCTTTTCCCCATCCCATGGGAAGGTCGGCTGGAAATTTACACCAGAGAGGGAACGCCGAGGGTTTGTACACGGAGCTTCCGCTTCAAATACAGGGATTGTGTACACTGAACAAACAGAAGCATCGTCAGAAATACAGGAATATCGAGGGCATTTTGATAGTGTCACAAACCACACAGAGGCTTCAGTCCTTTGGGCATGTGCTTTCCTCTTGGGATCGTTTTCTCCTCAGATTTAGGGGCAGGAAGGAGCTGAAGAAGGAGGGACCCAACCCCACAGCCAGTGGAGCCTCTGGAACACAGATTTGGCCACATGGCTGACCTGGCTGCTCAGGGCTAGGGGGTGAAATTTTAAGTAAATTAAGAGGTTTTAAAAGAAATTAAATTTTCTTGCCATGGGAGGGTTGAGCTGAGGAGCTGCACTCACTTCCCTGTGCGCTCACACACAGCTCACAGCCAAACAAACAAAAAATCATAAAAATCGTATGTTCCCAGTAATTACGTGCAAATAATCACTCCTTTTATTTGGGGTCTGAGCTTTTGTTTGTTTGCTGGTTTGGGGTGTTTTTTTGACCTGTAATACTGCATTGTTCTACTCTCCCTTGAAAGCAAAGTGGGGTTTGGAAAATGATCCACATTAAATGCCAACACTTAAATACATTAATATTCCATGAGCTGAACATCCTGAGGCTTCAAGTTCACACAGAGCCCATGTGTCCGTTTGTACTTCAACCACACCCACTTCTTAACCTACAACTTCTTTTTGCCATTTGAAATGACAGATTTGGCATGTGAAGCCTCAGACAGAAATAAATAAAACATGAGCCTGCCTTAACCAAACAGATACAAAACTAATCATTAAAATCCATCAAAACAACCCCAAAAAGCTTTAAAGACAGTTCTGTTTGTGCCCACAGCTCAGAGGGGTTGGAGGGGTGCACTCATTGCTTTTACTGTGGTCCCTCACCCAGCCTGGGATGTGCCACCACTCAGAGGATCCTGACTGGCACTTCAGGAAAAAAACCCCAAACAATAATTTAAAAGAAAAAAATGGACCACAAACCTCATCTCCAGGCACAGCAGGTCTCTCTCAACACCCTCTTGAGGTGATACCAGCCTTGGCACTGGTCCTACCCTGGGCATCTCTATTCTCCCTCAGGGCCACAGGTAGGATGGGCAGCACATCTCCATTGGCTGGAGCATCTTCCCAGCTGTTTAAAACTCATTTTAAACAGGTTTTGGCTTGTTTTCTTTTTTGTTTTCTTTGTAAACATTGATTGGGGATGTATTGGGGAGCAAATGCTGAATACTAAAGGCAATAAACCATTCAGCTGGCAGCAAGTGCAGGAAGCTGATGGGATTTCATGGCCATGTTGTGCTTTACA
This sequence comes from Zosterops lateralis, assembly GCF_965231275.1. Classification (NCBI taxonomy): domain Eukaryota; kingdom Metazoa; phylum Chordata; class Aves; order Passeriformes; family Zosteropidae; genus Zosterops; species Zosterops lateralis. The sequence continues at coordinate 8,247,042 of NC_139780.1, read as the reverse complement.
AGCTCCTTGCTAAAAAAAACCCCAAAAAACCACATTGGAATGGGAAGATATGAACAGAAAAGTATATAAAGTTAACGACTCAGTTATTCACTTGGCAGTCAAATAAACCTTTTCCACATCAGTGTTGTAGAATGTGCAAAAGTAGATGAAGAACACATCTGGTGTTTGTGGTGGCACCAGCTCCCTGCGGCTCAGGGGGACGTTCATGCACCTCTGCTGCAGGGGAACACGGGGACAGGGGGTGCGGGCTCGAGCAGGGGGGGCTGGAGCTGCCAGGGGACCGTGGTGGATGGAGGGACAGGCAGAACCCGCTGCCTTAACGGCGTGACCGAGCTGTGACCACGGGGAGGGGAAGGACAGCAGGACACGGCCAGGACAGACGGGGGATGGACCCCAGACTGCCCCGGCTGGAGGGGAAAGGGCCGAGTGGAGACACCAAACCACCACCCGGGTGGGCGGCCCTGGCCAGCCCAGGATAAACATCCCCAACTCCCCCAGGCAGCTCCGCTCCAGCAGCAGCACGGGGGGACACAGAGGTGGCACAAACCCAGGGCTCAGAGGCACTGCCTGGCCTGGCTTTCAGTCCCCTGGGCTTGGCGTGTTTTGGTTTGTGAGAAGCCACGAGGGCAGAGCAGCCCCTGCCATGGCCCCACCCTGTGCCCTCCACCCCTCTGAGCCACGGCCACCACAGCCCTTCCCCAGCGTGGAAAAAGAGGATGAAGAACATGAGTTGGGTGAAAGAGCAGAAGTTTGGGTACCCTGGGCGACACCTGGCGAAGGAGGAGGAGGAGGAAGAGGAGCAGGTTTCGGTGCAGTCTCACTCTCGCCTTTACCAGCCCCATAAACGCAACCACCCTGCACCATCGGGGCCACACCAACCACAGCCCTGCTCCCGCAGGGTCATCGGCGTCTGGGCTCAGCCACGTCCCACCAGCACCAGCGAAGACTTTCTCACTAGTTGCGGTATCGGTATAAAAAGTTAAAATCCCCGGGGCGCAGGGCCACCGGCTGGGACGTGTCCGGCTGTGCCGCCCCTCCCGGGGCTCCGGGCATCCCTTCCCGCAGAGCCCGGCTGGGCACGGCCTTTCTCCGGGGCACCGCGGGCAGCAGCGCCTTCCCCTGGGGCTGGGCCGTCCCCTCCTTGCCCGCCTGTCCCGGAGCCCGGAGCCCGGAGCCCTCGGCGCTCGGGGGCTGCTCACAGCTGGGTCTCGTCGCGCGTTTCGGGGTTGCCGGAGCCCAGCTTGTTGCTGCAGCTGCTCTTGCGGCTGTGCCCGTCGTTGGCCACGTGGGCCAGTGGGTCGGAGCGGATCAGGTACCTGCGGGACACAGCCTGGTTACACCGCTGGGCACCCCCAGAGCCCCCAGTTCCCCTGGAATCGAGGCCAGGGCACAGCCTGGTTACACTGCTAGAACCCCCCCAGGTACCCCAGAATTGAGGCTGGGGCACAGCCTGGTTACATCACTAGAACCCACCAGTTTCCCCTGGAATTGAGACTGAGGCACAGCCTGCTGGAATCTTTGAGTTCCCCCTGAATTGAATTAAAGCTGGGGCACAGCCTGGTTACTCTGCTGGAACCCCCCAGTTCCCCCTGAATTGAATTGAGGCTGGGGCACAGCCTGGTTACATCACTAGAACCCACCAGTTTCCCCTGGAACTGAGACCAGGGCACAGCCTGGTTACATTGCTGGAACCCCTCAGTTCCCCTGAATTGAGGCTGAGGCACAGCCCAGTTACTCTGCTGGAACCCCCCAGTTCCCCCTGAACTGAATTAAGGCTGATGCACAGCCTGGTTACACTGCCAGAATTCCCCAATTCCCCTGGAATTGAGGCCAGGACACACAGGGATGCCCCACAGGGCTGTTCTGCTTGCAGAGCACTGCAGTTGTTTGAATCAGGGGTGTTAAATGATAAGAGCTGATCGTGGAAACGCCATAAAATAATATAAATAAATATATAATATAATAAATATATAGGAGTATATAATAAATAGTCGGGAGTTATTCCTCAGCTGCTCAGTGGCAAAAGCCAAAGGAAAATTCTGTGCTGCCCGTGAGGGGCTGGAGTGGTTTGGGCACTGCTCGGGAACACAGGGAGGGGGAAAGAGGCAAAACCCGTGGGTATTAATGAGAAATCATGGGCAGCAATGGGCTGGGGACAGCTCAGGCACCGGGGACAGTCTGGGGTGAGGTGACACCTACACGATGTCGTTGAGCTCCAGCCGCGTGTCCGGGGGAGGGTTGATCAGCACGTAGGACAAGGTGTTCTGGTGGTCGTTCATCTCATCTGCAAGAGCAGGGACAGGCCTGGTGAGGGAGGGACACCCCCACAGACACCCCAACAGGCAAGGTGACAGTCCCCTCCTGGCTCTCACTCCCACAGGCACAGGGGACCCTTCACCAGGACAATGTCACTGCCACCGGGAGGGCACCAAGAACTCACTGCCACCTCCCTCCTCACCTCCCCAGGCTCTCCCCCACCACAGCACGGCCCAGGGGACTGGCAGAGGAAACTCTTCGTAGCCCCCACTCCCCCCCAAAACAAAGTGAGTTGTCTTACCTTGGTTGAGTGCAAAAGAGGGAACAGGTTAGTCCTGCTGTGTCAGGTACAGCACAAGTCCAAGCACTGGCTCAGGGCAGCTGAACCCCCCCGGGGCCGCCCCAACGCTCTGCCCACCCCTCCCCTTCAGTTATTCAATTTAGCATCACCCACACACTGGATTAGTCCACGGATTGTTTCCTTCCCCCGCCCAGGGGAAATCACCTCCGTGGAGTTTCAGAGCCATCAATGCCATTTTGGGGACAGCTCCAAACCACAGTGACCTCCCAGGGGGGCTCAGGACCACCAAGAGCAGCACCCACAGGGGGAACGGGGGGGTCTCGGTGACAGGGGGGCCCCTGTGCTTCCCGAAATAGCCAAGAACAAGATCATGGTGAAATGGATGGGGGTGCGAGGCTGCGGGCGCCGGGAGGGGTGGAAGCTGCCACAGGTGACACCGAGTTCCAGACGGGCTGATGGGGGTGGATGGACAGGGTGGAGAGGGACGGACAGACGGACGCCGGGGCAGCGTGAGGAGCACGGCGGGACACCAGCTCACTGCAAGGCTTGTCACTGGGACACCTCTCCAGGCTTTTGGAAAGGCCCCTCTGAGGTGCAAATGGAGCGAATGGAGCGAATGGAGCTGCTTTGGGGGGCAGCAGGACCAGGACCCGGCCACTGGGATGGGCATTAACTCCAGGCTGGGGGCTGCTCCCTGTGGCCTGTCCTGCTGCTCCCACCACCCCGTCCCTGCTGTCTCCCTGCCTGGAGTGGGGGATCCCCCAGTCAGAGGCTGCCCTGCCCATGGTGGGCACAGCCAGGGTCTCCTCTCCTGCCACAGCAATGACAACAGGGGCCAGATCACCCAGCACAGGGGTGAAACTGCTTTTCTCCAGCCCTCAGGTGCAGCTCCAGCCAGCACAGGAATGCAAACAGCTTCCCTCCAGAGGTGCCTTTGGGAGGGCACACCCTGATGGGCCCTGGGGCACCCCCGGGGCTGGGCTGTGCCTGTACCACCTCCAGCCGTGCTTGCAGGGGACACCACACCTTTGTTTTGCTGCTCAGACACATCCCTGGCACCTCTGAGACCACAGAAGGTGCTGCAGCCGGGGGGACCTGGGACCACCCTCGGGGAGACGCTGCCTGGGAGCCCCAGGCTGTGCCAGGGTGTCCTGTCCTGGAGCCACCAGAGGGTTTTGGCCATCCCAGTGCTCAGCCTTACAGGGAGACAGGGATGGGGGTGGCAACGGGGGCACACAGACCCTGGGACCCGACGGGACACACGGGGTTGGACATGACAGGGGGGTGGGGACGGGCTCTGGCTCTGGGCAGGTTTTTCCCTGCCCCATGGAAGTTTCCTGACCCCATCCAGCCCAGCCAGGCCCTGCTGAGCACACCGAGTATATTGCTGCATCTGCACTGCCCCAGGCAATATACTCTGCTGGCCTGGGGCTTCCATGAGCCCCAGCTGGGGCTGCCTGGCTGATGAATGACACACTTTGTAGGAAAATGCCAACGTTTCACCTTAAGCCTGGACTAGTGGAGACAAAAATGAAGCTGGGATGGGCTGTTGCTGATCTTGGGGCTGCTGCAGTAAAAAGGAGCCTTTCCAGGGTTCCACCGTGGTGAAAAGGGGAAAAAAAGATGGGAAAACCTGGCAGGTCCCACAGAGCCCCACAGGGTGCCTGGGGTGGCTGCAGCACCAGCGGCCCCTGTGGCTGCTGTTGCTGCCTCGGGCTGAGCCCAGCATCCCCCATCAGAAAATGGGGTCTTCTAATGCTGGAGAGGGGTCCAGGAAGGCAAACCAAGGGGTGCAAAGGGATTTTTAAAGCGCTGGCTTGCCCTGGACTGTGGCTGAGCCAGCAGCAGCTCCAGCATCTCATCACAACATGCACAGGCAGCTCTGGTGCACTTGTCCCCATCCTTGTCCCCTCCTCAAGCTGCCACTGGCCGCACAGCCCAAAGCCACCTCGCAGAGCCATAGAGGGAGGGTTTTGTTAATGAAAGCCAAAGGCTGTGATTTCCCTGCAGGAATTCAGCTAAAAAAAAGGCTCCCTGAGGTTTCTATCTCCCTGATCAGGCAGAGCCCTGTGTTTATGCCACCACCACAGGACACTGATCGGTTTTCCAATGCCACCCAACAAAATTAGTGCTGAAAGCTCGGGGATCTAAGGTGAAAACTGGCAAGGGTGAGGTTTGGGCTTAGCTGGCATGATCTTGTTGTACGCTGCACGCCATGAGTCACGGGGGACTCCAGGGAAAGGGAATTACCTTGCAAATATCCCAGGTTTACCCGATTCATCACATCACTGGCTGTTAAATTTGCTACATCCTCTACAGAACATACAGGGAAAGGCACAGACATAAACAGAGAGAGAGAGAGAGGTCAGCAAGCCATGGTTCGGCAAATATCAGAGACGAGCTCTTGCGCTGCAGCGATAACGTGAGCAAAAGAAAAAGGAGAGGGGCAGAAGGCAGAGCAATGTTTTTCCATGGGTATCCAGACAGTGACAGTGACACACAGTGACAACACACAGTCCCCAGCACCGCTGGATGCCCAAGGAGCTGCTGGTCCCCACACTGTGCCCAGTGTCCCTGTCCTGGGCCCCCACTTGTCCTTTCTCCTGCCAGAGCTCCTCCCCAGTTTGCTTCAACCAAAATTTGCCAGATGGGCCAGGACAAGGATGTCCCTGACCTGACCCCAAGCTGTGCCCTGAGCCTCACCAGCCCCCCTGGAACTACAATAGAAACTTCTGGGGCTGGGAATGGAGGGAAAAAAGGAGAGGGGGGATGCACCACTGCAAGCCCTTGCCTGGCAGTTCCTGTCCTCACTCCATCCCACCACAAGCCAGCTCTCCTGCTTCTCCCTGGGGATGCTGCCAGCATTCACAACCACCCCCTGGGCCCCCACTCCAAACCCCTCCTGCACTGCACTTCTGGACATTTCTACTCCTCTTTCCTCTGCCTAGATGGGAAAGGAGGAATCCCACCCCCAAAATCAGCTCCCCTCCCAGCTGGGGCTCACTGCCAGCCTGAGTGTGGGCAGGGGGTGGACGGACACTCTTGGAGGATGGAGCAAACAAGCAGCAGCACAGGATGGCTTCAAAGAAAGACAGAAAAAAAAAAAAAACCCCAACCAAAAAAAACCCCAAAACCAAACCAAACAAACAAAGGGAGCTGTGGGCTACAGACTTTATCATAACCAAGGGGTGGAGCTGTCCAGGGGGACACAGATGCCAGCACCGACGGGCAGCTCAGAAGCTTCACGAGAGATGCGGCTGCACAGAGGGGCCCTGAGCGCTCTGGCTGTCACAGCCACACACCCGCGTCACACGCAATGAAGCAACTCAGCCCTGCAGCTACCGAAATGTTTTCCACGGAAGAGCCCATGACGCATTAAAGTCTGTAACAACAGGGGGGCTGCGCCGGCTGGTGGGGTTTGGCCTGTCCCTGCCGCCCTACGGGGGCTCTGGGGCACAAAGGGCGGTGCTGACCCGGGCTCGGCTTGTCCTGAACCACCAACTCTGCACGGCCGGAGAGCGGGGGACAAACGGGGCCTCGTGTCCCGAGGCCGTGCGGGGACAGCGGGTCCTGCTGCAGGCACAGGGGACTCACTCTGCCACTGCCAACTCCTGCCTGGAGCCATCCCAGAGCCCAGGGATGGGGGGGCACCTGCAGCTGGCCGGGGGTGGCAGGGGAAGGGGGGGATCTGCGTGGCGGGACCCCAGCCTGGAGCCGCTGGTCTGCACAAGCACAAGCAAGCCGGGGAATGAGGCAGCGCTGGGCAGCGCCGCGCTAAGCTGGGCATGGGGGTTTAGGCTCGGCACGGGGGTTTAGGCTCGGCATGGGGGTTTAGGCTGGGCATGGGGGTTTAGGCTCGGCACGGGGGTTTAGGCTCGGCAGGGGGGTTTAGGCTGGGCATGGGGGGTTTAGGCTGGGCATGGGGGTTTAGGCTCGGCAGGGGGGTTTAGGCTCGGCAGGGGGGTTTAGGCTCGGCAGGGGGGTTTAGGCTGGGCATGGGGGTTTAGGCTGGGCATGGGGGTTTAGGCTCGGCATGGGGGTTTAGGCTGGGCATGGGGGTTTAGGCTCGGCAGGGGGGTTTAGGCTCGGCATGGGGTTAGGCTGGCTCAGGGGGGACGTGGCGCAGGGTCAGGCTCGGCCGGGGGTTACCTGAGGAGCCCGAGGGCGGGAAAAGGCACCACCGCAGAGGCAGCTCGGCCGCACGGCACTTACCGTACCCGGTGGTGGGCAAGCCCAGGTGCTTCATACGGTTTTTGACGAGCTCGGACAGCTCCTGCCGCTCGGAGCGGCGGTACAGGCTGAGGCGCTGCTGGCTGATCCACTCGGCCGTCTTGCTGGAGTGCTTGTTGCCCTTCCTGCTGAGCCGCCGTGCCCACTGCATGCTCTTGCGCCTCAGCAGAGGGTGCTCCGACTGGTCGCTGGAACACGAGTTCCGGTGGTGGCTCGTCTTGATGCCCCAGTGCTCCTTGACGTCCTTCGTGTCCTCGCAGTCCTCAACATTGATTGAGATCTGTGACTGGAAGCCCAGCAGGTCACGCGGGATGGGGGGCGGCCGGGGAGGGTTTGGCCGGTGCCTGGCAGGGTGGGATCTCTCCCACGGGCTGGGGATGTTCCTGTGACCCACATGGGCTCTCCCAGCACTTCAGCTCTGCACTGCAAGAACCGCCTGGCCGGCAGATTCCACACAATCCAGAAGGGTTTGGATTGGAAGGAGGGTTAAGCTCATCTCGTTCCACTCCTTGCCATGGGCAGGGACACTTTCCACCAGACCAGGCTGCTCCAAATCCTGTCCAATCTGGCCTCAAACTTCCAGGGATGGGGCAGCCACAGCTTCCCTTGGATAAGCAGCGCTGAGGGGAGTCTTGTGGGCACCTGACCCCTCACTCAGGATCACCTGTGGGATATCTGCCCAAGGAGCAGCCATGCCCTCATCTCCCTCTCTTCCCTCCCACATCTCCCTCTCTTCCCTCCCTTCCCTCTGTGCTGCCACATGTCTGACCCAGCAATCCCCACTGGTGAGCAGGAATTTATTAATAAAGCCTTTTAAAAGCACCTCAAGGAGCTGGGTTGCATTTAATTAAATGTCAACTTTCAGCTCCCTGTCGCTGCTTTTCCTTACAAAGTTGAAAATTGAAGGTATTTAAAAAGGGCTCCTGGCTCCTCCCTTGCTCCTTATCCCAGTTAATTACATCAGGACACTGAGGACTTTTCCCGGAGCTCTGAGGCTCAGCCAGTATCTCCCTTCCATGGGGACAGGCAGTGCTGTGCTGGCACTGGGGCTGAGCTGGCACAAAGCACAGGGTGGCTCTGGTGGCCAGAGCCAGCCCAGGGATCAGCCACAGGGGAGGGGACAGGACAGGGCGACAGCACCCAGTGGGGCACGAGCGTCACTCACCTGCGCTCTGATGTCGTGGGGCTGCAGCAGGGGAGAAAGGAAGGGAAAGCCAAGAGTCAGTTCAGCAAAGGGGAAGCCCTGCTGTGCCCACCCTGCTCCCCAGGGTGTCCAGTGGTGCAGCAGAGCTGTGCCAAGAACATCCAGCAGTGCCTGGAGAGATGGGCACTGACCCTGACCCAGCTGGGGAACCAGGACACCAACAAAGCCAACACAGAAATTCCCCTTCCCGTGTTCTCCCCTCCCTGCTGCTGCTGCAGCCAGGCCTGAGGTGCCCCAGGGACCAACACCCTCCTGGATCCCAGGCTGGGACCACCAGCAGCCCCTTTCCCAGCACACAGCACCGTGCCCCCACCTCGGAGGTTGCGAACATGTGGGACTCTGTCCTGTAAATCCCGATGGGAATCTCGGCACTGGAGGAGCAGAGCTTCTGGAAGAGGCGCCCGTACGTCCGGATCCACAGGTCATCCTCTGTGATCTTCATCTGAGGAGCAGAGGACAGACATGAACCCCCCCGTGCACCTTGAGCTGCTCCTGAGCTTCACCCCAGCTCATCCACGACAATCCCAAAAGTGAGCTGGACTCCACAAGAAAATCAGGAGCAATTTCTGACCCCAGCCTTCAAAACAGGGAGTTTAATCCTTGGCAGCTCTTGGGCTTGTGGTAACACTGAGATTCCCCAAAATGGAGGGGATCAATGGCAATGCTGCTCCCCACCCAGTTCTGAAGAAGTGGGGAACCTGATGTTGTTTTATACTACAACGACACAGACTTTGAGTTTCCGAAGGCTGAAATTACTCTTTTATTTTTGGGATGTGTCTTCTTTATATACTATTTTACACAGATCAATTTGATTAGTGACAAAAAAACAAACTTCTTCAATCACACTGGTCAGACCAGAGGGACATCAAGAAGAAGTCCCTCCCAGGAAAAGGAACGAATAACAAAGTAACAGTTTGCAAAAACACTTCTCTTGTTTATAGAAAATTCCCTGAAAAAAGAATTTCAGAAAACCAAAACATTTCAGGCACGAAACCAAGGCTACAGGAACTCTCCCACCCCTGAGCAGAGGGTGACAGATGCCACCAGCTCCAGGACAGCTTGGGCTGATGGTTTGACCCCAGGGGACTTGGCACGTACCGCACAGAGGTACCCGGAGCCCGGCGTGGTGTCCAGGCCCAGCAGCAGCCGAGTGATGGTGATCATGTAATCCTTCACAAACGACTGCGGAGACATTTGGGCAGGAAAACAAGGAAAGGTTTGCTCAGCTATTCCCTGGGAGATGCAAAGGGGAGGCCACAGCTGCAGGGCTGAGTCTCACCTGGTAGAGCAGTGTGTCCAACATGCTGATGCTGAACACCCTCCCGGCCGCGAAGGGCAGCCGGAACATGAAGGCCAAGTTGGAGCCGTTCTCTCGCTCCCTCTGCAAGAAGAAAGGCAAGTTTCAGCTCAGATTGCACAGAAGCTTAGAGGACTCATGGCAAAGGTTGTGGGTTTAACTCCACACTCTGAGGGTCCAGCCTTGCAGAAAAGTGGCTATAATAATTAGCCAGACCGCTCCTTGAAGATGCTTTGTAAATCAAAAGGTTTAATAAGGAAAAAATAACAAAGTAAACAAAACATTGCAGAAAACAAATTGTTGCAGAAAACAATTAATAATAACAATTTAAATAATAAAGCATACACAGGTGTCTGAGAAAACCTCGCTAAGACATCTCGAAAAGCCTTTTCTTTCTTTTTTGCTCTTTCTTAAATACTGAATGTTTTAGGAGGGATAACCTGGCTTGAAGCCAATAGAGAGGGACACAGGGTTTGAAGAACAGTGACAAGATCCAATAGATGCTTCTCTCTGGCACTGAGCCAGTCCTTGTCAGAAGGCTACGGAAGAATCCAGGTTCTTTACCTTAAGGGGTGAGCTTTAAACTGTCCCTAAATGGAAACATTTGCTGGGTGTGTGGGGTGCATTACTACCAAAGGGAGGGCACAGATGTAAGGTTTCTGGTGGGTGTGGCAGGAGGAGACCAGGGCAGCATCTTTGCACTGTAGAAAAGAGGATTTTTTTTCTCCACAGAAATGTGTGAGACATGATTGGGTTTTCTGGACATGGAAAAGCACAGAACTTGGAGGAGCCTGAATGCAGTCAGTCACTGTCAGTGGTGATTTCCCAGGCCAGGGAATGACTTCCTCTTACCTTTTCTAGCTTGGAAAGGGCCAGAGAGTAACTGTCCTTTGCTCTGAACTGCATGAATCTCATGTTGGAGGGGTGGGTCAGTTCCGTGATAATGCTGAGGCTGGGGAACAGCCTGCAAGGGAAAGAAATCTGTTGTCCTGCAGCTGTCTCAGAGGATTTAAAACCTGAGGAAGACCACAGCCATCCCTGTCCTGCCTGAGGTCAGAAACAGCTTCCTACAGCAAACCCAGTGCCAGATGTGTCCCACTGTCCCCAGGCACTGGCACCCTTCCTGGTAGTGCCCAGCAGTGGTCACCCCTCACCTGAACATGGTCTGGACGTTGACAATGGTCTTGGCATCTGCCATGTAGTCCTCCTCAGCACTCATGGTGCTCTCCTTGTCCACCACCACCAAGTTGTCAGCGTAGATGATTCCACACTGCAGCAAACTGTCCAGGCTGGGCAGTTCCCAAAGAGAAGAGCGCAGGGTCAGCCCTTGGAAACGACACAGGGAAGCAGCACAGGGGTTCCATGGCGAGCCCAGGCTGCTCCCAACCTGCTCTTCACCTGCTCCCATCTCCCAGGGAGGGGCTGACAACCCGAGAAGCCCAAGGTGGGCTCAGCTCTATGCTACCAACCCTGGGGCTTCTCGTGGGGTGACTCAAAAGTCTGGGCTGGGCTAAACACAACAATTCAGGCTCGACAGCCACAGGTGGAAACACCTACTTGTCAATGGTGCCCTCCATGTAGTAAACCATGGGGAAGCAGCAGATGGCCTCCAGAAAGTGGTGCTCAGGCCTGGGGGGAGAGCCACAGAGAGCGAGGTGGTTCAGCATGTCCACGCAGCAAAGACAGACACAAAACCCCAGGGCCAACCAGCCAAGGTACCCCACAGTGGCACTGGTACTCCCTCACAATCCCACCCCACAGCACGAGATGCCCGTGGAAAGGCAGGGAGGGCTCTGTGTGAGGGAGAACACCCGTGGAAAAGTACTTGCTTGTTGTCCAGCAGCAGCACGATGGGGTTGAGCTCCTTGCGGGAGCGGTAGTAGGCCCGCAGAGGGACGATGAAGTTGTAGAGCCCGTTCCCAGCTGTCTCTGCAGACACGATGATCAGTTTGTTCTTGAACCCATAGGCTTTGGCGTCCTCGAAGCTGTTGTGTTTGCAGCCCTGTGCAGGGACAGTGCAGGGACTCAGTGGACACGTCCCAGGGGGTTCAGCCCCAGGCAGCCCCCGCAGCCCCTCCACACCTTGTCCAGCCTCAGGCAGCAGAACGGGGCTTTCTCAGGCAGGAGGTGGCACAGGGTTGGGGAGCTCCCGATGTAGGGTGAGTTTGGGGGGTAGCCCTTCACGTACCTGCAGCAGAGAGAAATCTGTGTGAGGACAGGGGAGAGCTTTCCTTTAATCCAGTGCTCAGATGTTGGGGAAATCCTTCAACAGCAACACTGGCAAATGCCCTGCAAAACTCTCCTGCAGCAGCTGGGAATTCCCTGAATATACATATTTAGGAGTATTTTTTGCTGTGCAAAGGGCCATGAGACTGTAAAGATGCAGGAACAGGGCACTCATAGAGAAGCCAAAGAGGCTGAGCCTGAGCATCCCCCAGGAGCCTGCCATGTGCCCTGGTCCTGTCACTCTGATTTTTCAGCCTTCTGATATTTACATTTTCTACTGGAGCTTTTTCATGAATTGTAACATAAACAAAGAGTGATGTTTTGTAAATCATGCATTCCTTCCAGGGGGAAGGACAAACTGATGGACTTCTGGTTTGACCAGTGGGATCAGAGAGATGGTAACCTCATCCCCCAATCCCTGATCAAACCCCAAAAGCTATAAAAGCTCTGATCCCGAAATAAACTTCCTTTTCTTTCATTCTCACAAATTAACGGTGTGAGTGTAATCTTTTCATGTCCATCTGGTGACACTGGCCCTGGTGTCTCTAAACTGGAACAAACCGGGTGCAACCACAATGAACCAGAATCAACCAAATCAAACCAACTGGAGTAAACCAAAGAAGGTCCCTGCCAACAGAGAGCCACTCACTCCACAACTGCCGACCCCTCCTCGTCCGACTGCGTCATCTCGTCCTCGGACTGGTCACTGAGGAGGTCACAGGGCAGCAGGGACGAGGTGTCAGCCAGCTCCAGGACGGGGGCGATGCTGGGCCGGCGCGTGCCCGAGCCGTTCTCGGCCGGCAGCGCCAGTTTGCTGCTGTTGGCGGGACGGCACTCGGTGTTCTGCAGGTCCATGGCCACTGTACCTGGACACGGCGGGGAGGGAGCACAGCAAACACGCTCTAAGGGGGAGGAAAGGTCACAAAAGCCTCCTGTCCTCAGGCCCTGCACAGGGATGAGACAGCCCAGATGATGCTCAACAGTTTGTGGGCAGGGGGAGTGCAGGTGAAGCCCCCTCTGGTGGCCTCTGCTGCTGGGTGCAGCATCTCCCCAGGGCTCAGCTGTCCCTGGGGTCTGTCCCTCTCTCCCTTCTCCTCACAGCTCACCCACCTGCTGCTCCCTGCACTGCCAAACCGGGCTCTGCAGGAGTTTTTGTTATGCTGATGAATCAACCCTGCAGCCCAATCCCTGCCTGAAGCTCCTCGTTGGGTTCTGGGAGACACCAGCCAGGTGAGGAACCACATCTGCCCTGGCACTGCCCTTCCTGTGGATGTCCCTTTGCCCCAGGGAGAGACAGGCAGCAACGCTCTCATCCACCTCCCTCCCACATCCCTCCTGATCAGCTCCAGGTCTCAGAATCTCAGATCCCTTAAGGCTAGAAAAGTCCTCTAAGATCTAATATCTATGGAATTGCAACCATTCCCTCAGCACTCTCAACCTGCCACTGAACCATGTTCCCAAGTACCACATCTACACATCATTTAAATCCCTCCAGGGATGGTGCCTCCACCACTGCCCTGGGCAGCTGTGCCAACGCTTCACAACCTTTTCTGTGAAGGAATTTTTCCTAATATCCAACAGGGGACAGGAGAGACTTCCTCATCCTGTCCTCCAGCAGCTTCCAAAAATCAAACACATTGATGGAGTGTCCCAAGAAGCAGAGCCCAGGCCCTGGCCTTGCCAGACACCACTGCCCTGCTGGCACCCACGTCATCTCTGTCCCTCCCATCACCTTTGCCAAAGGTCCCTCTGTGTAGGAGCCGTGTGATGAGAGCTGTGACAAACACGGCTCAGCAAAGAGCTCTGTGGCTTGCTGGGGCATAATCAATGCAAATTGCTGCTCAAGGAGTACAAACACATAAATTATTTGCCTGAAATGTAATGTGCTCGTGTGGCTCAGCTCCTCCAAAACTTGTTCTCCCCAGATACAAGGGGGAAGTAATGACTCATGGTATTTTTCACTCGCACAAATGCACCGCTTGCCGTGGAGAAAACTGCACTTTTCCTCAGCTTGGGAATCATAAACGTGATTTAGGATGTGCCCCGAGGCATCTCTTCTTCCAGCCTTGGAAATAATTGAGGGCTAAACCCAGGCTCGGGGCATTTATGCAAATACCCTTAATGATAATGGACATTATGAGGTTTAATAATGATATTTGAGCTTGCTGAGAGCACCCAGGGTGGAAGGAAACGTGTGTTTTCCTGGTGAGATGACTGAGAGAGAGGATGGAAAGGAGTTTTCAGCGGTGAGGGAGCACAGCAAGGAGTGTGAAAAACAGACTCAAACAAAAAGTGGAGGAGGAAAGGAACCCAAAGGTGGGGAAGGAGATGGAGTGGGGTGTGCAGGAGCCCCCTGAGGCCCTGACTCACCCATGCTGGCGATGATGCTGTGCACGGGCAGGCGGGAGGGGCCGTCGTAGCTGCCCCTGCCAGCAAAGCCCTTCTTCTTCTGCTTCTCCTCCTGCTTGAAGATGAAGGCAGAGTTCTCCTCCTTGGTGATGTTGATGTAGAAGCAGGTGTCCGACGCTGCCATGATGTGCCTCGGCCCGGGGTTCAGCAGGATGCTTTTGTTCTCCTCCCTCCGGATGCCGATCAGGCAGACGCCGTACCTGAGCCAGGAGCAGAGGGTGGGCACTCCCAGCTGGAGAAAACCCCCTCCGGGCCATTGTCCCTGCACAAAGGACCCCCCAGGCATGCAGATCCCCCTGCCCATCGCCCCCCTGCCCTCACTTCTTGTGCGCGTGGAAGGCGGCGTAGGTGAAGCTCTTCCCCTCGTACTCCATGAAGAATTTGCTGTCGCCCATGCGGATGTGATAGACCTCATTGCCCGAGCAGCGCCCGTACATCCGCTGCCACTGCTCCGGGGACTCCTGGCCCTCCCTGCAAACACAGCAGCAGCATCAGGAGGGACCCACCGCGGCTGGGATGGGACCCCTGGAGCTGGGATAGAGCCCTGGAGCTGGGATGAGACCACCGGGGCTGGGATGGGACCCCCAGGAGCTCAGATAGAGCCCTGGAGCTCGGACAACCAGGAATGGGTTGGGACCCCTGGAGCTGGGATGGAAACTCTGAGGCTGGGATAGAAACCCTGATGCTGGGATAGGACCCTTTGGATCTCAGATAAACCCCTGGAGCTGGGATGGGACCCCCAGGAGCTCAGATAGACCCCTGGAGCTGGGATGGGACCCCCAGGAGCTGGGATGGGACATCCTTGTCCTGGCACAGATCCTAAAACTCCAGCCAGATCCCAGGGCAGAGCACCAATAATCTCTGGAGCTGCCCTGGAGCCCGACAGCAGGGAGGTGACAGTGACACATCACCACGAGCTGTTGGTGCTCGCTGAGGACGAGCTCGTTTTCATTTTGGGTTTTAAGAGTCTTTTTATCTAACGAGGGCTCCTGCAGAGTGCAGAGAGAGGGTTCAGAGCCCGTGTTGGCAAACAGCTCTAAACATGGGGCGAGAGACATCTGGCAAGGATGTTTCATAACTGTTTTGATGGCACTTTACCCAAAATTCAGACATTTCTGACCGGCCAAGGGGTGCAGGGCACACGCCACTGCTCTCCTGTGCTGGCAGAGCTCCTCCCAGCCATGCTGGATATATACCCACCGAAAAACCCTGCAGGCTCTGGGGCTGCCTGTGCTGTGGATTCACCTTCCTGCCAGCAGGACCGTGCCAATACAAAGATATTTTTATCTCCAGTCTCTGAAAAGTTGGTGTTCCCCAGCCCAACTGCACTGCTGTGGACCCCTTACAATAAATGGGCTTTTGCTCTTGACCTGGATGGGGGCCCCAGACCCCACTGTGCTCCCCAGAACCATCTCAGACCCCCACCCTCTCCCCCTGAGCTCAGAGGCCTCAGTTCTGCCATCCCTCCAGGCTCAGGCAGGGGTAGGGGAGGGCAAGGATGAGCAGGAACAGGCAGGGATGAGCAGAGACAAGCAGGGGCAGGCAGGGACAGCACTCACTGGCCACGGGAGGTGTGCACCAGCAGGGTGATGAGGGTGGAGGTGGCAGGGCAGACACAGTTCAGTGCCAGCATGGCGTATTTGCACTCCTCTTCACACACCACATGATCTGAAAGGCAGAGGGACCATCACAGAGGAGAGGGGGATACAAGGGTTCCCTGGCTGGCAGTGCCTGGGAATGTGGTCATTTTGGGATGCTGCTGGGCACTGGGTGTTCCCTCCTCCTGCCAATCCAGGAGGGCTCTCAGCTGACCAAGAGCTGCTGTGCAGCTGCTCCAACTCACCAGCAAACTTGACATGAAATTTATTTTCTGGCTTTAAGATCTGAACGTAGAGAGGACAGTTTGGAGCAAAGTCTTTGACAGCCCAGGCCCTCAGGATGGTCTGGTGGTCCTGGACAGGGACAAGAGCAATAAGACCTACTTGCTTGATGGTTTATTTTCCTCAAAGCTTCTACACCTGGGATGAACTGCAAAGCACCCAGCCACCCTGGAGACATACAGTAAGGGTTCCTCCTGGCTCTGCTGCTCCCTGAAACCCAGCACTGATGGGACACCAGCAGAAGAAAAGTGAGCCCACAGGGGCTCAGCCACCAGTGTGCTGCTGCACGTCTCTGTGCCATCCCCAGGGTCCTCCATGGCACTCAGACCCTTCTCAGCATCCTCCTTTGCTGGGCACAGGTGAGACCAACATCCTCCCAGTCCCCTCTGCCTGAAAACTGCCCCATCCCCATCCTCAGGCTGGACTCACCGCCGCTGTTCTGTCCACCTCGTTTCGGCTGCTGAGAATGAAACAAGCTTCTCCATTGTCCATCCTGCCAGGACAGAGAGCAGTGACCCCATGAACTCCACGGGCCCACAAAGCTGGGCACTGCCCACCCCAGCCAGGCCCCCTCCCAGCCCCAGCAAAGGCCCATGGGGACACAGCTGGGGTGACATTCCTCTCCAGGAATGTATCTGCAGTGTGTCCCTCTGCTCACTTGGCTCTCATGAGGTCCTGGTCCTTGAGTGCAGAGCCCTGGAGGTAAATGACCCTCTGTGACCACAGTGGGATCTGCAGCACCCGCCGCACCTGGATGTCCATCTCCGTCGGGCACAGGATCACCACGTAGTAATCCTGCAAGAGAGAGGCTGCTGTGGGTGCTGACAGCCTGGTCAGAGAGGGGTTTTTAGGTGTCAGGCAGCAGCAGAGCCTGTGGGAAAGCAAGTCAGGGAGACTTTCCCAGGCATTGCAAACAATTTCTAATTTTTGCACCTGCTGTTTTCCTATCTTGTTTACTTGCAAAGATTTTGACAAAGAGGTTGGTCTGAATAACCAATCAAGTCCAATTGTATCAGAACAAGGCATAAAAAGGATGTGCTTTTTAACAAACATTGCTAGATGCCCTCCAAGAAGATTTGGAGTGACATCATTATTTCAGCCGTCCCAAATACAGTAACGACAGAATCCTGCTGTGAGCCCAGCAAGGTGTGTGAGACCCAGCAGAGTATGACAACACCCAGCAGAGTGTGACAGCAGCCTGGTCCTCACCTGCAGGCGTGGGTGGGCATAGAACTCGTTGAGGAAGTCCATGAGGAGGTCAATCTTGAGCGAGCTGACACAGAGCACCACGTGCTTCTCCGTCTGCGCGCGGTGCCGGCTGTAATTCCCCCCCGACTTCTGCCTCTCCATCCACAGGTAGACGAGCTCCTCAAACTGCAGAGGGCACGGAGCTGATGTCCCCGTGGGCAGGGCTGCCCCGGGCTGGGCTGGGCTGGGGGTCCCTGCCCACCCTCAGCTGCTGGGGTCTCACCTGGAGCGGCAGCACCACCAGGGCCACGCAGATCATGATCACCACGAGCAGCTGGGAAGGCCAAATCTTTGGTGTCACGTCTCCGTAGCCCACGGTGGAAAAGGTGACGATGCAGAAATAGAAGGACTTGAAGAGAGAGAGCTTCTCACCTGCTCTTTCTAAGTGCTGGATGCCGCAGGTCCTGGAAGGGAAAAGCCTCATCACAGCAGGGGCTGGCCTGCCCAGGACATGGGGCAGTAGAACCCCATAAACCTGCAGCTCAAAACCATCCTGCTGAACACAAGTGTCACCCAAGCCTTCCTGGGCCCAAACTGTACCCCCAAATCATCCAGCAGCAGGGCTGGGAGCACCACTGAGCTCTGAAATAGCATTAGTCATCCACATCAGAGCATCGTCTTTATTGCCAAAAACTCATGAGCCTAAAAGCCTCATTTCCTCTCCATTCAGCAACTTAATGGTATAATATGCCTCAAACCCAGACCAAGGGAGCCAGAGGAGAATTCAAAGCCTAATTCAGAGCTAAATAGCCGGTGATGAGCTCTGCTCCCACTGCCCAGAGGAACACCCTTGATGCTGGCAATGCACAGGGTAAAGGGCCCAGTTAATTAGCAGGAGCCCCAGCGGCCAATTACACAAATGAGCTCAGGAGCTGTGACTTGTGGGGGAGGAAGAGCTCGGCTGGACCCTGGGAGTGGATGGGTTCTGGTGAATGAGCCACTCCTGGTGAATGAGGGGATGACATCCCACACCAGGCCCTGGGGGAAGCTGCTGTCCCTGCCCTCAGCACTGCTCTGACACTCACAACACCCTCATCCTCACTAAAACTTTCCTGTTAAAACCCTAGAATGAGGGAGGATCTTTAGTTTGACTTAGAAACCCCCTCACAGTGTTCTGTGTGCCGGGGGATGAAGCAAAGCAGGGGAAGGTGGGAGCCCTGCTAGAGCCCAGTTCTGCCACAGCTGGGCACAGCTGGATTCCCGGGGTGGGCACAGCTGGATTCCTGGGGGTGGGCACAGCTGGATTCCCGAGATGGGCACAGCTGGATTCTCGGGGTGGGCACAGCTGGATTCCTGGGGGTGGGCACAGCTGGATTCCCGAGATGGGCACAGCTGGATTCTCGGGGTGGGCACAGCTGGATTCCCAGAGTGAGGAAGGGGCTTTGGAGAGCTGGAGAACAACACTCACCCCGTGAAGACGAGACACAGGAGGGTGCAGATGAGGATGAGCACCTGGTTAAACATCGCTGACTGTGTCCTTTGGATGGCTCGGTGCAGATCGTTCTGGGGGGAGAGGGGAGGGCTCCCACCAGCTCACAGAGCCTGAGGGAAAAGCCCCCTCCAAGCACCAACTGCTGCTTTACTGGCTCCAGAAATGCCCTCCCCAGGGAAGGTCAGGCCTGGATTTAGCCCTTGGGAAGGGAGGTGCATTCCCATCAGCAGGTCTGGGATCTGCTGTGGGGTGAGACAGCTCCAGAGGGGACAGGGGAATGGCTGGAGGACCTCACCCCTGTCACTGTGGTTCAGACACTGAGGGGTTCCTGTTCACAGCCTGGCATTCCCAGCCTGTCATTCCCTGGCACACACCAAGCTCCAAATCCTGCCCCAGAGCTGGGGGCAGCCAAGGGTCCCTCCCAGTCCTGCTGCCCTCCACATCCCCCAGGAGCTGACAACAGGGATCACTCACAATCATGTTCTCCAGGGCATACTTGGCCAGCCAGCAGTTCAGAAACACAGGAATGAACAAATTCCGCAAGGGAGGCCAGAATATCTACAAAAGCAAGAGTTATTCGCAGAAAAATCCACAGTCTTTTAGAAAATAGAGCTATAAGCAGCCAATCCTCCCTGTGTGGAAGGATCCAAGTTGAGCAGGAGCTGCTCTGTTTCCCTGGCTGCAGTGAAGCAGCTGGAAAGGGAGGATGGGTTTTGGGATAACACTCCAGAGAAAGTCATTATATTGTCAAATACTGAAGGAAAAATTTCCTGCCAGCCTTAAATACCATTTGGCCAGACACCCATTTTTCTTTATTTCACCACCAAAATTACTACACTTACTACACTTAGAGCTGCTTTCAAATGTCACCGGGACACACTCACCGTGATGATGAATGGCACCGTGTTGATCATCTCCAGGATGAAGGAAATGCGAAAAATCTGCTCCCAGATGTTCCCCTGAGGAATTAAAACCAAAAAGGAATCAAATGAGCTTCAAAACTTGCTGGAGGACAATTAAAACCATCACACTCTGCCACAGACCCCGCTAGATGAGGGAAATATGGAGGGAAATACAGTGCAGGAACCAGGAGAGGAGCCAGGGGAGGTGGCAGACACTCTGGGAGCAGGAAACATTCCCAAACTCCTCAGTCCTCTCCACAGCCACTGCATCCCTCTGTCTGTCACTGCTGCCACCCAGAACTGGGGGACAATGACACTTCATGCAAGGACAGAGGGTGACAGTGACAGTGACAGCTCCAGACTTCTGGCACTCAGAGCGGGGGGTGACAGAGGCTCTGAGGCTCTGCTGCCAACCCTCCCCTGGCCCCTGGGAAGGTGCCATTTGTTAAGGTCACTTTTTGTGCCCATTTTAAGGGGCTTTGGTCCAAAGGAGTCAGCTTGTGCCTGTCCTTGTCTGGCTTGGAGCTGTGCCACTCCTCCGGAGGCAGCAGAGCTGGGAGTCGCCCTGCCGAGCTCAGGAAACTTGGGATGTGTCAGCCTGACACTAAAACCGGTGAGCCTGCCTTAAACAGGTCTGAATTCCTGAGAAAGCACGGAAAGAGGAGATTCTGCTCTGCACAACGCTCATCCAGCAGCCCGGGGGGGAATGAGAGAGGAAAACACGCAGAGCTGGCTGAGACATCACCGAGACAAACACCCTCCCGGGATGCTGCGGGCTCAGACAGCCCCGAGCAGGAGAAATCAACTCCCGGCTGGGCTCTCACCTTGTAGCTGAGATAGATGAGCAGCATGGTCTCCAGGAAGCTGATGAGAGCGATGCTGACCTGCAGGGACACACAGGGGAGGCTCCCAGGGGTCTCTCCAGGTGTTGGCAGCGGATCAGAGCTCTCCGAGCCCCCCCTGCCCCCCTGGGGGGGTTCACAGGTGGGGCAGAGCTCCAAGCCCAGCTCCTCTGGGCTCCTGCACACCCATCCAGGGCTGCTCACCTGCACGGCCCACAGAGGGGTTTTCCTGTCCACCCAGAAGATGTGTGACCTGGGAGAAAAACCCAGAGGTGTTATAGATGCGCATTATAAAGTTGTCATTTCACAAATATTGGAATGAATACTATATGTGTGATTGTACTGTGTTGTGTTTTGTTAATAGAGTTCAGAAAAGGGATGAATGTATTTTCTGATTATGGCATAGTGTAAATAGTAAAAAGATTTTGTTTTTTCTTCTTTGTGACTTCTAGACTGACCAAGCCAAAAAGTATAGGGGAAAGGTCATCACCTCGTAACCCTGCATGAAGGCTGCTAGATTTCTGGGGTTTTTATCAAAATGAAAAGAGCCAAAAAACCTCAAGAAAATGATTTATAAGACCCATGTTACCAGACAGAGTGGAGCCACCCATAAATAAATCTATCAAATAAAATCATTGGGGATACTTGAAACAGAAAAGAATGTTTTAATATCTATTGAATGTGTAAAACAGCAATCCTTAAAACACAGTAATTGAAAGAGGAGGGTGTGCTTTTTGGTGAGGCACCACAGCTGGAACATTTGCCCTTTCTATGTCCTAAATGTCTATTTTTGGTTTTTTTAATTGAATTTATAATTTTTAAGAGAGAGTGGAACTTGTTTTTCACAGAGAGGACCTCAGCTGGGGCCCAGCTGTCAGGGTCTTTCCCTCCACTGAAGGCAAACCCAAGGCCATGGCTGGTTCAGGAGCTGCTCTTCCCCCTTTCACAGTTTTCTCCAGCAGCCGCTACACTGGAAATAAACATTCCCAAGGGAGCAGCCACTGGCACTTGCCAATGGATTTGATTCTGCGGTGCTGCTCCACATCCCTTGAGCAGCCCCAGCACCAAGAAGTGACCTCAGGCAGCTGCCACCCTCATCCCTCTGCTCCCACATCCTGCCAGAGCTGAGCCAGAGCCCTGGAGCAGCTCCCCACTCACCAGTTTATGTTCGTGGACTGGTTGAATGTTGTGTAATTCTGCTTTTCGCATTCCCAGCTGGGAGAGAAAGAGCAGGGAAAAACTGTCAGTGGGGAACAGAGGTGCTGGGGTTGATTCCCTGGGATCACCAGGTGCCCTCACGGCTGAGGGAGCACTGGACAACATTTCCCTGGATCCTGATTCCTATCAGGGCTTTGCACAGGCAAAGTCTCTCCCAGGCATCCCTGAACATCTCATTGCTGGAGGATAAAACCCCTCGGGTGCTCCAGCCCCACTCAGAGATGCTGTGGAATGCTGATTTTCCCTGGCACAGTGCAGAACTCAGGGCTGCAGGGAACTAGGAATTACCAGGTTACAATTAGCAAAAAATTGCTGAGCTGCAGCTTCTGGGACAAGGCTGGCTGGGCCCTCAGCATCCTGCCAGGCAGGCAGCACCCAGCCCAGCTTCCCCAGGAAAATGGAATCCCCTGAGCTGCAGCTGTGCTAAACCTCTCAAGGATGAGCATCTGTGTCCTGCTTCACTCTCCCAGGTCTGAAAGCCCCTTCAGAAGGTGCAGATGTACTTGGTAGTCTGTAGCCTTTACAAGGAGAAAATCAAATTGCCAATTCTCCAAGCTTTTGGGAAAAAAACCCCACATTGTACATGAGCTAAACAAAGCAAGGACATTAAAAATAGGCTTATACTGAAATCCAGCACAAAACTGATGTGTGGAATCATCCATCACCTCAAGGATCCACACAGCACAACGTATTTCCCTCTCAAATGCTTAAATGGGATTTAGTGTTGATGTCTTCAAGGGCATCAGCCTGCAGAAAGTATTTGCATGGTGATGCCCTGGAGTCACTGAGCCCTGGCCTGTGTCTGAAGGCCACACTGAGCCCCTGGCAGAGTCAGACAGAATTTGGAAATGGACGTGACCTGAATTTTTCCACCATGCACAGCACAGGACCAGCAGACACCCCACACCCACCCGTGGGCTTTGAGCCTGGGAGGTTTTGTCCAAGAACCAATTCCAAGAGCTGGGGGGAGAAAACCCATCCTCACAGCTGCAGCATCCACACCGAGCTGTGGGCTGGGCTGGGCAGCCCCGGGGCCCTGGGGCACTCACCAGCCAATTCCCTCCTCGGGGTTGTCCAGCAGGACACGCACGATGTACAGGAGGCACGTCAGCAGCTTCAGGGAGAAGTTGAAGAGCCGGATCCTCAGGCCTGTGGTGGAGGGGGCAGGGATGGGGCAGCATTCCTGGGCATCCCCAACAGCCTGGGTACCCTGTGCAGCCCCACAGCACAACCCCACAGCCTGTTCACAGCCCCACAGGAGCCCCCTGATCCCCCCAGGAGCTGCAGGAGCCCCAGGCCAGCAGCACTGCCCACGCTTTGCCCGGGGCTCCTGCCCAGTGCCACAGACACAGGAGAGCAATACAGAAATAAAGAATGCTGGATCAGCTCCTTGCTGACCCCAAGAGATGTGAGAGGCAAACGAGGAGCTGCTGGAGTGTGTCCCCCTCATTAGCAGGCACCCATTCAAGAGCAGCAGACCAGCACTGACCACATCACAACCTGCTTGCAGGAGCAGGGACAGGGAGGAAAAGCTGCTGCTTTATCCACTCTGCCTCCCCAGCCAGTTCACGGGGTTATTACTCAAATTACAAGTGAGAAATTCATCACATTTTCATTAAAAACTTCCCCCTGGGCTCCCTGTTGTGCTGCACTCCAGCTTTTTAACAAGACAACAGGATGCAGGGAGGGAAAGAAAACTCGAATTTATAAATTAACGAGCAGGCCCCCTCCAGACAGCTAATGACATCTCGGAGGAAGAAAATAAAAACACCATTAGTCAAGTGGAGACTAATCCCCATGGCTGCAGAGGGAGTGGGTAACTCACAGCCTGCCCTGGCTGTCCCCACAGCCTCAGGGAAGCACATTGTGATGGGGACATTACTCCCAGCTTGTCACAGCTGTTTGTCACCCTGTGCTGTCCCCAGACAGCAGAGGTGGCAGGGGGCTTCCTCTCCCCCCCATGCAAAGCGTCCCCCAAACCGAGATGGCAAAACAGCCACGAAAAAAGGGACCAAGAGGCGGCAGCAGCCCCGGGCTGGGGACACGCGGGGACAAGGCCACCAGCAGATGGCAATCAATGGCTTCTCATCCCGCAGGACACAGCGCGGCTCTCCGGGCCCGGGCACGGAGCACTCACTCGACCGCTGGTTCTTGATGAAGAAGAGCTTCAGCCGCTCCTTGAAGGTGTTTTCGTTCACGTAGAACTCGACCTGCACCCTGCGGGAGAGACCCCCGAGGGGCCGGTCAGTGGGTGGGGTGGGGTGGGGTGGGGTGGGGTGGCCGGGCAGAGCAGGAGCCCCCCAGGAGCCCCATGTCCCCCCATCCCAGCAGGGGGATCCCACAGTGACCCCGGGCTTGGGCTGTCCCGCAGTCCCAAAGCAGCAGCAGCAGCCGGGAGCCCCAGGGACCCCCAAAGCTGCAGATGTGACCCCAGGGCCAGCTCTGCCCGGGGCCCAGGGACCCCCAAAGCTGCAGATGTGACCCCAGGGCCTGCTCTGCCCGGGGCCCAGGGACCCCCAAAGCTGCAGATGTGACCCCAGGCCCAGCTCTGCCCGGGGCCCAGGGCTCGGCTTTCCTTCACACACAACCAGCTGACGGCAGGGTTACAAACTGCTCCTTTCACAACCTCCAAAACCTCCCAGAAAAGCAGCGGCCTTGGAGCAGCCTCTCCCTGATTTATCTGCTCCTGCAGCAGGCCAGGAGCTGGTGAGGACGGTGTCCCCAATGTCCCTAGGGTGTCCTGGCTCTGTCCATGCCCTGGCTCTGCCTGGGGAGGAGAAACACTCAGCATCGAAGCCGTTAAAAAACAATTCCGCTCTAGAAAGGAGAAAATTTCCCTTTGTTGCTAAGATACCACACTTGGTCATTCCAGAAAAACCCAGGAGCTGACAACCAGCTCCGAGCATCTCCCGGCATCCAGGACCACTGCTCTGACTCGTGGCACGCCAGGGCAGAGGGGACACCGGCCAGGGCAGGGGGTCACCGGCCAGGACAGGGGTCACCGGCCAGGGCAGGGGGTCACCGGCCAGGGCAGGGGTCACCGGCCAGGACAGGGGTCACCGGCCAGGACAGGGGTCACTGGCCAGGGCAGGGGGGCACCGGCCAGGACAGGGGTCACCGGCCAGGACAGGGGTCACCGGCCAGGGCAGGGGGTCACCAGCCAGGGCAAGGGGGCACCGGCCAGGGCAGGGGGTCACTGACCAGGGCAGGGGGTCACCGGCCAGGGCAGGGGGTCACCAGCCAGGACAGGGGTCACCAGCCAGGGCAGGGGGCACAGGCCAGGGCACTGCACAGAGTCTGGCGGGGAGGAGCAGCGGGTGAATCTGGAAATGTCCCGTTCACATCTTCCTCAGCTTCTCCTGCCAGCCCCACATTCCAGCTGGATGCTGGATGGGACAAAAGCTCCCCGAGGCTGGAGGCTCCTCCCCAGGGATGTCAGCAGGGTGTGGGATCCTGGATGAAGGAGTGGGGGCAAAGCTGCCCCCAGCTCAGCTCATCCACCTCTGGCGGCACTTTATAAACGCCCGCAGCCCTTTGCAAACTCATTATTCATCAGCTCAATGGCCCGGCTCCTGCTGAGCGCCACTGAAACTCCAGAGGTTCCTCCTGCCTCGGCTTTAGACTGAGCAAGACAAAGTCTGCTCCTTCCTGTCCGGCCCAGAAAGGAATTAAGCGCCGTGAATTAGCAAATCGCTTCCCCTGCTCGCTGTTCTCAGCGAATCCTGAGGAAGCGCTCCTGTTATTACTTCTTTTTGAACTGCTTATTAGGTCATGGAGACCTCATTAACCAGGCTGTTCCCTAGCCCGGGCATGGATCAAGGTGAGGCAATTCCCGGTGACACTCGCTGCCATCCCTCTCCATCCCGCAGGTACCAAATCCACGATCCTGATTTATTGGGAAGCAGCCGCTCCTCGCTCTGACACGGAGGGATAAAGATTTACCGAGCATCCGTGCCCAGCTGATCAGGCAGCACATTGGGACAGGGTTTTTCGAGACCCTCATTGCTGGGGGGTCCCTCATGCTGGGCGCCACCTCAGCCAGTCTAAGGCTCTGCACCTCACCTGGTTCACCAGCAGAAGGGAGCAGGGATGGACAGCCCAGACCCCAGTGCAGGGAGAGAGCAGGAGGATTTACAAGCCCTGGCTCATCAGCACAATGATCAAAAAGTGTTGGGCTTGGGATCAAAAAGTGTTAATGCAGAGCCTCAAAGCCCAGCTC
The DNA here is from genome assembly GCF_965231275.1 of Zosterops lateralis. Lineage (NCBI taxonomy): Eukaryota > Metazoa > Chordata > Aves > Passeriformes > Zosteropidae > Zosterops > Zosterops lateralis. The sequence goes on along the minus strand of NC_139780.1, from coordinate 8,221,378 downwards.
TACACGTGTTAAAATTAATCGTCTCCAGAGCCAGACTCGGCAAATCATTTTTCCTGTGCCAGGGCATAAATCAGCTGTCACAACTGCTCACAACGCTGCACACAAGATAATTGCTCCTTCTCCTCATTAAGGATGCCCAGGAAGTGCTGGGAACTGGCTTTCAGCTCCGACAGCAGCACCCCATTCATCAGAGTCCCCCAGGATTAAGTGCCTTGAGGAGCTGGAGACTTCAGGGAGCACGATTCCTCTGCCAGACTTTTGTCTGGTATCAAAGCAACAAACAGCAAAATAAATCTCTGTCACCAGACAGACGGTTCACTGATCTGTAGAGCTGTGGCCCACCTCGAGACAATGACTGTAATTGCTGGTGGATAAAAGGACTAAATTATTAGATCTAACTTTTTATGATGAAGTAGCCCACGTTTTCATCCATCCTGATGGCTGCAGGAAAGAAGGAACACTGGGAAAACAACAAAGCAACAAAAAGCCATGTCTTGACTGGGGGGGACACGGTGTTTAACACTGCAAAGAGATGAAGAAATAAAAGAATGTGGAGGGAACACGTTCCTGTGCAGACAACCTGCCAAGGCTGAGCCCCAGGTCTTTGTGGGGTCCCACTCTGCAGGTAAATCCAGAGGGGTGGCTCCTCTCAGGCAGCAGCACCATCCCAAAGTATCAGAGCTCCTACTCCATTTCCAGCTGAGGGAAGGAGATGATATCATGTAAAACCTACCCTTTAATTTCATTGTCAGGGAGTTAACTGGAGATAAAAATCAAGCAGAACTCTGACTGCATTATCACCACCCCAAAACACACTTTGACAGCTCTGCCTTCACAGCAGCTCTGCCGGGACGGGCTGTTCAGAGTGAGCCCTCCCTGCTGCCATGGATGGGCATCCTTCTCACCTGGAGCATCCTTCCCACATGGAGCATCATCCCCACCTGGGACACCCTTCCCACCTGGAGCATCCTTCCCACCTGGAGCATCCTTCCCACCTGGGGCATCATCCCCACCTGGGACACCCTTCCCACCTGGGGCATCCTTCCCACCTGGGGCATCATCCCCACCTGGGGCATCATCCCCACCTGGGACACCCTTCCCACCTGGAGCACCTTTCCCACCAGAACCATCCTGCCCACCTGGAGCACCCTGTCCACCTGGAGCTTCCTTCCCACCTGGAGCACCTTTCCCACCTGGAGCACCTTTACCACCTGGAGCATCCTGCCCACCTGGAGCATCATCCCCACCTGGAATATTCTTCCCATCTGGTGCATCATCCCCACCTGAGGCATCCTTCCCACCTGGAACATCCTTCCCACCTGGAACATTCTTCCCACCTGGAGCATCATCCTCACTGTCCAGTCATCCTCCTGCCAGCCCATCCCAGGCCACTGCAAGGGTGACCAGCTCCACAGGCAGCCCACAGCTCCCTCCCCTCACCCCCTCTGAACCCCCCCAGGCCACGCAAACAACGATCCTGGTACAAGTTTAGTTACAACCCCTCTGCTTGGAAGTGTAATTACTGCTATTATGCACTTCATCATGCCTGAGCGACTCCGTTTTCTTTGCTGGGTTATTTATTGTACTTTATTAATCTAAGATTAGAGACAATTTGTTGCAAGATGATGAGTTCCCAAAAAAAAGACACAATAGTTTGTTCAGAAAAGTGCAGGATGAAAGGCCAGGATGAGCACATAGCAGCCCACTGGCATTAAAATAGACACTGAGGAGCACAGCCCCTGCTCCTGACCTGCAATTTCCTCAGAGAGTTGGGATAGTTTTCTTAAAAAGGAGGAAAACACACACCAAAAAAATAACCTATACAAGGATGAGGAGGTGGAGATATCCCCCAAATTCTGCATCCATGGGACACTCACATGGGCAGTGGGGCACAACCAGCTCCTTCTGACCCCCACAGGCTGTGACAGCCCCTGGGCTCAGCCTGAGAGCTGAGACAGCCCCAAAATCCAGCAGCCAGCCAAGGGAGGGAGCTGCCAGCCCTGCCCCAGGCCCTGCCCAGAGCCCCCTGCTCCTTTCTGCAGAAGGACTTGCCTTCCCAGCGTGGTTTTGCTGGATTTTATATCAGACACTTCGTGCCATGAGAAGCATGTCTTCAAATAAATAAAGCTCTTGACAGGGAAAAAAGCCCTCAGCCTCTCCCCACAGCTCCATTCCTGCCCCTCACACTTCAGCTGGGTGGGAAATGCTGGTGTTGGCACAATCCCAGGATGGGTCAGATTGGAAGGGACCTTAAAAATCATCTTATTCCAGCCCCTTCCACTCCACCAGGCTGCTCCCGTGCCCATCCAACTGGGGACAATTTCTGGTCCCAGGAAGCTTCACAAGGAATTTCTCCCATCATGTAGCAGGATGCAAACAAGACCCTTCAGATTTTTATTTTTTTTAAAGGAAAAATACCCAACAGACCAGCAAAACCCAAGAAATCTCTGCAATCTCTGCCAAGGCAGCTCAAGTGGGACCCCACTTCACCCCTCCACTCCAGCTCAGCCCAGAGGACAGCTCTGCATCCTCCATGCAAACCCACACTGGTCAAACACACAAGAAATGCGGCTGCAGCCACGCTGGAATTACAGAAATGTGCTGCTGGCCCGGCTGGGCTCCCTGGGGATGGGCACCAGACACAGCTCAGAGGAAGGTGAGCAGCAGGGCTGGCAGGGCAGGGCAGGGCAGGGCTGCAGCATTTCCTCTCCCAGCACCCCCAGGAGGCTGCAGGCTGCTCTGAGGGCACCGTGCCATGGCCGGGCTGCCTCCAGCCCTCACTCAGCCCCGGGAGCAGCCGGTGCCAGCTGGAACCTGAGCACAGCCCAAATCCTTCCCAAATAAACCACAAAAACCCGCCAGGCTGGGGCTCAGCTACCTGCTGATGGCAGCTACATGAATACCCAGCAGCTCCAGCCCTCCTGATTCCCTTTGGGAAGTTTTTTTCCTTTTTTTTTTTTTTTTTTTTTTTTTTTTTTTTTTTTTTTTTCTTTTCCCGATGGTGAGGCGTGTTGGGACAGAATCTACAGCGGGACGGTGACAGGGGCTGAGCTCTGTGCCCTGTGTTTGCCATCGGGGACAGCTCCAGCCGAGCTCCCAGAGGGGGATTTGGGAGCGGGGATGGGAATGGCTGCACAGCTGTGCACACAGACAGCCTGGGCGCCTGCCAGAGGCGCAGACACCGCGAGCTGCCCCCGCGCTCAACAAGCAGTAATTGAACAATTACTCCAAGGAGGAGGGGCTGCGCTTTGGGCAGGGCAGAAACGGCTTCAAACCGGGCCGGGGATCGCCCCCGGGGGCTGCTCCTGCCACGGCGGGGCCCTCCCGGTGCCGGGGATGCTCGGATCCGGCCCTGGGGCAGGACTGATGGACACGCTCCCCGGGAGCGCCTCGGCTTCTCCCGGGCATCATCACACACCCGCCGGGCTCCCCCGCTGCAGCGGCAGCTCCTCCGCTAAATATCGGGGATGTTTGTAAACCACAAAGCAGCAAACAGCCAGGGAGGGACGGGGGGCTGGGGCTGCCTGTCCCTGCTTTGGGCAGGGAAGGGCAGAAGGGGGGGTCTCACTCAGGTCCTGAGAGAGGTATAGGAGAGCACTGGGACACCTCTGGCAGGGTCACCAGGTATTGCAGACACGGCAAACCTGCCCACTTTTAGTGAATTTTGTCATCCCACATCCCTGGAAGAGCTCTCCCCCTCACCCCAGAATCCCAGGTGACCCTCAGGGATCACAGCAGTGTCTGGCCCTGAGGTGCTCACAGGTCACACATCAGCCTGTGACAGGCATTGTCACACCCACCATGGCACAGCCACCGTGACACCATCACAGCCGCCACTGTGCCACCATCACAGCCACCATGGCACTGTCACTGTCACAGCCATCATGGCACTGTCAGAGTCACCGTGGTATCACCACAGTCACTGTGGCATTGTCACAGCTACCATAGCACCATCACAGCCACCACTATGCCACCATCACAACCACTGTGCCACCATCACAGTCATCATGGCACTGTCACTGTCACAGCCATCATGGCATTGTCACAGCCACCACAGCACTACCACAGCCACCATGGCACTGTCAGAGTCACCATGGTATCACCACAGTCATTGTGGCACTGTCACAGCTACTATGCCACCATCACAGCCACCATGGCACTTGTCACACCACCATGGCACTGTCACACCAACCATGGCAGTGTCAGAGTCATCATGGTACTGTCAAAGTTGCAGTGGTATCAACCACAGTCATTGTGGCACTGTCACAGCCACTGTGGCACCATCACAGCCACCACTATGCCACCATCACAGCCACCACGGCACTGTCACAGCCACCATGGCACTGTCACAGCCCCGTGGAAAGGCAGCTGCCCCTCCTGGCTCCTGCAGCACCAGGAATGAGTTTTCCTGGCACTGCCCACACCGAGGCTCATCACAGACCACAATCAGCAGAGCTGAGTCCCACATCAATTAACACTGCCCAGGGAGCCAGGATGATGCTGTGGCACATTCTGCCCCTCAAACCCAAGGACTTGTTTCTTCAAGGTTTCCTGCATTTACCATGGGAATCAATCAGAAAAAACCCATCCTGTTTTATCATGGAGCATGGTTTTTTTGCCCAAAGAAAGAATTGATATTGCCAACCACTCTGCAGCAAATTAGACCCAGCTGGGTGCAGGTAATGTCATCCTGGCTCCAGCAGTAATGCTGCAGTTTTATTTTTGGGGATGAAAAGCAAATTCCAAGCAGTCACTACAGGAAAAACTCTGCCCAAGTGCAGGTTTGGCCTCCAGGGCCATTTATCTCACATCATGCCCTGGGCTCATCCCACAAACCCTCATGTGCCAGAGGGACAAGGGCTGACACAGGCTGCAGGAGAGGATCCATGGGCCTGAAGAGATGTAAAAGAAATCTCCTGCTTGACTTTTAGCTCTTTTATAAACATACAGTTTTTTATTAGGGAGGACATTGCAATGGAAATGGGATTTTTATCGATTCCCCATTCCCTGAAGGCAGCTGTAATCCCTCTCCAACTGTGTGGCAGTTGCAGAGCTCATTTCCAGGCACCAGACCAAATGCTGGAGGAAACAGGGACATGCTCAGGGGTTCAAGTTGTAGATAATAGAATACTTTGGGCTAGAAGGACTTTAAAATTCATCCTGTTCCACCCACTGCTGTGGACAGGGACACCTTCCACTATCCCAGGGTGCTCCAAACCCCGTCTAACCTGACCTTGGACACTTCCAGGATGGGGCACCATCTGCCATCCAAGGTTTGTATGGTGCTCATGGACTTGCTCCTCAATGAAATAATTCTACTGAAGGTTAAAACCCCAAAAGGGAAGCAGCAACGGGATGTGTTTCCTTTGGCCTATTTGTTTTGCAACACTGGAGACTGACACTCATGAGTCTGCTCCAGTAATTGCTTGTGCTGATGAATCTGCATTGTTTAATTAGGGCTGTGCATGGAGCTCATCGTTAATGGATAATTGCCCATTTGCTGCTATCAATTCTTCCTCAAGAAACTTGTCTGTCCCTGGGAGCAAAGGATGCTCCCCGTGGTGGGAACTGCTGAAGGATTTGCTGCTCCCATACACAATTCCTTGGTGCCCCGAGCAGTAAAGGACAAATCTTGTGCTTATCAGCTCCCTGAAAAGCAGGATCATCATGGAACCACAGGCTGGTTTGGGTTGGAAGGGACCTATAAAGGTCATCTGGTCCAGCCATGGGCAGGGACAATCCCACTAGACCAGGTTGTTCCAAACCCCATCCATCCTGGCCTGGAAACTCTTCCAAGGATGGACCATCCCCTTTAATCCACGGTAATTTAGAGCCAAGGTCAAACACTCTTCTCAGCAGCAGGTACTGCCCAAAAAACTCATCTCACCACGCGCCCCAAACACCCCAAATTCCAATGGGGTGATTTTTGCCCCCTGGAGGGCAGGGTGGTCCTTTCCCCAGAGCAAGGCGCGGTCCCCTGTCCCTCCCCGCGGCGCCGGGGGACGCGGGCGCAGCACTTACTGTGAGAAGGAGGAATCCACGCTGAAATCCTCGGCGTGAGGCCTAAGAGCGAGAGCAGCACAGAGGGTGAGGAATGCCCCGGGGACCAGAGGCCACCCAAGTGCTCAGCCGAGGTCACACCACGCCTGGGACATGGCCCTGCTCAGCTCCCTGGGATACTCTGGTGGCTTGGCCAACTACAGCCCCTCTAAGGATTCCTCTCCATGGATAAAAATGGGGTTTATGCCTGGTTTATGCCCCTTTTTTTAAAAAAAAATGAGTCACTGCTCTGCCTCTGATCGGTGCCACACTTAGTGCAGAGAAATGAGACTTTGAAGGGTTGCTGCTTTCAGGAACTCAGCACTGTGCCCCTCTCCTGGGCTGGTTTTACAGACACCAGTGATGAGCAGAGAAGGGAAAAGAAAACAGAATAAAAAAATAAGCCAAAAATCAAATCAAATAACAGAGAGGAACAATGAGGGTGATGAGGGGTTCGAGGCAAGGGGAGGAAGAACACAGAGAAAAACAAGAATGGGTGGGAGGCAAAGGGCCTGTGCTCATGTACTGTACATCTCACAGACAGACAGACAGACAGCACAGGGCTGTCAAACACAGCAATTACAGCTGCAAAGCAAAAAACCCCCTTGGGAAAATGATGTTGTCATCAGGACACCCCTGGGATGGCCCTGGATCCCCATCATTGACTGAGCCTGAGCCCTGCCCTGTTCCAGCAGTGCCCTCTCTCCTTCCCTTATTTACTGCCAGCCAGGGACACCGAGAAATATCATCAAAGCCAAGGGGGCTGCTGCAGACCATAAAGATTTTTCTTACATTTTGCTTTTGCTTTACGAGTCCGCAGCACTCCAGCACAGTTCAAACTAAATAAAAGCAATAAATTCCCATTTCAGCAGAAATGTGAGCCCAAAAGGAGCTGATCCTTCCCTCAGCTATGAGCAGCAGCCTCCCTGGGCCAGGATTTATTTTGCTCCTGCTCCTGGGCTCTGGTCTGTGCAGAGGCTGGGGAGGAGCTCATTGCTCCTTCCTCTATCCCAGGTGAATATCCTTGGACATTCCCAGAGATGGGGCACCCTGTGCCAGGGGAGGATTCCTCCCCAGTATTTAATCTAGCCCTGCTTTCTCTCAGTGTGAAGTCATTCCCCCTTGTCCTGTCACTCCAGGCTCTTATCCCAAGTCCTTCTCCAGCTCTTTTGGAGCCCCTTTAGGTACTGGAGGGTTCTGTAAGATTTTCTCAGAACATTTTCTTCTCTGAGTTCATCTCCAGCCATCTTCCCTTTCTTCCCTCCGCATTTCCAGCTTTCTCCTGCAACCCTCCTGGAGCACTGAGTTAATTCACACCAAAGTGGTCTCTTGTCCCACCTCTCCCAGCAAGAGCAAGCCCTGGGGTGTCTCTGCAGCTGTGCCTCACAGCAGCCCTGGCATTTATTCCTGCCCAGATTTTCTCCAGCTGCAGAGCAGAGCCTCGGGAAGGAGGGAAGGAGGGAAGGAGTCTGCCAGCTCAGGCTCCCTCCAGCTAAATTGGATTATCCCACGTTAGCAGCAGGGGCTGTTCGGGCCCCTCCGCCTGCGTTTGGTTATGAACAGTGGCCTTTTCTCCCTCACAGAGATGTTTTTATGGGGAAAGAATCAGCAAATGATTTGGTTTTCTCCTAATCTGGTGCCAGCTGGCAGCCGAGAAAAACAGGAACAGGAGCTAATTCCAGCCGCAGAGAAACCCTCCTGAAAGCCAAACAGCAAAGGCACCAACCCACACAGATCAATGGGGTCCTGCAGAACCTGAGGGTTCTGGGGGACTGGGATGAGCCAGGGAGATCTCCAGGATTCCTTACCCCAAAGCCACGGGCTCGGGAGGAGAATAATCACCTCACTGACATGGAAGCACCATGAACAAAAGGGATTCCAAAGTCATGGATGGACATAAACCTCCCCAAGGGTGGTTTGGCCACTCTGTGCCATGGTTAAAGCACATGCAATAAAATAATCTCCCTTTTTTTTGGTTACAAAAAGCTGCCTTTGGCTCCCAAATGAGTGAAGTTTGTTGTGCTGGTCACAGAGGGAAGAAGTGATTTGAAGTATCCCACTGAAACCTCTCCTTCTTCCCACCAGGCACTCAAATTCTCACCAACACTCCAATTGCTGAGAAAACATGGAGATTCCTCTAATAAAACTAAAAATCACTCCAAATCTCATTTGGAAAACAGCTGTTTTCCAGACCCTAAAAACACTTTAACAGTGATTTACAACACACAGAACTAAAGCCACTTAATGGAGTCAGAAAGGTTACACTGGCTTTTAATGTGCTTTAGATAATCTACTTCAAATTGACCTTTTTTATTTCATCCAGGTCTGGCTCCAGGAGAGCAGACAAACCTCGGCTCGCCTCATTCCCATGGAAAACAAGGATGGCACAGGCAGGGACACAACCTCTGCTCCCCTGCAGGATCCAGGGGCTGGGAGGGCAGAGCTGTGCCCACACAGGGGGAGCTGAGGCCCCTTGTCCTGGTGCTGCCAAGCTGCTGGTTGGCACAAGAAACATCTCCCAGACAGAAGAGCAGAGCAGGAAAGGGTGGGAGAAAGGAGAGGAGCAGAGGGGGAAGGAACTTCTTGGCTGCTGCAGAAGACGGGTCTGCCCCCACCTTTCCAGCTACAGCCCCTGACAAAAGGGGAAGGTTTTATTAGAAGGTGAGGAGACAAAGGCACGTTTATTATTAGAACAAAGCCATAAGAAAGCTTGCTTATGTAAAAGAGAGAGCAATCACCTGCCCACCCATGCTGGAGGCAGCTCCTGGGCTGAGCAGCACCTTCCTCCTCAGGTCTGGCTCCAGCACCTCCAGCAAAGGCAGCACCTCCCTGAGCTGGGCAAGATGTGCACAGCACCCCTGGGCTCCAGTACCCCAAGAATTGGGGCAGCACAACCAGTTCCCTTCTCTCCAGGGGGGAAGGCAGCCAGCCCCAAGCCCCAGCTCTCCTCCAGCTCTGCCAGGGCACTGCAGGATCTGGGGGACATTTAGCTCTCGTGCCTTGTGCAGGTAATTTGAGAATAAATGCTGTCCCTGTGTTCCAAGAGCTCCAGGATGCTCAGAGGGACAGAGCAGCAAAGCACAGCAGCAGCTCAGCCCAGCTCACACAGGGACCTGTTTCCTTCCCAGCAAACTCTGCACTGTCACCACTGCCTCCCGAATTTTTGGTAAATGAAGAGCATTAAAAATTCACTTCTGGTGGTGCATTTCCTATTCAATTTACATCCATCATTTCCAAACAAACAAACAAAAAATTCATGCCTTGACTTGAAGCTGCTGGAAGTTGCAGACACAAGTAATGACCTGCCAACACCACTCTTGGCTCCAGGCTGCTTTAATAACCACTTGCAAGGCTCAGAGGCATTTCCAGACCAAGGTGGAAAGGCATTAAATCTGATGACCTTGTCCCTTAGCTCTGGGGAGGATTTAATGCCTTTTCACCCTGATATCAAAACGCCTTCAACTGAGGGTCAAGGCAGGGGGGTGAAGATGAGCCAAGCAAGGTAAGTGCCTGGGGAGGCTCCCCAAAGCCCTGCTCATCCCCTAGAGACAGGAGCTGCACCACGGTTCCTACCATACCGACAGTGAGAAACTCAGCCCAAAATAGCCCGATGTGAGAAGGACAGATGGGAGGAGATGAAAAAAGAAAGAAAAGAGGGGGAGAAAGAACGAGCAAGGGGAAGGGGAAAGTGAGAGGAAGAGGCACACGTCTGCTCACAGAGCCATGCGAGAGGGGAGGGAAGGGCAGCTCCCCTTCCCAGCTCTGGGATGACCCCAGGGAAAGGGGCTTGAGCCTCCAGCAGCCCTGGTGTGGAGGAACTCAGCCAGCTGTGCTGGTGGGCACCTGGAGAAGCCACCAGCAGCTCCAGGGACCTGCAGAGAGCTGCAGAGGTGCCACATGGACCGGCTGTGCTGCCACTGGCACAGGAGCTGCCACACGAGCAGGAGCAGGAGCAGGAGCAGGAGGCAGCTCACCTGCAGCACGGGCCCAGCTGCCTCCCCATGGCGCTTCTTTAACCACAGGAGCTCTTTTCCTTGGCATCCCTCTGCAAAAGCCACATCACAGCTCCAACACATAAAGTTTGGGAAGCAGCAGGCTCAGTGCCAGAACTGCAGCAGCACTGGCTGCAGCCAGACAGGCTGTTCCCAGCCCGGTGTCCAGACTGGCCTGGAGTTACCTTCCAAAAAGTTGTGCCTCTCCCAGAGTCAGCCACACATTCATGGAGGTTGGAAAGGAGCTCTAAGGTCATCAAATCCATCATCAAACCATACCCCCAGCACTGCCAAACTCACCACTGAGCCATGTCCCCAAACACCACAACCACACATCATTCAGATCCCTCCAGGGATGGGGACTCCACCTGTGCCAGGGCTGGATAAACCTTTTGGTAAAGAAACTTTGCCCCAAATTCAACCTAAATCTCCCCTGGCACAACTTGAGGCCATTTCCTCTTGTCCTAATGGTTGTTTCTTGGAAAAAGAGACCAATCCTACCTGACCACAAGCTCCTTTCAGGTCGATGGAGAGGGCAGGCACTGCCAAGCCTGGGCAAAAAGGCCCTGCAGGTGCTCAGGCTGGTCTGACACACAGCTCCCTGCCTTTGCTAATGAGCTAAATGAGTCTTTGCAGTCCTGACAAGGGATCCTTGTGAGGGAAGGGCTGTGGACAAGTTTGGAGGTGGGATGTGAGACCCTCATGGCCCACTCAGAGGGGTGTCACTCTCAGAACAAGCAGGAAAACCTCCCCTGGGGGAGGAACGTGCTGATCCCTGTGCCCTGATGGGACCTGATGGGACCTGATGGGAATGAGGATCCGAAAATAAACAGAGCAGAAGCCCAAGTGCCGAGTGTGGCATCCCGAGGTGAGGATCGTGTCTGCCTGTCAGGGCTATGTAGGGCACCGAGATGCTCGGCAGCGTGGGAGGAGAGCTCAGCACTTCCCAATCCCAGCACCCAGCCCGGGGGGTGGCAAACCATTCCTGCCAGAGGGGACCTGGGCTCTGAGGGGTGGAGACCACGGACACAGGAGCAGCCACAAACACATCCAAAGGCTGGAGGAGCTCAGGGCTGAGCCCCCATGGGACACGGGGGTGTCGGTGCTGTCCCTGAGCAGAGGAGCGGCTACAAAACCGGGAGGGTGAGCAGGGCTCGGGGCAGTTCCAGCAGCTCCAGGGCGAGGAAAAGAGGCCTTCAGTCTGCAGCCCGGGGTGGAATCGCTGCCGCGCTGATGGACGGCTCTGCTGTGTGAGGGATGGAATCGCTGCCGGGATCCGGGATGGATTTACATACTGCCCTGAGCTCCATTCCTGCCGTGATCCCGCCCCGCAAACACCCTCAGCATCCCCCAGAGAAGCGCCCCGAGGCGTGGGCAGTGCCACCTCCCCGGCCTGGCAGGAGAAGAGCCCAAGGGAAGCACATCCAGGGCTGGCAGGACAGAGGATGCTGAGCCCTCCACGGGCAGGGCTGGGAGGGCTGGAGCCCAAGGCTGAGACAGCCCGTGGGTTGGGCACTGCCAGGGCAAGGCTGGGAGATGTGGGCACAGATGAACACGCTGCAGCCAACAGCCACAGCCCAGAGCAAACCCCAGTGCCCCCCACCCAGAGAAACCCCCCAAAAACACCTCCCAGCCAGGCCTGCCCAGCCCAGCCCAGCCCAGCCCAGCCCAGCCCAGCAGAGCACATCAAAGCCAAAGTGCTTCATGAGCAAAACAGGTTGGATGCCCCAGATTGTCTTTCAGATCTTCTCCAGAAAGGCTCCCCCAGCGATGCTGGGTCCTGCCCCCCCTCACAAAGTGTCACTGATGTCCCCAGCCCAGAGAGAGCAGTGCAGGGGCCAGGTCTGGCACAGACCACCCTGACACCTCTTGGATTTCTGGTACAAACCCTCATCCCCAGCCAGGACAGAAGCTGCAAGAAACCCAAGGCTGGGGCAGGGCAGGGATGGGCAAACCCCACACAAGGGATGTCCCTGGCACAGAATTTCTCCTCAAAAGCTCCTCACCCAGAGCTGAGGCAGCAAACCAGCCCATTTATGGCATTTGCTGAGGGCACAGAGAGGGCCCTGAAAGGTCTTTGCTGGAAAAAGCTTTTGTTAAAGAAATGTTAAAAATGTTTCCTATAGAGAGCATCACCTGCAGAGCTCCTGCAGGGACTGAGTGGATGTGGGGGTTTCATTGGCCAGACTGGACCTCTCTGTGGTTCATTTCTGTGCAAGTGTCAGGCAAAAAATCCACATATAGCAATCCTGTTTGTTAATAGCAGGCTGCCCCTGGGGGGAACAAACATCCAGCGGTCAGAAATTCTATTTTCAGACAGGTTTGGGTGAATTCCTCACTCTCTGGAGTGCTTTACCTCCAAAGCATCCTGCATTAAACTCGGCCTAGCAGAGCTCTGCTCTTTCCCACTGAGGAGACTCCAGCACCTTGTTGACTGTAACGGGGCTGAAGCAGAGTCCCATTTATTCCTGCCAAAAATATCTCAAACTGAGAGATGAGGCAAGGCTGGGAGGGGTGGGAGTGAGCAGCCTGAAGGAGAAAGAAAGGGAGAGAAGGATCCAGCTGCTGCCTTGGGCTGCCCGACAGGAGAGGAGCAGCCAGACTCCTCTGGGACACACAGCAAAAAGGACAAGGGGGAACAGGTACAAGATGCAGCAAGGGAAAAATTATTCACCCTGAGAATGATCAAACCCTGCACCTGGCACCCAAAGAGGCTGAGAAATGTCCAGTGAGACGTTCAGAATTCAGCAGGACCAGTCCTGAGCCAGCTGGGACAACTTTAAAGCCAGTCCAGCTTTGGAGCAGAGCCCTCCAGGCCCTCTCCAAGCCCAGCTCTTCTGCAATGCTAATCTTCCTCCCTCACAATTCTGTTACAGGCAGCTCAACAAACACAACTGAAGGAGTGGAGGGGACACAGAGCCCTGCCAAGATCTGGGCAGAGCATCCAAACCAGGCACCAAACGGGAATGTTTGCAATCCCTGCAGAGCCTCAGTGTGCCCTGGGACAGGCAGTGGCCAGAGCTTCCCCTGCTTCCAGCAGAGCTGCACAAACAGGACGTGGTTATCTTGCAAAAACCTTTGTTTGTGTTTTTAAACCCGCACCGGGTGCTGCAGGGAGATCACCGGTCCTGAAATGGGATCCAAACAGATGTTTGCCTGTCCTGCCTCCTGCCAGCAGCTCCTTCCCAAGCACAGAGTGCTCCCTGGAGCTCGGCTTCCCTCCACACCTTTCCCTTTCAAACCCCCCCCCAGCACAAGAGACAAACCTGCCTCAGGAAAATCCTGGATGCAGGGAGCAGACTCAGCCTCTCCTGGCTGGTTCCAGGCACTATCACCTGGTGCCAGGGCAGTCTCAGTGCCCAGGCAGCTGGTCTGCAGGGAGCCTGCCCTCCCTGGCATGGCCAGAGGCTCCCAGTCCCATCCCCATCCCACATCAGCCCCTGACACACAGAAATAACTCCAAGCCTCTTCCACATGGGCAACCTGGGCTGGTCCCATCCCACCTGCAGGTCACCAGACACAGGAAAATATCCCTGCCCAGGGGCAGTTCTGAATTCCCCTTTTTACTCCCAAGCTGTAGAGTGGTTTTTCCTCAGATGAATTCAAATCCTTTCCTCCTGTTTTGACTGGGAACCCCTAAAAGCTTTGAGATGCTGCAATGACTCAGAGACAAGAGTAAGGAGGTAAATAAAGTAGGTGAGAATAAATTTCCCTGGCTTCAATCATCAGGAGGAATCATTTGCATCCTGCAGCACACTTCTCCTTCCACCCTCCCCTGGAAATTCACTCCCAGCTCCCGGGGACAATTGTCACTGATAACTTGGTGCTTGAGTCTGGCTCTGGGTGACACAAAGCATCTCAAACTCTGTTCATCACTTCCAAACCAATCCTCCTGCCTTCCCTGCAGCAGTGGAAGAGAAGTGCAGGAATCTCAGCCTCAATTACCCACTCATTGTTGGGAAGCAGGAGGTGCTGGCAGTGGGGAATCCAGACATGGCAAGCTGTGGTGTGCAGGGCTCTGCCCGCTGCCACGGGGGTTCAAAGTGTTCCACCAGCTCCTCTGCCTCACAGCAGCAGCCTCTGACAACAAGATTGCAGCAAATCACCAAAAATTCCAGTGAAACCCAGGGAATCTGGTCTTTATACAGCTCTGGGGTACCTTCTCTGGAGGGTCCACCAAAACACTGTAGTGATGTGACTTTTGGAATCCCCTCCCTCCAGATCCAGTAGTCCCCTGCAGCTTCCCTGCTTTGTGCTGTGCTCCCACAAAACACAGGGAGGATCAGCCTGGGATGAAGGTTTGGCCCCCTGGACTTGGGCAGGAATCCACCAAGCCCCTGGGTGCCAGAGAGGAGAAGCCCCTCTGGCAAGTTTAATCACTGCTGATCAGCAGGATGAGTTTGCAGCAGTCTCCCAGTTGTATTTTTCTGGCCCCTACACATCTGGTTTGACCACTGACCCTGTCCTGAGGGGACACCACCAGAACATGGAGGAGCACAGGAGCAAAGCTCCAAAGGCTTTGCCCACAGTGGTGCTCAGGATGTGCCCTCAGAGGTTCAGGTACTCCCAGGACAGATCCAGATTTTTTGCAGCAATGAAAGCAAAGCACAAAACCAGACCACAAACAGCACTGGGAGCAGACCCAGGATGTCAAAACCTTCTGAGACCACACCAGCTCTGGGGATTTATTCCCACTGCACCTGCACAATGCCCATCCTCAGCCTTCACTCAGAGTGAGAGCCCTTGCCTGGCAGAGCCAGAGGCAGCTCCCCACCAGCTCCCGGTGTTTGCTCACCACAGCCCGGGCCCCGGTGCCATCTGGAGCTCTGGCACACCACACCAGGGACACACTCACAGCTCCCCAGGGCACCAGGAGGACTCTGCCTCCTCCCAGACCTGGAGACTGAAGCATGTGCCCGGCAGGGCTGGGCACCGGCAGCAGCCACGCCGGTGCTCCCCAGCACACTCCTCCCTCCCCGGCTTCCCCGGCGGGCACCACAGCTGCTGCTCCTGGCTCCCTGCCACCCTCCCCCCAGATATGCCAAGAGGCACAAGCTGAGGCATTAATTCATTCCAGTCTAAAGCCAAACAAGTAAAATTCCCCCCTCCCCGAGCAGGGGAGCTTTCCCACCGTGCTCATTTGCACCAAATTGCATCCTAGGAGATGTACAGTACACAGTCACAGGTGAGGCAGCATGGATGGGCTGAGAGGCTGGGTAGATGGCGGAGGAGAAGGGAACAGAAAATGGAACGAACAGAACAAGAACTGAATTAGTGACATTTGCATCCTCATCGTAACCAGGGGACCTGGCTCCTTCTGAATCACTGAAATCCCCAGAGCAGCGCAGAGCGTTCTCCTCCTCCTGAAAAACAGCTCCTTCCTCTCTCTACACTCAGCTCTGTGCTTGCAGGAAGGCTGCAGTATTTCCTACGGCAGCTTCCTCTTTTTTTATTTATTTTTTTTATTGCAGTTACAAATAAATTATTGCTCAGATGGGGGGGACCGAGCATCCCTCCTGCCATGCAAACATGGTGCTTATGTACAGTGCGTGCCGTTAGCAGTGTAAATAAGCTTGGGGTTTATACTGCACAGGGAAGGTGCAGTGCAAGTTAACAGTGGTGTGTGGCAGCCCCACGGGCTCAGGCTGCCATTCAGACATGCTTCAGGCATATAAAAAAAATATAAAAATCAAGAAGCACCTATAAAAAATTTAAAGGAACTGGTTTCCTTCTGCTCCGGCTCCCTATTTCATAACACAACTTTGGAGCTGGCGTGGCTCTTTAACACAGCAATCCAGGCTTTGATCCACCACCCCTCCAGCCCGTGGAGGCACTAATCCTTTCCCTCTCATTTAAAAGATAAAAGGTGCTGCCTCCCCCGCCCAGTCTCCCCACGCACCACTGCAGTCCTGCAATACCTTTGTCCGACATCACTCCCCATGGATCCCATCCTCCGAGACGGTAACAAGGGGCTCACCCCGTGGACATCTTCTGTGGTCGCTGGTGGGACGGTTTTGACATGGGAATGGCTCTCTGAAGGGGAATTCTTCAGCTTGGCTCTTGCCATCCTGCCAGCCTCGGCTGCCTCTGTGACTTCCTCCTCTTTCCCCCCTGAACTCTCTCATACATAGCAATCCTCACCGCAATCAGTTTAGAGCTGTCGGCACGTACCATCTCCTTCCTTCTTCTCCTCTCCCCAGTCACGGCTGCTCAGTGGAACAATCCTGCCCTGTACATTTATTTTGGTAGTGAGGGGAGTCAAGGCAAACTCTCTGGCCTTGCTGCTGCTGCTGCAACAAATTTGGTGCAAAACCGCCGAGAAAAAACATCCACGATGCAGAAATCCTGAAAAGGCTTTGTTTGCTAAATAATGAAATTGCCTTGCCTGACTCTGTCAAAAGAAGGATTGCACTGCTCTTATCACCACAGGCAGGGCAGGGGATGAAGGATTTTTTTTTCCCCCATTGCTGTTTTTTGGTAGCAACATGAGGAGGAGGAAGCTATTTTATCTCATTCCTCAGTGTGCAGAGCAGCGTGCAGACTGCGTGCCAGGGAACAGACTCAGCAGGTTTGGCTCTCTCAGACACAAAGCAGCAGAGCCCTGTCCCCTCCTGAACGCACCCGCAGGGAGGAACTCACTGCTGCTCCCTCAGAGGGGCCAGCAGGGCTCAGTTCCTGCTCACCTGGCCTGGCAGGTGCCCCTGACCTGGCCCAGAGTGACTCACATTCCCCTCTTCAGGTGACAGCAAAATCTGCTGCTCCTTCAACACTCTTGGCATTGATTTGTCAAGATATCCAACAGAAAAGGGAATTCACCACGGCCAGGGGAGAGCTGAGCTGGAGAAAACACCTGAGTGCATAGGTGGGATTGGAAAGGGTCCTGTACTCTTCCCTATTTTGGGAATTCCGCAAGTCGAGAGCTGCTCCTGGTTGGTTTGATGGCAGCCAAGAACAAAAAGTGTCTTGAAGGTGCTGAAGCCTGTGTGGGGCTCAGGGCTCAGCACCACGGACAGCAGTGTCACCACAGCGCGTCACCCAGTTCCTGCCATCACCCAGCTCCTGCCGTGCTACCCCCAGTGTCCCAACCCCACCCCAAATTGTGCCAACCCCACCCCAAACTGTGCCAACCCATCCCAGCAGTGCTGCCCCACGGCCCAGCCCCACTGCAGGGCGGCGCTGCCCCTTTGCAGGCTGGAAATACAGAATAAATTCACTGGTGGTCACCACGTCATGACCTAAATCAGTGTGAATAGTCAGGCTCCACCACAGGATTTCTTTAAATGTTTTAGTACAAAAAGTCAACGTATTGACTGGCAGGGTCTCCCCAGAGCCTGGGACCTGTAGCTGTGAGGAGGTTGGCTGTGAGAGCAGGGCAGGAGCTGGAATGGGAATTCTGGGATCCAAAGTATTTCTCTTTCAGAATGAAAAGCTGACAATTCATTTTTGGCACAGCTCCACGCCCTAACCACACCTTCCATCCCCCTGCCAGGCTGTCAGAACACCCAGGATCACCGTCCTGTGCCAAATTCTGGGAGGAAAAGGCCAAACCTTGGCTTCCCCTGTCCTGCCAGGAGCTGTCAGGCAAAATGAACTCTGCTCTTCCCCCCAGATCAGCACTCACCCATCCCCTGCCCCACAGCACAAAGGCAGTCCCCAGCTGCCCTGGGAGGAGAAGCGAAGTCCCCATTTCCTGTTAACCAAATCCTGGTTTCCCTGCTCCCAGCATTATTTCTTAATGAGATTTCACCATCCGACAGACTTTGTTTCAGCATTTGGAAATGCAAAATGGATAAAAAACCCGCAGCCCTTTTCTTAATGTGCCAGCTTTCAGCGTACATTTAATTTCTTGTTTTGCCTCGAAATGATTCATTAGCTCAATACATTCATTTTCCACTCAAGTCATTCCTTTCTGCTTCATGGTTTCATTCAGACTCTTCAACTTATTGCTCCATATCTCTTTGCTTCAGGGTGTTGTCATCAAACACCAAAAATAATCTGTCAGCCCTCTGGGCTGGAGGGTGCCCTGATAAATCCTCCTGGACCACAGAGCCACTGGGATGGGGCAATCAGGTGTCACTTTTTGGATGAACTCTACATTCTGTTGTACTCCTAATTGCAGAAGAACATTAATATTAGGCTTGTGATTAGAGGTGAAAAGGGGCTTAGGCTTAAGTTATTCATCTCAGCACTAATGCCCTCACACAGCAGCAGGAACTGAAGAGGGATTAGGGAGAGACCTGGGGAATTTTTAACAGAAAATATAAACTCTGCTGTTGCACTTGTGCTGTGCAGGAGGTGACAGAGAGCACATCAAAGAGCCCCCGGAGGAGCTCAGATCCTGCCCACAGAAGCCTCTCCACGGAGTCGCCTTTTCTGTCAACAGCTTAAACACAAACCAAGACAGAAAAACCTGAGAGAGAGGGATGATCTGACACCAGGGCACGAGAAACCACAGCCAGGGCTGCGGGTCTGAGCAACCATTCCCCTTCTGGCGGAGAAAAGAGGTCGCCCAAAGCTGAGCAGAGCATCTGTGAGCCCTCAGAGTGACTCAGAGCGCTCAGCCCTGCCCTGAGCTGCCAGAGCAGCTCCTCTGCTGTGCTTCTGTCAGAAAAATATTCCTCTCTCAGCAATTCAGTGTGTTCCCTGCTTCACCTAAAGACCCAGAGCTCAGCAGCCTCTCCCCTCCCAGCCCTGACAGTCCCAGGCTGCTGTTGTGTCAAACAGAGCAGTGGGAGGAGTGAGGCAGAAACTCAGAGTGAATGCAGCCCAGTACATCCAGAACTCCCACTGCCTCTGGCTGGGGAGCAGCCTGTTCCTAGAAAGAGCCGTGGCTGTGTCACCTGAGCCAGCTCTGCAGGGACACGTCCCCTGCTCTCCTGCCCAGGGGACACATCCAGCCCCACTGAGCACCTTCTTTGTACAGCACAGGGAACCCAGGTGGGCAAAACCAACAAGACACAACCTCGGTAACATCAAAGCCCAAACAAGAATTCCTCTGGTCCAGAAAGACTTCCCTGGGCCAGCTGAATGCCAACCATCTGACTGCAAGCCAGGAAATCGATGTTTAATTTTAGTTTGAGAGCCCATTACAAAGTGCTGATTTCTCATTTCAGCATCTACATTATGCAGGGACCACTGCTGTGCCGGGGGCTGGAGGGATGGCTGGGAATTGCTGAGCAGCAGTTGCAGGGGTAATAATATTTCAGAAAATAAGATTAGGAAAGAAGCAGATTCCTCATTGCTCTTAATTGAATTCACAGCAACTGCATTGTTAAATATTTTCCCTTTTATCCAGGCCGCTCTCAGTCCCGACTGCCAAAAGTCCCTTTACTCACATATCCAACTTATTAATAATAAACATCCCCCTGTCCATTAGAAGTATTTGATGATACAGGAAGGGGTTGAGTTTTTCCCATCTTCAGGCAGACAGACCTGCTCTGTTCAGATACAAGCCAAGGGTGTTACTTTGCAGGACTTCCTTAAGGAAAGACAGGTTAATGCATTTCAAACTCTTGAAAAGCATCAGCTCTGCAAAGATCATCCCAAACCCACAAAAAGTAACCTGGGTGGGAAAACACATTTTTGAATCACTTTGGAAACACACTTTGGAGCACTGTTTGTGCTCACAAACAGTCAGAAGCTCACAGGAGATGCTTTCAGAGCTGCTGCTGTAAGGAGGGGCTGTGTTCATACAAATAAAGTGTTAACTCCAAGGACGCCGAGCTGAAAAGCCATTAAAGCTCATTATCATCCCTCCAGGAACCCCTGGACACAGTAGGCAACCAGCTCTAGGAAAATCACCTTTCCCTGCATGGCCCCTCTGTGTTTCTGTGCCTTTGCAGAGCAACCCTGCCCTCCCCTTATTTAATAACACCAGGGAAAAACAAGATCCCATGTAATTTATTACTGCCACAAACACCTCCTGCATTTCAAGACCCCAACAAATGTCACAGCGTGACATTATCAGCTCAATAAACTTCAGAGGGCCACTAATGCTCAGATAAATGCACGAAGCTGCCTGGCACAGCCTCTTGCTGGAGCGTTTTTCACAAAGTGCACATGCACCAGTGCTGCCCTGGAGTCGCCAGGGAATGCCCTACATTGTCACCAGGCACTCTGCAAAATTGCTTTTCGAAAGCTGCCAGTGTCTGGAGGTTGCCAAGGCTCAGGCAGAGCCCTGCAAAAATCACCCCCCATCCCACCGAGGATCCTGCAGCCAAGCCACAAAAAACCACCAGCTGAAATATTCCTCAGCAGCAGAACTGCCTGGAAATGTCTAATTTCTGAGAAAATCTAAAGATTTTATTTTTTTTTTCTCTATTTGTTAATCATTCTCTACCCCAACAGGAAGTTAAAATCACAGAAAAAGGAGCTTCTGCTTCCTCACCAGAATGTTTTTTTCCTGTGACATTTGCCTCAGTGAAAATAGTAAATTTGCCAGCAAGGAAAAAAAAAAAAAAAAAAAAAAAAAAGAAGAAAATAAAAAACTGTTGGTGCTTCATCCTCTTTCTCTGTGTAGAACTTGGCCTTTCCATCCCTGTGCAGTGCCAGAGCTGCTCCCACACACGAGGATGTGGTGCTTGGACACCCTCAGAACACTCTGAGACAGCCAGGACCCCCTCACCTCCTCCCCAACAGCACATCCTGCTCCAGGGTGCCCCAAGGAACCCTTTTCCTAAAGAAAACAGCTCCTTCTGCCAGGATTTTTGACTGTCCATCATCTTCTGGAATTACAGTTAGTGGGAGAGCTGAACTCAAAGAGCTGCAGCTCCTTTTACAGTCAAACATACAATACCAATACATTGATTAATGCAGATTGTAGGTATTAGAATACACAGCAGATGCCTGGGAACCCTCCCTGGGCAGCAAGGATGTAGGTATTTATTAATAAAAGTACTAAGGAAATACTTTTATCTATTGATCCCAAGTCAATTAAAAAAAAAAACCTTCTCTCCATTTTCTCTCCATTAGCCTGGAGAGGAAGGTCCTCCCTGGCCCACAGCCCCTGGCATGGCAGCAGGAGCTCAGCACTGCTGGGAGAGCCAGCAGGCCTCTGTCGAAGATGAAATTTAAATTACACTGAGGCTCAAATCCTTCCTGAGGGGTGGAGGATGACTCCTACCTGCCTTTCCCAAAGAGGGGCATCCTGAGCTCAGGGGCTGATCCCGGGGAGAGACACGGACCCCGCGGGGCTGGGGCTGCTGGGGCAGCTCAGGGCCAGGAGCGGCTGCACTTTGGAATTCAAAGCACTTTGCAAACGCGTCCTGCCCTGAATCCCCTGTGCCCTCTGTCCCCGGGGGTGCTGGGTCCTGCCTTCCCTGCGAGGAGAGACCCTCAGCAGCTGAGTGCCCGAGATAAGGGTGGATTTCCCAGGATTTGGGCTCCCTTTGAGGTGAATCCACGCGGCAATGGGCTGTGAGCAGCAGGGCAGAGCACAGAGAGCATCTCAGGGCTGCATTCACAGCTCTGGGTACTCACTGCCCGTTACTGCCACAGCCAAAACAACCTCCCCGGGCTCAGCACAAGAATTTCTCCTCTTCCCTGCAGGCTGGAGAGGGGCAGGATGCACCAGGGGGATGTGGAGCAGGACAGAGAGGAGGGGAAAAAAAGCCCAAAACTCAATGACTTCACAGAAGAGGTTATGCCCTCTTTGAGTCCTCCCGCTAAGAAACTGTTCAATGTCTGAAGTAATTATTTCAGTGGAATTCCTCCGTGCACCACACGGAGTGCAGTAATAATCAGAGGATGCTCAGGAGCTGGGAGAACATTCCCAAGCAATGGGACTTGGAGCAGCTGGAGAGGGAAGGGCAGAGGGAACAGCACAGGGCCAGCAGCAGTTTTCACAAACACCCCTCAGCACGACCCAGGGCACCACTAAACCCACACCGGGCCCTGCCTCGCCTTTCCCTCCCCCCTCTGCCCTGGCAGGGTTAATGCCTTTGCTCCACAGGCTCTGACGAGTTCCCTGAGAAGCCATCAGAAGGATCTACACCACTTCCAGCCCTCCTTTGTCTCTAGGACTCCTTTCTGGCATTTGTCTTTAAAAAGCAACACCATTCATATGAAAAGTTGATTAATTCCACTTGTTATAATTAGGCTCACAAATAAAAGCAGCTATTCCCCTCCTGCGAGCACGGGGGATAATGGTCCTTACCCTTCTCACGAAAACCTTTCGGTTCCAGGGGTGAGAAGCTCTGTACCCAGCACTAAGTGTTATTATTAAGCTGTCATTAAAAGCATTTCAGGAAAAGTTCACAAACTGCAGGGGTTTCTGTCATCACAGCATCTGGCTGGGACAGCAGTTGGGCTGAGTGTGGCTGCCAAAATCACAACGGCACCAAATTCCCTTTCCCCATCCAGCCACAGCCACCTTTGGAGGGGACTCACCTCCAAGGATGTCTGTGGGATCAGCTCCCACCACGGTGGGGCTGGGGGCCCCTTGGCATCCTGGCAAACCAAACAATCCCACCAGAAGAGAGCCTGGAGCGGGAGAACACGGATATTCACTGACACCATCACACATCCGCAGAAGCCTTTGGCCGAGTGGGGCCGCAGCAGGCACCAGCAGGATTTGCATGGCACAGGCACAAATTCACTGCCTGTGTTTTATTCCCTCGCTTTCCCTATTTAGCCTTGGCAGCTGAACCAGGCAGCAGCTCCTGCATCACCCAGCCAGCCCTCGGCAGAGTTTGGGAGACTTCTCCAATGAACCGCAGCAATGGAGTTTTGGGGAAGGAGGAACACTTTGGAAAGAAGCACAGAGGAGAGCAGATTTAGCAGCTGCAAGAGAGCTGGAAACAGAAGGAAGCCTTTGAAGAGCTGGGCTGATGGAGAGAGATGGAAAAATTATGTAAAGTAAGAGAACACATCCAGAGCTTGCAGGCAGGCTGCGAGCCCGGAGGGGGACGGGCTGGTACCAGAAGAGCCTTTGATTTCTCTCCTCTTCCCAGTGTTCTCTGCATTAACACCCCAAATGTTAACAACTTCCAAACGTTAGGGTCTGGAAGAGAGGACCCAGGACTCCAGAAACTGCCCAGTAATAGGAGCAGTGCCCTGAAATCTCCCTCCCAACGAGGCTGCTCCCACTGCCGGGGGCTCAGCCGGTGCCCGAGAGCTCTCTGCAGATGGATGGAGGGGATTCCCAAACAAAACCCCTCATTTTGGCAGGCGGGGGGCAGGGAGGGCAGGTCCCCTCCCCAGGTGGTTCCCCAGGCCCCGGCAGTGGGAGCAGCCCTTATGTAACCGCGGCGCGGGAGCCTCACGCTGGATCCCAGAACTGTCAGCGCAGCCTTTGCAAAGCCATTTTTACCTCTCGAAGTGTGGCTCATCAGCCACGAGCACGGAAAGCTGCAATCCCGGTGTGGGAACTCGGGGCTGCTTGGCGGGGAGAAGGAGAAACAGAGCACGCCCGAGCAGCTGCTGAACAAATCTCCCTTACAAAGCCGCGGCTCCCACCCCTGGGTGCGTTTCAAGGCAATGAGACCCCGAAGCTTTTCTGTGTCTCCCAATCTCTTCCTGCTCCTTTACAAAGCCGATGGCAGGTTAAAATGGCCGGAGGAAAAAAGGGAAGGTAAAGTGTGTACATGTCGCAGCTGTTTAAACCAGCGAGGAAATTAAAAACCCTCGGGTGAAAAATCTAAATATATATCTGCAAGGGAAGCATGAAAAGTCTCCAGGCAGGCAGAGCGCACAGTAATGAGGCACGGCCAAGTCACTTTTCCAGGTGAGTACATAACGGGGTCACTCTCTGCTTCCCAAGATTTAATGGGAGCGGCGCCGGGTCCTCTTTGCCCGGGCACAGCCGGGGCTGGGCAGCGCTCCCCGGGCGTGGGTCAGTCCCGGCTGCGCGGCCGGAGGAGCAATGCGGGCACCGCGGGCAGGGATGGGCAGGGCAGGGGACAGGGACAGCGCCCAGGAGGAGCATCCGGGACAGCATCCAAACCCGGCCGGGAGAAGCTGAGGAGATGCCAGGACAGCACCCAAACCCGGCCAGAAGGAGCAGTCAGGGCAGCAGCCAAATCCAGTCGGGAGAAACTGGCAGGGGCAGCACCCAAACCCAGCCAGGGGGAGCTGAGGAGGTGACAGGACAGCACCCAAACCCAACCAGGAGGAGCTGGAAGTGCTCCGGGCTCCCCAGACCCAAAACACCGCCCTCCCCTGCCCAGCAGCTGCCGTTTCCCAGCAGGAATGATCTTTGCATCACAACTGTTTATACTTTGAGCATTTGTGCAGCGCTTTCCCCCCGGGAAGCTGAGGACACCTCGGCGATGCCCCGGGTACCGCTGGCGGTGCCCGCAGGAGGAGAGGGACAGCAGAGGGCCCGTGCCCGAGCCGGGGGACAGGAGAGCAGCAAATCCACCTCGTGTGGCAGAATTACCGTGGTGGCAGCTCCTTCATGTCCCTCCAGCCTCTCCCTGAGCCCTGCGGGTGCTTTCGAGGCCGGGATTTCCCCCTTGGTGTCCTCCTCCTTCTCGGGCTGAGCCAGCACCTGGAGGAAGGACAGGAATGCTCTGGGCACCCGCAGTGACCCAGGGCGGGACAGGCAGCGGCCACAGCCCCTGTGGGACCTCTCCATCACACCCGGCTCCAGGGGGACACCCTGCTATAGGGGGACATCCCCCTCCAGGGGACACACCCGGCTCCAGGGGGACACCCTCAGCTCCAGGGGACACCCTGCTATAGGGGGACACCTGGCTCCAGGGGGACACCCTGCTCCAGGGGACACCCTCAGCTCCAGGGGACAGCCTCAGCTCCAGGGGGACAGGGGGACACACCCAGCTCCAGGGGGACATACCCTGCTCCAGGGGGACAGGGGGACACACCCAGCTCCAGGGGGACACCCTGCTCCAGGGGACACCCCCTGCTCCAGGGGACACCCTCAGCTCCAGGGGGACACCCCCTGCTCCAGGGGACACATCCAGCTCCAGGGGGACATCCTGCTCCAGGGGACACCCTCAGCTCCAGGGGGACACCCTGCTCGCCCTGGATTCACCCCAGCTTCTCCCGGGGGATGTGACAGCAGGAGCTGGAGAGGCTCCTGGTGCTCCCCACGCACCTCTCACGGGCCCTGCTGGGATTTATTTGGTTTCGTGCCCAGCAGCAAAGTGCCTGGAGGAGCCGGTGGTGCTGGGGATGGAGATGGCACAGGCAGCTCTCCCTCGCTGCTGCAAACACCTTGGAGCCGCCTGGCAGAGCTCACTCGCCAGGAAGCAATTTCACAGGGACTTTCAAAATGCCACAGTGATTCCTACTCTGCAGTTTTTAAAAGGGCTCTGAGCCCTCTTTTTTTTTTAATGATGTTCTTGCAGCAGCTTTGCTTTTAAAGCACTGAAATCATAATGTGATGCAGAGCAGTGTCAGCTTATTAAATGGTGCTAAGGGTTTCTGCTGAAAAACGTGGAGAATTTTAGCATCTAAAAACTTCCATAAAACTTCTAAAAAAAAAATCCAAGAAAAATGATTGACATTCAAAGAAGAAAAATTGGCTTTAGGGCTCTCCATCAGCACTGCCAATTATGTCTCATGGTAATAACACTTTCTTCCCTCCCCAGGGTCGCTGGATGATGCCAGGTACCATTTCCCATGCATTTTTTCATTTCTCTCAGCATTCTTTTTGTGATGCATTATATAAGACGGAGAAAATGGCAAGTCCTCATAAAGAGGAATTCACAGTGTGCTGCAGAAATGAGGCATGAACTCCATGGAGTCTGTGACAGCCTCATCAGGCTGTGTGGGAAGGACTAGAACAGGGGGTTGTACCAGACCATTGATCTCCAAGAACGTTTCTTATTTTAACTTCAACAAGAAAAAAAAAAATTCTCTTACCCATCAACATCCTGCTGGAGCTGCGGGTTCTGCTGTGAGCCAGGAATCCCTGCAGCCAGGGGATGTGCTCAGTGTCACCTGCAGCCGGGGGATATGCCACAGTCACCTGCACCAGGGGATGTGCTCAGAGTCCCTGCAGCCAGGGGATGTGCTCCGTGTCACCTGCAGCCAGGGGATGTGCCACAGTCACCTGCACCAGGGGATGTGCTCAGTGCCACCTGCAGCCAGGGGATGTGCTCAGTGTCACCTGCACCAGGGGATGTGCTCAGTGTCACCTGCAGCCAGGAGATGTGCTCAGTGACACCTGAGCCAGGGGATGTGCTCAGTGCCACCTGCAGCCAGGGGATGTGCTCAGTGACACCTGAGCCAGGGGATGTGCTCAGTGTCACCTGCACCAGGGGATGTGCTCAGAGTCCCTGCAGCCGGGGGATGTGCTCAGAGTCACCTGCAGCCAGGGGATGTGCTCAGTGTCACCTGCAGCCAGGGGATGTGCTCAGTGCCACCTGCAGCCAGGGGATGTGCTCAGAGTCCCTGCAGCCAGGGGATGTGCTCAGTGTCCCTGCAGCCAGGGGATGTGCTCAGTGCCACCTGCAGCCAGGGGATGTGCTCAGTGCCACCTGCAGCCAGGGGATGTGCTCAGAGTCACCTGCAGCCAGGGAATGTGCTCAGAGTCACCTGCAGCCGGGGGGTTGCAATGCCCAAGTCACAGCTGCTGCCCTGGATGTGGCAAAAACGATCTCTCTTTCCCCATCAAAAAGGCAAAAGCAGGGTTCAGCCCCGAGGCATTAAAAGGAAAGGCAAGGATGTGTCAAACTGTGTCCCTGAGGGAAGAGGCTCCAGGAAGTTTTGCACAAAACCCCCTGGAATTCCTCCCAGAGGTGCCTCACACTGTCAGAGCTGCCTGCTGAGCCAGGGCAGGAGCCAAAGATGAACTAAAGCCACAAAACTGTTTAATTTTTTTATTATTATTTTATTTATTTATTTTAAAAATATTTTAAATTAATTTTAATAATAAAAATTATTTTTAAAATTATTTAATTTTAATTATTTCTTTTAAATTATCCACCATTGCCCTTATCTGCTCATCATCTTTTGGTTCAACTGCCATGACCAAATCCTCTGTTGGAAAGGGAATATCCACTCCAGGAGTCGGTGTGACAGCAAATGCTGTTTCACACATCTTGGCTGCCTCCAACATTTACAGTAAATGCACAGCAAAAAAAAAATAAAAAATGCCTTGGCCTGTTCTCATCTCTCACATAAAGACACAAAGAAATGAAAAAGACAAGGCTGCAATTTTTCACACGGTGTCTCCTTAAAGACTGAAGTGCAAATATCATCCTCTCCACTTATATCCATCCTGGCCAGGCAAGGGCTTTTAGCACAAAAGATGGTTTAATAAACAGACATTTATAACGAGTGCCAGATCATGCAGCTTCATCATCTGGAAAAGACTCGATTAAACCAAGTGAGAAACTCCCCAATCTCTAAAGCTGTCTAATGGAATTAAAATTGAATTATATCATGATTAATATCTTCACCAGCATGTTCAGCTGTACTCCTTTTCCTCCCTAAAATCTGCCTGTGGGAAACAGAGAGAAAAAAAAAAAAAGGCTTAGGAGGGAAAAAAGTCCTTAAAAGTTTGGGTAATTGTTCCAGCTCTCCAAAGTTTCTCAGGAAAAGCAGCCATGAGATCCCAGAGTGGATCTTGGTGCTCTCCTGTGCTCACTAACCTGTGCTGGAACAGCAGCACACAGTGTGCCTGCTGTGAATCATCCTCCTCTGAAAGGGAACGGGGGATTCCTCCAGCACATCCAAACACAGCGCTGGAAAAGGGCACGGGACTCATCTCAGCCTCTCACCATTCCCTGCTACAGAGAGGAACATCCCTCCTTTGCCTCCTCCCTCCTGCTGAAATCCCAATCCTCACTCCCTCCCTTCCTCCCTGGAGTCTGAGATCCAAGCTTTGCTCTTTTGTCAGAGCTTTTGTGGTTTTTTGTTTAATGCATCCCCAGTGCATGCGCAGTGGGGTGGGCACACGTCTGCAAGCAGAAACATTTTTGTGCTGCTGAACCCTGGAAGGCTGAACATCTCTGAGGCACAGACACAGCACCCGGCACTAAAACCATTTACAAGTTCTTAGCGAGGAAGAAATATTTCCCATTAGAGGCCGTAACAGGAGCTGCCTAGAAATTGTTTTTCCTCTCAATTTTCGCACAATAGCTGCTGGCAATAAATCTCCCCATCAGCACTGGGCAGTTCTAAGTGCAGTTGCTGTGTGGGAAGGATCCAAACAAAGTGACAATAGCGAGCTTTAAAAGCAGTTTGGAGGAAGATGAAAAGGGGAAAAAAATGTTAAACTACAGCTCTGGAAGAGGCTGAGGAGCTGTAATGCTTTTGTGTCACTGTCTCACACTCTCAGTGACCCCACAGAGCAGGAGCTCCTGCAGCAGAGCCAGTCCCCAAACAGCAGCTCGGAGATGACTGCTTGAGACATCTCCATGCTGGAAAGAGACTGTAAAACCTTTTTCCACACAGGAAAACCTCATGGTGCTGCTTTACTGACCTGGAACTGATGGGTCTTGAGAGACGTCAGAGAAGCAGGGATGAAAGGCTGGGTAGAGAACATGAATTTCCCTTTCCTTGTGTGCTGGCTCATGAACGAGCACATTCCTGCACACGTGTGTGTGAGCACCTCAGGACAGGAATGTCCCCGTGCCAGGGAGCTGGAGCTGCTCCAGATGAGGAGAAAGACCAATCCCAACCCATCTGAGGTGGGAACTGAAGTGTCAGAGGAGGCCTCGGCTCTCAGAGCCGTGGGTGTAATTGCATCAAACTGTAAATGAGGCAAATCCATCTCCAAAATCCAACTCCAAGTACAGTAACTAAACAGCTTCATCCAGTAAATGCCTTCCCAGAGCCCTGCTGCAAGTTCTTGCTGAGAAATATGGGCACCACCTAATCCCCCTTCTGTCCTTGAGCAAACACCGTGACTGTGCATTAGAAACACCAAACTAAATTAACACACCAGCATCCACGCCAATTATTCCAATTAAACTCTCTTCTAAGAGCCAATTACCACCCATTTTATTAAATGAGAAAATTTTCAAACAATACTCCCATACGGAGCTCTCAGCCCAGATGCAATTATGCACTTCACACACTGATACTGGACACTGGGCAAACGAGTTTCTCTCGGTCTCTGCAATGCCACCACAGGCAGAGTTTGTCTGAAATGAGTTTTAGGCAAAGTTTTAGCTTAGAAAAGCTGCATTTGATTCCCGTCTGCAGGACCCTTTTCCGTTTAAACGGCTTTTTGCTCGCCTCCAAACCAACACTGTGCATCACTGAAAAGATCACTCAAATTAAATTGCTCTGGGGAGTGAGGGAGGCATTCAGAGCTAAGGCAGAGTGGCTCAGCCAGGTGCTCGTCCTGTGGGTAAGAGTGATGTGAGCTGGGGCAGGATTCCCACTGCTCCCAGGAGCTCACGCTCCGTGGTGCAAAACCACCCACTTTTGGCAAAGCCCTGCCTCGCTCTCGTAAACATTTCCCTGAGGGTTTTTTTTATTTTTTTTTTCTTTCCTGCTTTCTGACAGGATAACACATTCCTCAGCAGTGTCACTCCTGCCCACAGGATGGCGAGGTCTCAAGCTGACATTTGCTAAACAACTACACCACCTGCTCCCCCAGAAACATTCTTCTCTCCTTAGACAGAGGAGACCTTTTCCCTGACAGCTCCTGCCACCAGGGAGGTGGCACATACCTGCCAAGGGGCCACTGGGAGATTCATGCTCCAGCTGCTCCCCGACAGCCCAGCAGAGTTCTGGAATCACAGGGGGCTGGGAACAGCATACAGGGAATTTGGGAAGTTGTCCTGGGTTGCAGTGTAGGATGTACACAAAGTATTTATTCTATCACCATCTTCATGAACTGTTGAAACCAGGTGGGGCAGTGTTTTCCCAGGCCCCTCCTTTGGGCTCTTCTGCTCATGGCCCATCAATGCCTTGCCCAGGACTCACAGGGAACTCCCTCCAGGAGCTCTCTCTGTTTAATGGGCCATCAAGGAGCCACTGCACGACTCCTCATCCCATTGGGAGATGCTCCCAATGCCCAGGGGGAGGAGCCAAGCATTCCCACCTGGAGAGAATCTGGGATTTGGGACAGGACAAGCAGCCCTGAGCCACTGGATTCCCAGAGGAGCAGAGCTCCCAGACCTTTCTGTGGGATCACTGCTTCAGGAAGAGCCTCTCACCTGGTCTGCTCCCACCATCCTGCTCAGGTTGTATTCTGACTCTGTCAGTGATCCTTTGTGTTATTGCATTTATTTCATTTTATTTTTACCTTTTTACCTTTCTTCTTATTAAATTATATCTCTGACTTGGAGCCTCTCATTCATTTTGCTTTCAAACTACAACAGAAGTCCAGCTCCCAACCAAACCCACTTGCAGTGATCTGGAACAAGAAACTCGTTGCAGCAAAGCTCGAGGAAAGCAATGACTTTGCTGATAGTCACCCGCAGCACATGGGGAATGAGGCACCGGGAACAGCTCGATGGCTCTGCCCACAGCCCAGGAAGAGAGAGCTCCCTGCTAAATTTGCAGAGCCACGCTCAGCTGCTCGGGAAGGCTGCGTGGGCTGCAGGAAGCTCGGCAGAGTCTAATCCAAACACAAATCCCGCACTCCCCCACGGCTCCCCCCGAGCCCCGGCGCTCCGGGATGGGGGAAACACCAGCCCCGACGGGCCGGGAATGGGAATGAGCTGGGGAATTCCCGTGGGAGCCACAGCAGAGTGGGTGGCAGCTCACAGAAATCCACACCCAAACGCACCAAAGCCCTGCAGATCCCAGTCAGGGGTCAGTCACAGACGGTGTGATTGGGGCTGGCCTCATCTCAAAGTGAAGCTTTTTAAGAATCCTGGTGTTGTAGCAGAGATTGGGAGCACAGAGCACTCATGTCCATCCCCAGGGTGCAGGAAAGGGACAAACCCATCCCGGAGAGAGGAACTCCTCACAGCCCTCTGCAAACCAGCACAGGCTTGAGGGGGCCTGGGGCTTCACTCAAATGGGAAGAGGAGCACACAACACATGAAGGAGGAAGGATTCAACCTGCAGATCATGTTTAACTCCAAGAGTTTGGGACATGCAGAGTGGGGGATGGATTCTCCCTCAGGACCGTGGCTGGATGGAGGTCCCAGTTTGCAGCCTTGGCAGGGTGGCTGTAGGTGACTGCCCACAGGAGACACGGACAGACCCACTCCTCACCCCCCTGCACCCCACAGACAGTGAATCCAGCACCCCAGGCACAAACACTGCACAGCAGCCAGATTGATGTAAAGCTACAACCGAAATCTCAGAGAGAGGTGACCACAGAGGGTCCTGGAGAGCACTAGAAAATGCCAGTTTGCCGGGATTTGCGGAGCTGGACGGGAGTGATGTGTGCGCCGGCCTCCAGAGGGCCCATCTCACTGAGCGGCGGCAAAAATCATCCCTGACAAAGGAACCGGTGACAGCAGCGACGTGAAATCCTGCCCAGCAAAGCAATGGCAGCGGGGCAGAGGGAGAGAGACAGAGCCTGGCAGCCCCAGTGGGTCAGGGCAGGGCTGTCACACAGGTGAGGGAGCAGTTTGGACACCCCAGTGACGCTCCACTGAGCACAGGGAACACCTGAGCTCTTCTCCATCACTTCATCCAACACCTAGAACCACATCCAGGCACATAAACCCCTCTGTGGGTGGCAGAAAGCTCCTGAGGGGAGAGTCCCAGCCCTGCTCCTCTCCCTGCAGCAGCCCCAGTGCAGGGGAGCTCCAACTGCTCCCCACCAGGGCATGTCACACACACAAGGGCGTGTGTGCCAGCAGGATGGACCCTCTCCATGGCTAGAGGGATCCAGGGGGGAAAACATCACCAGTGAGAGGTACTCTGGCATGCAGAAAACACATCTGGATGTATTTCATCCCTGAACTGAGGGCTGGCACCCAGCACACACTGGGATTGGCCACAGAGGGATGGCCTTGGAGGTGTCCCAACCCCGAGGTGTCGTGCCCATCCACAAAGTTTGCTCCCCACCTTCCTTCCTCTCACAAAGCAGCATTTCCATGTCCTGTGTGACTGTCAGCAAACAGCTCCAGGCTGTCTCCTGGAGGGAATCAGCAGATGGTCTGTCTGGAGGAAGATAGAGGCAAGACCAAGCACTTGTGGCCATGGTGAAGGTCCAAACAGGCAAAGCCAACTCAAAGCTCCTGGAGTTCCTCCAGAAAGGCACGGAAGGCCCTGGCAGAGCACGTCTGCCCCTGCACCACATGGCTGACGGAGGTTTAGAACAGAAAATAACTCAAAAAAATGCTTGCAGGCACTGCTTCATCCACTACTCCAGGCCTCCTGCTTTAAAGGACAAGTTTTCTGAGTTGGAGAAGTTTGGCAAACATTGGATGCTGGAAGACATTCCTTTAATCTGCTGGTGGTGTGATAACATCCGTGCCATTTCTGTCTCACCAAGGCCTTGCATTTCAACTCTAGCACCACAAACTTCCTCATTATCAATTATTTATTACTTAGAATAATTAAAGGGGGGAAATGTTGAACCTGCCAGGGGATTTGCAACCCTGAAAACCTCCTTCCAGCCCTCTGGCTATGCAGGGGAGATCTTAAGACATCGGCGATGAGGTTGTGGGGACAGAACAGAGAGCAGAGGCTGCCACCTCCCCACAGACTGTCACCACAGGGACCTGCCTGCTCCAGCAGCCTGGACTTTGATCATCTCCCTGCAGTAAAACAGCCAGCCATAAATTTTGCTAAAATGGCAACAAAAAGCTTCACAAAGAGAGGAAATGAGGTCACGGAGCCGATGAAATTCAACTCTATTAATTTACACAAAGTGTGATGTAGCAATCTAAACTCTGAACTCTCTGAAAGATAATTTTTTTTTTTAAATTGCAGCAATGCAGCAAATTAATGGGCTGATAATAGAAGAAATGTCCAGATTTGTGGACTGAGAGGCTGCACTGCCAGCCCTTGATGAGCAACCTGAGAGCAGCTGGCAAGAGCCTCACACAGAGCCTGTGTGACCCACTCTGAGCTGGCAGTCAGGAGCAAGATGAGGTATTTTATATTTGCAAATGAACACCTTTATCTCTGCTGTGTATCCAGACAAGTGCCAATGGAGCAGAGGCAAATGCAGCATGGCAGGGAAATCTGTGCTCGCTGCGGGGCTTCACTGGCAACGTGCTCACGTCTCTCTGGATCAGCAGTGCTAAAATAGACAGCAAAGGCTTGGTCCTGTCTGCTAGTGGGACTTCTCAGATCCAGAGATGTTTGGATTCAAGTTCCAGCCTTTTATTCCTGTCCAAGCCCCTCTGCTGCACAGACTGCAATAAAATGGGTGAGATGCCTCACAGGAGCACTAACTGTACATAACTTACTAACCATACATAACCTACTAACCAAGTTGTTCAGGCTCTGCTGGTGAATTCTTTCCCCACACAGGGCTCTGAGGCAGAGCAGCTCACACCTGAGCAGGGCTGGCACCAGGATAGGGCTGGGCACAGAGGCACTGGAACCTCTGTGTCCCCAGGGCTGTGAGCAGGGCGTGCCCGAGCTCCAACACTCCCTGCACACAGTCTGGCACTGAACAGGTTGTGCAGAGGAAAAGCAATGAGCACCACCTTCAGAACAGCAATAAATTATTTCCCTCGGGAACAAAGATGCAACTGTGATGAGAGAAAGTGGTGGGAAAACACAGCACTAAAATTTAATGCATTCTCTGCAATTACAGCTACAGCTGCCAAGTTGTTTCTCGTGCTGTCACTACAGCAGAGGTGACAGCTTTGGTCTCAGCCCGACCTTCCAGCCTCACCTCAAGCAGCACAACCTCCCCTGGGGATTCCTGCAGGCACAGGGCTCTGCTGTGCTGACAAACACCAGCCTTGCCTCAGCAGGGCTGTGCACACAGACTCACACTCATGATACATCCCTGGGAGATCCCTGCCAAGGCCTGACATCCACACAGGCTTCTCCCCTGGCTCTCCTGTGGGAGTTGCTCCCTCCTGCCCTTTCCCAGCAGGTTGAGAATGTCAGGCATTCTCCCTGGCAGAGAGATGCACAACAGGAGCAACCAGCAATGCCCCACCAGGCTTCAGTGCCACGCCAAGGACCCCTGGAAGGAGCTTTGCCCCAGTTCACCACGGCAGGAGCCAAGACTCCAGCATTCCCCATGCCCTCCTCCACTCTGTTTGCCAGGGAATTTTTCAATCAGGACTTTCAGTGTGTCCTGTACATCTGGTTGAGGGGAGTAAAACAAATCATTTTGCCCCTGTGTTTGGTTTTCCATGGGTAAGGTCAACACCAGCCCCCAGGAGCTGCCCTGGGAACGTGCCCACCCCACCAAGCACCTGCAGACCCCTGGCTTGTGCTCTCCCCTTTGCTCAGACACATTTCAATACCTTGAAATGTTGTTCCCTCTTTCAAGCCCGTTCCCCCAATAAATAGAAAAGAAACCAAAGGGAAAGTAAATAAGTGGGAAAAGAAAACCACCCCAGGGAGGGATGGAAATTTGAGCCCACAGTGTTAAATTGCACTAAATAACTGAAAAATCAATGTTATTCTTCCTTTTCCTCAGGGCACAGCCGTACATGGCAGCACTCCAGGGACACTTCTGCTCATTCCACCAGCCTGCTACGTGCTCTCACTTTTATTGCAAGCAAGGGCCCACTGCTGACAGTGAAAACAATATCCCCGGAAAAAAGCAATGGCCATTTTTTAAAATAAAATAATAGTTATAATTACAAGAGAACCGTGCTTCTTCCTTGCTCTATTACTTCCATAACTTTCCTAATACTCCTGCTAATGTCCAGGGGTACCTGCCTTAAGATGAAGACACAAGGGCACACCAATAGCTGAGAGGAAACATCAATTAAAAAAGCTCCAAGCAGCACAGCAATTAAGACACAGCGCTGGGAATCATCCCTGCAGCCTTTCAGAACAACTGGAAAAACAAATCTCAATTAAGAATGCTGTCATTAAAAAAAAAAAAAAAAATCTGCAAACACAAAAAAAAGCCAAATCAATTTTTATAAAGCTGCCTCAGGTTTCCAATGCTCTTCATCCCAGTGTATCCCATCTGGAGCTGGGCTGAGGAACCCAGTGCCAACATATGTTGGGTTTGCCTCTGTGAAGGGTGAGGAGCTGCTGGGGAGGAGGTGCCCACGCCATGCAGGGCTGTGCAGTGTGGGTTTCATGGTTACTCCTCCGTGTCAGGGGGAAAATGGGGCTGGCAGCAGATTTGGGAACACCAACACGCTGCCCTGGGAGATTTCCCTACCCTGCTCTGAGCTCTGCTGCTCCAGACCCACCACACCGAGTTCCAGAGGAGCCGTGGGGTGACTGGAGGCCTGGGATGCTTGTTCCCATGGGATCCAGGAGCAGGGTGAGCCCAGCCTGCTGCTCCTGGCCAGCAGCTCCTCCAACATCTCTGATGGATGTGGGGACTGAATTCAGCCCTGCCCACAGCCTTGGCTGGCACAGCTGAGCCATTGGCATCTACTCTGGAAAGAGCTCCAGCTGCACGTGCCACACGCCTGCCTGGCCCTGCTCCCTGGCTCGGGAGTGGGAGCACACAGGGATGGATCCAGAGGGAGCACACAGGGATGGATCCAGAGGGAGCACACAGGGATGGCCCCAGAGGGAGCACACAGGGATGGATCCAGAGGGAGCACACAGGGATGGATCCAGAGGGAGCACACAGGGATGGATCCAGAGGGAGCACACAGGGATGGATCCAGAGGGAGCACACAGGGATGGCCCCAGAGGGAGCACACAGGGATGGATCCAGAGGGAGCACACAGGGATGGATCCAGAGGGAGCACACAGGGATGGCCCCAGAGGGAGCACACAGGGATGGATCCAGAGGGAGCACACAGGGATGGATCCAGAGGGAGCACACAGGGATGGATCCAGAGGGAGCACACAGGGATGGCCCCAGAGGGAGCAGGGATGGCTCCAGAGGGAGCACACAGGGATGGATCCAGAGGGAGCACACAGGGATGGATCCAGAGGGAGCACACAGGGATGGATCCAGAGGGAGCAGCACTCCTGCTGCAGGCTGGCTGGGCTGGCAGGGGCAAACTTCTGCTTGTGTTGTCACACAGAAACTTCCTGACAAAGCCTTGACTCAGGGTAACAGCCTAATCCAATTAATAACTGTTTGGGTTTTGCTTTGCCAGGTGGCAAAAGCAGAGGAGAAACAATTCAATTCTGCTGGACACACAGACACACCCAAGCTCCTGTTTGGGATCTCACCACCTCCAGTGAAATTTGTTACTTGGTTTGTTCAGCACCATCACTGAGCTGTCCCTTGGGAGATTTTGCACCCAGGGCTGGTGGAAATGGGTCTAAAACACCATTATTGAGGGAATGGATATTGGCAATAATATCCATCCTGATTTACAAGCAAAGGCTCAGGCTGTTGAGGGATGAAGAGCCTCCCCCAGGGGAGTTTTGTGGCACTCAGACATCAGAATCTCCTAATTCCAGGTACAAATCTTCACAGGCACAGATGCTACAGCCTGAGGAGACTTTGCGCCGACTTAAAATATTGCCCATTACCTCACCAGCACAGAAATAAATGCCTCTAACTTCTGGATACAAATTGGAATTTTCAAATTGGCATCTGCATCTTCCAAATAAAATGAGGAAAATTGCCCATTAAATCAAATAGCAATGAAGTGAGGACTCAGCCACAGACATATGCAAGGAACCTGCCTCGGGAACACAAAACTACCCAGTTCCATTAATGTAATGATGCATTTTGATGAGGAACTCACTTGGGGCATGTTAGCATGAAAACTGCAGGGATAAGATCCTCCAAGGCTGATATTGCAGCACTTCACTTTGCTCATGCCAAGCATAACCTGACCTAAGATTTAGAGCCACCACTTAGCAACAAATTAAAGAGACAAAGACCAAATATCGAGTCACAGACAAAGAAGTTGTAAGACTCTAAAAAAAACTGAAAGCAGAAATTTAAAAGAATTTGCCCCGGTTGTCAAAATCCTCTTTTCTTGGTTATGCAACATCCAAAATATCTTTGATTTTAAATAGGAGATGTTAAAATTTTATAAAGAAGTTGCTGAATTCTTCTGCACAAGCAGCTTTTCCAAACATTCTCATCCATCAAAATGATTTTTTGCTGATAATTAGCCTCAGAAAAATGCACTTAATCAAAGTGACATCCATTACTTCTCGCTCCTGTAAATAGGACTGTGGCTTCTGACGATGATTTTCTGGAAAGCGTTCAGACTATTTAAATTAGGCAACAAATAAGCTCCTAATGACACTTTTTCTGAGATACAGTTTAATTTTATTTATGGGCTTTTTTTTTTAATACATGCCCCAACCCAGCTGTCAGCACCGTCCAAGAAAAGAGAATGCAGGAGATCAAAAAACCTCCACAGTCAGGACAGCAAACATCAAAGGGACGCCACAGCTTGGGGTATGAAACAATATTTATCCACCCAGCAGATGTGCTTTCTCAGCTGCCTTTAATCAGCATTTGCAGCCTCAGCTCAGGACAGGAGCCTGGCTGGCAGCGCCCAGCCCCAGCTCTGGGGGATGCTGTGCTCAGCTCCTGCTCCTTCCCCTGCAGCCCCTGCCCTGCTCCCACAGCCCCGTGGCACAGAGGATTCCCATGCCAGGAAAAGGCAGCCAGGCCCCAGCAGGGTTTGTTGCAGTAATGCACCCCACAACCCCAGCAGGTGCTTCCAAACAGGGAAAGAGGTTCAGTTTACATTTAGACATATTAGGGAGTTTACCTAGAAACTTTGATACCCTTCTAACAGGGATTGGCTCAGAACCAGCACAGAATTGTGGATTGGATTCTGAGAGAGTAACTCAAAGTCTGTTGTTGATCTCATTGGGCCAAGGGCCAAAAGCCCACCTAAGCTGTTAAGTACTAAAGAGAGAGAACAAAGAAATTCCAGGATTTTGGAGATATTGTAGCAGGGTGTCTGAGGTTTCTCAGGCACCTGTGCACGGCTTTTTATTTGTTTTCTGTAACGTGTTATTTTGTTGTTTTTTCTTTATTAAACCTTTTGATTTACAAAACACCTTCGAGGATCAGTCTCACTCAAATTAATTACAGCCACTTTTCTGCCAGGCTGGCCCTCAGAGTGTGGGTCAAACCCACAGTTTGTGCCCCCAGTTCTTCACCTTCTCTTTGTTACAGGCTCAGCATCTCAAACTCTGCCTTTGCTGGTGCATCCCAGAGGCTGCGGGTGCTTTTCATGTCCACAAAACATCAGCGAGGTAAGAAATGCAGTGCTGCCATAAGCAAGCAGAACAAATCCATTTTTCTCCCAGTGTTGACACTGACAGCACCTTCCAAATGGGAAAGAAACTCCTGAACTAGGCAGGACTAATGCCAGACAACGGAGGCGGCTGCAAGGCTCCCAAAGAGAAATCACCTCCCAGTTAGTATCTGTCAGATCCTTGCCCTGAGAGCAGTTTGTACCCTCTGGGAATCCAGGGCTGAACGACACCTAATCCTGTTCCTCTAACCCAAAGACCTGCCTGGCAGAAGTGTCAAGCCCAGAATTTAAATGCAGCTGAGCCCAAAGCCTTCCACCATCTCGTGGTAGTGAGTTCCAAAGATGAGTAAGATGATCCTGGAAGGAGCACTTGGACTTGACAACTCTAGATTTGCTTGTCATTAGGCTTTTCTCTCCGTGTTTCACAAATCCATTTTCCTCCCACATTCCCTTCCCAGTCAGCCGTTTCCTATTTGCTTCCTGGCCAATTTATTGCCTCCACCACAGGACGCTCAAAGTGTGATTTTAATTCTCCTGTCAATCAGTCCACCTGCCGAAGAGCAAGCCCTGCTCAGATCAAGAGTGCTCAGCTTTCACATTCCAAAAACAAAAGCAAATTAGGAGCAGCCTAATTTACCCCATTCCTTCTCACATTCACTGATCAGTTCCTTCAGCTCCAGAGGTTATCTGGACTTGCTCTCTCCTCCTGCTGTACCACAGCTCTCTAATTATCCACTTGTTCCAACGAGCTCTCATCTCCTCAAGCTCCAGCATTACCTCATTCCCTTGCCTCAGCCCAGGGCTGGTGTCTCTTCAGCATCCTCTGTGATGAGGATGCACTAATTCATCTCTAACAGGAACAGTTTTAATTCTCCAGAAGCAGCAAATCCCAGGCTCCCTTTTGGCCTCTGATCCTTTTAGTCTTTGCTGACCCCAGAAACCTCCTCACTCCCAGCAGCAAACTCGTTCCAGGGTGATGTTCAAGAGCAGATATTTGAGACACTAACGTTTTAAGCACTCCTTTTACAAATAAATGAGATATTATGAAGGTTTTCCTTCAGTGTTACATCTCTAAGTCCAACGAGCTCTGTTTTACCACTCACGGTTCCCCGCAGAGTTTACTGGGGGAATTTTCCTCAGCACATCCCTGCCAGGGCTCTAACAAAGCCCTTCAAAGCACAGCTCTGAGCTGCTTATCATCCACCAGCACAGCAAAGCCAAAAAGTCTTTCTGCTTCTGGTTTTTTCCTTCGCCAGCCTAAATCAGCTCCTGATTCAGTGGGTTTGGAGCAGGCTAATGAACTAGTCATAATTACCTCAGTGAGCTTGATTCAGCCACAAGGTCCCACTGTTATTAATGACTAGGACTGGAATTTAGGCCTGACAGCAACATTTCCCAAAGCCCACAGCTCATCTCGGCTCCCAGCGAGCTCAAGTGGACTCCAGTGAACAGCAAACGTGGGCTCAGAGATCTGCATTCCCAAGTGCAATGAAATTATCAGTATTTTCCAGACGAAGGGGGAATCAAATAACTCAAAGAAACAGCACAAAGCCAGTGAAATTGAGATATCTTGGGAAACAAGGCTAATGAATTCTTGACAATAAAGCCAATGAATTAACAAAACAAACCCAGAGTATCTCCACATTAAAATTAAAGAGAGATGCTGAATCAGAGAGACTCAAATCTAGAGGAAAATGAAGGTTAAGGGGTGTAACCAAAGAAATACAGAAAGAACACAATCTGCAGTTGCCATCCTCCATATTTCAGATGCTTTCAAACACTTAAATATAATAACTATTAAATCCTCCAACTTGACCAAATGAGCCATATCACAACCATTCTGAAGCCCAGACATTTTCTGCAGCAGGAATTTCATGTTCACTTCTCACTTGGTGTCATAAAACTATATTAATGTTTAAGTGTCTGTTAAGGAAATCTGGTCTTTAAAACCTCCAGGATCACAGACTCATTTTCGAGCCAGACCAATTTTATGCAGCGATAAAAGTTAGGAACACTTATAGAAAACATTTGTAAAACCCACATTCATAGTCTCAAATTCTTTTTTTTTTTTTATGACACTTGTACATACTAAAAATAAG
Source organism: Zosterops lateralis (assembly GCF_965231275.1). NCBI lineage: Eukaryota > Metazoa > Chordata > Aves > Passeriformes > Zosteropidae > Zosterops > Zosterops lateralis. Next base: position 8,181,124 of record NC_139780.1, on the reverse strand, counting down.
AAATTATCTCTTAAGAGAGACGCACAAAAGCCTTAATGCAGGTGTAGCAAGCACACAGCAGCCAGTCAAGGACTAACCAATAATTGAAAGGGGTTTTTTCCAACATCTCTCTTTGTTTGCATCACGCAATTAATTGGTGGGGAAAGAGAAAAATCTGACTCCCCATTAGCACTGCAGCTCCTGGGTATTTACGATATGAACAGAGTCAAAGGGAAGGTGCCTGTTCCTCTTGATTTAACTGCTCTGCCCATGGAATTCTCTTGCCACTCGTGGCATTCCCTCAGCCTGGGGATGAATCCCAGGCAGGAGCAGCAGGAGCAGCAGGAGCAGCAGGAGCAGCAGGAGCAGCAGGAGCAGAAGGCCATTCCTCTGGTCAGCCCGAGGAAGGGAGAGTGGCACAACCCCACAGCTCTCCAGAATTGCCCTGCTGCCGACAGAGCACCCGAGAACACCCTGGAGGAGCCGTCCCTCCTAAATAAACGGTTGTCAGCCCGAATTCCACAGAGGGGGTTCCAGCAGCCCCTCTCTACCCCACACCTGCGGCAGGCATCGCTCCCTCCTCCTGCTGGCAGGGCCCTGGTGGGCTCCAGGCTGCGGGGGGCTGCCCACAGAGCCCGGAGCTGCCCATAGAGCCCGGAGCTGCCCCCACAGCCCGGAGCTGCCCCCACAGCCCAGAGCTGCCCGCACAGCCCGGAGCTGCCCCCACAGCCCAGAGCTGCCCCCACAGAGCCCGGAGCTGCCCCCACAGCCCAGAGCTGCCCCCACAGAGCCCGGAGCTGCCCTGGCCCAGCGCATCCATCGCCCTGGAGCACCCGGCTGCTCCTGAGGCACCGGGGCCTCCTCCCGCCGCGCCCCGCACATCCCAGCGGTCCCACCCGCCCCTGGATCCCCCGGCACACCGCAGTGTCCGCCGGCTCCGAGCCCCCGGGCCCCCCGGGCCGCGGTCAGCACCGGGGACAGCTCCGAGGCGGCCGCAGCACCGCGGAGAGCTCCGCGTCCCCTGCGCTGCCCGGAGGGTCCAGGTGTGTCCCAGCCCGCCCCAGGTGCGTGTCCCCATCCCGGGGCAGTCTGTGTCCCTCCCCGTGCCCTCCCCCCCGCCGTCCCCGCCGTGTCCCCCGAACCTGTCGTCGCTCTGGAAGGACTGGTCCCCCAGCAGCAGATCGCGGAAACGGTACCGGGGCGGCAGCGGCAGCACCTCGGACTCCAGCTCCGTCATCTTCAGGGAGGCGATGTCCAGAATGACCCCGCTCTTGCGGCTCCCGCCGTCCCCGCCGCCGCCGCAGCCGCCGGGCGACGAGAGCCTGGGGAAGGGAAGGGGACAGCGGCAATGGGGGGGCCGGGGGGGAGCCCTGCCCTGCCCTGCCCGCCCCCGCCCCGGCACCTCCTCCGGGGCCGGCCCCGCTCCCCCCCGGCCGCGATTACATTGCGGGGCAGGCGGCCGTGCCCCCCCGGCAGAGCGCTCCCCCCGGGGGCATGGGTGGCTCGGGGCGGCTCAGGACAGGGGCCGGAGGGCTGGGCAGGGGCCCCCGGAGCGCCCCGCCGAGCGCCGCCGGGAACAGGACATTTGCTGCTCGGCGAGGCGGCCGACGGAGAGCAAGAGGAGCCAATGGAAAAGCCCGATCGCCGCGAGGAAATCAAACTGCCTCGCAAGATAATCGAGAGCCGACGGCCAGAGCCGGATCCACCCCCGGCTCCTCCCGCGGCGAAAAGTCGGGATGCGAGGCGGGCACGGCGGTGGCTCCGCAGCCGCGCTGGAAGCACAGGCACAACCTCCTCTCTGGACCGCCGGCACTTCAATCGCCCCAACGAGCCCAGGATTAAATGAGAAACCGCGAAGGCCGATGACTCAGTGGCCTGTCCAGCTGCCAAGTGTCGTGGCCAGGAGGACACATCACCCATCCCTCGGCGCTCCTGCCGGGGCTGGGGGTGGCAGTGCCGGGGAGGGACACAAGGTGATGGACTGAGAGGAGAGTGGCCTCTCAGAGAGGAGATCAAACCCAGCCAGCTCCCAGAGGGGGATTTCAGGGGGTTGAGGGCTTTCTTTGGTCTCTTTTCTCAAAGCACATTTTATCAGCCCCTGCTACCCACGCCAGCTCCAGCAGATTGGGGTTAAACTGGAACTTCACAAAGCAGCAAAGCCACAACATTGCAGAGACCCCAAAGGCAGCACCCCAGGTCCTGATCCTTTCTGGTTCAGCTTCATCCGTGGAATTCATCCACGCCGTGACAGGAGCACCGATTTCACAGATCCTTTATGGAAGGGGGGAGGACAGGAAGGGCTTGGCAGAGAAGCTCTGAGGTGCCTCTGAGCCCATTCTTTGTCCCTCACAGGTAACTTTGGAGTGTGAGGCAGCAAAGAGCTGAAAGACTCCAACTCCTGTCTGATGAACTTCCAAGAGCCTCATCCAAAGCCTCTCCAACTCACTCCCAGCAGCTTCCCACAGCTTTGCCTCCAGTACCCCCTGCACAAGCTAAAGATAGGCAGAGGAGCTTCCAGCAGCTGGATGCTGAACTGGCACCGAGCACAGATCCAGGGATTTGCCAGAGGCTGCTCAGATCATCTTCTATCTTTACCACCTCCCGCCCCTGTAAATCAGCTCCCAGCTGACCAGATTCCAGAGTCCTGCTCAGCTGCTCTTCCCCAGTTTCCAGAAGAACAGCAGGCACGCAGAATTTCTGCTGAGCACAGCCCCAGAAGACAGCCCAGCCCGCTCCCAGCGCTTCAGATGGTTCTCACTGATGTTATTTGCCACTTAATCCTATCCCCCCCCGAGCTGTTCTGCTCCTTTGAGCTGCCATATGCACAGTGCAGCCAAGGCTCTGCACTGCCTAATGCATCTGTGCAGGGCCTTGGGCACCAGGGAGGTTATTCTATGCTCCTCATTGATCCAAAACTTGGTCTTTAAGATAAATCAAGCCAAACTCCTGTCAACTCAAGCACTCCCTCCGGATCAACCGATATGAACACAAAAGTTTGCTGACCACCTCCAGCTCAGGTTGCAAAGGAAGAACTAATATTAAGCACAAAAAAAAAAAAAAAAAAAAGAAAGCCACAATGAAGTCTTTCCTCTTAGAGCTTAACAATGATAAATTAGGCCAAAAGCTGTTTCTAGGCCATCAGGGCAGCATTCTGAAACTCAACTTTTAGCGTGAGAAAGTGCAATTTTAAAAAATTATCCACTCTCTTATTATAACCACTGTTTAAAGCAGGGAGCCAGGTGCCTGGCTCCAAATGGGAGTGATTAAAATTGTGTTTGAAGGAGACTGTCACACCCAGTGCTCTCCAGTGATTATGGAGTGCCTGTTGAAAGGAGCACCATGTTTCCCTTCCCTGAGGAAAAGCTGAGTGCTGTGGCTGCCTGGCATGGACACACTGCCTGCCATGTGGAAAGGGCACCTTTACCCACAGCTCACAGCCTGTCTGACACTCCACAGCTCCTGTGGCTCTGGGCAGGCAGGGCCATCCTTATCCCGCACTCTCTGGGAGTTGTGGATGCCCACAGCTATTCCCAGCTGTTCTCTGGTGTCTTGATCTTTTTCAATTTTTTCTGATGTTTGCATTTTTGTAGTGGAGTTTCTCACAGATTTTCATATAAACTAAGTGATGCTATTGTGAACTGTTCTTCTTGTTTATCATTCCTCTCTTGAGGAGAGACAATTGATGGACTTTTAGTTTGACCAGTGTGGTTGGAGAGGTGGCAACCTCATAGTCCAATCCATAATCATTGTCCAAAATCTGTATAAATTGAAGTAAAAAAATAAACTTCCCTCTTTTTGCTCTGACGACCTGACCGTGTGTGTGTCGTTCATTTCATGTCCTATAGCAACAGTTCTGGATACCAAACACTCATCTTTTGGGGTTTGGGTGCTGTTGTTTTGGGTTTTTTTAATCCCACATTATTATTTTCTAACTCAATCCATCTCTCCTGGCCTCAGATCATGAAACAAAGCAAATATTTACCGCTGTCCTCTATCAGCATTTAGAAACTGTAGTAAAATCCAATTATATCAGTAGCTCTGGAAACTCAATTTCTGCTATTTGCATCTGAGTTTCTTCTCACACTGGCAGTAGCAGCTACACTTTGAATGTATTTTCTCTTATTCTTGCATATGAAATCATTCAGAATTTTAAAATTTTGGCACATTTTTTTATTCTGGATGAAGCTTCACTACAAGAAATACTGCATTCTCTTTCTGCTAAAATGTCTTTATCAATTGCACAGTGACTTTGAGAGGTTGCACATCGATATCTTAGATGAAAGTGCTCCTGATCAGATCTCCTGACACTGGCACAGAGGATTTACAAGCTCTCCTCCCAAACACAGGGATCCTGAGCTATGGAAATGCCACAGCAACCTGGCTACTCCATCAAAGCTGTAGTGGTATGAAATAAAAAATTCATGAACAAGCTCATTTATTGCATAGTCTTCAAATACTATCAAAAAAAAAAAAAAAATAACCCTGGAGTGGTTTATAGCTAAATACAGATCTGCAGCTTTATTTTTATCATCCCTTTCCTTCCTTCCTCCAGAACCATGTACCACTAAAAAAGCGTGCTGCAATCAGCATGTGGAAACCTCAGCACTCTCCCAGTCTCTTGTCTCCCAGGCTGGGCAGCTCCCCACAGCCCTCAGGAGGGGGACACGTCCCTCCTCATCCCCCTGGGAACTCTGGAGCTGGGATGGGCCTGGTGTGGTGCAGCCCAGACCCCACACTCACATTAAAGCACAGGCAGAGCCATCAGTGCCCAGCTCAGCAAATGCAGGAGCCCTGCAGTTGTGACAGTTCCGGGTTCTTTGTCTCTCTGCCAAGGTTGGGATTTGATACATGAGAAATACAGGTTTGTGTTCAGACTTGGGTGTTTGTTATTTCTGATCTATGTACAGACTCACCAGCTGTGAGCTCTAACTAGCAAAAAACAAAGGTAAAATGGAGCACCTCTAACTCTTTCCAAGGTTGTTTAAGTGATAATCTCCCAGTAACGAGGTGACACTTATAATATTTATACTTTTGACCCAATAATGACCTCCCAAGGCCTGCAATGGCCTTGGATGTGGGGATGTGATTTTTTCACCCAATTACAGAAAACCACCCAAACCCATGAAGAAGAAGGAAGAAGGTGAAGAAGAAGGACTCAGACAACACTCAAAGTCCTCCATCTTTACTCACATGTGTTACTATATACTAAAATCTTAAATTCTAAGTTTTTCACCCTGTGAGATCACACAATACTATTTAAACACATTATACTATTAAAACCCACAACCTCCATGCTATCACTCAATTTCAGGAGCCTGTTCCACGGCCTCGGGTCAAATGTGGTGTTTGCTTGAGGGTCAGCACCTTTTAGCACAGAAAGTCTGAGATTTTCAGCCTCCGGGGTTCCAACACTGAGCCACACCTGCCTGGGGCTCCTTCAATCCTTTGCTGTGCCTGTGCTGGGTCCAGCCACCTTCTCCCCTTGCTGGTTCCACCTGGGACAATGAGGGGAGCCTCACTGCTGACAGCACTGTGCCCTGGGGCTGGAAATGCAGGCACAAAACCAGTGAGAGCCAACAGAGCCCAGTGTGGCTCTGCAGTGCCATGTGCTCTCCTCAGAGCTCATCACATCCCCAGATCCACGAGGCAGCTCTGTCTCAGAGGAAAACCCCCAGGCAGGGAGCTTCTTGCAATGAATATTAGGAATTCCATCATTATTTTTAGCTATGTCTGTCAAAGAAGAGGAAGGACAAAACCCAAGTTCCTCCTCTGCTTCCTGGCACGCTGCACACCACAAAAACCACAGAGCATCTTCCTGCTTCCCACCACAAACCAGCCCCAAACCACACGGGGTCATCACAGACCCCACAGATCACTTCATCACAGACCCCACACTGCTGCTGGGTGATGGAACTGCCCAGACCTGCCAGGCACCACCAGGAGCTCCAAAACTCTCAGTGACATCTCTGCCCTGTCAGCACTAAAATTTATTGGAGGAGATGTTCTTCCTCTCCTCCTTCTGGGGGCTGGGCTGTGCAAACAGAACAGGTGGATCTACATTTGGGGCAGGTTCTTGCATAAACCTCCAGTCTAAACCTCTCCTCTCCCACTCCAAGCTGTAACAGGAGCCAGAGGCACAAGGTCCTGCTGGCAGCCATCTGCTCTGACTCCATCCTTCCCCCAGGAGGATGGCCAGGGAGCCTGGATGTGCCGCCAGCAGAGCCAGTACCTCATGTCCAACATCAACATCCCCTCCTCAGGGAAAGCCACTGCTCCTCGCTTTGGGACCCAGCACTCCCTGCAGCACCACAGGCAGCTGCTGTCCCCTCCGAGGGGATGGAAAGGACAATCCCTGGCTGGAGCAGTGGAGCAGGAATCAGGCACAGGGCCTGACCTTTCTCTGGCTGTTGGCACCGACACAGGACATGATCTGCTGGCAGAGCCCAAGCCTTGGGCAGCAAACAGGCACTGGCTGGGCAGAAACCTCCAGCTGCTCTTTGCTGGCCCAGACCATCACAGGGTGAGTGTCTGGATTGCACTCAAGGGCTGGGATACTTCTCCTTGGGGTCAGGCTGCTCCAGGACAGCAAGGACTCTGCCATGTCCTGTCCCCCCTGACCCAGCCATGGCTGCAGAGCCTGGTCCTGTATCCCGGCCCATCCTCGGCAAGCCCAGCCACCACCAGGCTCTCTGAGCCTCTCCAGGGAGCCAAGCCAGACAGGAAATGCTACCCTTTCTTTTCCTATAGTTATTTAAATATATACAATCATCTCGTATTTGTTTCTCCTCCCACAGCTCTTCTGGTTACCAGGTTACAGTTGTTCTCCCCTCTCTTGTTGGTTTGAGGTTTTTTTCCCCCTGTGAGTGACATCCCTGTGGGGTGTCCTAATGGCTGGAGTGCGTGGGGACACAGGTTTGGTCCCTAGAGCCAGGCTGGAAGGCAGCACAGCCCTCTCTCACAGCCCTGCAGCAGGGCTGGCACTGCTCTTGGCACGGAGGGGAGGCAGAGCTGGCACAGCACAGCCGAGGAGAGGGCAAGGAGCAGGCAGGGAGGGGAGGCAGCAGCTCTGCACACCTGTGTGGGTGAGTACCACACACAGCATCCCCCTGCCCTGGCACTGCCCAGCCCTGCAGGAACACCCCCATGGCAGAGTCAGGGTGCTCATTTCAGACCTGTTTCCTCTGCCAACTCCTCCTCTCTCTGCAAGCAGCAGCTCAGCCACTGGTGAATGTCTTGGCTGGTTGAGGAAGAGCCCCAGATTCCCATCCCACCATCCCCTCTCCCTCCCCAGAGCTCTCCCAGTGACTCATTGAGACACCGGCACTCCTGCCATGCTTGTGGCTTCAATCTTTTTTTGATTCAAAGAGTTTAAAGAGCTCTGAGGGGTGTGAACAGGCCCTTCCCAACAGCCAAGTCATTATCCCCATGTAGCCTGAGCAGCTTTGGCTCAAGTCCTGGTTGTGGGTACAAGAGCTGAAGAACACACACTCACACATCTCTACATCCACACACTCACAATGTATGAAGTGCTCAGTGTCCCAGATTAAATTCCTGCATCCAAATCCGCATCTCCACAGACAGCTGGACTGTCCACGTCAGGAGCTGCTGTTGCTCAGAACTTCTCCAGAGCTGCTGAGCCCTGTGACAAATCCATCCATCACCTCGCTGCCAACCAGCAGAGGCAATTTAACACCACAGGCCTCACGGAGAAATTAGCATTTTGTGTGTTTCACGTGGAAAATGAACAGGAAGGGTGAGTCAGTGCAAAGCTCCACGTGGAAAATGAACAGGAAGAGTGAGTCAGTGCCAAGCTCCATAAGCCTTTCCCTGCTGGCAAATGCTATTTTCTAGAAGATAAAAGTAGAAATTGCACCTTCCAGGTCCAGAGCTGCTTTTCTCATTTGACAGCCCTGCATTAGCACCTGAGCCCCACATCTCCCCATCCCTTCTGGCCTGTGCACAGCAATGTTTTGTGTGACAGGGTGGAGCTCACACGAGGCACAGCCCCAAGGAGAAACCTTTTCCCCCTTCCTTCATCCCACAGCAGCACCTGGAGCACACGAGTGGCAGAGGCAGCTCAGCATCCCCAGCCCCAGTGAAATTTCCCATTGCTGGCCCTCCCAGGGGAAAGGGATCCAGTGAGAGTGAGCCACAGCCATCTTCTTTTCCCAGAGCATCCCATCTGGAAGGGCTGGGGGTTCCCAGCAGACACAAAGGCAAACAAGCCATGCTGATGTCCCTGGTGACTGCAAAGCCCAAATAACACCAGGAAAAAGGAGGGAGAGAAAGCACATCCAGGGTTCCTGGCAGGTGAGGGGCCAGCTTCCACTCCTCAGGCCTGGGCTGGGGCCTCCTCATCTCTTTAATTAGAGAAAAACAACCTGGAGCAGTGCAAGGTCTGGTGGAACCCACCCGAGCCCCCTGGTCTATGGAAGGTTCCCTGCCCATGGTAAGGGCTTGGAACTGGGTGATCCTTAAGGTTCCTTCAGCCCAAATCCTTCTGTGATTCTATGATTTGCAGCCAGTCCAGTCTATTGTGTGTATATATGCAAATAAAATGCAAATTAGCTCAGCTGATCACTCGCAGCACAACATGCCAAGCCTGTTTGCCCAAGGACAGAGCTCTGCTCCCCATCCCCGTGTCCTTGGGCTCCAAGGGCCTCACTGCCAGCACCTCATCTCACCTCATCTCATCTCATCTCATCCCACCCAGCAACAACCCCAGGAGAAGGGAAAAACCCAGACCAGGCTCAGCCTGCAGAGCCAAGGTCACCAACCCTGCCCAGCAATCCCTGACTCAGCCACCTCCAGGGCTATTTCTGGATTACATCAGGCCCCATCTCTGCTGTGGAGCAGCTTTCCCGAAGTGTCCAGCCCTTTCCCAGCAAGGACATCACCCCTCTTTTCTGCCTGTCTCAGGGCTGAGTTTGTAGTGTGGAGCACACACAATTCTTTTAAAAGCTGAATCAATCGCAGTGCTCAGGAGATGAAGCCACCAGGACTCACTGCTGTAGAAACAATCCCCGGGGGTGAGGCCCTGCCTGTCCCACTGGGAATTTTGGAGGCTGTGCACACCAAACTCCTCAGGGAAACCACCCAGCCTGTAAAGGCAGGTGCTGCAGCACACAGGGATAACACCAGGCTCACGATTCACACCAACCAACCACGACAGATCCTAAACCTCAACAGATTATTAGGCTAAAAAAAACCCAATTCCCTTGCCACAGCCTCCAGAGCTGTTCCTGGAGAGCCAATGGCCAAGCCTCCACTCTTGCCTGTGTCTGTGATATCCCAAGGGACACAATCCTGGCAATGTCTCACTCCCCTGCACCCCAAGCTGTTACATCCTCTGCCACATTTGTCACTGCCAAGTCGCTTTCAGGCTCATGTGAAAATAAAAAGGCTGCAAGAGCGTGAAAGTGCTAATTTTTGCTAATAAACTGCTGGGAAAATCCTCCCTTCTGCCCAGCCCCAAGCTGCTATGAGCAGCAAGGGTTGGAGTGTGGAGAAAAAAAACTTCTTTATGCTCCAGACTCCTGCAGAACAATCCCTGCCATGGAAGCAGAAGATAATAGAGGGACGTAGGAGGAGGAAGAATCTTTTCACACTGTTCAAAAATACAAAGTCTTGCCGAAATAAACCCCCAGAGGCAGGTTTGTCAACACACAGGGATGTGATGGGTTGAAGGGGAGATGTCTCCTGGATTGGAAGGCAGCAGACAGAGGGGGAACATCACTGGGGTCTCACAAGGCTCTGCAGAGGCTTCAGAAAGAATGGGGAGGACTGCAAATCATCCACTGTAGTCAAACCAAAACCAGACTGTAAACAGGAAGATCTCATGGCACTGACCGTGATAAAATGTCAGACAAAAAATTAGCATCAACAAATTCCAAGTGATCCAAAGGGAGAGGGGGGCAATCATCCCCCTGCACAGGCACAAAGAGCTCTGCAAACCAGCACTCAGAAAAGAGCCAGAGCCACAGCAGGTGATGCCACAAAGCCAACAGCTCTCAGTGGTTGTCAAAACTCCGAATTTTAGGGAAGGATTTTTATTCCAGATAAGCCCACCATGGAGTCACACACACTTGTGGCTCCCCTGCTCAGAGATGAAACAGCACAGAGAAGGACACCAGAGATAACTGTGGGTTATAAAGGGGTTTGTGCAAGGAGAGGCCAGATAGATCAGGAGGAGTCTTTAGCCTGGAAAGAGATGTAATGAAAGGCAGATAAAATCAGAGAGGACAACCAGGGAGCAAGAACATCACAGGAGCTGCAGGAGCACAGGGAAATCACAGGGCAGCAGCTCAAAGCAGCAGCAGCATCACAGAACTCTCATCCTCTTGTGGAAGCAGAAAGTACCCAAGGATTCAAGAGGGAGCAGGTGAATCCCCAGGGAAGCATCCTTCCAGGCTGGGGAAGCACAGCCACTGCTACAGCCTCTGGGAAGGGCTGCTCTGTCCTGCCCTCTGTCCCTGCCACAGGATCACACAATGGTTTGGGTTGGAAGGGACTCTAATTCCCATCTCATTCCCACGGGCAGGGACAACTCCCACTGTCCCAGGGTGCTTCAAGCCCCATCCAACCTGGCTTTGGACATTTCCAGGGATCCAGGGGTAGCTACATCTTCTCTGGGCACCCTGTGCCAGGGCCTCACCACCCTCACAGGGAAGGATTTCTTCCTAAGACCCATCCAAACTTTCTCTCCTGCAGTTTCTGTCACCAGGCCCTTCCAAAGGACACCAGGCCAGAGGCACCTGTGCTCAGAGCTCTCCTGGCTCTTGGCCTGGTTTTATTCATGAGAAGGATGAATGAGATGTTCCACACTCCAGCCCAGCCTGGCAGGGATGCAAGAGAAACCTTCACAGGCTCCAAAACAAATTGCGTGCAGCGCTCGGGAACCAGGCGTGGGGGTCAGGGAGAGGTCGCTGCAGGAGGATTGGGAGGATTCAAATAGATGCTGTAAATATTTTTGCAGAGCAGAAAGAGCCCTGAGCACAGGCAGTGACCTACTTTGCTGGTCTCCAGTGAAGGGTGACACCAGAGCCCAAGGGCAGCTCCTAAGGGGGACATTCAGCACTCTGGGAGTCCTTTTATGGACAGAAGAGTGGGGAGGGCTCCCAAAAACCACAACATCCTCTTCCCACTGAGCCAGGTGTGCTGGTGAGTGCTCTCCTGCAGCACTCCAGAGCCTCCCACTCCCCTTTCCTAACCATCTGAGGAAAACAACAGCAGAATTCTATCTTATCTCTGCTCCATAAACACCCTGAAAACGCAGGATGTTTGGCGCTGTGGTTTCATGGCTCCCCATTGCAATTTCTCCTGGAACAGCAAGGCCTTGATGCCCATGGGCAGCCAAGGCAATAGTTGTTGCAATCCACAAGAGTGACTTTCTGGATGCTGATAAATGTCCAGGCTGGTAATCTTGCCTAGAGGAACTGATTACTAATCAGCCACAGAGTCTGGTTCAGTGCAAGCTCTGCCAAAGAAGCATCTTCTCATTCATTTCCAGAAAACTGAAAACTTAAGAGACAACAACAGGCTGTCAGCTGCAGGGACCACCCTTGTGCTAAACTGAGACAGTTCCTTGGATTCATCCAAAGATTAGCAGGAGGAGCCATGAGAGAGCCATCCTGGCCTGGATGAATGCTCACACTTAGCAAGAATCCCATTTAATCATCACCTTTTTTTTTTTTTTTTTCTCCTGCCTGTGGACTCAGGCAGAGGCTTTACCCAGAGTGGCAGAAGGTGCCTGTGGGCATTTTTAACCTGCTCCAAATCTTGCTGTGATCTCTAGGGCCGGGTGGGACTGAGCACAGCCCCTGCCAAAGCCCCACAGGAACACCCTGATCCTGGCAGGCCGCTGCTGTCCAGGGACCCCCAGCTCCTCTGCCACTCCCACTGGAGCAGCTGGGACCCACCTTCCCTCCACACCCCATGGAACAGCCCCCAAACCCCTGCTCCCACGGGCTGCAAACAGCAGCAGCCACCCAGATCCCCCAAAAAACAGCCATTTAAAGCAGACAGGAGAAAAGAAAGCCGCGTACTCTACCACCAAGCCATGACCTCCCTAAGCAGCTGCTCCAGGTGTCCCCGTGTGCGCCGCCTTCTTGCAGCTCTCCCTCCTCAGGCGAGCCATGGGAGCGGGAGGCAGGGGACGGGAAATCCGAGCCTCCTCCCGCCCATCCCGGCCTCCTGACTGGGGCAGGATATTTTTGTGTGAGGCCTTCCATGTGGCCGCTGGTCCATCCATCAGCCGTGCCCGCCGTGCCCTTACATGGGCAAGTCGGGGAAACCCTGAGCTCCCCGAGGTGATGGGCTGGAGCCTTGTGCAAACATTTACCCAGATTTCCCACGAGGTAGGAAAGTGAAATTTAGGCTCTTCGTGCCCTCTGAGTGCCAGAAATGTGTATTTGCTCTCCAAACAAACTCTCAAGTGCTTGTACAGTTAACCCTTTGCTTTCCACCTGGGAGGGATTTAGAGACCACTGTCCCTTTATGAGGAGGGCCGGGAGGAGGCTCACAGACATTTCCACACACATCTCCACGCTCAGGAAACAGAGAAGACGGAATTTCTCTTTAGCAGCTTTTAAGCCAGCTCTAGATTTGCTAAGTGAGGGGATAATTGAGTTTTCCCATTTATTTCAGTGAGGTCAGGCCAGCTGAGGTCCCTTGATCATTCATGTTCTACATCTTTGCTGCTCTGTCCTGGCCCTCACAGCCCTCACACCCCGCTGGTGACAGCTCTGCTGGTCTGCCATCACACCTGGAGGCACAGAGAGGGGACAAGGAGATGGTGCTGGACTCCTGAGCCCGGGGGACTGTGCACAAACCCCACAGCAGCCTGGGGAGGAGGGGAAACCCACGGGAGGTGAGGGAGGAACTCTGGTACCAGGCAGAGACAGCAGGTGGATGCTCATCCCCCGGCAGGATTTGTGCCCCCAGCCCGAGCTGCAGAAGAGGAAAGCAAAGAGCAGATCAGCCAAAGGGCTCCCCTGGGACCGTCTAATGGGGCCCATTGCCCGCTCCTGCCCTTTCTCTTTGACCTGTCTGTAACAATCCTTTCCTGCTCCTTCAGCTGATCCGCTCTGCAAAAGTGCATTACACACCAGTCTGCCCCGAGCTGGAGCTGGGGAAGCTGCCGGGCCCTGAGGGCTCCAGACAGCTCGTTTAATATCCCCAGAAGGGCAGCAAAGGGCTGAGCACAAGGGCAGGCGAGACAAGCCATGGAAAGCAATGGCATTTCAACCTCTCCGGAGCCTGAGGGGGTTAGAAACACATCCAGCTGCAGAACGATAATTGGGAAACAAAGTTCCTCTCTCCAGATTGAAAGAGACAGGCAGGGGGATCTTCAGGCAAGGATTTTGTAGTGCAGGAGATGAAGATAAATGACCCCAGGCAGGGCTGGCAGTGGCAGTGATGAGGAGCAACTCCTCCTCTTCCTGTAAGGTTGAGTTGGAAACCTCTGGGAGATGTTGTCTCCAGCCCCATCCCCGATCTTCACAGACATAACAACCCCCTCAAGGGTGTCATTTCTGCAGACACACCAAGCACAGCTGCAAAACGAGGCAGTTTGGGGGCTGGGGAAAGCTCTGTGCTCTGCAGCCCAAAGTAACCTCTGGTGTTCTCCAGAGCTGGGGGTGCTGAGACCCCACGGAGCTTTGGATGCATTGGACATTGTGTCATTGACAGGGAGAAGGTAATAATGAGGGTCTCAGCCCTAAAAAACAATATTCGATGATTTTATTTAATTACCCACTCAGTGGCAATATACTGAGAGTCAAAGAACAGACTGTTTCTTCTCTTTTCATTTCGTTTTTTAGGAATAAAAGATCATTTCCCTAAATCGTGGCAAGCAAATGAAGACAGAGCAAATCCCAGCTGGGCAGCCCAGGGCACAAACCCAGCCAAGGTCCTTATCTGCCAAGCACGGATTGTTACACACACCCCATCTGCACACTTCAGCTGCCGTTTGATGAGTGTGACAGCCAGGAGAGCCAGCCACACTAGTAAATTTAATCAGAACAATGATAACACACAGCATTTTTCAGGAAAAATATGGGATACTTCAGCAAGGACCACTTGTGCTGCTGCCAGGCACAAGAGGATAGTGGCATTGAGCCCCCTGATCTCAAGCTGCTTTTCCCCTCCCTCACACTGGACATTGTAACTTGGGCATCAAACCAGCCCAGAAATGGGGCAGGGCTGGGCAGCACCTTCGGGAATGTGGCTTTTTCAGCCCCTTGGCTTTGGGGTGGCTCCAGGCTCAGCCTCGACAGAGGGATCAGCAGGGATGCTCTTCCCGTGAAGGATTTGATTGCTCGGGGGTCCCCAGGCACCCCCCGCCTGCCCCATTCCCGAGTTGGGGACCCGGCCAGGGCTGGAAGCGCCGCAGAAACTTTCCTCCAGCCTCGGGGCACGGGGAGAGCGGTGGGGATGGGGGACAGGGATCCTGCCCCCGAGATTCCCCACGCCGGCAGCCCCGGGGACCCTCCCCAGCCCCTCAGCCCCGGTACCTGTGCGCGCTGCCATCGTCGTAGACGAAGGAGCGGTTGGTGTAGCACTCGGGGCACACGGGCCGCCCCTCCGGCTTGTAAATCCCCTGCAGGCTCCGCTCCTCGCCCGAGAACGGCATCGGCGCGGCGAGGCGGGGCAGGGCACGGGCACCCCGCGCCGCCGGGGGCAGAGCCAGAGCCGCCGTCCCGCCGCCGGGGCCGCTGACCCGCCGCCCATCACGGCCAGCCCCGCAGCCGCCGCCGCGGGGAGCTCCGCATGCCCGGGCCGGGCCGGGCGGCTCCGCGGGGAGCGGCGGCAACAGGTGCGGGATGCGCGGGGACGGCGGGGACGGGCGGGGACAGCGGGGACGGGCGGGGATGGGGCGGGACCGGCTCCGCCCAACGCACCGGCCGCCGCGATCGCCTCCTCCCCCGGAGCTGCCCCCGCGACCCCCGGGCTGGGGCAGCAGGCGCTGATCCCCCCGCCCTTCACCTCTGGCCTCTGGCAGCACGACCTTTGGGTGCCTTTATTTTCCTTTCTCCTCTCCTTTTTTTCCCTATCTTTCCCCTTTCCTTTCTCCTCTCTTTCCCCTTTTCTTTCTCCCTTTCCTGATTTATTTTCTTTCTTATTTCCTTTTTTTTTTTTTTTTTTTTTTTTTTTTTTTTTTTTTTTAATTTGGTTGGATTTTTCCTTTTTTTCTTCCCTACTACCCACACAAATATTTGTGTTAAGCGCTGCTGCGCCTCGGGGTCGTGCCGAAAGCAAAGAGAGCGGCCAAGGCCCGGGAATTCCTGTGCCGTGCTGCGCGGCCGGGCCGGGAGCGTTCATCTGCCCTGCTGCAATAACAAATCCCCGCTGGGGAATGGCCCCGAGCCCGGGGACAGCGTGGGCAGCCTGGAAACCAGCCCGCCGCCTCCAGGAAAGGGTTAACGGGATGGGCTCCGAGGGGGCTCCCCTCCCCTTCAAGCAGAGCCCCGTGTGCCAGGGAGGTGCCGCCAGCAATGACGTGGTCAGGTGTGAAGTGTCCCCAAAACGTGTCCCCTCCCTGGGGGCCAGAGGGGAGCGGCTGCAAAGGGCCCCGAGCAGGGCCCGGGGGTGGTTCTGCCCCAGCTCGGGCACGCTCCTCTCCTTTTTCTTCTCTTTTCATTCCTCTTTCCGAGCCCAGGTGCCGTTTTTGGGGGCCCGGAGCGGTTCCGGTGAGGGGATACCCCAATAAAGGAACTGCTCCCCTCGGGCACCTCAGTCACACCCGGGGACGGTGACACACCCCGCTGCCTCCAGAGCTTTGGATTGTCCCCGGCAGCTCCCAGTGACCCCGGGGTACCGGCTCGGGTGATCCATCGGCACACGGGGGATGCCGCAGCCCCCGGATCCGCAGGGAAGTGCCCCCACTGGGATGCGCCGGGCTTTGCGCCTCTCTCCAGCGCCGGAGGCTTCGTTTCTCCCTCAGCATCTCTTCCTCCTCCTCTCCTCTCCATATGGACTCTCCTACACCAGGAGTCATTGGAGAGAAAAGCGATTAATACTCGCCGTGCAATCCACCCGTGTGATGCTTCCCAACCCATCCCGCTTTGAAGTGGGAAGGTTAATTCTCCATTCACTAATTGCCTCACATTATCTGGTGCAAGGCGTTAACGTGCAGCTCCGGGAGGAGAGGGGTGGGTGGCACAGCAGAGTATTGACATGCTGGGTGATAACACAGGCACGGGGGAGGAATTATTTAAAACAGTTACAGTCAGATGCTGAGAGAGAAATGAGAAATGAAAGAGAAAGAGCCAGAAGAAAATATCCCCATCCAGACGCTGGAGTTGGAACGGCAGAGTGGGACTGGTTCCACCTGCTCCTGACACTGGTGCCACCCCAGGGGCAGCTGCTCAGGCCACCACAGGGACAAGCTGAGCAATCTGGTGGCATCCTGACTGAGAGAAGAGCTCCAGTGCTGGGGACTGCTGCCAGCTCCACGCAGAGCAATTCCCTGCACCCCCAGAGCCAAGGGGGAAAGGCAGGGCAGTGCTCTCAGCCAAGGCTTTGAGTTTTGAGGCCACGGAGCTGAGCTGATCCGTCCCACCTCCATCTGCAGCACTTCCCAAAATGCTACCGATGTTACAAGCCCTCATTTGCCAGCAGACATTGACACAAAATTACAATTAGTGAGGATTTCATGCACCTCCTACTACAGGACCATTCTGTCGATTCCCTCAGCTCTTCTGGGGAGCCCCTCCAGCACCCCAACATTCCCAGAGCAGGAGAGCACATATTCCAAGGGGCTGGGAATGAGCAGCACATCCCAAGATTCCCCGGCCTGGTGCTGTGTGTGAGCTCCCAGAGCAGAGCCAGGCTTGGGGAACAGCACAGGGGGCTCGTGCAGGGCTCTGGGGAAGGCAAAACCCAGTCTGAGAACCCCCAGGGATGGGAGCAGGGGAAGGCCCAGCTGCTCTGACAGAGCCCAGCCCAGCTGCCCGAGGAGGGGCCTGGCACAGGGCAGGGAGACTCAACTCTGCTGTTTCTGCGTCTGGGAGAACAATAAATAAATCTGTGGGAAGCAACAGTGGGATGAGTCAGAGGCGAGAGTGAGAGAAAAGTCATCTTCTGCAGAGCACATCATGCGAGTCCAGCCTTCCACAGGGCTCCAGGGATGTGTCAGAGGGGTCTCTGTCCTGCTCCAGCCCCACCAGCGGGAGCCTTGGCCATGGCTGGGGGGCTGCAGCCCCTCCCCGGCCCTGGGGCACCAGCAGGAGCACATCTGCATCCATCCAGCACCTGGAGAGGATGGGCTGGGGCATGACTTAAGCCCCAGGAGCTGCACCCAGCTCCTGTTTCCCTCCACGACCTCAGGCAAGCTTTGCCTTTTTGGGTGCAGCACACAGGGACCCCTCACTCCAGGGCAAGGAGGTGCCCAGGAGAAATGCTCCAGCTGGAATTCCTCCCAGGAGAAATGGCCAGTGCAGGGCAGAGCAGCCACGGAGTCGGGAACAGTGACACAGGATCTGCTCCCAGCTGGAAATGTTGTCAGAGCGTGGACGGAATTTAATCAAAGCAGAGGCTGAGCCGAGACTCCGACGCTGCGGATGTTGTGTGTGTCAAATGAATTTGATGTGAATCTCCATTTTTCCAGGCACAAACACAGCCTGCAGGGAGTGAAAGGATGAAGCAAAAAGCGCCAAAAAAACATCAAAAAAGCAACTCACATGGCACGGTGTGAGAATTAATAACAAGGAAACTTCTGGTCCACTGTAAAATAAGCAATTTTTCTGTCAAGTTGACATCTTGGCAGAGAGATCACTCGAGGAACCTGCTCGGCCCTGTGGCCTCACGACTCAGCATTTCACACAGGTTTATGCTCTTTCCACTCAGCTCATGTTTAACTCAGCATTCCCGAGGCTGAATTCAGCACCTGCAGAACACACAGGGGGTTGAGGCTGTCGTTATCCAGGAATACAGGGGTAGGGAATTGTCAAACTGCCATCAACCTCGTGAAGGAATAATCAAACATACCATAAAAAAGGAGAGAGCTCTGTAACTCCTAGACTGATGCAAAACAAAAAGAAGAATGCAGGAGACTTGGCTATAAAAACATGGTTTTAGTGTCATCAACCGAGCCATTAAATCAGAAGCAAAGACACCTTGATCTGCACATTGGGAGCCACAGAGACGTTTGTCTGCTGTGTCAGTGCTCAGGGTTGTTGGCTTGGTTTTCAGTTTTCTACTTTCATTTAATACCCAAAGGGACATTAAATATCAAATAACAAGTGAAACACATATTGTAGAACTCTTGCAAAGCCTCTTCTTCCATCATTTCCCAAACCCCACGGAGAATGTGAGGTGAAGAGCTGCCTGCAAGAGCTGAATCATGTCTTCAAGCACAAACATTGCTATTAGGTGACTAAGACCTAGACAACCATCTCTATTTATTGCAATTGATGCTGTTATTAAAAACCAGACAGGTCCTTTCACAGCCCCTCGTGCTCTCAGGTCTGTGTGTGCTGGTGAAACGGAAAAGGGCAGGTTGGAATAAAGGGGATCCTTTGTGTAGCATCCAAAACACCTTGGAAACCCGGGAGTGCTTTGTGTTCCCAGAGCATCCTAGATGGGGACAGCTGGGGTGACAAGGGGCATCTCTGAGCCTCAGAACCAGACAAGTGAATCCATGAGAGCACAGGGAATGCCTCGTGGGATGTTGTGCCAGGTGGGTTCCACAGAGGGGCTCTGAGCTGTCCCTGGAGCAGGAGGCAGCAAGGGAAAATTTGCAAACCCACCTGTGGGAACCAACATGGCTTTTGGGAAGAGCCCAAGAGCAGAGGCAGCAGGGTGGGCACAGAGAGGGGTGTCCACCCTGCCCAGAAGGACATCCAGGGCAGGCTGACTGCAGCTTTCACATTTGAACAAATTCCTATTGGGAAACCCGATTTTCACTGGATTTTCCCCATCACTCCCATCCATCCTCCCTCAGCTGCTCCATCTCCTTAGAACGCTGCGTCATCCCAAGCCTTCACATTTTCACAACGTGAAGTTGAGCAGAACTGAGGGAAGCCAGGCTCTGCTCCCCCTTCCAAATGTTCCCAGCACTGGGAGGGAAGCCAGGAGACTTTAGGAGACATTTTAAGGAGCTGCAGGTTCAGCTGCTCCCTTGCAGCACCCACTGCCTGCCCCGGGCTCCTCCTGCTCCATAATATCTCCTAAAATTTTCAGCCTCCAGAGTTCCAACCATCTCCCACCACCCTCCTGGCAGCTCTGCTTTCATCTCTAGATATCACAAAATAGGTGATCTCCAAAAAACCAAACCCAAGCATCCTTCAGTCTGAACACTTGAGCTATAGGACAGCTCAGGTTGCTCACAGTGTTACATCCCTGTTCCCATAGTGAAGTTTGCTTGGACATAAAATGTAATGAAAATGTGAAAACATCTCATAGAAAGCAAATTGTAGCCCTGTGGCTCAGGAAATTCTGCTCTCTTGCTCGGCTGCCTAATTTACACCCCCAGGATTGTGCAGGGTCTCAGTGCAGCTGTAGGAACAACATTCCCACCCTCACTGACCTGACTTCAGCCATTCCAGGGTCCTGAATTCCCTCCTCTCCAGGAAACTCTCAGATCGCCCTGGGAGTGAAGATTTCCCCAAAGGAGCTTCACTTTATTTTCCTGAAAAGTAAGGTAAAGTCACACATGAGCTGCTGGGTGTTGTGTTTACCTGAAACCTGGGGTTAGAGGTGATGGAGGCATCAGGCAAATTTCCTGGAGCTGAGGGACTCAGTTACTTTTTCCCCTTCAGCAGTCTTTGCCTTGCTGCTCCTCAGCTTTCTCCCAGTGGGACTCCATCAGGCTCTGTGAATAAATAAAAACCCACATCCAAGAGCTGCCTGTGCCCTGGCTGGGGTTGGAGAGTGTTAATTTTATATATTTGCTATCAAAGTTGCTGCTGCCACCACAGAGCAGTGCTGCTGGGCCTAATTGCACCAGGGATGATACACATGTGGGGCTTATTATTATTATTATTATTTTATTATTCTAAAGATACTAAATTTTTAATGTAAGAGGTTTCAAACACTGGTATTTATTTGCTGATTAAATGATTCAGCTGGAGACAGAATATCTTCAAAGAAGAATTTATTTTTTTTTCCCCAGAATGGGTATCTGGAGCTGCAGGGCTGTATTACTGTACATGAAAAATATTTCCTTATTAGCCTTTTGTTTCAGGGCACACATTTAACTGACACTTCCCGTGCTGACAGCTCACCCAGCTTCAAAGCACAACTTCTGTGAGGATTGCAGAGTGTGAAGCTGGGCTGGATGAAGCTGTGGCCCAGCTGACAAACGAGCCCTGGGGAAGAAGTTTACCCTCTTTTTGGAGAACCTGAATTAGAAATCCACACTGGGACTTGAACACTGTGAGTGTTTGGGGGTTTTTCAGCAGGGTAAGATGCAGTCAGCAGATTTTGGGAACCTGGTTTCTTCTGTAATTCCTCTGTTCCCTCTATCAACACAGCTGGGAGAGCTGAGCAGCTCAGCCAGTGCTGGGGATTAACCCTGGACCCCTCAAGGCAGAAATCAAAGCCCTTCCCCATGTCCCTGGGACATTGGGCTAATCCAGGCTGCCCTAAGGATGCTGCAGGGAGCCATGCAATGGTCCAGCCAAGACAAACCAGAGCAGCGCCGCGCTCTCCTTTCACCCGAGGAGGCAGAACAGAAACGCACCCTGACCTCTGAGACATCTCAAAATTAAAGAGAAATCTCAAAGTTAAAAAGAAATCATCATCTCCCTGCTCTCCCATGAAGGTTGGAGTTCCCACAAGGCCACAATCCACCCCTCGAGGAGCAGCACTGCCATCACCCAACCCTTCCCTGCCCTCCCAGGGCGCTGCTGGGGACCCCGGAGCCCCTCTCCCCTCAGTTCTCCCCAGCCCCAGTGCCAAAGCCAACTGTCCCCCTGCTGACAGCTCCATCCTGTTTGTGGTGTCTTTGGCACTTCCCCCTGCAGCACTTCCAGGCCCCTGTGGCTCCCCAGCCCCGTCAGCTCCGGCACAGCCGTGCCTGAGCCAACAGCAACACGGAGCAGCCCGAGGCACAGCCTGCCCAGGGACACAGCCCCTGTGCTGGAGCCAGCAGCACCCACGGCCTCGGGGTGTCCCTCACCACCCCACACAAGGCAAACCCACAAGTTCACACCCCAAAGCTGCAGCTCAGGAGATGCAGAATGCTCAGCAACTGGAAGACCAACAGCACAATGGCACAGCTGTGAAAAACACAACCCCCAGGGCCAGCAGCAAACTGGCAGATCAAGGACAGACTCAACAGTACCAGGGATTCCTTTGACCAAGTGAGCCCCAGCATTTGCTTCACTCATTTCTCAGAGAGACAAAAATTAATGAAGGGAAAGGCCAGGAGTTTGTCTGCTTTGTGTTTTATGTGGCTGCAACACGATCAGCCCTGGGGATCATCTTTCTCTGCCCAGACAGGTGAGGTGGAAGCCACAGGCTGCAGGTACTGGGCAGTAACAGGATCCTGCAGACCCAGATAGAGCCACTGCCAGCAGAAACTGCCCAGAGAGCCCCTGCTGCAGGGACAGCTCCCAGCACCATGCAGGTAAGTGCTGCAGCCTCTTACAGCTTTCATAGAATTGGGGTTGGAAGGGACCTTAAAGATCATCTCATCCCATCCCATCTCATCCCTGCCCATGGCAGGGACACTTTCCATCTTCCCCTGTTGCTCCAAGCCCCATCGAACCCAGCCTTTCTCTCTGGATTCTAAACCTGGCAGCTTTTATAGGGCAGTGTCAGGCCAAATACCAAAACTTCTCCTTCAGGGACATATTAAGGGGCACTTCAGGCCTACAGCAACAGGTTAAAAATAGTCAAAAATCATTCATAGCAAGTCATTCTTCAGTACTTCTACACATGGATGCACAGAAAGAAGCTTTCAACACGGTAACATCCTTCTCAGTTGGGGATCTCACTGTGCCACAAGTAGATTCCTTAAGCTTCTAGGAGAAAAAATAATAATAATACACTAAAATAATACAAAGACCATGGTCTAAAAGTTGTGATTGCTTTGCATGGATCTATTGTAAAATGAGAGAAAGCCATTTGTTTTGGGAGGCAAGAGAATTCAGTGTGCACATTTCTGTTCCCCAGCTGACGCTCTGCAGGCTCCGCACACACCAGTGGTGCTTCATCCTCTTCAATGTCCTGCTTTTCCACGTGCTGCTCTTCGGGGCAGATGTACTGGAGCAATACTTCCTGCACTCCCTGCCTCTCTCCTACACCGATGCAAAGGCTCTGGAGATCAGGGAGAGGGCCAGGAAGCTGCATCTGGATCCTCTGAAGGCCAACCTCTCTTACACCAGCAGCAGTGCAGCGACTTGCTCCGACCAAGAGGTATTTCTGCTCATTGTTGTCTGCAGCAGCCCAGAGAACAGGACAAGGCGGGATGTGATCAGGCAGACCTGGGGCAATGCCACAGGCTCCAGGGGTTACAGTGTGCTGACCCTGTTTGCTGTAGGAAAGGCAGCCTCAGCCAGCACCCAGCTGCAGATCAATGAAGAGGCTGAAAAGCACCGAGACATTATCGAAGGCAGCTTCATCGATTCCCCCCTGACACAGACACAGAAGATGCTGATGAGCGTGGAGTGGACGGTGACCTTCTGTCCCCAAGCCAGGTACATCCTTCACACAGCCCAGGATGTGTTTGTGGGTGTTCCCAGCCTGGCTGGGTACCTGCTGAGCTTAACCCAGCTGGAGGACATCTACCTTGGGAGAGTGGTTCATCATGGGGTGCCTGACAGGGACCCCCAGAGCCCTGGCTTTGTGCCCATCCACCAATACCCCGAGGAGTTCTACCCGGATTTCTGCCACGGCAGCGCCTTCCTCATGTCCCAGGACGTGGCTCGCAAGGTTTACGTGGCTGCCAGGGAGGTGCCCCTGGCCGTGCCCCCTGCAGCCTTTGTGGGGATCTGTGCTAAAAGAGCTGCCATCACTGCCAGGCACAGCTCCCGCTTCGCCGGGGACAGACACATCAGCTACAACCCGTGCTGCTATAAATTCATTTTCACCTCTTCCCACATGAGGGAGGACGAGCTATTTAAAGACTGGAAGGAAACAAGCGATGGGGAAAGTTGTTCCTTACTGGAAACCTACTACAGCCTGGTGTCCTGCAAGGTTCTGACCTACATTGATAAGTTCAAAGAGTTCAACTTGGAGAGGATAAAAAATGAGCTCCTTCATTTCGTCAATTAACGTTTAACTTTTGCAAAAAGAGGCTGGATTCCCTTTCATCAGCTGTGTTAACATTCAGTACAAAGGATGCCCTCCCAAAGTTGGCTCTTTTCCCTTCAGCAGCAAATGAATTCTCACTGTTACAGTGTGACAGCAGAACTGGATGTACTCTGCCTCTCTGAGTACCTACAAGTGCATGCATGGAAGCAAAAAAAAGAGTATTCCAACAGACTTTGTCTATATCCAGGGGTTCTCAGACTTTGGAGTCTTCAAAACTCCTTTTATGTGTGAGTGAGGCATCACCTACTCTCAAAGAATTCCGTAACAAAGGGGGAGCTTTCCATCCACAAAAGGAGCTGCTTCTGAGCAGGCTGGTTCACAGAGAAACAGAGCAGCTCCAGCAGGAACAGACACTGAGCCATCCTGGAAATCCCTCAAGTGATGCTGTTTGTTAACATCCATCAAATGACAAGGTTTGCTTTGGTGTTTTTTGTTTTTTAAACAGAATGTTCAGCATGTTACCTCAATTCTCTAGCATTCCATTTTGTGTTTTTCCTCAGTTGTCTCCACCTGTTACTTTAAGGGGGGATGACAAAACCACCACACTTAAATTGTGTCATTTATATCAGATACAGCAGCAGCATGTAATCCATATGGCAATGTACAGCATGGGCAGGGAACTGCATCTGAGTAATCAGGGGAAAGTGATCAATTAATCAATCAACACTGAGCTCGAAACTCAACAAAATAAAGCATATGTGAATACATAAAAAAAAATCCCCTTGTTTGGCATCTCTGCACATTCTAAAATATTGTCTTTGGCAAATGTCCCATGCAAAGCAGATGCTAAATACTCAGCACACAGAGTAGCCCTCAAAAGGCACCAGCTGAAAACACACATGGAAGAGGCTCATGAATTGCAGAACAGGTTTATACATTGATTTCTTTCACTGACATTTCAGCATTTGGCTTGTACAGAGCCACCAGCACATAAAAGCCACCTAAAATGACAGAACTGCCTATAACAAGTGCAAGCTAAGGACTTGTACACTCTTTTGATTTCCTTTTTGGTGCTTTGATGTGTTTGCTGGATGCAGGATTGATGAAGCTCCTGTGCTCTCTCCAGTCACGAGACACTGCAGCACATTTCTCACTGGCAGATGTTCACTGGGCACATTTAGGATAAAAGCAGCAGCACTGGGATGTAGGATGACAACTCAGGGACATCCTGGGGTGGTGAGCAGCAAGGCACCTCACCTGCACTTAGACAGCTTAGCAAACATGAAGGGATCTCCCCCAGCTCCTCTGAGCCCACCTGGACTCCTGGGAAGCATTTTTTGGCAGCTGCACCTCCACCTACCACAAGTAAAATCAGAATTACTGCAGGACAGGATCCTCCTGCCTCCCCTGGCAGCACAGGGATGTGGGGCCAGAACTTCCCATAGCTACACCTGGCTGGCACTTTACTAAAATAAGCCCCAAAGTAGTAATTTCATGTTTATTCTGCTCCTCCTCAACAAAAGGAATACAAGTCTTTGACATGAAGTACCCTGTGGTCTCTGTTAGTGGACAAAGACACTTCACATGTCACTGGAGTGCCCAGCCACTCCTGGTTCTCTCCCACAGTTCTGAAACCTTCAAAAGAAGATTCCAACTTCCTAAGATGCCACATCTCCATATTCCCACAAGAGCTCCATGTTCTTACCCCTTTTAGTCTAACTCAGGTAACTAAAACAGCACATTTCTTTAAATAACACTTTAAAAATTGTATCTCTGATAAAAAATAGTGTAAACAATTCAAGATTTGGTTCTGAGCCTTGTAGTGCTCCAGCCACTGAACTGAGCTGCCACCCCACAGCACAGCCAGCAAGGGAGACAAAACTCCCAGGTGGGTTTGATCCCTACAGAGTGCATTGACTTGTTTTCAAAAGGGCTAAAAACTTTCTTTTTTTTTTTTTTTTAATCCTCAGCAGAAAATGTAAACAATATTTAGGATAATTTATTCCAGCAAGACTCACATCCAGCAGGTTGAATACAGGAGCATCCAGTCCATACTCCCTCACGTGGACAGTGTCACCGGCTTATTCAGCAACAAGATTCTGACAGAACAAAGAGTGTTCCATGCAAGTGCCAACTTTGGCAGGTAAAAAAATTGAATTAAAAAAGAATAGAAATTATGGCAGCATCTGAGGTTATAAACCTTGAGGTGTTTTGGTGGGTTTTTTTCCAACTGAACTGTAACCTACTGAGAAAACACAACAAAAACTCCAAACCCAAGAACAATTTAAACAAACACTGATAAATCCTGCCAAATAAAACACAGCCAGCAGCTGCTAAGTGCTCACCTGGGTTACCTGTCTCATGAAGCACACAGGGAACTTCTGCCATGACATTTTAGGGGGGGAAATATCAAACAGCCTTTAATTTGCTCTCCTGACTCATCTCAAATAGAGTCAAAACATCTTCACATTCCTTTAAAGAGACAACCTCCAGTGTGGAGAGTTTTTACACCTTGTACCTCAACACCTGTGCCAGGACTGTGCTCTGCAAGAAAGGGGATTCCAGCCACCAAGGACATTATTCTGCTCCTTCCACAGCTGTAGTAGAAACTGCCTTGACATAATAGGGGCCCTCTTGCAGGTAAGCCCTGAGCCTCAGGTAGTACTGATTGCCAAAGACCTCTGCAATGGTTTTGGAGTTCACCAGGGCCTTCACCAGTTCGTATTTAGCATCCTTTGAAGCTTTGTCAGGCTCCACAGATCTGTCCACGACGTACTCCACAAACCCTGGGCTGCTCAGCATCAGCTTCTGGGCCCAAGGTTGGTTTGCAATGGCCTGAGCAGGGAGACAAAAGATGTGAGAGGGGGAGGAAACATTTACACAGTGGGGGTTTTGGTACAAGGATGAGGAACTGGAAAAATTAAATGAGATATGAAACCACCACTCAAATCAAGCAGCAGGGTTTAACACTGGAGAACAAGTAGAGCTCAGTGCTCATCTTCAAAGTTTTGAGGGAATTATCACAGCAGTGCCTCTGGTATAGAAGCAGCACCTCAGAGCACAACTCTTGCCTTTTTTTCCCCTCTCCAGTTAATTACAAAATTAGCATTACAGACATGATGTGTCTGCTGTGTTGTTTAAATGGGGAAGCCAAGTGGGGCATGAGGAAAAAGGCCTTTATCTGCCTACTTCTGGGCTTTAACAATAAATTTGTGGTATTCACTTCAAATAAATAAATAAATCTGAGACTGAATGGCAACACAAGTCACTCCCTGATGTTTAAAACCAAAAGCACTTACAGTAAACACCCGTAGAGCCCCACAGTGGAGGTCAGGGAATGGCTGAGTACTGATGCTCCTGAACAGCTCCAGGGGCTGGCTGGACAAGGAGGTGAACCAGGATTCAGTCATCCTTAAAAGGTCTTCTGTCTGCTGCTCTGGCTATATAAATCACAGAAATGAAAGAGTTTGATTAGGATCATGAAAAGCTTTCAGGTTTTCAGGATGTGTTGAAATGGTTTGATCACTCATTTAGAGCTACACTGTTAACCCAGACCCCTGGATCCACAGACCACAGGGACTGGAGCAGTTTGTCCCTTATCCCTCTGAGCACAAGGATATGAACCTCTTTACTCTCATTCCCTCATCAATCAAGTCTTGACTTCATCTTTTATTAACATTTCAGAACACTTGGCTCCTTAACAAACCAACCCAAACCTTTAAGCAAACCAATCAGGGAATTTTGGAACAGCAACTCAGTGACTCAGAACACTGAAAGCACAACTGCTACCCAACCCAGGGGCTGCAAAATGCCTCCTCACAATTCCTCAGGTGTGTGATGATTTCATTCTTGGAGATTTAAAGAAAAAAGAAAGAGGAAAAACTCCAACTTACAGGCAAGTAGAGCAGAGATGAAATGGCATCCAAGCATCGCAGCCGTAACTCGGTGGGGGCATTCTTGGCCTGGTGCCCTATTCTGCTTAAGAGATTTTGAAATCTGCTTCCTTTCAGAACAAAAAACAAAGTGCTCTTAATTAATTCAGCCAGATCTCTACAGGAATACAGTTACCCAATGGCTACATTATAAATGTATTTGTTAGATATTTGAATACATTTTTTGATTCCTTTCTGTATCACCCCAAACCAATTCACTCTTATATTATAATGAGGAAGTTTTATTAAAGGAAAAAATGATACTAACTAGTTTTCTGTAAAACCTGTTTGCCTTCCACATTTGATCCCAGGATCCCCAGTGTGTCCACTGCCACTCCAATCATGGTTGGATCCTGGCTTTCTGCCATTTCAAAGACTTTTTCCATGAAGACAGGGTAGCGCTCACAGATCTGCTGGGGACTGTCCACAACAGCCAGATTGCCAAAAAATTTAACAAATCCTGAGAAAACAAGACAAAAAAAAAAAAAAAAAAACAAAAAGCATTGAGAGAAAGAACAGCAACTTCAGCAATGGCAAAATTAAATGTACATTAATGTGAGACTGATTTGTTCCTAAACATGTGTTATTAAGTCTGAATAATGTTGGTAAAAAAGCTTAAAAAAAAGACAGAACTAAGCAACAAGCCAAATATTTTGACTGTTGCTTAATTCATGGTGTTTGTATTCCCAAAAAACCACTACAATAACACAAACTTTAAAGCTACAGCACAGCCTGTCCAGATCTCACCACTCTTACTGAGGAACATTCTTCATGTGTCAGACTGTCCTTCAGCATTTTTTTAATATCCAATATTTTATTTATATCCAGTCTAATATCCAAAATTTCCCTGGAGCTTTCAACAGAGAGGCTTAACAGAGCTGTCAATTTAACTCATTCCCAAAGCAAGCAGCAAACCCTGGGAGGAAGGAATTCCTGGAGTCACCTGGCAAATAGAAGCTGGAGAAGGGATCTGACTCCGCCCCGAGGATGATGTTGGAGATTTTGTCGATGACTCCTTCCTGAGCCAGGTACTGCCTCCCCTGGGGGGTGTGGGCCAGTGAGGTCACCATCTCTATGCAGGTGGCTCTGCAACAAACAAGGTCACTGCAGTTTATTTCAGGTCTTTTGAAGCACTCAGAGATTAATAAAAAGAAACCACATCCACAAGACAAAATCCTAGCAAAAACCCCCAAATGATCTCAGCTGTCCAAGCTTCTCCGAGCTCATTCTTTAGATTTGTGAAAGAATTTAAAGTGCTCCTATTGGAGCCAGACATGATAATTATCACTCCAGCTTGTCCTCAGATTAAGGTATAAAGCATTTGACACCCAAACCAGTTTAAGAAGAGGCAGACAAGGGGTTTTTCTGAAAAGGGTTTTACAAGAAACACACACAAATACGTTTATCAGAGTTTTAGCAATGCTGGAAATCTCCTTGGCAAACTCACCAACGTACCTGACCAGCACATCCTCTCCAGTCAGCTCCCCAATTAACTCAGAGATTAACCCACTGTTTGCACAGTAATTCAGAGACTCTTCTGACACTGATGAAATCTCCACAATTAACTAAACAAAAGCAAAAAGGACAGTTTATAAAAACATTATAATAATTCACAGCAACAGCAAAATACATCTTATGGTGCTAATTAACTCTACAAAGATTAAACATGGAATTAATCACATTTTTATCATTAACCCAAATATTTGCCTGAAGGAACCTCATAAAGAGTTCCAAGTTTACAGCACATGCATTTGATAGCTCTCCCTGTGCTATCCCCATTAAGCTCTAAATGGCTAAATTGTGTTATTTCTCCTCTGCCAAACACCTCTAGACTGACAGTTGGCATCTCTCCAAAACTTTCAGCTGCACTTCACATCCAAAAGTTAAAAGGCTGCAGTTAACTATTTTATTTTCAGAGAAACAAACACTCTCTGGTGTCTTTAGTAATCCTTCCAATAGCCCTTCCAATGCCTTAGGCACTACAAATTAGAAAATAAACAGTAATTCACACTTTTATACCAAAAACTGGGAAAGAGAAGTCATGACATCATGAGAGCCCCCAATGTTGTAATTTTACTCCTTTCTAGTTTTGATAAAACACAGACATGAAGGTGTGAAAAACGAGTTCCACTCTCTCTTAAGAATTTATAAGTTTAATAAAAAAATAAAAATAGACAATTAGGAGATAGAAATGGCAAACGTTCCAGCTGTGGTGCCTCACCAGAAAGCACACCCTTCTCTTTCAATTACTGTGTTTTAGGGATTGCTGTTTTACATATTCAATAGGTATTAAAACATTCTTTTCTGTTTCAAGTATCCCCAATCATCTTATCTGATAGATTTATTTGTGGGTGGCTCCACTCTGTCTGGTAACATGGGTTTTATAAATCATTTTCTTGAGGTTTTTTGGCTGTTTTCATTTTGATAAAAAAACCAGAAAGTTGGTAGTTTTTTATGCAGGGTTACAGTTTGACGACCCTTCCCCAATACCTTCTGGCTTGGTCAGTTTAGATGTTACAAAGAAGAAAAAACCAAGTCTTTTTACCATTTACACCATGTCACAATCAGAAAATACATTTGTCACTTTTCTAAACTCTATTAATAAAACATAACACAGTACAATTACACATATAGTATTCATTGTAATATTTGTAATGTGCATTTATAACAAAGTGTGCCAAGCAGTGAGAAACAATAATTTAAACAATAAAGGCAGGC
Source organism: Zosterops lateralis (assembly GCF_965231275.1). NCBI lineage: Eukaryota > Metazoa > Chordata > Aves > Passeriformes > Zosteropidae > Zosterops > Zosterops lateralis. Next base: position 8,151,296 of record NC_139780.1, on the reverse strand, counting down.
TGAGAGCCAGGGGCAGCTCCCCACCTCGTAGACCCTGTACCGAACGACGTCGCTGGTGGCCATGACGTGCCTCAGCTCATCCAGCAAAGAGCTCCCAAAAAGAGCCTCCAAACCCTCCCGGCTCTGGGCTATCCTGGACAGAGATTTGATGGCCTGCAAGCAAAAACAAGAACTAATCATTAAAAATGAACAAAACCACACAGAGAAGAAAAACCTGAGATTATTTGGTTTAGTTGCGACGTTCTTTTTTAACTCATTGTGAAAAACGAGTTTTATTTTTGTAGAGAAATGTGTAAGTTTAATAAAAATAGACAATAAAATATTTTGGCTGAGGGTGCTTGGCACAAGGCCTGCCAGCAGCACACTCTTCTTTCAGACTTTTATCTGTAAAGATCGTTGTGTTGCGTATTTAATAGATTTTAATAAATGATTCAAACATTCTTTTCGAGTTTGTATCTGTTTCAAGTATCTCCAATCATCTTCTTAGGTAGATATATTTGTGGGTGGCTTTACTCTGTTTGGTAACATGGGTTTCATAAATCTTTTTCTTGAGTTTTTTTTGTTATTTTTATTTGGATAAAAACCCCAGAAATTTAGCAGGTTTTTATGCAGGATTACAAGGTGACAACCCTTTTCTCATCCTTTTTGGCTTGGTTAGTTTAGATGTTGCAAAGAAGAAAAAAAACCCAAAAAAACCCTGTAGTCTTTTACTGTTAATTCTTTGGTACAATCAAAAATATATATTTATTACTTTTCTAAACTCTATTAATAAAACATACTTTTCTAAACTCTATTAATAAAGCATAATACAATTATACATATAGTATTTATGTTAATATTTGTGAAAATCCAAGTATATAATAGGCATTTATAACACTTATTAACTACAGCTATACACTTAATTTTAATTATAATTGAATTTTCACTGATGAGACCTCATTATTATAAAAATATTATAAATATATAATTATAATATTATAATAATAATATTATAATCATGCTCAGTTTGCAGAGGAATGGGACAACAAAGCCCCGTTTACCTCTTTGGCCACTGCTATTTTCTCCTCACCAATGCAGTGGATGATGTGCTGTAACAGCTCAGGGCTGTGCAGGATTTCTGTGACAGCAGCTGAGTCTTCAACAATCCTCCCAACCTGAGCAAAGAGTTACAGAAAATAACGTTAAAACATTTTTTTTCAGCTGCACAGAAAGTCAGAATCACCATTTTTTGGGGTTTTTGGATTAAAACTCAACTGGACAACTGAGAGCAGCTGCTCTCAGTTAAATTTCTAGAAATCCAGCCCAAATCACAACATCCCACAATCCTGTTCTATTAAATCAATGCAACAAGTGTCAAGCTCCCACAGCCTGTTTGGTGTTTCCACAATAGTTTAAAGTATCCTGAATAAAAAAATGCTTTTAATTCTCACATCACTGTCAGTGCTGGCCGGGAAAGCTTAAACCAGGACACATGGCAGGAGTTTTATTCACAAGTTGCTTTTGTCAGGACACAGTTTTGGACATTATGACTGACACATCATAAATATGACATATCATATCATATAATATACACACTGCACAGTAATTATCCCAAACGGCACGAGTGTAGGACACAATTCGTGCTTTTGGCACAAACTTAGGCAGGGAAGAGCAGATAAAGACTAAACCCAGAGCTCTGTCCCCTCCTCCTGGAGGAACCCCTGTACCTGGGACATGGTGAGGATCTTCACGGAGTCATCGGGGTGGAAAAAGCCCTTGAGCAGCGCCTCCCGGAGGTCCAGGATCACGTACAGAGGGTCCAGGGCCTGCAGGAGCCTCTCCAGGATGAAAACACAAGTGGACACCTGTTCCCTGGGCGGGAGGGAGAGAAAACCGAGCCCTTGAGGAGAGGGACACCGCTGTGCCACCTCCCGCGCCGAAAGAGGGAAGGGAACGAGCCGGGGAGGCGGCAGGAACCCCTGGCTCCGGGAGAACAGCAGCGGGGCCGGTGAGGCCCGCGGCACCGCGCCGGAGCTCACCGGTCATTGACGGCGAGGAGGGCGAAGAGCGCCTCCAGGTGGTGCCCGCCGAGGTGGGCGCGGAGGGCGGCGGGCGGCACGGCCTGCACGGCGACCCGCAGGGCTCGCAGCTCCTCCAGCGACATATCCCGCCGCGCCGCCTGCTCCAGCAGCTCCACCACCGCCTCCGCCATCTTCGCCGCCTCCGCCGTCTTCCGGGAGTCTCGCGAGAACTCGCGCCGCCCGTGGCAACAGCCGAGGGGCAATATCGCGAGAGCTCGGGTCGCCCTTAGCAACCGCCGCGCCGTTGCTAAGGGCCTCCTGTGTAAACAAAATGTCCGTGCGCCACGCCCCCATCGCCTCCGTCCCACTGAGCATGCGCAGAGGAGGCGTAGTCTAAGTGATGAGGGTGTGGTCTCAGGCATGGAGGCGTGGCTCCCGTGAGGATGGGGCGTGGCTATGGCAATAAGGGCGTGGTCCCGGCGATGGAGGCGTTGTTCTGGAACTGGAGGGCGTGGCTTTTGCAATGGGGCGTGGTCTATGCAATGAAGGCGTGGTCTCGGCGGTGTATGGGCGTGGCCTGCTGGGGGCGTGGCCTCACCGCCATGGCGGGTCCCGGTGCCCTGAGGGCCGGGCGGCGGTCGGGGAGCGGCGTCACCGTTTTTTGGAAAAACTGGGATAAACGGTGTTTATCTGGGCTCGGGAAAGGAAAGCGCTGATCCCGAGGGAGCAGGAACAGCCGGTCCCATCCCGGTGTTTGCCCGGAGCAGCTCCCTGGGCTGCGGAGAACCTGCCACCCCCTCATGTCTTCAAGCTGAATCTTCTCACCTTTTGCAAACAAATTGATGTGGTCAGGTAACTTCTACAACTCTGTGCTTCCAGCTCTGCGGGACATTACATCCCCCAAATAAACACGGCGAGGAGTGAATTCCCCTGGCAGATTATGGGAACAGACGGGGGGACGGTAAAAAGTTACACGGGCTACAAAAAAGTTATAAAAGTGACAAAATAAATAAATAAATAGACAGAAATAGAGCTCGGCTCCTCTGCCCCGCCTCCCTTACAGGAGATTTTGGGTCCGAACACCGCGCCAGGACCCAGCACCTGCCAGCTGCTTTCTATCCAAAGAGCTTCAACCGAAAATCCGGGAAAATAACAATTTTATAGACAGAGAAATCAAATAAAGGGCGACAAATGGCATGGGCAGGTCTCAGAGCAGCGGGGACGGCACTGGGAGGGTTCCAGCGCCGGGAGATCCCAGCAGATGCTGGTGCGGACACTCTGACCCCAGCACTCGGGTGGGATCCCACTTTTGGGGTGCAAACCCCCGATATTTGTCCCCCCGGCTCTGCAGGCCCGGCAGGTGCGGGGCGGGGGGGCAGGTGGGGACACACCGCGCTGTCCCTTGTCCCCACACCCCCTGCAGGGCGGGGGAAGGAGAGGAGGAGGAGGAGAGGAGGAAGGAGAGGAGGAGTCAGAGTCAGTGCCGGCCGCCCGGGCAGCGCTCCCGCTCGGGCAGAGCAGGTGGAGGGCCCGGCCGACATGGAGGGGCTGAGCCAGCGCTGCCCCCTGCACCCCCCTGCCCAGGGCTGCCCCCGGCCCGCCCGCGCCACCGCCCTGATGGTGAGTGCGGATGGGGTGGGATGGGATGGGATGGGATGGGATGGGATGGGATGGGATGGGATGGGATGGGATGGGATGGGATGGGATGGGGGCCGGGCGGGGGGGATGCGGGGGTGGGGTGGACACACAGCTGAGATGGACACGGGGCTAGGATGGGGGTGACCACAGGGATGGGATGGACACAGGGATGGATGGACACAGCTGGGATGGACACGGGGATGGGGATGGACATGGGGATGGGATGGACAAACGGCTGGGATGGACACAGGGATGGGATGAGGGATGGACACACAGCTGGGATGGACATGGGGATGAGATGGACACAGGGATGGATGGATGGATACACAGCTGGGATGGACATGGGGATGGGAATGGACACACAGCTGGGATGGGGGATACAGGACACGGAGATGGGATGGGGATATGGGACAGGGGTATGGGATGGACACAGGGATGGAGATACAGGACACAGGGATGGGATGGACACAGGAATGGGATGGGGATACAGGACACAGGGATGGGATGGGGGGGATACAGGACACAGGGATGGGATGGGGATACAGGACACAGACATTCCCTGCGGAGCACAGCAGACACGAACCCACGCCAAGCAACCACAGAAATCTCTGCCTGTACCTTTGTGTTAGCAAATCTCTCCCCGAAACCATCGTGCAGGAGGGGTGGACTCCCTGTATCTGCTGTGAGAGAGGCAAATTTTCAAGTTAAAGTTATTTTACGCTCAGCATCACCACAAGTCGTGTTCAGGTGGTGCTGTTCAGTTGGGGGTTTTTAACAGAAACTCATCAAAACTAAGCCAGAAGTCTTAGTGTGGTGATTCTAAACCTAAAGCTGGTTTTAGTTCACCAAAGCCAAAAGAAGTGTTGCAGAAATCTGAGTCTCTCTGCACTAAACTGGCATTTTTGCTGCTCGCTGCTTTTCAGTGAAGTTCTTAAATCCTCACAGGGGTGTTTTCAGTTTTGTTCCCTGCAGTATTTTGGCAATCATGAGTTTAATTGGTTTTTCAGGCAGGAATCCTGACATTTCACTCCTCTTTTGCACCAGCCCTTGGCAAATACAAATATTCTGGAAGAAAAAAGGGGAGAAAATCTTCCTTTTCATAAAAAAAAAGGGAAAAACAGGAAAAAAAAACAAGATAGTGTTCATGCTTGCACTAATATTCAATCAGAAGTGATCCTGGGGATTTCCTCATCACATGCACATACATCTTACAAGAAGATTAATGATCAGCAGGCTGAACAGGTTGGATGTTTGTTGTTTTTTTCCTGAGCAAGGAGCATGATTACATTTTAATCTGGAAAAATAGGTACATCAGCACATCTCTGTTTGGCTCGTAACTCACTGAGTAGCTTCTGGGATTTGTTGTATAATATTTGTTAAATGGCTTAGTGGGAAAAAGAGAGCACAGAAGGAGCTCTAAAAATGATGATGAGAAGTCTTGTGGTAAAAAAGAATATTTCCTCAAATGGGTTGGGAAAGAGGAGACAAGTAATACAGAACATCAGTCATTTTCCAAATGAGAAGGAGCTCCTGGCTTTGTGGTGACAAGAGAGATTTTTAATTCAATTAAAAAAAAAAAAAAAAAAAAAAAAAAAGGAAAAAAGAGAGAGATTTCTACATTAGTGCTGTAATGGCAGGTTTTTCAGAGGAAAAAGGAGGGTGGAAATAAGTCAGAAAAAGGAATATATTCTTAGTCTTCTGAGCATTTTTTTCATCACTGCAGCTGAATCAGGGCCAGATGCTGTTTATGTCAAAAACAAAACAAAAGACAAAGGGAAGGCACTGCAGTCCAGGCTGGCACCATCCTTCAGCTGCTCCTCAGCACCCCAAATTAACCTCCCCATTCCCCCAGCACCCTGCTGGGATAAGGATATTTTTGGGAGGCTGTTGATGGCGTGTGAGCACAAACAGCAGTGAAGGGCCTTGCCAGGAACAGCAGCTCCTGCCCAGCAAACCCCACTTGTTGCTGCAGAGCCTTGGTGTTTGTGAGCCCTGCAGACCTGGGCTGTGCACACTGACATTTCTGTGCCCCACAGGGTCCTGGTTCACTCACTGGGCTTTTATCAGCAGATCATTGAGATAAATTTAAAAACTGCCTTGAAGTCGGGTGTGAGGCTGGGTGGGCTGCACAGAGAATAACCTGACAGGGCAGGATGGAAATTCCTCATGTCCTGGCACCAAATGTGTTTCCCATGGACAAATCACTGACATCCTGCTTTTCCCTGCCCACATCCCCAGGGAGGAAGGGGATCTTGTCCCCCCATTTCCCAGAGGGATGGACACCCCTGGCACACAGCTAAAGGATGGCTACAGATGTGTCCTGAGCAGGAGAGATGTCCTGGGTGAGGCAGCCATTCCCTTCTTGTTCTTTTTTTTCTCTAGAAACCGAGACATTCCATGTCTTAGCTCCTTATTCTTCTTCAGAAAACCACTCCTGGCTGCTGTGGTTTGGTGCTGGGCTCTGTAACCCCCCGTTAGTCTGGGGGTGACCTCCCACAGTCCTGGGCATCCCTGGGCTGATACAGCCTTAAAGTGCCCCTCTGCTGCCCTGAGCACAAGCTTGGCCCTCTTGGAAGGGAATGAATCCCCCTAGGAGCAGGTTCTCACCTTAATTTAATTTAACTGGTTCCTGCAGCGTTGAGAGGAGCCTGGGAATGTCCCTGGAGTCACAGCCGATGCAAATGCCGTTTTCCAAGGTGCATTATTTCACCTGCTGGTGTTCTCTCCGAGGTGCTGACGCTGCTGGTGCTCATGTCCCCCCTGCTCTGGGGCCTGGCCCTGCAGCTGCACTCGGCTGTCACCGGCAGCTACATCCCGGGGACACATTCCATCGCCTTCGTCACCTGCCTCAACGAGCACATCGCCAGGGACATCGCCAGGTACGGACTCCTCCCTCCCCTGCTCGCCTGCCTCACTGCTCCCAAATGCTCAATATTCCCTTGTCACTCTGTGCTTTGCATTTCTAAGGGAGTGAAGCCCTGGAAGAGCAGCTGTGGCTGTCCCTGGATCCCTGGGAGTGTCCCAGGGCAGGGTTCGGAGCAGCCTGGGATAATGGAAGGTGTCTCTGCTCGTGGCAGGGCTGGAGTGACATAAGATTTAAGGTCTCTCCCAACCCAAACCTTTCTTGTGATACCCAAGCAATGCTCCTCTCTTTGGGCCTGATATTTCTGGGTCTGAGAGATTTTAGCCTGCTGGCAGCTGCTGACTTTTTCTCAAGGAAAAAATTCTCAAGAAAGCTTTTTCTCAAAACAATCTTGGCAAAGAACTCTCCTTTCTCAAAACCATCTTTCTCCAGGTGAGGTTTTGCTGTTTCTTTGGTTTAACCCATGGCATTAGAGAGGTGTCATTCCCATTCACCAACCATGTTAAGTCTGCATCAGAACACCTTAGAAAAGGTAGTAAGAATTAGAAAATAATGCTTGTTTTTCTATGCTCTTTGCCTTCTGAAATATTTGGAGTCTTTCTTTCGTGTCCTACAGTGATGTCTGGAGCAGCAAAACCCCACCTGGAGAAAGATGGTTTTGAGAAAGGAGAGTTATTTGCCAAGACTGTTTTGAGAAGAAACTTTCTTGAGAAATTTTACTTGGGAAAAGTCAGCAGCTGCCAGCAGGCTGAAATCTCTCAGACCCAGAAATATTAAGCCCACACCTCTCCACTGACTCTGTATCACAAACCCCTTGCCAAGAGCTGCTCTGTCCCAAGGAAAGCTGACATTTGCCTCTGCAGTCAATGCCATGGTAATAGTGAGCAATTCTCAATTTATTTCACTGCCTTGCATTTTCAAGACCCATTTTCACAACCCTGAATTTCTGGGTTCTCAGATTGATTAAGCTCCAGCCTGGTGTTCTCTGATCTGCCACAGTCTTTGTTCCTCTCTAGAGCAACAGAGACAACAAAATGCCAGGAGGGATATTTATAGAGAGGGACAAAGCACAGAGCTCTGACATGAAAATAAAGTATGAAAGGAGCCCACAACAAACCCTTGTGAGGCACCACTCTGCTCACCAGGCAGACTTCAGGGAATGAGGGCTTCTCCTCGATTTTTCCCTTCTTCTTTTTTAATATCTGAGATACTTTGGATGATACTTTGCACACAGGGTTGTTTTTTTTTTTCACACGTCTGTCAGTCCCTAACTCAATGGATGGTCTGTTCAAAGAACTGAACCCGTGTTGACTGGGGAAGTGTTTATGATGGACGGTGAAGTTTCCTGCAACACCTCCTGCACTGTTTTCCTGCTGCCCTGCTGCTGCCAAAACCCCTCCATCTCCAGCAAAGTGCTCTCAAGCATGTTCAGGAGCTGACAGGCTACTGAAAGGGAGTTTGTGTCACCGTAAATACTGCAACTGTATGAAGAAATTCAAATAGAATTATGTCTGCACTGCTCGGTGTCTCCTAAAAAAAAAAAAAAAAAAGCAACTGTACCTGATGAAAAGAGCTTTAGTTCCTGAAAATGCCTCATCTTAACAGCCTTGCAAATGCTTTCCACTCTTTGTTCCTCATCTTGCAGGGAAGGGAGAGGGGATAAATCACTCCCCCTCACTGAGATATGTCTACTTTGGTTGTGGTTTTACTGGTGGAGTAATTACTCCTTTGTTCTGGGATTGGGAGCAATGAGTCCTGGTTGCAGGGGATGACACAGGACTTGTACACTCATTTTCCCCCACTGCTGTTTCCTGTGCTGTCGTGTTTATTCTTCCTTTGCACTGCTCAGTGGAGCACTCACTCGGATCATTTGCAAGGAAATTTTCCACTGGTTTAAGGAGAAGGGGTTCAAGCTTTGGGAAAGCGAAAGAGCTGCAGGTAGAATTCAGCATTTCAAGACCTTCTTGGCTGTCCTGGGAGGAGCTGACCCCCTTGGCTCGGTGCTGTCACCCAACTTGCCCCACTGCTGCCTTAGATTTGTGCTTATCATTTTCTTTGCTTTTCTGCTTATTAATATTTAATCTGTCTCACTTCAGGGTCTACTGTGAGGCACAGAAAAAGAAACACACAACCAAGTGCCCACCCCAGAGCTATCATGTATTATGCAGACATTTTCCACAGATCACATTCAGCTCTTTACAGTGTTCTCTGTTCCCCTGGTGGCCTCTTGTTGCTGGGACAGAGTTCAGGATCTCACTTAGGATCTTAATTTATTGGGACAGAGCACTGAAACCAAGAGGCTCCAGTGCTAAAGGGGTTTGCAAGTTGCAGGCAGCAAATCCAAACTGATTTGTGCCATGTGTGACACAACAGGCACAGCAGGGGTGGCTCTGCTCGTGCTGCTGCACTTTGTTGGTCTAAAGATTAACTCAAGATGCTCCATGAGCATTAAATGCCTGGAACTGCCTGCACATGGGGAGAGCAAACAACCCTGAGCCTCCTGGGGTGCTTTTCCTCTCCAGCCATGGTCCCCCCAAGGCAGTCTTAGAGAAAACCAAAGGTGGAGTCCCTGGTGCCCTGCCTGAAGGGACAGCTGCCACCTCTGTGACAAGGGCCAGACACTGCTCTGGTCACAAAACACAACATTTTTCTTCTAAAAATCCTCCCTGTGATTGCTCCAGTGCTCTGTAATCTCTGAAGTATCACTTTTGCTGGCAGCCCTGAGCAGCTCTGCAATAACAAACCAGCCCACAACCAACAGAGGCAGCCCAAGGGAAGGAATTCATTTGGGCTGCAGATTTCTAGGACAGATTTTGGGTTGAAAAACCTTGATGTCGTTAATTTAACAAGCTGCACATTTAGGCTGCTCTGGCAGGAAGGGGAACAGTTGGACAGTGGCAGACAAACCCCTTCCTGTCCATCCCGGGCCAGGTTTTTGTATTCCCACAGTTCAGTCCCTGCCCTGGTGACCCCACAGCCAGAGGAGCACAGGGCTGGCACTGGGCAGGGTCCTCCAGGCCAGGAGAAACACCCAAACTGCCCCCTCAGCACAGGGAGGGTCCCAGAGCCCTGCCAGGAGAGCCTGATCTGAACTATCTCCAGCCAAAGTTCACCTTTGCCTCTGTTTCCTCGGGGTAATAAGTAACCCAAAATTCTGTATCTCCAATGTCAAAGCTGCTGCTGCCAGTCCTGGGGCAGCACAAAGGAATGTCCCCATGGCTGGGGGTGAGCACTGAGCTGGGCTGGCACTGACTCCTCTCCTGTCTCCCCCAGGGCCATCATGGATAAGAAACTGGCTGCCTACGTGAACATCCTGCCCAAGAGCTCGGCCCTGTGAGTTTGGGCTGGATATTCCCCAGCAGAGGAGGCAAACCTGGGCTCTGCAGGGAGGGAAGGAGGGGATGGACACGGTCTCCAGCAGGCTGCTGGGTCTGTTTGTTGTTGCAGGTGGTGGGGATGAGTCTCACCGTGCTCAGAGCTCTCACTGAGGAGCAGAGATGCTCTGACTGCCCCTGGGGATCATTCATTTATTGGTTACTTGGTGACACAGACATACAGCAATTTAGGGTTTGTGGTCCTGAGGACATGGTCCCTGTTATTAGAGGTTCTAAAAAGCAGCCAAGGTAGGGACCAGAAAAGGCCTTTACAAAATTCAGCAGCTTTTTCAGGCAGGAAGAACAGCAGGTTTGACCTTGGAACAGGCCCAGCCCTGCTCTGCAGGTGTCCTCAGCTGTCCATGCAAAGGGACTGCACTTGTTAGAGGGGTCCAAGAGCAAAGCCCCAAAACAGCTTTTCCTCACAGAAACCCCCTGGAAGAAATGAGGAGCTGATCCCACCACAGCATCCCTCAGGAGGGGATCCCCACAGTGCATCCCCCCTGAGGGCAAACCCAGTAATTCCTTTATTCCCTTATCCATCACCTCCTACAAACCCAAACCCTGGGGCAGAGCTGCTCCTGCACAGCCCTGGCAGCTCCAGCTGGATCCTGCTCCGTGCCCTGCTCAGGAGGCACGGAGACGCCTCCCTGGAGCAGGAGCCCTGCAGGCAGATGAGATCAGGACGGGCTCCTGGCAGGGGAAATGTTTAGAAAGGTCACGTCTGACTCATGAGAAGTGCAGCTCCTCTCCCGCAGGGAAAGAGAGGAAGAAAGCTCAGCCACAATCCCTGCAGGCACTGTGCCCCTGTCACTGCTCACCACAGGATAGCCCAGCCCCATTAAAATTTGCCCTGCCAGTCCCATTGGGCAAAATAAATAAAATAATATAATAAAGAAATAATTTTTAAAAAATCTAGGAGTGCTCACCCCAGTGCTCAGCAGTCTTGGGGCCAGCAATGCTTCTTGAGCCACTTTGTAAAGAAATGGCTACATGCAAAAAAAGCACCGAGCAGGGGAAGTCACCCAAGGGTTGGCACAGCTGCAGCCAGGGCTGGGTTTGCTGATGCTGCTTTTCTTTTCTTTTCTTTTCAATCCAGGTATTTCTGGAAAGGGGAACTGGAAGAATCCACTGAAATACTGCTGGTAAGTGATCATTCCCTAATCACAAAAAATCCCAGTGGCAAAGGGCCCCAGCTGAAAGGGGCTGCAGGGAGGTTTGGGGAGGTTTGGGGAGGGTGGCACCAACCTGCTGGGTTTGGGAACATCCCTCAGGGAAGAGCCCTGGAAGAGCTCCTGGCACAGCTCTGGCCGTGCTGGGTGGGGGCAGTGTAGCTGCACACCAGGATCCCTCCATCCCTTCACATCTCCCTTGGGGCTTGTTTTGGTTTTTTACTCTCCTCAGCTGGTGAAAACAAGGACGTCCAAAATAGGGGAATTGTCCAACTACATCAGGTGAGGCTCCAGAGGAGCACTGGGTGTCCCACCCCAGGTAGGCTGTCACCTCCTGCTCCAGCTTTGGGAGTCCCTTGAGCCCCTTCCCACCCGGGGGAGGGAGGGTTTAGTGCTCCTGCTGTCTCTTACAAGCCAGAAAAACCCAGAGGTGGCATCAGAAAAAAAGAAAAGAAAAGAAAAGAAAAAAAAAAAAAAAAAAAAAAAAAAAAAAAAAAAAAAAAAAAAATTAAAAGGTGGCAGAAATCTCAACTGCTGGGCTTCACCGGGGAGGGATTCTCCTCCTCACACGGGTTATTCCCTGACAGGATTTCCTGCATTTCCCGAGCGGGGAGCACGCTCAGCTCGGGGCCAGGCCCCCGGCAGTGTGCGGTAAAGCCCAAATTCAAAGCAGAATTCCCGCGGCACAAGAAGGAGCTGCGGGCGCTTTGAAGCGCGGAGGGCGCGGGGCAGGGCTGACTCTGCCCCTCCGCGCCTGTTTCCACTTCAGATCCATTCACCCCTTTGAAATCCCCGACATCATCAGCCTGCCCATCGACCAAGGGAACCCTCTCTACCTCCGATGGATAGGGGAGAACGTCCCACGGGACTGAGAAAGGAGAGTGCAGCTCGTTTTTGGGAATTCCGGGACCCTGCTGAGCGGCGCGGGAGGCACCTTTTATATTCTGGGGTTTGCTGTGGAATAGGGGCTCGGGATTGGGAAATTTCCCCTGCTCCGGGAGCGCTGAGCAGCCCAGAGCAGCTGCAGGCTGAGCCGGGCACCAAAAACTGTGGATGAGGATAGGCAGAGATGTTCCTGTCAGGACACCCGGGGCGAATTCGAGCCGGGAGTCGTGTCCTGGCGGTCCCCGCGGTGTCCTGTGCCCCCACGGGCAGCCCTGAGCCCTGCCCTGCCTCCTTCCCCAGCCCGGGGCTGCAGGATGTGGCCGTGCCAGGCTGCTGGAGCCCCAAATAATCCAAGCAAGCAGCAAATTCCTCCAGCAGCACACACAGACTCCGTCACAGAGCTGGGATGAGCTGGGAAACATCCCCAGCCAGCTCAGGGACCACGACACTGCCCTGGCCCCGTGTCCCCATCCCCACCTGAGCAGCGGCTTTGTGCTGAGTGGAGCTTTGTAAAAAGCTCCTGGTGTTAGTGGTTTGTGGGATGTAACTTCTGGGATATTTTGGAGTTATTTACAGGGCTGGGAATAAACAGGAGTGTTTCTTACCTGGGCAGGCTGTTGTGGTCACAGCTGGGCAGGGGGAAAGGCCTGGCCTGGGCTTTGCACAGCTCAGGGCACAGAACACAACCCAGCACCAGCTGCCCCGTGTGGGCACTGGGCATCCCAACCCAGGAATCCTCACAGTACAAAAAAAAACCAGTGACGTTGAAAAAAACCCCCACTTTTTAATTGTACATCAGACATATTAATTACAACGAGAGTTGCTTACAAGCAGCAACCTGAACTCAGAGATCAGAAGGTGCACAGGGTTGTTATAATCTCTATTATAGCGAATGCAAAATATACTCTGCAACAAAAATACTTTTAGAGGCTCCACATTCAATTCTCTGCAAGAAGCCAGGAGAGGAGGAGAGGGAACAGAGAGGGAGCAGAGATGAGCCAGGGCCACATCCTGTGGGTGCATCCATGAGTGTGATGTCCACTGGCACATCCCACAGGCACAACCCTGCTCAGCCCTGGCACAGCTCCACAGGCACTAAGAAAGGGAAATATTTGAAGTGATCCTTCAAGGACAAAGCTAAGGCAGGACAGGGAGTTCTCCAGCTGCTGGACACCTCCCTGCCAGGGTTGGGGGAGATGTGGCAGCACCTCTCCCAAAAGGACAGGGACACTCTGTTCCAGGTGAGCCGAGATCCCACAGGCACAGGTAGGACAGGACAGGATCTGCTGATGGACAGGACCAGCGTGGCCCACCCTCCATCCCTGGGACAGCCACAGTGGGATGGGGGAGAGATGAGGGGACATTAAAAAATATATCTCTCTCCCTCTCTCTAAAGGAAAAAAAAAAATCTAATACATCTATCTGATATTGGAATCTTTAAAAAGCCAACTGCTCTGCTCCTGCCCAAGCTGGCAGTATTGCTTTGTTAAAGGAGGGAGCTGCTCCTTCTCTCCTGCAGACAAATCAATCCAGTGCTCACAAACATCACCACTAGGAGAGGAGCACAGCCAGGAGGGCACAGGGCTGGCCAGAGGGATGGTCACAGATACCCCAGTACAGCCCCTTCCCCCTGCCCTCACTGTCCTCTTCAGCCTTTTTTTGGTTTGTCTGCTGGTTTGGCACATTTGGGATGAAGATTCCTGTAGAAACAAAGGCCTTGGGCTCCAGTCTGTGAAGTGCCCACGGTGGTATTAAGGCAAAGAAGGAATTTTTTTTATGATCTCTTCCTAAGATCATGATTGTCAGAACAGGGAAATGAGGCTGGTGCAGCCCCACACACAGTCCAGGTTGTGGGGTGAGAGCACATCAACCCCATGGCTGCAGCAGGGCTGCTCTGGGGGCATTTTCCCCTCATCTGAAAACAAACCACATTCCTTTAATGAATGGATTCAGGATGAGGTGGAAGAGCTGTCCCCATGGGCACAGGGACAAGCTGTGGGAGCCCAGGGATGAGGAGGGGTTGGTGTTTTGGCAGCAGGAGCCCCTGGAGGCTGCTCGGCCAGGCTGGGACACCGGGATGAGCCAGGCCGAGGGCCCTCAGTGTGAGCAGGGTGTGGGTGCCCCCAAACAGCTGCTCCAGCTGTGCCAGGGGGACCCTTCTGGAAGGGCCAGAGCCCCTCCCTGCTCTGACCAGGAGGGCACGGCTGGGCCACGCTCTGCATAGACACAGCCAAGGAACTAAAAATTTAACATTGAAAAAAAAAAAAAAAAAAAAAGAGAGACTGTCAGGGCTTGAGGTCTCATCCCTGGGCAGGGCTGCCGGCCGAGGGGAGGGACCAGCACCTCTCCTATGCCCCACGGGCTGCCCCAGCAGCCCCATCTCCTCTGCTTTGGCTCCGGGAGAGGCTTTGGGCTGGCGGGGGCTCAGTAAGGGGTCGTGCCTTCCCACTCCACCAGGTACTGCACCTTCCCCTCCAGCGTCACCCTCCGGGCCAGCACCTGGTACTTCTCCCCGCACACCAGCCGGCCCGCGGCCCCGAAGTAGCTGCTGATGGAGGACTTGAGGTGGGACAGCGAGGAGTCGTCCTCGCTGATGCTCTCGAAGGTGTGGCTGTCGATGCCGCCGTCGGGGCGGTCGGGGCCGGGCGCGGCCTCGCTGCCCTCGGGGGTGTTGGGGCCCAGCTGGCCCCGGCTCCTCTTGGCCCCCGAGGCGTAGGCTGGGGCCGCCAGTTTGCGCTTGCGGCTGCCCACGGTCCTGCTGCACGGGGCAGGAGTCAGGGCAGCACCCAAAATGTGCCCCCCACCCCCGTGCTGGGCTCTGGAGGGGGCACACCGGGAATTTGGGGGACAGGAGCAAAGACAATTCCGGTCCTGAGAACTCAAGTGTCACTCTGGGACCCCCAGCCCGTTCTGGGACACAGAATATTCTGTCCCACTCCCCAGGGTGGGACATGAAGAGGGGCCTCCCCCCCCGGCCGTGCCACCGGGACCCCTCCAGAAGGGGCAAGGGGCACAGTCCTCACCTGGACTCGTAGGAAAGGCTGGTGGTGGCTGAGCCCGAGGTGCTGGTGGCATCTGTGGAGTCCACATCCGACAGGAAGGTCTGTCCTGAGCTGGCACTGTGGAGGGGATGGGGTGGGATGGGACAGGCTGGGACAGCACTGCCCCCAGCCCGGCACAGGCAGCACCCGGGCCCCACACCCCTGCCCCAGCAGCACGGACCTCTTCAGGCTCTGGATCTCATCCAGAGTGAAGTCGAAGATGCTGGCCAGGTGGTGATTGGTGCTCCAGGCCGAGGTGAAGTCACTCTGTCCCAAAAACAAGCTCACTCCTCACTGCCTGGCACAGGCCCCGCACACCCCAGCACTGCCACCCTGTGCCCGGGGCCACCGCTCTCCTTCCCCCGGCCCTGGGCTGTGACAGTCCCCAGAGCGAGGGACAGGGGCTCTCCCTGCCCGCAGGAGGGGACAGGAGGGGACAGGGGCTGTCCCTGCCCACAGGAGGGGACAGGAGCTCTCCCTGGACAGAACTCGGGCGGCCCCAGGGCTGGGCAGTCCCCAAATCTCGGCCTGGCTCCCAGGAGGAGGGGGTGAAGGACTCACGCTGGGAATGGCATCCTCCAGCAGGAACTTGGCCCTCCTGCGCCGCGCTCGCCGCTTCTGCTGCTGGAGGCTGCAAACAGGCCGTGAGGGGGGCGCGGGCAGCGGCGCCGCTGCTCAGGGAGTGTCCGGGGCAGCGGGGCCACTCACCCGTCCGGCTGGGAATATCTGCTTTTCCCCCTCTTCTTCAGCTCGCAGGAGCCGCTCTCGCCCTCGCCGGGGGCTTTCTCCGGCAGCACCTTGCTGGGGGGATTCGGGGGGACGCGGATCCGCAGGCGGAAGATGCATTTCTTCTTTTTGATCTCCTTCCCGCACAGAAACCTGGGCGGCAGCGGGGAGGGGGCGGCCCTGAGCCGGGCTGGCACCGGAGCTCCTGTGGCCTGTGGCCCGTGGCCTGTGGCCTGTGCCCGCCCCGGGCCGGGACTCACCGGCTCTTGTAGCTGTTGAGGGCGTTGAGGAGGTGCGGGCCGCGCTCGGAGATGGGGGTGCCCGTGAGCTGCGGGACAGGGCCGGGCAGGGCTCAGTGCCCGCTCTGCTCATACAAAATCCAAACAGACGGGGGAACCCGAACTCTTTCGGCTTTCGGCTCCTGCCCGAGGCCGGGGAGGGAGGGAGGGAGGGAGCCCAGGCCTGGCCAGAGCCACCCGGGGCTGGCACTGTCGCTCCCGGGGATCCCAAACAAACCCCAAACCCCAGGATGTGTTTGTACCTTCCCCAGCTGCAGAGGGTCCCAGTGGTGGTTCACAAAGGCCAAGATCTCCTCGAAGTCAAAGTACTTCTTCTTGCTCTGCACACCCAGGTTGTAGAGGGCGAGATGGACGATGTCCACCCTGCAGCACAGAGAGACACAGGGTCAGCAGGACGGGGCCACCACCGTGCCCTGCTCTGCCAGGGCCACTGCAGCTCCCAAAGCCATCTCTGGGACCTTCACAGGGGAAGCAGCTCAGCCCAGAGGTGGATCCCAGTGGATGCCACAGCCAGGACAGCATCCCTTGAGCTTTAGGCAGAGATGGGACACTGCCTGCAGCCGGGAAAAACCCAAACACACAGTCCTAGAACACTTTGTGTTGGAAGGAGGCTGGAAAACCATCCAGTCCTGCCCCCTGCTACAGCCAGGGACACCTTCCACTAGACCAGGTTGCTCCAAGCTCTGTCCCGCCTGGACTTGAACACTTGCAGGGTGTCCCAGAGCCACCTGGGCACGTCCCAAAGGAGGCAGAGCCCGTTCCTCACCATCTCAAGGGCAGGCGCTTGATGTACTCTGGTCCCTGGTTGCACACGGAGCAGAAAAACACATAGAACCTGGAAAACATCAGGGACAATGCTGGGGGGGAGGATCAGCCCTACAGCCTTGCAGGGCCCAGGGAGGAGCCAGGAACAGTGACAACAGTGACAGCAAGGCCTGGGGAGTGGGGCTCTGTGGGACAGGGCCACCTGATCCCTGTGGGTGTGGGATGGATCAGGGACACACAGCTGGGTCGTGTCCATGATTCCCCCCCTTGGAGCCACCTCAGCAAGGCCCAGAGGGCTCATACCTGTCCCCAAACATCATGGGGTCGCTGAGGCACTGGGTGCAGGCCTCGTGGAACCACTGCCGGCAGCGGTAGCACTGCAGCATCTTCAGGTACCACCTGGGGGGGACAGAACGGTGACACTGAGGGCAGCGTGTGGCAGCCACTACCCCAGCCCCTCTCAGCCAGGGAGGGAAAGTGTGTCCCTAATTGGCATTTCTGGGGACCCAGATGGCAGAGGCAGCGTGGGGAGCAAAGCTGCTGGCCCCAGGATCAAACACCCCCACCCTGATCTTCCTTTTCCCATAAAACCCATCGTGCCAGGCGGGCAGGGCCTTACTCTCCGGGCCCCCCGCAGTAGCAGTAGCACTGCTGCTGGTTGGTGCGGTGTGGGGAGTCCCACTCCAGCAGCTCGGGGTTGTAGGACAGCACCATCTTCACGGCCTGCAGCGTCCTGGCGATGGCTCCTTTCTTCAGGGCACCCCCTTTCTGTGGGTCAGACAGGGACCAGGGCTCAGCTCAGCCACCCGGGGACCGCGTCCTGCCCGCTGTGCCGGGAGGGGGAACTCACTCACCCGCACGGCCAGGGCGAAAATGCAGCGGCGGCAGAACCAGGGAGTCCCCAGCGGGCCCTCGGCGCCGCTGGCCACCGGGATGTGGCACTGCTGGTGATAACCTGCGGGAGGGACGGGCATCAGCGCCGCGGGGCCGCGCCCAGCCCCGCCCGGGAGCGACACCGCACTCACTCACCCAGCCCGCACTTCCCGCAGATGAGGATCTCGTTCCTGGGGCCCGATTTCTTCCCCAGGCAGATGCTGCACTTGGGCTCCTCCCCCGGGACACCGGCTGTGGGACAGGGTGACAGGTTCCCGTGCTGCTGGGGAGGGTTTCCCCAGCGGGAAAGGGGAAAGGGAGGCCGGGCAGCACTCACCATGCTGGATGTCCTTCCAGAGCACCCAGTACTTGGAGTTATCCTCAAAGGTGACCAGGCAGCTCTGCTTGGAGCCGCTCACCTGCCGGGAGAGAGCGGGAACGAGGGTTGTGGGTCAGTTCCCACCCCCAGCCCTTCTGCTCCTGTCTCTGGGGGCTGCGGGCGGTCAGCTTTGGGGCAGGATGTCAACCCCAAATGTCCTGCTGACACTGCAGCCACAAACCGAGCCAGGGAACGGCCCCGGCCCCGCCGCGGCTTCTCCCGCATCCCACGTTACCCTCTTGATCTTGCCGAGGTAGTAGAGGCCGTCGGTCCAGCGGCACAGCACGTACTGCCCCTCGCTCAGCCGGACCATCAGCTCCCGGCAGCCGCTGCCCCTCCGCGCCGGGCCCGCCCCCGCCTGGACACGGCCCGGGAACACATCCCGGAGCAGCGGGCTCAGCTCGGGGCTCTCCATCGGCACGGCCTGCGGGGACACAGCCGCTGTCACCTGCGGGGACACAGCCGCTGTCACCTGGGGACACAGCCGCTGTCACTGCGGGGACACACCACACACTGTCACCTGGGGACACACACACTGTCACTGCGGGGACACACACACTGTCACCTGGGGACACACACACACTGTCACCTGCGGGGACACACACACTGTCACCTGGGGACACACACACACTGTCACTGCGGGGACACAGCCACTGTCACCTGCGGGGACACACACACACTGTCACCTGGGGACACACCCGCTGTCACCTGCGGGGGGACACACACACACTGTCACTGCGGGGACACACACACACTGTCACCTGGGGACACACACACACTGTCACCTGCAGGGACACACACACTGTCACTGCGGGGACACAGCCGCTGTCACCTGGGGACACAGCCGCTGTCACTGCGGGGACACACCACACACTGTCACTGCGGGGACACACACACACTGTCCCTGCGGGGACACACACACTGTCACCTGGGGACACACACACACTGTCACTGCGGGGACACACACACACTGTCACCTGGGGACACACACACTGTCACCTGCGGGGACACACACACACTGTCACTGCGGGGACACACACACACTGTCACCTGCGGGGACACACACACTGTCACCTGCGGGGACACACACACACTGTCACTGCGGGGACACACACACACTGTCACCTGGGGACACACACACACACTGTCACCTGCGGGGACACACACACACACTGTCACTGCGGGGACACACACACACTGTCACCTGCGGGGACACACACACACTACCACTGCGGGGACACACACACACACTGTCACTGCGGGGACACACACACACACTGTCACTGCGGGGACACACACACACTGTCACTGCGGGGACACACACACTGTCACTGCGGGGACACACACACTGTCACTGCGGGGACACACACACACTGTCACTGCGGGGACACACACACTGTCACCTGCGGGGACACACACACTGTCACTGCGGGGACACACACACTGTCACCTGCGGGGACACACACACACTGTCACTGCGGGGACACACACACTGTCACCTGGGGACACACACACACTGTCACTGCGGGGACACACACACTGTCACTGCGGGGACACACACACTGTCACCTGCGGGGACACACACACACTGTCACTGCGGGGACACACACACACTGTCACTGCGGGGACACACACACTGTCACCTGGGGACACACACACACTGTCACTGCGGGGACACACACACACTGTCACTGCGGGGACACACACACACTGTCACCTGGGGACACACACACTGTCACTGCGGGGACACACACACACTGTCACCCGCCCCCCGGGCACAGCATCCCTGAGCGTTTTCTCTGGAGGTGCTTCAGCCCCACCAGCAGGGGCTCAGGACACTGCAAAACAGAGCTGGTGAGAAAGGTTCCTTTCCACGAAATCCAAGGAGCAGCCAAAATCTTTGCTACTAGTGAACAAGAAGGAATTTATCCCCGGCAGGCTCCCACAGCGCTGGGGGGCCGCGTGGTTCTGTTTTGGGAAGGGGCGCGTAAAGGAATAAAAGCTTTAAATTTACTGCGATTTTTCAATCAGGATTTCCGCGCTGTTTTGCGGGTTCCCGAAGCACCGGGCCCGCTGCGGGAGCGGGGATGTGCCAGCACCACCCACAGCGAGCCGGCCCGGGCGGCCAAATGTCACCGCCACGAGGTTTGGGGGGCAGGAGGCAAAGAAACCTCCCACGGCAGAGCTGCCATCGCAGAGGAAACCGCTCGGAGGGGACTTTTCTCCCCTGGGCGCTCCCGTCAGGGCCGCACGTGTGGCCTCAGGGCGCCACGAGTCCCCTGTGCCATCCCTGAGGACTCTCCGGTCCCCGAGAGCCCCGGGCCGGGCAGACCATCCCACCCGCGGCAAAGCCCGGCGCTCCCCGCAGTCCCGGCACGGCTCCCGCCGGGTCCCCGCAGCCCCCCGCGCTTCCCTCCCTTCCCGGGGGGCTCCCGCGGCTCCGCTCCCTCCCCGGGGCTCCTCCCGCCGCTCTGCCCCGCGGACACCGCCCGGTGTGGGGCTGCAGGCCGCTCCGGTGCCGCTCCCCGGTGGCACCTGCCGGGGTGGCCGCGGGCAGCCCCGAGCGGCGGCCCCGCCGCCATTGGCTCATTCAAAGGCGGCCGCGGCGCCGTCTGTCCGTCCGTCTGTCCGTCCGTCCGCCCTCCCGCCCGTCCCGCCCGGTGCCGGTGCCGGTGCCGGGGCCGCCCTTACCGCGGTGCCCCCCGCGCTCAGCGGGCGCTCAGCGGGCGCTCGGGGCGCTACGGGGGCCGGGCGGGGAGCGCCATCTTCCCGCGCTTCCCCCGCGCTCCCGCCGGCATTGACGTCCCGGTTATGCAATTAGCGGGGCCGCCCCCGCCGCCTCCCACGGCTCCGCTCCCGCCGCCGCAGCGCAGAGCAGAGCAGCGCATCCCTGCGGCCCCCACCGGCACCGCACGGCCCGGCCGGCACCGGCACACCGGCACACCGACACACCGGCACACCGGCACACCGGCACACGGCACACCGGCACACCGGCACACCGGCACACCGGCACACCGGCACACGGCACACCGGCACACCGGCACCGGCACGGACCGGGGCTCCGGAGAGCGCAGGCGGCATCCCCGCGGCCAGGACGGGGCAGAGGAGATCCCCCATCACCCTGTGTCCCCCCACCCTGTGTCCCCTCCGAGCCGTGTCCGCCCCCCGAGCCCCGGGCGGGATGCGGGCAGTGCTGGCAGCACCGTCCCGACACGGAACGACCTGTGCTCGCCGGGATTCCTGGAAGAGGGAACAGCCTTTCAGCTTTTCTCTGAATCTCACAGAGAAAACCAATCGCTGTAAAAACGCTCCCCTCCGTGCCAAGAAGAAATCTGTAGGATTTGCTGTTTGTTGGAAAGCGATGCTGGAAAAGCAAACTTTTCCAGGCTGCTCGGGCCGTACGGGAGAGCTGATTCCCAGTGCCGGGGCTGGGCTTTTCCTGCCCGGGGTGGATGAGCTCGGGCAGCACCAGGAGCTGCAAAGAAAGTGAGCAGCTCCCTGTCGCCGGGGCTGAGCCTCCCTTCCAACACCCGGCACTTGGGGATCGTTTATTTAACCCAACTTCCCCATGAAACATTGGTGTCAGAGCGCTGCTTGTGATGCTGCACCTGCGGAGGGGCCGGAGAGGCGATTCCCTGAGCTCTGCTGCTCCCTGTGTGGGGAGAGCCGTGTGTGCTGTGCTGTGCTGTGCCGTGTGTGCCACATCCCCGAGCGGCCCCAGCGCCCCGTGAGTCACACCGGGATAAGTGTGAGTCACCCCAGGACTAAAATAACCCCTGCCCGCAGAGCCCCGGGGAAACCGCGCTCCCCTTTCCGTGCCTTTGCCCGAAATCCCCGGGCTTGCGGCGCTCCCGGGGCAGCTCAGGGATGTGGCACACACGGCTCCTGTCCCAGCCTGTCCCCAGGGCAGCGCCTCCCTGCTCCCGGCCCCCGGGGCTGGGGCTCGCCGCAGGAATGCGGATGGGACACGGAAATCAAACCCTGGATGGAGTTCCCCGGGGGTGTACACAGGGAGAACCTGCCTGAAACCTTTCCACATGGAGAGAAAGCGCTGGGACAAAAGTCTCAAACAAAAAATAAAAAATAATAATAAATAAATTTTATATATATATATATATATAAAAAGAAAATAACCCAGACTTTGAGATGCATTCCATATTTTCTAAGCAGCATAATTACAGCAACATAAACCACATTTAACTCAGGTTTCTTTGCAGGTGCTTCTGTCACAGCATCCAGCAGTCCTGGAGTCAGTCAGACTGCACTGCACTGAGCTACTGGGTGCTGCTCTTCTCCTCCTCTTCATCCTCTCCTTCTCTTTTTCCTTCCCTTCATCTTCCTCCTCTGCACAGCCACCTGTCCATCCCCTGGACATCCCATTTCTCTGGGATGCTCTGCCAGCCCCTGGAGCAGCTGGACACTGCTTTGGCCCCCAGGGCTGCCCTGCTGCCTGTGCTGGAACAGGGCAGGGATATCCTGCCGTCAAAAGCAGATTTTTCTGTAAGCAAAGGCAGAGAAAGGACCGAGAGCCCCAAAAGCAATGCAAAGCTGAGGGCAGCAAACCCCACACTGTCCTGGGCCGGGGAGTGAGGCCAACAAAATCAGATTTGCAGGAGGATTTGAATGAAGCGCTGTGTAATTAACTACTCCAAACTTTTTTTTTTTTTTTTTTTTTTTTTTTTTTTTTCACTTTAAAACCTCTAATTGCTGCCCCGTTCCCTGCAGGAGCCGGGCGGGGAGGATCTTTCCTGCCCGCTGGGGGAATCACGGCCAGGCTGGATGGGAGCCTGAGGAGTGCAGGGACAGCAGCTCCCAGCGCTGCCTCCCCGCTTTGAAAACTGCCCAGGAATCGCTGCAGCCTCTTTTCACAGTGTTTTTCTTTCTTTGAAAACAGGAGTGGGAGGAGGGGTTGGATGTTGGCGTGTAGCCTTGGAGACCGAAGGCGAGGAATAGTGAATGGAAACCCAAACAGGGAGCTGCCTGCGAGCCCCAGGCCTGGCCGGGAGATGGATCTGCAGGGGAGACCAGCCCCGCTCCCGGGGACACTCCCAGCCGGATCACTCGGACACATCCCCGATGATGGAAATCCCACATTCTCCCTCTTTTCCCTCTGCCCCGAGGGTCCCCACCCCACCACTCCTCACCGAGGCCGCCTGAGTGACCAACACGACAGTTCAAGGCACCCTGTGCAAGGTTTGGGTTCTTTCCCTGCCCTCAACAAAGGCTTAGAAACCAAAAATCTGCCTGGCTTTTTTCAGCTTTATTAGTCCATTAAAAAAATAAAAAATCCCTCCAAACCTTGTCCTTGATTACTTCAGTCCATCGTAGCTGCAGGAGCATTTTGACTCTTTGCCAACCTGGCCATGAAACACAGAGCAAATGCTGCTGATTTAACTCCCTAAAAAAAATCCTTCATGATTTTTCTGCATCCTTTGATTTGATTCAGAAAAAAAAAATTAAAATTTTTTTTAGAAATTTAAAAAATCATACAGAAATTATTTGCTGGATCAGAGAGCTCTTGATACCTCTCCAATTCCACCTCTAAATATCAGCCACCTCCTTATCAAGAGGTTTTGCTGCTGAAGTTCTGGGAGATGAGGCTCTGCTGAAAAGCCTCTGGGTGCTCTCCCAGCTGGGCAGCCTGGAGGAAAATGGACACAGAGATGATCTGGTCATTTCTGCAGCTCCTGAGCTCCAAAAGGATCTTCCTTTCCTCAGGAAGGAGGAAAGAAAAAAGCAAGGAAGGGAAGGGTAGCAGAGCTCAGCTGTTTCTATAACAAACCCCCATCATCACATCTCCAAGCCACTCAATTCCTCATCCAACAGCCAAAATAACACCAAGCCTTCCTTCAGTTAGTGAGCTTTATTTAGGAAATAAATAAAATCATAAGAAAATATGAGTGATTGTAATAAATACAGCTTGTCAAAGTGAAACAGACAGGAAAAGCAAAATAAATTTAGGTAAATTACTCCAGTGTGGTGACAGGGGCTGGCACATTGCTGGAAAAATCACTTTCTGTCCCTGAAAGAACATTTGAAAGATGGAATAGAGGAAAAGACACACAGAATATCCAGTTCCTTCCCAAACAAGCTTTGATAAATATTTGTTTATGAGGTGGGTGTTTTTGAAATGTGATGCTTTATCACAACCAATTATTTCAAAGGCTGTTGCCAAGACAGAAGCGAGAGATTTTGCACAAATCCAGACAGCCCCAAGCTTGTCTCACTTCTAAGAGAAATTATCCATTCCTTCCCTCTATTAGAAAACCCAAAAAGAATAAAACCGTTTTCTAGCAGTTACTTGTATTTTAGCGTGCAAAAAACCCCCGAAAAACCTGAAACATCAGAACACATTAAGAAAAAAAAAACCAACAGTAATTTCTAATATGAAATTATAGAAATTAATATATATATAGAAATTAATTTCTAATAAGAAAAACATTTCTTCACCTGCCTTGAAGGTCCAGGAAGTGACTAAAGCAAACCACTGAGGGGGCCCTGCCCTGCCTGGAGCAGAGTTCTGACCTTCCCACAGCTCTGGATCCACAGTGGGAAAGCCCAAGGGCTCCTTTGGAAATCCTCGAGGTCATTCCTCCAAGGCACAGTGTTACTGTGTGCTGATGCAACACAGCATCTCCTTACAGAGCACATCAATAGAGGATAAATAGTGAGAAATCAATTCCTCAGGGTGAGGCACTGCAGCACTGGGCACAGCTCTGGGTTTCCAAGGTCCTGGGGAAGAACAGGGACACCTGAGCCTCAGGGGAAGGATCTGCCCCTGTTCCTGCTGGGGAGCAGCCAAAACCTCCCCCTGGGGTGTCGTTTTGATTTTTCAGCCTTCTGATGTTTTTATTTTTGGACTGGAACTTTCTCACATTGTAAGAAAAACAAAGACTGATGTTTGGTAAATAATACATTCCTTCCAAGAGGAAGGACAAATTGATGGACTTCTAAATTGACTACTGGGGTCAGAGAGGTGTTTCTCTTGTCCCCCAACCCCTGATCAAATTCCAAACCCCATTTAAACCCCAACCCAAAATAAACTTTCTCTTTTCACTTCTCAACTTGACAGGTGAGTGTAGCTCTTTTGTGTCCTCTCACAACCCTGGGGCTGCCTCCCAGCTCACCCCAAAGCTCTGGGGAAAGGAGCTGCACTGGCTGGGCACTGCCCGAGGATGGGGCAGAACCCACAGAGCCGGGAGGGGAATTCAGCCCCAGCCACACCCAGGGCAGCTGTGGGCACAAACAGCCCCTTCTCCACCAGTGTGGGGTGACAGTGACTGACCCTAAACAGTGAGGGTTGCCTGCTTGGGTGAGATAATCCCATCCCTGCTGCACTGGGGCATCTCCAGGTGATGGCAGCAGGTTCAGGGGGTTCATCTCCAGGTTCAGGGGAGCTCTGGGGGTTTTGTGTGCACACAAACTAACACAAAGGATAAATTAATGGGTTTTTTCTCATAGTCTATTGGCATTCATGGTGGCTTCCCCAGCCAACTATTGCTCTGATTTTTTCAGCCTTCTGATGTTTACATTCCATACTGGAGTTTTTCTCACACATTGTAACAAAGAGTGTTGTTTTGTAAATCATGCATTCCTTCCTGGGGGAAGGACAAATTGATGGACTTCTAACCTGACCAGTGGGGCCAGAGAGGTGTCAACCTCACAGCCCAATTATTGATCAAATTCCAAACCCTATTTAAACCGTAATCTCAAAAATAAACTTCCTTCTTTCTGCTCACACAACTGGACAGTGTGAGTGTGGTTCTTTCATGTCCTCTGGTGGCAGCCAGCCCTCTTTGAGCTCTGCTAATTTGTTTCTATGATGCACTTCAGGAAAAGCGTGTCCTCCTTCACGTAGGCGTGTTTGGGGGACTGCAGCTTGGACAGGGGCAGGAACATGGGGCAGCCACTGGCCACGTTCATGTCGTTCACTGGCCTCTGGAAGGAGGCAGAGGTCAGGTCTGGGCGAAAGGCATCGATGACGTGTTCCCTGTTGTTTTGGTCAAGCAACATAAACGTCACCTGAAAACAGAACGTGCCAGTGAGGAGTTACCAGAGTGAGAAACAAACCAGCTGGATGCTGCACTGATAATTAAATACAAACTGTAACTGATGTTTCCGACCTGCAAGGTCACTTCATGCGAGCTCCCAGATGAAGTTTTTAAAACTTTGCTGCCCATAAAACAAAATTAAATTAAATCAAGTAAGGAATTATTCCTTGCTAGAGAACTGCACAGTCCAA
The DNA here is from genome assembly GCF_965231275.1 of Zosterops lateralis. Taxonomy (NCBI): domain Eukaryota; kingdom Metazoa; phylum Chordata; class Aves; order Passeriformes; family Zosteropidae; genus Zosterops; species Zosterops lateralis. The sequence continues at coordinate 8,125,039 of NC_139780.1, read as the reverse complement.
AGGAGTTTTTTCCTCTCTGTCTCTCCTGACAACTTAAACAGCCCCTGGTTTTGGTTACAGTCATTACATTTATTCTGTTTTTGTGGTTTGGGATCAGAAGAGACAGCTCAGTTGCAGTATAGAATATCCCCACCTCACTACCCCCTTTATTAACTCACTGTTCTATAGCTTGAAATATGAAATATCTGCAAAAATCTTTTGATACAGTGAGGATTACGAACTTTGATTTCTATATTTTTGGCTGCTAACTGGCAGTAAAACTATTTATAGCAAAGGCTTACGGAATTATTATCCCACAAAGACAAGGGCCAAAGCAGAGATCAGGCCCTGCCATGGTTTCACTGCTTTTCTGACCATTGCTGCCATTATCAGATCACAATTAGGGGAAAGAAATTAGACCAGGATCACACCAGACATCTGTGGCACCTCTGTAAGTGGAACTCTCACCTCACTCTCCTGATGCCTTCAGGCAGCAAATCATAACTCCCTCCCAAACTGATATTATCTGTGTTTAGCAAGAACCAGGAGGAGATGTGCCTCTGGCTTTAGCCCAGGTGGGCACAGGCTGGAATATCCCAAACACCACGTTCTCCAAATCCTCCCTGGCAAAGTTTGGAACATCAGCAGGAGCAGCTTTCCCTGCAGGGGACTCCAGTTATTACCCAGGACTGCAGGAGAGCTCCTCACCTTTGGAAAGGGATGTGGAAAAGCACTCAACTGCCACAAAACTCCAGAGAAAGAGTCACCTTGTGTTGAGTTGTGGCTGGGATCAGATGTGGGAAGGTCTCCCCTCTTACCTTGTGCCTGAAGGGCCACGGGAGCAGAGCGTCGTAGTCTCCCTTCATGACAACGAAGAACAGGGACAGGTGGGTCCCTTTCCCTGTCCCATCCCCGTTCAGGTACACCCTCAGACACACCTTATAGCCATATTTTGCAGTGTAGAAAGCTGAAAATCAGAAGTCTTCATCAGTAAAGACTTTTTTTTTGGGAAAAAAAGGCATAATGTGTGTAGGAAAAGGTAACGTGTGACGTGGTTTGCTCTCACAGAAAGGAGAACAGACAAATGAGCACCCCCTGGAGATTACAAGCAATGAAAACCCAGTGGTTGGAACCCTTTCAGTGCTTCAAACCTTGGTGAAAATTACCTGTTATTAGGCACACAAGTGTATTTTACCTAATCCAAAGTGTATTTTACCTAATCCAATTACCTCCCACATGGGGAAGAGCTGCAGCCGGAGCCCCGTGGTGCCAGCAGGGCTGAGGGCTGGGAGGGATGGACACACTGTGGTGGAGGGCAAAGGGCAGGATGAGAGCCCAAACTAGAGCCCAGCCCTCTGGAAAAGCACATCCCAGTGCCCTGGATCTCTGCATAAACAGCATCCTGGTTTAAGGAGCTGTTTTAAAGATGCTCCAGCTGGCACGAGCGGAGTCCTGGAGAAACGGGCTGGGGGATTCTGAAGGGTTTGTGGTTTGTGAACACACATCTCCATCCTGTGCTTTACCTGGCGAGTACAGACTGACTGTCCTGCCAGTCACAGAGTCCTGGAGCTTCCTGCCAACCTCTGTGATTTTCCAGAGGAAGATCCCATCATAGGAGGCTTGCTCAGAGAAGAGCAGGCTCTTGTGCAGGCTGCTCAGCCCCGCGTCCTTCTGCGTCAGGCACCGGTGCAGCTCTGCAATCTAGGGATAAAAACAGTCCTCAGCCTCCTCCCCCAGCTCCAGCCTGTGCTGCAGGGGTGGCTGAATCCTTCTGGAGTCCTCATGTTCTGGAAGATCTGCTTTGATGCCTTTCTAAGTGACAGCAATATGTCAAAACACACAGAGAGATGTTGTTTGGGCCTCCAGGCAAAAAGCTGCTGTGAGAGGATCAGGCAATTGAGCAGCTCTTCTGCCTGCTCACAGCCTGATCATGGCAAACTCTGACACTCAAAGCCCTCAGGAATATCTCACTGCCTAAACGTGGGTTTAGAGAACAAATATTAGAGATCCACGTCTGAAAATGTATCAAACAACAAAAGGATCCTGAATATGTGTCCAGAGCTGAACCCTTCACAGCTCAGACTCCTGTTGTGATCCCACCCCAGCTCTCCCTGACGTGTGCCAGTGTTTGTTGTCTGTAGAACAAGCACCCAGACAATCCCTGCTGTAGTTTTTTACCTTCAGTTCCAGGCCCCGTATGATGTTCTGGTCCAGTTCACTCTGTCTCCTGAAGGCCAGGATTTCCAGATTAGAGCTCTCCACCTCCTTATTGAGCACTGCCACGATGTTCTCAAACACATGCAGCTTATTTTCCAGCTCAGAAATCACCTTCTCCCTCACCAGCTGCTGCAGGACAGACTCATCTCCCGGGACAGAAGATCCAGGGAAACAATCCATTTCTGGATCCCTGCTGAATTCCAGCCCTGCTGGGGGCACCTGCAGCTCAGAGATGCTTTTCCCTGCACTCCTCAGGTTCAGCTGTGGCTGTGGGGTGAGGCTGTGGGCAGCTCTGGCAGCAGAGCACAGGGTTCCCTGCAGCTGCCTCATGTGCTGCAGCAGCAGCAGCATGTGAGCCCCCACGGCGGATTTTTCATGTTCCTTTATCTTCTCTTTGCTTCCCTGCAAGAGACAGAGCTGTCAATGCACCCTCCACAACAGGCCTGGGGCCAAACTCTGCAATCCTACAGCCCCCTGGGGGATGGAGAAACTGCAAGGTGCAGGTGCAGCTCCATCACCTGACATCAAAAACCTTGCAGGTTTTCCATTATGTTTTTTGAGAGACACTTCCCTGAAGGGAATGTCCAAACCAGGGTGGACCATTCCTGAGGGGACCTGTTTCACTCACCCTAAATGCACAGCCAACTTCAGAGAAACAACATCCATCCTTGTTGGCTGAGGATGGAGAGTGGCTCTGTTGAAAGAAGGAAAAAAAAAAAAAAAAAAAAAAAAAAAAAAAAAAAAAAAAAAAAAAAAAAAAGCAGAGGAAATAATCAAAACCAATCAAAGGGAATTCTTTTATTTCCCTACAAACACCTAAGCCACAAACCCAGCAGCTGTAAATCAGATTCATTCAAGTCCAGGTAATTCCACAGCTTCCAGTGCCCAACCAGCTTGGAAAATTGATGGTGAATCAATTAAGAATGTGGTTAATAGCAAGTTTCCTGCACACAGCCTGGCACTGAGGTGTCCACCCCACAGACCCCATAATGACAGAGCACAATTGAATGAACCACAGGGATCCCCTGGTAACAATTTCTCACAGAGAAGATGCTGTAAATGAACTGCTGGACACGTGGCTCTCACTCAAGGTATGAGAGGAGACAAATATTTGCCCATTTTCAAGGTTAATTGAGAAGATAATTTAGTGAAGGTAATTGTGGGAGCAGGGAAGAGAGGGCAGCCAGCAGGGCTTTGCTGGGGTGTAAAGAGCAGCCAGACACAACTACTGGATCTGAAAATGTTCTCAGGTGTTGGTTTAATCTAAATGAACAAGTGATAATTTTATTAATTGAAATAAAGCTGCATTGCACTCATCTTTCACCCACCTTTTCCTTTGATGCTGTTTCTGTTTGCACAGGTTTTTGTTCCTTGCATAAACTGCCTTCACACAAATGCTCCTGTCATTAAAACAAAAAGGAAAAAAATCAGTACCTTATTTAATTGTTGAATTAAGGGTCACCCTGGGATATTGGATACAATGTGCAGGTGTTGCCAGGTTCAAACCAAAGCAATGTGCACACACACAAAAATGTGCACTCACATACCTGCAGTGACAAGCAGGGGGTTACAGAACAGGAAACAACAATGACCAGCAGAACAGGAAATTCAAATATATACAGATATATATATATGAACATAAACAGGTTACAGCACAGGAAACTCCAATATAAATTCAAATTCAGATATAATTCAAATATAAACTCTTCTTGCATTGAATCCACACACTTTGCTCAACGTGCAGACCCTTCTTGCATCCTGCTTATGAATATTTTGGCAGCTGGAATCCAAATTCTCCAGCATGATGTGCTGACACAAAATCCATCACCCCTCACAGGAGGCTTCCTGCCACTTCTGCCTGCAGGAAGGGTGAAGTGATGCCCCTGGCACTGGTTCTGTAAATTCTGTATTTAACACAGCAACTGTCAGTTTTCCCTGCACACTCTGCAGAGGGGGTGGATTTAATCTCCACAAACTCCTTTGCATACCAGCTCTGAGGTTTCCCTTTCGATTCTCAGAAATGCAGCCACGGGGTTTTCTCACTCTCCAACTCATTTTTTAACACTTTTTATCTTGCCCGTGATCTTATTCATTTCTGCTCTTTTACTCCTCCAGATTACCAATGCCTTGAGGGGGGAGAGGGACTCTCCTTCAGAGGAGAGAAGTTTATTTAAAAATAGAAAAACACAAAAAGATCACAAGACCTAAAACTGAATGAATAAGGTGAAGAGAGAGAGAGAGAGCAGCACCCAAAATTTACACTTTTCTCCCAGAGGGCTGTGCACACGTGGAATACCCACAAATCACCAAAATTCTGACCTCGGTGCAGATTTATCATCATTTAACCAGAATTCTCCTCACACTAAAGGAGGCAGAGGACAAGCCACACCTCAAGGCCAAACCCCCTGCTCTGTTGCCAAGGTTTCCTGACCAAAACACGAATTAGGTGGTGGCTGTGAGAGGAATGAGTGGGAGGAAAAACAGCTCTGGAGCCGCTGGAGCTGCTGTGCAGAGACCCCTGGGATGAGGAGGGACAATCCCAGAGCTCAGGTTTTCCCCTCCAGGCTGCAGTGACAGAAAACTGAGAGGGATTTTATTGAGTGTTGCCACCTTCTGGTATTGACAGTCTGGGGAAAGCCTGGGTTTAGCCCTGGCCCAGGCTCTGCTCTCTCTGCAGGTGAGTGAAGGAAAAAAAGCACAAGCAAAACCTTCCCCAAGGAGCAGATTTTAGATTCTTACCTCAGGATTACCCCAGTAATCCCTTATAAATCTCTCAGCTGAGGATTAGGAAAGGCACCAATTTGTGACACTTTGGACACACAGAACTATTTACATCTCTGAAATATCCACAGCCCTGCTGTCATTTGGGTCTTTAATCACCTTTAATCACCCTGCAAGGCTGGCAAGTATTCACTTGAAATCACTTGGAGGGAATAATATTCATTGTTTTGAGCAATAATAAAAAAAAAAATAAAAATAAAGCAAATATGTTTGAATGGGCACTGAGATATTTGTAGCAGATTCAGAGTGAGATTTTCCTGCTCTATAGACACAGCTGATAATTTGGAGATTTATACATTATACCTAATAGAAATAGTATCTGACAGAATCCTGCCCTGCACATTTGTGAGTAGTTTTAGTTTGAATAAACTTCAGCCACTTTCAGGTTCCCTTCCTTTCCACTGTCTGTGTTCTCCTGGTTTTCTCTCACCTCACACAGGGACACATTTTGAGCCAGGAGCTGAAACCTGGGCTGCCCAGGAGAGCCCATGGGTGCTCTGTCACATCACCAGCAGGTCATCACATCCATTTTTCCCTCCAACACTTGTGTGGAAAAATGATCCAACTCAGGGAAATTAAATATTCCTCAAGTGCAACGAAATCAGGATGGGAAAATGGCATCCCAGATTGTTGAAACCATCAAAATAAAGCCTTTATTTGAGAGAGAAATGTTCTTACCTGGTATTCAGAGCTGGGCAGGCTGCACTGGCACTGCTGACACACTGTCACGTTATTGACACATCCGTTTTCCAAGTGATCTGCCAGCTTCCTTCTCATCACCATGTGCCCACAGCCAGTGTGACAAGGGATCAAAGCATATTCACATAAACTCTGATGCTCCTGGGAGTAAAAAAGTTATAAAGCGACATGTAAAGTGCTGATTCACATTAATCTGTGAATAGTCTCTGTTCTGGCAGCCCAGGGCTCTGCATTTCTTCTAAGCCTGGGTAAAGTCCCCCTGCACAAAGTTACTGAGATTACTGGTGAAAAATTCACCAGCTTTACTGGGGAGGGTTTGTGTTTTTTGGTTAATTATTAATTTTAAAAAATCTCAAAATCAAAACCAAACAACTTTTGGTAAATTAAAACACGAGGTGTCCCTTTACAGCCTCTCTTGGGGCTTTTGTTCAAAATCAACATGATCCTGGTCCCAGATTTCTCCCTTGTATTCATTACTCAAATCTGCATGGAAAATTCACAAATCTTGCCCATTGAAATGTTTTAACTGAGACATCTCAGATCAGTCTGAAAAGAATGATGAATACAATCAATACACTGACACGGGGGGAATTATTTCTTCTGTAAAACATGCCAAGGACATCGCCTGAGCATTCCAGTGTCCTGGAGAGTGAGGGACTCTGCCCGGTCACAACCTTGCATTTAGATAATAAGAAAACCACTGGAAAAAATACCAAGTTGATGTAGATTTGTGCAATGTGAATTTTCATTCAGAATGTTCTGGATTTGGCCAAAACCCTACTAAAGTTAATCACAGAACCACAGAATGCTTTGGGTTGGAAGGGACCTTAAAGATCATCCAGTCCCAACCCCCACAGGGAACCTTCCATAGGTTAATAGCACATTTTTAGGCAAAAACGTTGGTATAAATCACAATGCTGACACTGATTCTAATTAATTGCATTAATTTGTGTCTGCTGATATCCTGGTTTCATTGCCTCTCTGTCCCCAGCCCTTACCAATCTGAATAAACTCTCTTTAAACATACCTCAAAATCTTTCATGATACCAGACCAGCTGCACCCCAGGGTCACACAGTGGACTCTGAGTTCAGAAATCTCTTTATTGATGGCAGCATCACCAAATGCCTGCAAAGAAAACAAAGTGAGGTAAAAAACATTGGTGAGAAAGTACTTTTGGATGCATCCTGAATAGAAATAGGAATAGGAACAGGAACAGGAACAGGAACAGAAATAGGAATAGGAATAGGAATAGGAATAGGAATAGGAATAGGAATAGGAATAGGATGGTAGATACCCATACCTTGCTAAACCTTTAATTTTTTGAAAATTTACTGTATTGCATAAGACCCTATGACCTGGCAAGTTAATTTTAGTGTAGTAGAAACCTAAAAAAAATATTAAATCATTTATTTCTTAGCACTCAAAAATAATCTATTTGACACGAAATGAATTTACTGAAAATAAGCCCAGCCAACCACAGCCGTTATTTTCTTTTTTTTTTTTTTTCCCCAGAGGAGCCTGAAATATTTCACATGCAGGGAATGTGCTGACAGGTCCCTGACTGTGGGGTCCCTTAATGAATGCATTTCATTATCGGGGTCATTAACACCTCCTAAACGTGCTGCAGAGAGGGCTCCAGAGCCTCTGCACCGAGAGCACTGCTCAGATCTGGGCTGTTTCCATTTAGCAGACACTGTGTGCTACAAAAAAAAAAAAATATATATATATATATGAGGCAGATGGGAGAGAGGTTTGTTCTTTGCACGATGGAGATTTTCGTGTTATTTAAACACGAGGAATTGTACAGGTGTTATGTAATGATGAAATCCTGCAGGCTTTAATGTTACATCTTGCAATAAATACACAAGAAGAAACCCCTGCCACAGTTAAAGGCATTTCTGGGTGGTCTGGAGGTAAGTACAGCGCAGAGAAATGCAGATTTCACAGGGAATAACACAGAGCAGGGACTGGGAGGGGAAAGCTTTATAAAGAGAGTCAGGGGAGTGTTTACAAACAATGCCCCCATTTCCAAGTTCCTGAAAATCTACCCCAAATTTTGTTAGGAATGATCTACATAGGCAGATCCTCCTCCCTTCCTAGAGCTTGGCTTCACCTTGGACACCCAGCAGGAAAAAGGAATTTCCAGTCAGCCCCGAGTGGGGTCTGCTCACAACCACCCACCCCCAGCCTGCAGAAATTCCCCCACAGCACAGAAACCCCAAAGTGACAGTCAAAGCACAGTAAGACCAGCAGGATTCAGCTGCAATTGAGTAGTTGTGCAATATTCAATATATTTCTGCAGTACTGGTGCAGGAAATCTGTCATTGGGAAATTAATTGCAGAATTGAGGATTTATTTTTTTTTCCTGGGATATTACCAAATTCAACATTAGCAGCAGATTCATTATTTTCCTGCTTCCCAAACTTTGGCTTTTATGCTTATCTGTTTTCACTTGCCACTAAGAAATTTAGACAAATTATGTGTCTGTAGATATCCCTGCATGTAATCAGAGAGGAGGAAAAAAGGCTGGGGTTATTTTGTATTTGGGATATAGAACAGCACAGCAATTTGCCTGGAAAATCACACAAGGAGAGATCTGCACCATTAAATTACAGATGAAACATTTGCCAGGGCGTAGTTTGTATCAATTATTATGTTCAGCTTCACGTTTGAAAGACACAAGAAACCATGAGGTTGGAAAATCCATTTAAATACTTCCTGAGGATAATAAGTAACAGTTTAGACATATTATTACAAGTAGGAAAGCACCAGTGACTTCGAGACAATAAAAAGTTAATCACATGGAAGAGTTTGGGGTTTTACATTGCAGAACCTGGATTTGGAAAGTCCTGAGGCTGCCATTACACTTTTTAAAACCAAAAACTCTAGGAAATCCAGGTTATTAAAGCCTAAGTTAAAATGTGTAACCATCAGCTGCTATTGCATTTTATATTATTCCCTTCTGAACTCCAGTCCAGTGATGACTACAGAGAATGGTTGGTGATAAATTAATGATCTGTGAACTACAACTTACCCTTTCTTCTGCCAATAGGCTTTCCTCACCTAAAGTGTTGGGATCTTCCTCTTTGCATTTCTGGCAAATTGCGTTTTTATTGTTTCTGGCGAAAAGAGAGAAAAATTAAATAACAATCCATTGGCGCACTGCAGTCTAGGAGGTCTTTGTATAGACACTGACACAAAGAAAACCATGAAAATTGTGATTTCTACTCAGATTTCTACTCAGAACCATAGTCCTTGTTCACAAAGGGCCAATTCCTGAACACACTGATGTCAAAAAAGTTTTGCTCTTCTGTTCTCCAAGACCAGGACTATGCCCATTAATCTTATCTGTGTTTCAGTAAAATATGGGGCAACCTGAACTATAAATAGGAATAAAGATGGAAAGCTATTTATCCCCTGAATGATTCAAAAACTCCAAGTAGGAAAGAGAATGTGAATACTAAAGTCTTTTAAAACACAAAAAATGCCCATTTTGCCCAGACAGATACAGACATAAATGACATTATATTTACTAAAACCCCATAACATCCTCTATCAAAGTAAGGTGCCATGGAAGGATTTAAATCAGCCTTGGACCAACTCTCCAAGGTTAAATCAGAATTATTATCACAGATAGAAAAACTGCCAGGCCCCAGAGACTTCCATGGTGGAAATGAGGAGGAGGCAGAGAGTATCCTGATGGAAAATCCTTCAAGGCAGGAAGAGGACAGCAGGCCAGGGAGCCCCAGAGCTGTCCCTGAGCTCAGGGAATGCTGCAGGCACATACCTGACGATCCAGGTGAGGCAGGCAGAGCAGTACCTGTGCCCACACAGCGTCTGCAGGGCTTTCTTCAGGATGTTGTTGCAGTTGCTGCACAGGAACTTCTGGCCGGGCACATCCTCACAAATGCTGGTGGGGTACCCAAAGGGAAACTCATTTTCATCAGGGAAAGAGCCAGGGGTGTCCTGCAGGCTCCTGGGGGTGTTCTCAGCCATCTGGGGTGAGAGAAGATAAAATCCAGGTGCTCAAACAGGGCACACAGTGGGTTGGGTGTGAGGGGATGTAGCAGAGCAGCCCCAGAGCTGAGCAGTAACTGTGCTGTGCTCAGCTGGGTCTGCAGTGACAGGCGTCACCAAAATGTCACACTGGGGTTTGACCTGCACCAGCAGGAAATTACTGTACACCTTTAAAATTTCCCTCAAACACGACACGAAAATAGGCAATGTCCTAAAAAAGGGGGGAGTTGGGGTTTTCTTTAAGAGTGTTTTCAGCTTGCAGAATGATGAGCTGCAGTCCCATCAGTCCTCATCGCACAGGGTTGTTTCTGCAGAGTAAATCCCCAACCACATTCAACTCTGCAGCCAAAATCTGTGATTTCACTTCATAGACACAGAAACCGAGCAGATGGTGTGTTTGTGACTTTCCCGAAGTCACCAAACTTGTGATGAAATGACAAAGGAAATCCCAAGCCCACAAGGCCTCAGTGCTGTGCTCTGGCCAGGCACACCTGAGCCAAGGTGTCCTGCACATCCAGCCTGGTTTGCTGAGCAAGGGCTGTGCAGGGGGACAGCTTTTGGAAATGCAACCAAAACGTCTCTTGGAAAGCCCAAGGAAGGTTTTCACAGAGAGAACTGGCGCAGTTTGATTATAATAATCCTACATAAAGCTGCTTTTTTTTTTTTTTTTTTTTTTTTTTTTTTTTTTTTTTTCCCATAAGACTACCGCCACCCCATCAGCTGTCTCGGTGTTCCCAGCAGTGACGCTGACTAAGAACTGTGACAATGAATGAACGCGGCAGCCGTGGGCAGGCCGGGCTGGCTGAGACTGCCGTGATGTGGGCAGGGCGCTCACTCCGGGGCTGGGGCCGCGCTTTGGGAACAGGCAGCGCTTTCCTGGCCTGCCCTGGCCAATTCCCGTGGGCTGTGCCGCCATCCGGGCGGGGGCTCCGCGGTGCCCGCTCCCCTCCATCCCCCGTTCCTCCCCATCCCTCTCTCCATCCCCCCGGCTCCCCTCCATCCCCCTGCTCCCCTCCATCCCCCCGTTCCTCCCCATCCCTCTCTCTGTCCCCCCGCTCCCCTCCATCCCCCCGTTCCTCCCCATCCCTCTCTCTGTCCCCCCGCTCCCCTCCATTCCCCTGCTCCCCTCCATCCCCCGTTCCTCCCCATCCCTCTCCCCGTCCCCCCGCTCCTCCACCCCTGGCTGATCCCCGCCTCTCCCGTACCTGGGGCTGGGCCGGGCGGGCGCTCCCCGCGGGTACCGGGGCTGGCCGGGATTTGGCGGTGCTGCCTCGCTCCGGCCGGGAGGAGCGGGGAGCCCGGGCCGCGCCCCGGGGCCGGCGGGAGCGGGGCTTCCCCTGCTCGGGGCACCGGCCCAGGAAAAGCCCCGCGGAGCAAATTCCGCCCCCCCGACCCGGGGCCGGCTGAAATGGAGAATCTGGTGGCTGGTTCCTGAAAGCGGAGTGGTGCCGGGTGTGCCGTGCTCAGACAGAAAGTGCTGCCTGCCCAGAGCGGCCACAGCGCCAGCACCCCCTGCAGAGCCCCGGGTGAGCACCCCTGGGTGAGCACCCCTGGGTGAGCACCCCTGGGTGAGCACCCCTGGGTGAGCACCCCTGGGTGAGCACCCCTGGGTGAGCACCCCTGGGTGCCCGGGATGGGAGCCTTGACCCCCCTCTGGAGGAAACCTCTCCCGCTGTGCCTCACCCTCCAGCGCGGCTCGGGGGTGCCACAGCAGGGAAATAAGAGTTCAGTAATGCCTGCAAAGCCTTCTTAGAGTGCAGGAAAGATTGTACAAAGAGAAGTTTCATTATCGGCACAAGGTCCTCCTCACCCCGCCACAGCTCAGTTTGCTGCCACCCTCTCCAGTTCTGACAGGATTCGGTCAGGAGAAGAGCTGAACATGCAAATCTCTTCACTCTTCCTCGTGGGGAACATCCCTGGGGGTGAGGCCGTGCTCAGAATGGAGAATAAAAAGCAGAGGTGGTTCTCCAGGTGCTTCACTGGCTGTTAATTGCTGCCCTGGCAGGAGCCACCAGCTGCAGGGACCTCTGGCTGTGCGGTGGCTGCTGAGGGATTTATCATTGCACGGCAGAGTTTGCCTCCAGTCTGGCAGCTTCCCATGCTGGGTGTGCACAGACAGACACAACAGACACCTCAGTTCCTCTTCCTCCCCTCCTGCTGATCCCCAGCACATCTGGAGGTGCTGATGTGATGTAGATCTGTAGTTCAGAGTCAGCAGGGCTGGGTATCAACTCAAGGCTGTGAGGAAAGGGTGATCCAGCCCCAGTGAGGCCTTGGCCTGAGCCATCTGCTCTCATTTGGGTTGTTAAAATTTGTCATAAGTTAATTTGGCCCAGGCAGTTTCTGCCAGGATGTGAGTTAAAATATCTTTCAGAAATTAGAAGATTTACGGATGTGGTCTTTTTTTTTTTTTTTAAACTTTGGGGACGTAAAGAGGTGAAAGATGTTAATTTTAGAATGATCAGTGTTACACCACAGGGTCAGGTCTAGGGATGAAGTGGCAGCTCCACCTCTTCCCTGTGCCCTTAACTCACTCCTCTTCTCTTGCTTTGTGACTTCTTGAAAGCTTCTGTGATTCTGTAACACCTCTGTCTCCAAAGGTGCTGAATTACACAAAGAAACTAAAGATAAGGTTTTGGTACTTTCCAAACTAGAGAGATTTCCTGTGGTAAATTTCCCCCATATGAGATCAGTTAACTGAAAACAGGATGTGGCTCAGAGAGAGATTAAAATGTGAAGCTTAACTTTACTGTAGAGCCATTCCAGCAGTGCTCAGCATTGCAGGGCACTGTGTTACTATTTAAGGGGAATGATCATTTTACATCCTGATATAAAAGAGAAAAGTGCAGAAGGGAATATATTAATATATTTAATATCACCTTTTAAAAATGAGCCAAGGTCTTGAGAACTTTTAATGCTACAAATTTCATAGGACATGGGAAATGGGATGTAGGTTCTTTAAAACCCAGATGCTCTGGGTTTTAAAGACTGTAGTCAAAAGGAGAATTGCATTTCAGAGGGATGTTTAAGACAGGGGTGTCTCATTCTATGAAAACATGATTTTCAATTAGTATAAATTAACTGGAAATGTGCACTTGTTCTAGGAAAACCTGAAGAATGGGTAAAACACAAGAAGGAAAATTTGCTAGTAAAAGCAAACCCAGTGCCCATGACATTCAGTGCTTCTAGGAACTGGAGCTCAGTGCTTCAAGTCAAGATTCCTGCCTGTTCAGAGCTCTGATATGAAGGAGTTCTGTAACTTCCACACTACTCCTTATTTTCTGAATGGAACAGAGTGTCTGTGAGGTCCCATCAATTCAAGATTAGAAAAAGAAGAATCATGAAATCTGATTATTGTTATCCTCAGTAAACTCAACAGCTTTGCCACAATTCAATCCCTTGTCTCTAATAAAACCTTTTTACATGTTTCAGTTTGATCTGTCTGTGCCTACTACCAGTTGTAGCTCTGCTTTGTTATGGTGATACCCTGAGGACCAGCCCAGCTCTCAAGAGCAGGAAAGTTTCCCACTAAGTTTCATAAGAGCTGGACTGTAACCCTCAAAGAGACATCAGGAATCAATTTTCTTTTCCTCACCCCTGCTCTGCCTCAGGATTTTTCCCAGATCATGTTCTCTGTAAGACAGTATTATCCTAGGAATATTTTCCCTCTAAAGAATAGATGCTCTGGAGCACCTCTTCAACATTTGACAGGAGAAAAGCACCCAAAATTAGACACTTTATATCTATATCTATATCTATATCTATCTATATCATCTATATCTATATCTATAACTATATCTATCTATAGATGTATCTATATATATCTATCTATATATATATATGTGTGGCCTATTTCAGTCACTCACTTAAAGCAGTTTCCACAAGCCTGGCCAAAGAATCACCCTGAAGGGCAGAGAGAAAATGAAAGTGTTTCTATCACAGTGGCCTTGATGGTTTCCTACAAGCAAAAGCATTTCAGAGTAACTAATTCAGAGATTTCTGAGCCTGTCCCTGAGTTCAGGCCACCAGGCAGATCCTCTTCACATGGAGAAGCTTCCTGGTGGTCTCATGCTTTAGTCACTGTCCCCCCAGAGCAGAACAAACTTGGGCTGCAATGTGTGAGCCCAACATGGACCAGTTTGTGCCAGTTTCCCCAGTTGAAGCTCAGTTCTCTGGCCACATGAAGGGTTTCTGCTGTACTTGTGGTTGTGCTTCTGTTTCTCTTAACGTACACAGAGCCTGAGCTAAACTGGAAAATTCTGAGCTGCTTATTTCCATTCTTAATGCTTTGGAGAGAACTCTGGGAATGGGAGCTGTGCCCACAGGGAAGCCTGCCAAAACACTCTTCCAAAGCTCTGGATATGACATGAAAAAACAAGTTCAGATTCAGTATCTTTTGACTCTAAACCAGCTGGGAAAAATGTGGATATTCTATTGATTGACTGGGACTAATTAGGGAAACACAAAAAGGAAACATCAGATTTATTTAATATCTTCATTAATTCTCATAAATGACAAGAACTAAGGGGAAAGTGAATGTTATGGCAAATCTCCTTTAACCCTTTAGAAGCTGCTCATTTTGCTAATAACAGTGAAATAAAAGAGATGTTTAGAAGATGTTTTCCACATGTTAGAAGCAGAAAGAGGCTGACTCTGCACTAACTTGCATCTCTCTGCCACTGAGCCCATAATTCCCTTTGCTGCTGCACAATGACTAACAGCATCAGGCTCAGCTTTCCAACAGGATTTTTCAGTGTGATTCATAATCCTGAGTAATTTCCACACCACCACTGACATGTCTATTTGTACCTGTATTTTATGAGCAACACACCCAGGGAACACAGAGGTTCCAAGTGTTACATGATTTCACAAAGGGAAAAACAAAATTCTCTTTATAGGTGTTGTAAAGGGTAAAACAAAGCCCTCACCAAAACACTGCTACAGGAAGAAGGAAAACTCCTGAGTGTTCACAAACCAAGATATTTTTAAGGAGGATTCCCAAGGAGAAAGGAAAATAGATTTTAAGCACAGGAGGAGTCTGAATGAAAAATTACAGTTGGAAGTGTGGAAAGCAGGTAAAAGAGCAACAGGCCTGCATTCTGAATAGGGGAAACAGGTAAGTGTTTAAACTCCTGAATAAACGAGCCCAAACCTCTTGGCAGCTGTGATGGGACTCCAAAATCCCAAAATCCCAGACATGTTCCCAGCAGCGTCCTTGGAATCCGGCCACGGAAACAAAACTTGTAGCTCCACGTCCAACATCTGAATCACAAAGTGGGTGTTGGAACCCCAAAGCACACAGGGAATGCTCCCATCTGTCCAGGGACAGGAAGCCTGGAAGAAACCAAAACTCAGCCTGGCTTTGGAGGGCAGCAGGAATCCTGGGGAGGCTTCACAAGCAAAGCTTTGGGTTCCTTGGGGCAAGACAGGGACTGGAAGGAAATCCAGCATTCCCTAAATCTGGTTCTCTAAAGTCATATCCAGCTGGTTTTTCTTATCAAGAACATTTTGTTTCAAAGCCCGGGGACTCCCCTGGGAAGTGTTTCTGGGCTGGGACTAATCCCAGTTCAGCTCTGGGCACGGGGATTGGCAGGATCAGCATGGACACAGGGCAGGGGATACACAGGAGCTCATGGAGGTTTAGATACATCCCCCCCAATTTCTGGTATAAATCCATGAAATCCTGATAAGTCATGTCCCAGATTAATTTGATCCCTCATGGTTCCACAGGAAGCTTTTGATCCTACCTTGTTTTTGAGATTCCTGACCAAAACAGGAGCTTAGAAAAAAGCCCACCCTTTAATATCCCATAGATTGGTGACTCCAAACTGTTGGAATCCACTACTGCAGGAAATGAATACCCATTTCTACCTCCCTGTCAGAGCCCGGGGGTGGATATTCTCTAGGACCTTAGAGCAGAAGGTTTTAATGGAAAATTTTATGATTTAGCCAGTGAAAATGACATTTTTATGGCATGCTGCTTTTTATAAATAATGAAGGAAACCTGGCTAATCAGAGCCTGGCAGAGACAGACAGCTCAGCCATGCAGTAAAGGAATGACTTCAGTCACAGCTGCCATTCAGGCCCAGCCTGTCACCAACACCTCAGTTTATGTCTAAATATTTCAAATCACCTTTCAGCAGGGATAAACTGGCACAGGGCAACGAGCATCTCCTTCAGTGGGGATGGGTGAGGTGTTCCTGACATGTTTCCTCTTTGAAAAGCAATTTTCCCATTGGTTTTTTGGGGTTTTTTTTTGGGTTTGTTTTGGGGTTTTTTTTGTTGGATTTTTGGGGGGTTTTTTTGTTTGTTTGTTTGGGTTGTTTTGTTTTGTTTTTTGGGGTTTTTTTGTGCTGCAATTGAAGAAATCCCCTATCTGCACATGTAGACATCAAGTGTGGCTCCCCCCAAATAATTTCAGTGACACTGATTTGTTTTAGCTGAGGATGTGCTTCTCATGGTACAAACTGCAGGGAGCACAGAACTGCCAGTGGAAAGAATGTGCTGCTGGGGCTCCTCCTGTAAAGCCAAATTAGACAATTGAAGACCATATCAGAGCTCCTTGGAACCAGCCTCAGAGCACTAAACCCAGCTCTGAACCTCTGTGTGCTCTGGAGTCCTTTAAACTGGCACCAGTGGGGCTGCTGCCCTTAAGAGAAAATAGATTTTCCACTGTAAATCCCAATTTTGGGGGTTTAATATCTCAGCTGATTTAAAGTGCCTCAAATATAACTTTTTGTTTACTTCTTGTAAAAGAAATTGCCTCTTTTAGCTGTCAAATAGCAAATAAACAAAGGAACTCTAGTCTGAGGCACAGCACCTTAGGAATAATCTGCATTTCGTGACTTCCAGCTCTGAACGTGGGTAAATATAACCATTTTATAAATAACCCCCTGTGTGTAACAAATATTTCCTGGGATAGAAAAGAAAGGGTTGAATAGAGCAAGCTTTACTCAGGATTTCTCTGCTATTGTTTTCTGCACTTGAATGTTCCTTTTATGAGAGTTGTGGTGCTTAATCCAGTTTAGTATTTTCCAGGAAATCAGTTGCTGCTTAAACATGTATCCAAATTCCAAGTTCATTCAGAACTTGAAAAGCAAAATTTAACACAAGGACTGGAATTCTGTAATGATCCAGCAACTGGCAAAACCAAACTCTTGGTTCCCAGGAGAAGGAAAGAGCCAAACCCGAATATTTCTCCTAATAAGAGATGAAAACATTATTAAATATCCTAAAAAATTGAAAGCATATGTAATTCCTATAAGGTGGGTGTTTTACTGGAAAACAACTGACAGCCACGCTAAATGTCTGTGTGTTCTGATGTGAGAATTCAGCAGGAGATTAAGAACATATTTTGCTGGGAGACATGTCTCAACATTGCCATTTACACAGACTGAAAATAGGCCTCTCTAGGTAGAGTGAAATGAAACAACCCACCATGGATGGACACCAAACTGGCAGCTCCCAGACAAGTGATTTTTTTTTTAATGACAAAATAATCTTCACTCAACAGAAGAAAAAAAAAAAAAAAAAAAAAAAAAAAAAAAAAAAAAAAAAATTTGATTTCCTTACTGTGTGTTCACTCATCTGTTGACACCCCTTCTGTAAATGGATCCACAGACTGATTCCACAACTTCTTCTCTGTGGAAATGGGTATTTGAGATTGTTTAGTAAAAGACTTTTGAGCTTGAAAGGAATCTTACTGAGGATTTTATTCAAGAATTTTGTATTGCTCCACCTGTTTACTCAGAAGAGAGACTGTCCCTACACTGAACATCCACACTGCTGTGCAAATATAGAAAAGAATTTTGGGGTGCAAATATAGAAAAGAATTTTGGGGTGATATTCTGGCCTTGCATTGCCCAAATGCACTGTACAAACTCACTGTGATGAAGTGAATATTTCTCCCATTCCAAATAATTTCAGATGTGAAGTGAAGCATCATAACAAAATGAAAATGATGTGGTAACTTGGACCCTCCTAGATTATTCTTCTCTTCCACCTAGTATTTAATATATGCCTTGGGGCCAGCCAAAAGGGAATTATAACAGACACTATGGAGGAATTCAGAATCATATTAACCTGCAATAGGGATTTACCATTCCTCTCCTAAAACTCTCAGGTATTCCTAATTCCACACCATTTTTGACAGAGCACTTGCCTGGGTGAGACAACCCAGGGCTTGTGGTGTGTCCTGAAAGATTCTACACACAAAATCACTCTTTCCTTGCTGGGGGAACAATGGCCAGAGAAAGGCACTCTTTGGCTCTCTCCCTCAATTAGTCACAGCTCTCTGGCACAGCCCAGCAGCTTTCAGCCCAGAGCAAAGTGTGAGTTTCACGTGTCACTGTGCATAACAGGCTGGAATTCGGGCTATTCAAGTCACTCACCAGCTTGGGTCATTGAGATTAATTTCTGGTTGCAATGAAAAGAGGAATTAGATCATTTTGTGATGCTTAGCTGTCTAAAAACCAGTAAATTACAAATGGGAATGTACAGAAATAGGTATTTTTAAAAGAGCTAAAGGATAACACAGTATTAACCCTTAGACTTGTTATAATCTCTGGAATTCTACCAACTCAACTCTGCCAAGAGCATCCAGGGAGAATCACATTTGAATGGCATCTACTGAGTTTCCTTATTCAAAGGGAAATATAAGAAAAAGGAATACAAGTATAATGCCCAAACTTATTTAATTGCCCTTGGAGAGTCCTGCTTTCAGAGATTATCTGTGCAGGCAAGGTCAGCCATCCATTTTCTTGGAAAAGTGGGGACAAACTTGGAAAAGTGGGGATAAAAGTGGGCTGGAGCAGTCACCTCACAGTGCCTGGCCTTTGGGAACTCTGCAGGAGTGGGGCAGGGAAATGCAAGTTTTTCTGGAAGCACTACAGCTGTTGGCTGGGGATTCAAAGGCTGGAACATTTGGAGCCTTGCACATCACAGACATAAACAAGCAAGGAACAGAAAAACACTGTGTACAATTCAGAGAGAAAAGCACTGCTCTGGTGTCCAGAATCCACAGCAAGCTTGGAAGGACAGAATGTGCTTTGAAATAATTTCCATTTCATAATACAGATGAGTCACCTAGGCAATGATTATTCCAAGAATTTCCATGTTTGCTGGCATTAATCCTGGGGGCTGCTCAGTGCCTCAGGACTCTCTGACCATGAGGCACTAAGGTGGCACTGAGCTCTAAAATCACTCCTGTGTCATTTCCATCTCCTCTTGTCCTGCAAACGAGGCCCTGTGGAAATCTGCCAAGATAATTTACAGGTGGAAGCAGATGAAGACACAGATACACCTTTTCCCCACGTGGTTCTGCTGTGGAAGTCAAGCCATGCCTTGTGGGGAAGGAAAATCCTCCTGACACGCCTCCATCCTACACAGATCCTACACATCTGTACAAATGTTCCCATTTAAATACATGTATCTGGAGTGTTTTACTGATCTCAGTGATATACTGGATAGTTAATTCTGAATGGAAACAGAGATAACAAATAAGATTAAAGTCTTTGGGTTTTTTTTTTAAACCAGTGATTGCAATTTGATATTTAAGAGCAGCATTTTTGTGTGTTATTTTTAAATAACTGGTCTTCAGGAGCCTTTTTTGCAGTCTGGCTCACAAAAATACCAATATCAATAAAAATCAATAGGCCTTAAATGTCACAAGTCACCTGTGAAAACGAATCGTGCTCCTTGTCATTTAAAGAGATAATTATGTCTCACAATACACAGTCACCAGCTCAGAAGCAGAAATATTTTGAGGTGGCCTGTCTAGACAGCCCCACTGAGCATTTCCACGCACTTCTCCCTGCAGTTTGAATTTATATCCAGTTATTACTGGGCACAGCGTGAGCTTCTTGTGCTTCTTAGAAAGTTTGGAGGATTAAAAAAAAAAGTCAAATACTCACAGAGCCAAAATTAAAAATTGCATCATCTCTGACTATCTTCTTTCCACATCTTAAATGTTCTGGATGGAGATATTCCTAAGAGAGAGGGAAAACAGTAATTTTAAAGTTCTTGGACGTGCTGCTTTTGGGCAACCCTTCAATACAAATAAAAATGTGTGCAACTGTACTTTGTATCAAACTCTCTTCTCAGTTTTACTGGGAACCAAGGTGATTTGTGCCAGGAGCTGGGAGCAGGAAAATTGGCCTTTCATCTGCCACTTTCCTGGAGGCAAGGCAAGATTTTTAACTGTCAAATTCAGGCATCAAATGCAAAGAAACATTTGTTTTATTCCTAAGTTACAGGAGATGTTGATTCAGTTGACTGAGTCTTAAAACACAAATAATGAAAGGCACACATATGATTGAAGAATTTTCTTTGGGTTTCTTTTTTTTTTTTAATACAAGAAAGCAGAGCATAAAACCAGCATCAGTTACTGTCAGGAATGGAAATGCAGGAGTTTATAAAAAGACTACAAAAGGAAAAGCTAAGGAATGAAGTTTCTTTCACAGAGAGCTTACAAAGTGGCTGCATGTATTTGTGTTCTGATAAGACTTGGGTTTAATGACAAGACAGTGCTTTTCATCTTTGTTTTTACAGTCAATCCACTTCTTTTGACCTCAAATGTCTTTGCATCATTCTGTGTTATTCTCTCCTCCAAGCTTAAAATCATATTTCAACATGATTCTGCTGCAATTACATTGCTATAAAATACAGGCCAAGATAATTTCTCACAATAACTATTAATGAGTGTTCAGCTCAAAAGGAATTAATAAACAGGTGAGGATTTTTCCTCTTTTCAATGGGGTTTGATCTGGATTGTTAATTTAAAAGCTGTCCAAGTGAATTAACAGCCACTGATGAGGAGATCTTCAGCAAAGTCATCCATTGTGTTCAGAAACTCCTGACAGGATGTGCAGGCTGTATTTGAAGGCCACCACTCAATCCAAGTGCTGGAGTCCAAAGGGTACTGGAATCTAAGAAGATAACAGAAAATGAGCATTTGCTGCTAAGATTTGGGAAGGAAAATGTCAAACAGAAAAAAATAATTACAAAATGGAAGTGTTTGCTCTATGTTCATAACCGTGCCCTCAGTGTGCACATCTGATAACACATTGTGTGACTGCTGGTTGAATACTTTCAAAATTAAATCAACTCTGTACCTCACAAGAATTATTACATACAAACACTAAGATTAAATCTCAGCATACCCTGGTGGTAAATTACTTACTTGAAGCTGTAACCAATGCTTATCTTTAAGGCTTCTTTTCCCATGATCAAATACTGCTCTCCTGGGCTCAAATCAACATCTGTGCAGGTCTTCTTTTTAACAAAGGTTATTTCATTATTTTTTTGAGCAAAAGCCTGCCCTGAAAATAGAAAAAAAATAAAAATCAAGAATTGGACAATTACACACAAAAAAATACCAGTAATTCATATAGAAAACACAAAAATGTTCTACAGTACTGCACAGCCAGGGGATCTCCTTGCCACTGTTCTGTAACAGAAAAATTTGATGATATAAAACATTGATTGGATGATATAAACATGAAAGATTTTTCAATTAAATCTGAATGGCAAATAAGCCTTGTGCACTTTAAATAATTTTATATTATGGTTATTTTAAGGAAATATGGGATGCCTGAACTCAGAGGAAAAAGGAGTGAACATCAGCTTCAGTTCCACAGGCCCTATGAGCAACTGCTGAGTGCCCAAGAACATTCCAACTCCTTTCTCCCAGGAGCAGAAACATGGAACAGGACACTCACCCCTTTTGTAGAGGTCCAGAAGACGTGCAGAATACTTCACAAAAAACCCTTCCTCACTGCGAGACAGGATGGTCACTTTATAAACTGCACAATGACACAAAGCAGAACATGGTTATCCCTTGCCCCTGCCATGCATCCTGAATGTCTCAGAGATGCTCAGAAGGAGAATTTTGTGTCCTTTTACAACACTGATTTCTGGGAATACAATGGTTATAGGGGCAGAAAGCACTGGGAAGTCCTACCCACACCTACTTTGAGAGAAGCTGTGGTAGAACTCACCTTTCTCTACAGTACTCTATGCCACTGGCAACCACATTGAATTTCTTTTAATCACTACAGCTCTCATTTGAACAAAATGCTTTGCAGCAGACAGAGCAAACAAACATTTCATGTTGGAACCCTGGAGGCTGAAAATTTCAGGCTTTTTGTGTTAAAAAGTGCTGACCCTCAAGCAAGGGTTTGACCTGGTGCTGTGGAACAGGCTCTTGAAATTGAGTGATGGCACTGGGGTTGTGAGTGTGGAGTTTGAACAGTGTTGTGTGATCTCATAGGATGAAAAATTTAGAATTTAGGGGTTTAGTATATAGCAATATATATGGGGCAATATGGAGGATTTTGGGCATTGTCTAAGTACTTCTTCTTCACCTTCTCCTTGGTGTCAGCTGGTTTTTTTTTCTAATTGGGTGAAAAAGGCCCACATTGTGGGCCTTGAGTGGTCAATTATTGGGTTAAAAGCATAAATAATAGAGGTGTCACCTTGTTATTGAGTGATTAGCACTTAAATAACTTTGGAAAGAGTTAGAGACACCTCCATTTTCTATCTTGTTAGTTAGAGCTCACAACTCGTGAGACTGTGACATAGATAAGAATTAATAAAAACTGAGTCTGAACACGAAACTGCGACTCCCGTGTATTAATCCTGGCTAACAGGAAGAAAAGAAGATAAAAAATAACAATTTCAGGGCAGGGAAAAGGGCAGTGAACCCCCATTACCATAAGCAGTGTCCCTGTGGCAGGCAGCCTCTCTCCTGCTCTCAGCAGTTATCGACCCGTCGAGTCTCTCCTGGACTTTACCACACTCAACTATGAGGAGAAAGGGAAAGACAGAGGTAAGAGAATGTCAGCATGTGGCCCCAAAGAAAACACAGATTTCCATCATCCCGATTGGGATAATTAACTGAGCAACACCGTAAGTATGGGACTGCATGCTGGAAGGGTGAATATTTAAAATACAAAATAACACCCTCAAACACTGGACTTAATCCACTCAGACTTCCAGGATCACACTGTACACATATTTAAATTTCTTTTTTAATGTAAAATTGGAGGGGAAACAGCTGTGTTCTTATGAGGACTTCTTCCTTCTGTTCAGTGTGGTTTTGTTCAAAGCACTACACTGCATTTTCCCACCAAGTAAAATGAAAAAACATCTTAAAATAAAGCTCACCTTCCATGCATTTGCATTCATCTCCTTCACACAATCTCACGAGTTTTTCATTTCCATAGGGGTTATAAAGGATGGTGCATCTTTTATCTAGAAGATCCAGAAAACAAATACATGCAGGAAATCAAATTCCAAGACATCAACACTGAAACTTGGTGAGTCAAAATTCACCTGAGCTTCGAATAAAATGGAGTAAAAAATCTGTTCAAGATGGAAAAATGTAATTCTTTGGGAGGAATACAGAGCTAAAAGGCAAACAAGGATGTGAAGAGCTGGAACACGTACCTGGAGCATGATATTCATACACAGTGAAGGTGGCAGGGTTCAGCATCCCAACCTGGAAGAGCTCACTGATCCTGAAGCCGACACACAGGAACTTGTGAGCTGGCACCTGTTGGAGAGACACATGAATTAAGGAGCTCTAAAGGAGGCAAAATGATCCCAAAGAGTAGAAGCAGTGCTTACAGTCAGGAAAGGGGTAACATACAGAGTCTATCTGCAGGAGAACATGCCCATCTTTTATCTCATAATCCGCTATCAGCTGATCAACTCCACTCGCAAGCTGCAGGGCACAGAAAAGGATGAAGAACAGTAAATATCACAGCTCTGTCATGTAAAGCCAGCAAAAGGAAATCCATTCTTGAATACTTGCAGTAGATAAATCCTCTGGATTGGCCTCCACTCCACTGACCAGCCCTATGTCCATCACAGCATGAGCAGACCCCGACCGGGGCTCCCTGGCACTGGGCCTGTACCTGAATTAGATTAAAGCCAATATTAGTTAATTAGAACTGAAATCAAAGAGACCTATTTGAATGTGATCCCAGGAAAACCTGAGGAAAATCCTGCCAGCATTGAGGCCACAGTAAACTCATAATGAAGCAAAATATTGCAGATGAATCAATTCAGATTTATGCCAGTATCACACATGAAGATTTTAATGCTGATGTTCCAGGGGAACCCAAATATAACTTCAAGACCCCTTCCCACTGAGATCTTTGGCTCTAATTCTGTTTACACATGGACATAACAGTGAAGGAACAGAAAGGAAAGATCAGGAGAGCTGCTGGAATTATCAATAATCAGAATAAATCAGCTGCACTCACTTTGCACAAGCCTCCAGGCGCCCCAGGGGTTCCCCATCTTCTCTTACACGACCTGTTCGTGCCAAGCAGAGCCAAAGAATTTCACAACTCCCCAGAAGCAGCAGCCCAAAACTCTCACAAAGGTAATTCTTTACATTGTTTTGGTGGTTATTTTTATAAGAATTCATGATCTAGCCACAAACAAATAACATTATTTACCTCTTTGGTAATTCAGCTTTAAGGTTGAATATAGTTTATTGTGTGTTTGTATTATTTAAACTCAGAATTTGGTTCTGTCCCCTGTTGTAACTGGACTAGAACTATCAGTACTTTGTAGAACTCACTGTAACCCCTCCCACTCTTCATCATATTTCTTTCTTCTCAGTCCCCCACCTGTAAAAACTCTTCCATAAATGACTAAAAATGAACCCAACAAAAATAAATTAAATATTAATTCTATTCACAAAAAGGCAGTCATTACAAACAGGCCTAAAATGCTTTTAGCAATTTCTTTTCCAGTTTTGCATTTAGAAAGTGGCAGAATTTATTTCCTTTTTAATAAAAAGCACTCATTAAAACCCCAGGGTTTTTTCCCTTCCCAGCCTTGCACTGATCTGAGTAACAAAATTTAAAATTATATTAACCCTTTACCATCATCTCTCTTTGGCTCAATCTTCAGTTCAAAGTTACAGGACTCTTCAGAAGTACCAATGGTGTTATACACTGTCCTCACCTGCACACACACAAACAAATCAGACAGAACAGAAGCAGCATTAAACAATGTTCAAAACTGGCATAACCCTGTAAAAACTCACACTGGGAAGAATATAAACAAGTCTGGTTTATTGGTAATATAAAAATACCAGCAAAGCAGAGCCAATAAATTACCAGCACAGAAAGAATTGAGGAGTTCTTGATCAAAACCACACTATATTAAGAAAAGAGAAATTCCATTTAAAAACCTGGTTCCATACTTACATTTACTGTAGCTATGCCAGTGCTGCTGCCAGTGCTTACATAGAGATCATCCTGCAAAGATGCCTAAAGAATTGGTGAGAAATGAGAAATTACACATCAATAATAAAGATTAGCAACAATTAACAACAATTCAGGTCAGCTGATCTGCTTGTCTTGCTTACATTTCAAATATGTAACAGATTCTGCAAAAATACTATATTTAAATAAATATTCATATATATTAAATACAACAAAGTCCTTAAATATTTCCTATACCAAATTATTACCAGCTTGTTACAAGAAAAAATAGTTGCTATTTCAAAGCTTAAATAATAATTTACAAAGATGCTAAGAATCCCTTATTTTCCCTTTTTAAAGCAATATTTATTCACTCACTGTCACAGTTCTTCCCACAAAGTTGTCTTCTCTCAATTTAAATAAGTTTAGGGGTCCACCATTTTTGTAGGCTACTTTAACATCCATGTCCAAATTCAGCCGTTTGACAAGCAGGGAATATTCAGTCAAGGCCTCAAGGGCATTAATAGTGTCCTGTCAGAAATCAATGATAAAGAATTAACTCCAGAGTTTATACTTATAAAATTTCAGCTGATATTAATGAAGAGAAGTCAGATTTCCCAGAGATTAAGAATATCATGGCAATGGAGTCACTTGATACTAATCCCATACACAGGACTCTGATGTTGGCAGTGTGGTCATTTAATTGTATTATCCTCTTAAAGTGTTGATATCACAGAATCATGGAATGGTTTAGGTTGGAATGTGTAAAGGTTTGGATTTTTTTTTCTCTGCCAAGGTCAGGGTGAAAAAAAAAAACAAATTCTAAATTTATAGGACTCCAATGGGAAAGGATCTTAAAGCTTCTCTCACTCCAGGGACACCTTCCACTGTCCTAACTCCATCCTCCCTGACCTTGAATTTCCAGGGATGGGAAAAAACGTTTCAGATTTTGGTACTTGAAGAATGAGGACAAAATATGTAAAAGCACACCTGAGTTGAATAAAATCCTCCCCCATGTCTCTGTTCTTCTGAGAGCCACTTGATGATGGGCTTGGCATAGTTTTCATCTCCTCTCAGCAAAGTAGTGAGCAAGGCATAGGCTGTGGTTTCAACCATCTGAGCAGTGACAGGGCTGGGGGTTGGCTGCTCTTGTGTTTTGAAAGCGTCTTTCCAATACCTGTAGATGGGAGGGTCACCTGCAGGAGGAGAAGAGGGTTCAGATGCAACCTCAGCTCTGCTACACCAGCTGAGGCACTGTCCACTCATGGCCAGCAGATGGGCAGGAACTCACTCTGCACCTAACAGGGATGGAAACCCTCTTCTCCCACAGTAAAACCCTGCTGTTTGTGAGGTGATGAGCACAGAGGTGATACAGAGCAGCTGGTGGGGACAGGGATGATGTCCTGGGGTGACTTTATGATGCCTGTATCCCCATTTGTCTGTTCTGTTTGTGTTGGATATTGTGTTCTGCACCTTTCAGACTGGTTCTGAGAGCAAAGCAGGGAAAGCAGTGTGGAGTTTGTTTTCAGGCACTGCACTCACTCCTCCACATTCTGCTCCTGGACTGTGCTGTCTGCAGCACACACAGACAGCAGGACAGAGACCTCCCTTGCTTTAGTTAATTTTAGCTAGCTGAGGCAGAGAAGCTCCATGCTTGTTTGGTTTTTTTTCCTTTTTTCTTGGGACTGCTTAAACCTATTCTGGACTGAAAACCCAGAGGAGCACTGGGAGGTCACACCTGCAGCCCACCGGGGCCCAGGATTGAATTTTTCCAGCACCAGAGGGACTGATAAGACACTGGGTGAGCTGAGCTACACCCTCAGCAAGGACTCTCTCAATTTGCTATCTCACTTCAGAATGAGAGGTTTTATATTATTCATTCTTTATGCTTGTGGGCGCTTTGTTAAATAAACCGTTTTTTCCTCTAAGGAGATTTTTTTCCCAGACCAAATGGGGAGGGGGGTGTTTCAGTTTGCTTCCCAGAGGGACCCCATTCAGAGGTTTCCTCCCAAATTTGCCCCAAAGCAGGACAGCTGGTGAGGAGCAGTGGGAATGGAGCAGTACCTGTGACAAAGGCCTCTCTCTTCAGGGAGGAGAATGCTGCCCGTGCTGAGCTGTGGTTGGGGTCCACCAGGGCCAGGGCGTAGGCAGAAATGGCCATGGTGAAGGGGCTCTGGGCCAGCTGCATGTTCTGTGCCAGATAATCCCCTGCCCTGTTCCTGGCATCCTGGATTTTCTGCAAACATGGACAGGAGTTGTTACCCTGGGCACTGAGAATTCCAGGCTTTCTGTGCTGACAGGCACTGACCCTCAAGTAAACACTCCATTTGACCTGAGGCTGTGGAAGAGGCTTCCAAAATTGAGTGACAGCCCTGGGATTGTGGGTGTGGAGTTTGAATAAAAGTGTGTGATATCACAGGGTGGAAAACCTAAGACTTTAAGGTTTTAGAATATAGTAATATATATAAAAGCAAGATGGAGGTTTTAAGGTGTAGGCTAAGTCCTTCTTTTTCACCTTCTTCATGGGTCTGGGTGGTGTTTTGTAACTAAATAGAAAAGTCCACATTGGGGACCACGGGTGGTTGGTTATTGGGTTAAAAGTAAAAGTAATTTAGGTGTCATTTCATAATTGGACAGTTTATCCTTAAAAGGCCTTGTAGAGATATAGATATGACTCCATTTTTAGTTTGTTAGCTAGAAGTGCTGCAGAGCTCACAGCTTGTGAGACTGTACTGTAGATAAGAATTAATAAACATTTGAGATCAAGCACGAAATACCATCCTGAGCATTTAATTCCAACTCTGACAGAAAAGAAGATAAAAGCAACAGGCAGGTTACACCCACCAGAATGAGCCTAGAGAAACACACCTTCTCTGTCAAGATTATACAGATATATAATGTCTTCTACAATATCATATAATAAATTCAGAAATTCCATATGGTTCTTTTGCTGAATTTGGAAGAGAAAGACTAACAAAGCAAATAAATCTGAGAAACTGAAAAAAACTCTTCATTTTTTAAACAAAGTAAAGGGAAGAAATTAGAAGGGAAGAACATGCTCCCTGGCAGAAATAAAAATAATGCTTACCTGAGTAGGACATATTTTCATTGACTTGCCAATTCCAATAATAGAAAATGCTGTGAGATACAAAGATTTTTCTTTAGCTTCTCGAGGTAATGTACCCTATGAAAATCAAATAATAAAAATAATGAAATAGAAACTGAAGTTCATTTAAAAAAATAGAACTTCTCATTGTTTAAGTGTGGAAACAAATAGAAATTCCTGTAAAAACTATCAGTTTAGTTAAACCTGATTACACATTGACTCTTTGGAAAGTAATAGCTCATTTGTAAAAAAGAATCCAAAATATTATACATATATAATATATGACATATATATATATATATTATATTATATATATAATATAATAATATAATATATATTAAATATAAAATATAATAGAAAATAATATATTATATATAAAATATAATATAATATATAATATATATTATATATATTTATATTATATATATATTTTATATATATAACATATAACTTCATTATATAATGAAGTTTTTCACAAGACAGGAATATTAGATTGGGAAATGAACCTAAACATTCTCTTTCTGAATATTAAGAAGTGGCAAGCAGTGACTTTGTGGGAAAACAGAAAGGTTTGCAAGATTGTGCTGGGCTTTAAACGAATTTAGAATAAAGAGGAAAGTTGTCTTTAATGGATGTTTTGATGAAATAGAGCCTAAAATACCTTGCACTGCCAAAACTCGTTATCTACTGGTGCCTTTAGCTTTTACTGCCTTAGCACAGAAAATGTTTGGGTTTCATACCTGCAGTTTCACTGGCTGGTAGTTTGAGAATTCATTGAATGACCCATCTGGCATCTGACAGTTGTCAATCAGCCACAGAAGGGAATCACAAATAGACATTCGATCAAGATCAATATATTGATTCACTTGTCCAAGAATCCTTAAAGCAAAAGCTGTCAACCTGCCAAGGGAAGCCAAGAGATCCTGTTTGTTCAGACTGGCAGGTGCTCCCACACTGCAGAGGCCACACACAAATCACAAATTTGCACTCTTTAGGATTCTGTACCCTACACACTCCCACGGTTCAAAGGGATGATGAAGATTCATTTTAAATTTAACTCAACAAATGGGCAGTAATTACTGAAATAATTCTAAACCTGGATCAATTCCCATGTTTCAGGGTATGAACTTATTACATCCCAAAGCCATTGTGGTTGTCACAATGTGAATAATGGACACAAAGAAATGGCTTGGCAAGTGAAAGCAAGGAATCAAAACTATTATTCAGGATTGTAAGCATTGCTTGAATCTACCATCACACTCTTGTGTGGTGATGAAAATATGAAAACTTACCGAAAATATAAAAGCAAAGAAGTGAAATAAAGCTTTTTCCAACCCAAACCCTTTTCAACTCACCATGTGCTAGCTTGCCCATTCTTCCACATGCTGTAGGAGCAGTCAGCATTCCTGAAGGACGAGATGCTCACAATTCCTAAGGGACACATCAGGCACAAGCAAAGTTAGGAGAATTATATTTGCTCCCTCAGATGCATCACTCTTCTCACTGAGCAGAATTCACCTCTACAACCCTGAAGCAAGAGAAGCAGCAGATTTTTCTACCTTCTTTCATCTTCCTCCTCATCTGAGTTCTGGAACTCAGAGTCTCAGGGCCCAGCAAATGCCAGTTATCCGACTCCTCCAGGTAGCGGAACACGTAAAACACTGGGACAATGCTCATGAGCTCGGCCTCTGCACTGCCCCTGGGCAGGCTGGTCAGCATCTGCAGGCCCCTGGGGCTCAGGACTGTGGCAATCACTTCACCCATAAGGTGTCCTGTAGAAGGAAAAAAACCCAAAATGGATTTAAACAACAGAGCACGAAAGCGAATCCAGGGCAGATTCTGACTCCCATGAGCAAGCATTCTTTAGGAAGTGTTTTAATTTCTACACTAAAAGGGGGCTTGCAAAGCCTTCTATCAGAAGAAAAAGGATAAATCAGATGAATTTAATACAAAACAGGAGGAAAAAGTGCATATGCAGTGCACTTTCTATTTACCTTTCACACTGACACTTCTGTCAATTTGTGTTTTAGGGACCAGATTTAGTGGGACTTTGTATCGAAATTCTTGTCGTCTCTTGATTGAACCTGAAATTGAAGATGTATTTATATATAATACTGCACAATCTAAATCAACAGATGATTCAGCTGTAATTGACAGATTGAAGGTTACAACTGAGAATTCAGCAACCAAAACTTGAAATCCAGAAATACTCCCAAATGCAGAGCCAAATAACATCAAGGAAAAGGAACAGGTGCAAACTCTTTATCTTTCTTTTGTTACAAAAAAAAAAAATCTGATCTGGACATAAACTTTGTGGTTTCTTTGGTTAAATGAGAACATATTCTGTTCCCATTAATACAGCTGAGGAAAGCTTACAATCATATCACACTAAAAGATACATCTAAAGATTCCCTCAAGAAATTAATCCAAGTTTCCTTAAGCCAACGCAGGAAATCCTTGGGAAAGGACATATTTACAATATCTCAGGAAGCAGAAACTCCAAGTTTTTCATATTATGTGAAACTTGATTATCAAGAATCAAGATCAGGAAAAAAATAACACAAAGACACATCATCAATTCTCTTACCATAAACACCCTGTGGATCCAAAGTGAAACCTGCATGGTGTTCTTTCCTGACGCCTTCTGGCTGGGATCATTTCAAGGAAAGAGGCAAAAAATGAAAACATTTTTGTTTAATCAAATATATCAGCTGAAAGGACAGGTTAAACCTACAGT
This sequence comes from Zosterops lateralis, assembly GCF_965231275.1. NCBI lineage: Eukaryota > Metazoa > Chordata > Aves > Passeriformes > Zosteropidae > Zosterops > Zosterops lateralis. The sequence continues at coordinate 8,094,281 of NC_139780.1, read as the reverse complement.
ATTTTTTCCTTCTTTTTATTTTGAGTTTGCCTTAACTGTTGTACAGCTGTTCCACACGAATTTTATTGTCCTAGCTCACACAGTTCTTGAGAAAATTTAATAAAAGATTTAAATTAAACCTTAGGAAAGGAAAATCACTGAAAATCCAAGCCAAACAACTTAGAATATTCTCCTTTGCTTACAAAGTTCTAATCTATTTTTTTAATACATATAATCTTTCAGATCTTATAGTCAAGGTTTAAAAATGAGTGGGCTCAAATACTCAGCCATTCATTTTTCCACTGCACACACCCCAGTAAATACAAGGACATTGTGCAAAAATATTAAAATAAAGCAACATTTCTATATCGCCTCAATTGAACCCAATTTGACATTCAAAAATGCTTTAAAAATTCAGATTTTTTTTCCTTACCACGACACGTAAAGTTTTAACTACAATTTCACTGTTCCTGGGGGTCAGCAGTGTAAAATTCACAGTGTGAAGACCCAGTTCCAGTGGGAGTATCCGGAATGTAACTGCTGAGGAAGAACCACCATCAAGATTCTTGAATCTACAGCTCTGCATCCTTGATCCAGCACTTGCAGAATCCCCAAAGGTACAGACTCCATTTCCAGCTGCTATTTTAACACAGAACTGAAAGGTGGAAAGATTTTAATGTTTCATTTCTGTGGCAGGTACACAGACACCAGAGAAATATCAAAGCCACTGAAATCCTGTACTGAGAATTCTGTTGCTGTAATGCTACTTCTCTGTTTGCAGAACATAATATTGACTTCAGGAGTGCAGAAACCTCATCCAAGGATCTGTTTATATTGGACACTCACAGGAAAAATGCTTTTTTTAAGCTTATTATGTCAGTGATTCCACAGGACTCATTAACACAAATTACCTTAATTGCAGAGGCTTTGTGGTTATAAACGGATCCTTTGAGCTCGATTTGCTCCCCTCGTACCACGGAGTAAGGAACATAAATGCTCAAGAAGATATCCTTCACAACTTGGATTTCCAAAGGCTCAGCAACACAAATACCTGAGAGAATTAAAACCATGAAAGGAGAGTGTCTTGTCCACACTTCTGATAAACATGCTTGAAAAGGTCTTGACACACTTTAGTGATGATTTATGATTTTTCAGTGTGTACTTTGAACAGTCCAAGGTTTTTAAAAGTTCCCAGGTTTTTGCTTCCTGATCCAAGCTGCTCTCACCATTCCTCTCACCCCAGCTGACATACCATTCTTTGAGTAGAACCAAAGAAATTCTCTGCTTAGATTACCAATCTCTTGGAAAATCTCAATACAGGTAGCAGGACATGGTAAAGTTGTCCAGGGAAGAGTTACTCAATATTTTTTCTTCTTCTTACCCTCCATGAGCCACTGTCACACCCAAGACAGGCTTTGTTTTCCCAGCCACTGACCCTCACAACGTGTCATGAAGTGATTTACTTTCCCTAAAATACATATTTTTGTTTTCTTTTCCTGTCTATCAACCAGAAAGTGAACATTTCAGAACATGAGTGTCAAACTCAATGAGAGGGTCTACAAAGCTTCCTGATTCTTTAGCTCCAAACGAGCTGGGTTGCAGTACCCACCTTTATTTGAAATACCAACACCTTGTACTTCCCAGGTGGTCAGTGAATCAGGCAAGGTGACAGACAGAGTCTTGGACCTGTGATAAAAGTCTTTCTTAAATTTATCTATTACCAATCACCATCTGTTAACAGCACAGCTCATCACCAGCAACGCCCTGAGAGAGCCTCAGGGAAGCTCTGAGCCAGAAAACAGGAATTCTGGATTTTCATTTGAATAAACTTGGTTTTAGCTGATTTCACAGAAGCTGGTAGTTAGTAAGGTCCAAAGTGAAAGGAAAAGTGGCTCAACAATCTGGGCACCACACAGCACATGGAGCATGGAAGGGAAAATGGCAGGAAGAGTTTGTTTGGGTAAGACTGCATTTCAGCACACATCTCAAGTACAACTGAGGTTACCCAGCTTATCTCAGTTTTACCACTTCCTTTCTATAAAGTTGATTTGAGAAAAGCAGTACCTTGAAGAAAGCTGGTGAACTTCCCATAACCAGCTTTCAGGGAAGTAGCTACGAACTTGTGCCTCATCCAGTTCCAAGACAGACTCATAATCTGAAGGACATAAATACAGCAAGGAAAAAAACATCCTGATATAAGAAAAAAGGTGTCCAAATACCCTCAGTCGAAAATCTGTGTTGATCCCACCTCATTCATTTACACATGTGAATATCTGTCCAATATCCTGACAGATCACCTTGTTAACAAGCAATTCTAGGGAAATAATGGAAGACAAGGAATGTGACACTCCCACAGATCCTTCCAGAGGTGTTACCCACTGGCTGCTTTGGGCCTGGGCAAAGGATTCAAATTTAGCATTCAGGTTTTCTCTAAATACTCTCTGATTAACTGTTCTGCTTGCTCTAAACGTGGGTGAATAAAATAGAGAGCTGAACACAACAGAGAACTGCTCTCCTAGTCCTCTTCATGGATATATAACCAAAGTCTTGGGAGACTGGTAAAATCCTGTCTGGAATAACCCTGACAGGCACCAGGGAGGGGTTAATAGATTCCATCACCTCTCTGTCCCCTGTTGTGCTGCAGCAGGACACCCAGAGCTCTCATACTCACGCATTCTGGCCAATATCAGGAGCTTATTTGGCTCTTCCAGCCGCAGTTTGTTGGCAAATTCACAGCAATCTGTGAAGGCAGAAACACACTTTTGGCTCTTCGGAATTCTCTGGGCTCTGTCCCTGCAGGTCTCAGAGATTGGATAAGACTTGATTCCAGCCTTGCAGCACCGCTGGGCTTCTGGATCTCGGTATTTGGACACTGAAATAAAAAATAAAACAATTTGCTTACTTGAGATGAAGTTTTTATTTCCAAATGGATGTATTTCCATAATGATTTACATAGAAATGTTTTTTAACACCTTCTTTGAGTATCTTTTCCCTGAAGTCAGACCGTTTGGTTCTTAGGAGTTCATTGCAAGGTTCACCTGTCCAAAAAAACAAAAAAAGTACACACAATATGAACTTTTCTTGTAATAGCATTGTCCTCTTAGAAATAACTCCACAAAATCACATTCCAAATGCATGAAACTTTTTATGTTTGCTGTTTTAATCACATGAATGTATTTTCATTTTGATTACACTAAGATCTCCACAAGATGATCTAAATATCTCCACAAGAAGTTCTCCCCCCTCAAAAACCATCAGTACATGGATCCCCTTGAGTTCCAAGATAATAACTGAGAATGACAATGGGACATTTCAGAAAATTCACAGCCCCGTGCCTGGAGCACAGGGATGTACCTGCTTCCTGTGAGTCATCAGCATTGGCATTAGTGAGGAAGGTGAGCCCGGCCATCCTGAACACGGCGATGTTGTTCTGTCCTCCCCCAGCCCCACAGCCAAGGTCACTCTTCTCCAGCTGCAGCGTGATCTGAGGAGAAACACACGTGCCACGCTACCAGAATGTCCTCAGAACACAGCCTGGACAGGTTCTTTGTGAAATAAAGAAGTCAATCACAGTCTCCATGGCTCCTTGAGCAAGGAGTTGCAACACTGCAACTCGTTTTTGGCCAGGTTTGTGGAGTTCTGATGAAAGCATTCAGAGCTGCCTTTAAAACCACAATTTACTTCTACTGGAATTCAAGAGGTTGTAAACTATTTCTTTTAATAATTTGAACTGTAGATTTAAATGAACAACTTTCACTGTGGCTTGAATTGCTCTTCTGCCCATTTTCAGGCTGGCTGAGTGCACGACACGTATCAGTTATTGAATGTGAACATGAAACAAAGAGCAGCTTGATTTTCTTTTATGGCTGCTACCTCACCTTTTCCATCGCTCTCTTCCTTCTTCCTGTGACTCCATAAATGGCCTTGTCAATAGATGACAAAGCAACAAAGGAATTGGGCTGGGTTCTCATGGTGAGCTGAACAACCTCTGCTGGCTTCAGTGTCTCTTTGTTTGACTGCAGCTTAATCTATAAATTGAGAACAAATATTGGTAATTTTGAAAGCACATTGTTCTGAAGTCAATCCAGCTGATGGCAGACACTTACTGTAATAATTTAAGTGTCAAAGAACTTGTGTAAATCCAAGATAAAATCTGACCATAAAATGAATGCACACCCACAAATTTCAGTGCCTGTTTTGCTACTCACATCAAGGCTATTCCCACATTTCTGCTCCACATTCAGCCAAACTGAATCAGCCACTAACTCTGCAGCTCCTTCTCCCATGACTATGTAGTAAACAATGAGACGTGCTGAAGGAACCATTTCTTGAGTTATCTGAAAAGTTAGATGTTCATATTCCAAATCCTTAGTTCTCTCCTGAGTTCCAAAGCTCAATGTCTTCCCTTTTGATGTGATCTGTAGTTTAAAAAAAATGATGGAGAATAAAAAAGTCAAATTTTATATTCAGTCCATTTTTCACAAGTAATAATTATTTGAATTTATATCTTCCACTAAAAAGAAGTGCTGTCTCTGCACTTTTTTACCTTCATCTACATTTCACCTTCTGAAATAGCTCTTGAGACCAACACTACTTGTCCTCAATCCCAGTCAATGTCAGATAAGAATTTTATAAAAATAGACTATAAATATAAAATTTAAATATGAGACTCTTATTTTTTCTCCTATAAAGCTGACAGATTATATCTGAAAGGAAGCAGTTGTCTAAGCTGCACACATTCTGTGCTGAGGATACTTCTTGATTGTTGAGGTTCTTCATCCATGACCATCCATATTAAATTGCACTTCAATATTTTATGCAGAGACATCTGTTACTCACCAAATAGCTGAACTGGTGTATTTTATCAATGTAGCGACTTCGTGGATATACATTAATATTTACTACATCCCCCACTTCCAGGGTTTTGTGGTTTGAAGCCCAGTCAATATAGAGATAACTCTGACTCAGGGATGAATAAGCTTTTGCTTCATAGGTTTTACTTGCTTGGTTTTCCTCTGAAAGGTGAGGATCTGCAGTATTTACCTGGAAAGATAATGAAATGTCTGAATAGTCTGAGTACAGAATTATACCAAAGCCAACAGCAATGACAATACTAAAATCATTCTGCAATATGTTGTTCAGAGGGACTAATAAAAGAGAAGCCAGATCAAGAAATAATTACAAATTACCCTCAAAGCAATAATTGCACCCTTGAAGAAATAATTTAATGGAACAATTTAACCCACCTGAAACTCCACCGTTGTGGTGTCTGATGGGATATTAACAACAAACAAAGCAGTTCCATCACTAATGCTTGTTTTTCTTCTCCCAGATTCTGAACCCTCTGATATCAACTGAGTCTCAACCATTTGCTCATTGAAAGATTTTGCAGTGACAGTTACAGGGACATTTCCAACAAAGTCATCCATGGTGTCCTTCACCTGCACCTGTTCATCAGGACAAAGAAATGGGGACATTTTTCAAGAAGAGTCTTCCAAGCTGCTCAGCTGTTTCTACAACAGGGAGTCAAAAAATGTATAAGTCAATGGGAATTAAAGTGTGTTCAGACACAGAGTAACACAGAGAGAAAATAACAAAGCTTGTGCACTGTGGGGTTTATGCTGCAAACCACCCTGCTCCTGGGAACTGACCTTAATGAAGAAGGGAAGTCCAGGCTTCACAAAGAGAGGAGTGGCAATCAAACTCAGCTTGTAAGGAGAGACAGCAAACCTGACTCCAGTGAACTCGACCTCTCCACTGAGGCCACCTAACAAAACACAGCACCCCATGGAACAAATGGCCAAAAGTGAGTTTAATCCCTAAATATTTTCACAGTGAGAATGGGCTGTTCTTCCTTACAAGTTTTTGGAAGAAGAACTGAACATTAAAGGAAGTCTGATATTGTGAAAGTTAGCCTTATAATTTTCTTTTCTAGTTCTGTTCACATTTGCAGAAGTGTTAAGAAAAAATTCAATTAAAGAGCAACTTACCCATAGACTCCAACACTGATGCTGCAATATATAAATATGACCCATCCAGTGCTTCCAGACTGTCAAACCCTATAGAACTTGCTGCTTTCTTACTGTTAAAATTGATCTCAGCAACTCCATTTTCAATCTGGAAATGAAACAGAAACCATCACTTTATAGTCAATAATTTAGAAATAATACATAGACCACATGCAGATTCAGTATGTTTCTGTTCAATGACTATTTTCAGAGGAAATCAAAGGTGGAAATGTGTTAAAAAATAATTTATTCCCTAAAATTATTTTAAATTAAACAACCAGTGGCACATACTGCAAAGTTTGTGTGCAGGCTCAGCAAGAGGTGGGGATAACACAGAGACATCTTCAGTAAATGAGGAAGGGGGATAATTAGTGTAGAACAGACTCCCCAGAATAAATCAACATCATGTTCATCTGCTTGTCTCCATTTGATCTCAGTTATTCTCAGTAATAGATAGCATTGAAGCTATTTCACAGAAATTTTAATCACACGGCTTGGCCAAGAGAGTAATCACACCAGATTGAAATGCCACTGTCTCAGATGCTGCCTCTGAATTTCATTTCCCAGTGCATTTCTCTGGCCCTGATGGCAGCGTTACACAGGAAAAGCCCACACCGGGGAGCTGTGGATGCAAATTACAACTTGAGGCCCATTCTCACCAAATTTAATGGAAAAAACTTCAGTGGGATTGGATCAGCCCTCAATTATGCACTTGCACTCTACACAGACTTGACTTGCTGCTTCTTACCCTCGTTACATGCATTGCCTGAGGCATCATTGTTTTCCCACTTTTTTCAATTATTCCAAAACGAAGAAAAACATCCGCACTGGGAAGCTTTTTGTTGGAAAAATAGCTGAGAGTAAAACAAAATAAATGCTTTTAAGATTACTTTCATGGCTGCAACAAAGCATTTGTTGTAATTGTTGAGTAATTGCCTGGGCAAGAGATGGAAAACAAATGTCTGTGTATTTTAAACACTTCTGTTGAAAAACAATCACTTTGAAAGAATTTTAAGAAGGGTCACTTAGATCTCTTACGCAGCAGAAATGATTCTGATGAAAGAGCTTCTTGAGGAAAGCAAAGAGGAAAATTCTGGACTCAGGAGAATCATTTCTCAGGTAAAAAAAAAAAAAGAAGAGATACAATATATTCAGAATTCCAAGCCACATTTCCTCACCTGGCTTTCACAGTAATCTTGAAGTTCTCAAATTTATCAGAACTAATGAAGTTACTCTCTGGTTCAATGACAATGGAAAAGCTTGGCATTGCTGCAAATGGAGCAGAAAAAAGGTCACTTGGGGGTGTTTTATCCATGAAGCCACAGGTGCTCATGACCATTTCAAGAGGCTTGAGTTCTTTAAAACACCAAAAAATGCAGCTTCACAGGATGGGCACATCTTACCATATTCCTTAACTTCAAATTTTGCCACAGCTGAGGTCACGAAATCCTTCTTGTACTTGGCTTTAATCTTCCAAATTCCATACCTATGAAATATCAACAGCCAAACAGTTTTTAAGATGAGAATTAATGATGAAGGCAAAAATTATTATTACTGCTTAATAATATTTTATGGTAATAATCTCTTAAGAAAGGAAAACTCTGCACCAAATTTTTCCACGTGTTCAATGCAGATTTCTTTAATACATCACTATTTATTTGACACTTATTTTAAAGCATTGAACTCAAACAGAAAATAAAATCAGTTATGAACCAGTTTTTCAAGCCTCTGCTATCATCCTTCTGCTATTTCAGCAATGCTTCAGCACCCTCTCAAGACTAAAAGGAGAACTGAAGAAATTTTTTTTTTAACGTTGCTGTTCCTGGGAAAATGCTGCTGATTTGCATGGAACACACATGAAATATGAAATCCCCACATCTTTGTCACTGTTTATATCCCTACAGGAGAAAGCTTTAAATGTCACTAATGTTCTTCTTTAATTGAGCATGAAAATCCTACCACTCACTGCTCTCTAAGGAGAACACTCTGCCATAAGGTCCCTATTTATATCATGATTCCACCCTCTGTGAAATGTTAGAAATCTCCAAGTTGCAATTCATGCCCACCATGCAAAACCACTCTATGACAGTCATTATAAAAAGGCATTATGATGTTAATAATTAAACAAAACAAAAAAAATCAAATAAATCTACTTAGGATTAGGAGGAATCTTGAAGTCAGGAAAGGAAACTATTCCAGTAAAATCCTTTTCTTCCAAAATATCCACTTCTACTTCTTCAGGATCCTTGAAACAATAAGAGGAAAGAATGAACAGATATAGATTGTTCTTATCAAAAGGGGAATGTTCATCCTGGGATTTCAGAGGCAGCCTGGCCATAACATATTTTTCCTAAAAGTTTCAAAGCATAAAAACGTTTGTAGAAAAAACTCAGACTGAAATTCTGATAATAGATTCTACTCTGGTTCCACCAAGTAAAGCTATGCTTAAAATAACTAAAAAATTACTGTAATAACAAGCCTATTGTTAAAGGCAAAAAATTATAGTAGATACTGATTAAATGAAACAAACAGTATAAATCCCACATATTATTAAAGTCCCCTCAAAAATCATGAAGATAATTTTGTTTTCTATTCTAGAACAACTTCAGATCTGGGACCTGAAAACCTCTATCCAACTTTGCAAAGTCAATTTTAAATCTTTTAAAAGATGTCTGGCTACCTGCAAAAACACCCAAGAATTCTATTAAACATTGATTGCAATACTGATTTCCCGTCCACCTACCTACCTTTATTTGTTATTAGAGCTACAAAATATTAAAATTAAATTCAATTACAACTCACCACAAAAGTTAGGACAGTCTCTCTGTGAGCTGGCTGCAGTTCTTCACTCAGAGAGTAAACTCTGACTTTCACTGTAAGAATTACAGCAATAAACCTCAAAATCAAAACAACCAAAAAAAATTCACTGATATTTTTAACAAATTCTCAGGAATACCTTTCACTCTTTGTGCCCACATTTGTCACTTAGGGTGGGGAGGGCAGGGAGAAGTGATTAACTTTTACAGTGTGATCAAATAATTCAAAGTATTATTATGCTAATAAAAAAATTAAATATCAGCTGATGGCAATGCAACACAACCAAGAGCTTAAAGAGCATTTAAATCCTAATTCCTCAGCACAGTCAGCAGACTTTAAAAATTAAATACCAGCCAAGAGAAATAAGCATTATTTACCTGACTGATCAGGAGTATAAACTGGCTTGTCTGTATGAATAAAAAGAAACCCATTCTCATAGGAAACGGGGATTTTTTTAAATTTTGTAAAATGTGGAGAAACAGCTTCCAAATACAAATACTTGTCTGAATTATCTGTTCTTGGTAAATCTGTTGGCTGAACCTGAGGGAGATGAAATAAAGGTTTTTGAAGATTAATAAGGTATTTTTCATGTATTTTTCCTACAGTATTTCTACAGTATCTGAAAAGCAATTACCACCCTGTGGTTGAGTATCATTAAATAAAAACACCCACAAGGATTTATTCTTGCTTACATGATAGAGGATGGTCTGGAGTATTAAGCTATGGGTATTCTGAAATTTTGCATTTTATTTATGGCCAGAACTAAACCAGCAAAGTTCAAAGCCCAGCAATGAGGTTAGAACCAGTACAAATTACCAGATTTCCATTTATCCACATGATGAATCCTGGCCATAACAAAGCTGCTGCTGTGGTTGGTACTTTGATTTGATTCTCTCTAGTTTTAAAGTTATGCAAGTCTGGTACTGTTTCTAAAATAGTTTGATTCTACATTTAACCTTAGTGTTGTTCCTTTACACTGATTTTATTCAGCGTAATTTTAATTTCAGACCAAAAATCGGGGCATTAGGCTTTCCTCCCCAGGGTTTAAACAACCGAAAACTTACCATAATATTTTTTTAAAGACTTATCACTAAATGTCACAATAAAAAGACTGTAAGAAAAGTCTGAATTCCTTACTGTTAAAATTACAGCATCTTGGAATTTGTTGGCTGGAGTTAAGGAAACCCGACCAGAGGAATACACAACGAGCTTATCTGGGAAGCTTTTTAGGGCAATATTAACTGGAAATTCCTCCTTGTAACCAAAAGCTTGAATTACAACTTTCTCAGAGGCCCCAGCTCGGAAGATCCTTGGTGCTGTAAGGACATACCTGTACATGGAATATAAAACAATAACAGCCTAAAGGAACTGTATTTCTTTCAGATTTCTTCCTTCCCTTTGTAATTCAGTTATGTGCACAGCGTTAAAGCAAACAGGATCATCAGGTTATTGTAAGACACTAATTAAAATCCTATTTGGACAGTGCCCTTTGCATTTGCTCTACTTAAATTCTGGATTTATTTACCCAAAAGAGAGGACAACAGTCAAGTAACGTTTCCAGTAAATTCCATATTTGCTTTTACTTACGTTTTCTCTTGGCTAAAAGTCGTTCCAGAAAACAGCAAAACAATAAAATATATTAAAATAGTCATTGTGTCTGGGACAAGAGCAAAGCATAGATGGCAATGAGGGTGGGTTAAACAGCCTCTGCTGTGGGTGAGCAGAAATGCCAACACATTTCATTCACAGTTAATAATTAATGGCACCTCATTCTTTACTAAAACATTATTGGCTGCCTCCTGAGGAAGCCAGAACTGCTAAACTTAGGGATTTTTTTAATTTAGGATTTCAATTTTTCATATGTCCACAGCAATCCTGTGCCAGTCCTCACTTTCCTTCTGACAAGTGCATAATAAAATAATTTTCAGAGGTAGAAAAAACCCCAACAAACAAAAAAAGTAGATTCAGTTTGTCCTTAGTAATATTTTTTTTTAATCAAAGTGACTTTAAATTTGTGTCTGAAGCAAAAAAGCATTTGAGTGTGGACGTTTTTAGATCAGCATTATTTTTTTTGTTGTTTAGAAATGACTTTTCCCTTACAAATTTATTTCAGTAATTTGTATTCCAGATTTTGCCAACATTTCTGACCACTTCCATTACAAATAAAACCTGCAATTTGGAAATACGAGGGCACAACATATCAACACTCACTATTTCAAACAGCATTTTGCAAAAAAAATTTGAAAAAAATTGCAAAAAAAACCCAAACCCACAATGATTGGTGACAAAATATTTGCAGGCCTGGTTTCTAGGATAGCACCTCAACAAATAAGTTTATGTAAAGTTAAACAAAGTTGTGCAAGAATGCTGAAGTTTAAACAAATATTGGGGTCAACCTTTACGGGAAAAGCATTTACAAAATTGTTTCCGATCAATATAAAATGAAATTACAGTGAGGTCAGCTTCTCACCAAATGTCATGAGCTAGAAGGGAAGCAATAATAGAAAAAAAATAGCTTATAAAACATAGATGCTTAAGATTATTAAAATGAGTGGCCAACATGGGTATTATTAAATACCAATAGAGATGGTATGTAAATGAAAAGGTGCAAATAGTGAAGAACACTGGGAAATGCTTTGAAAGTTTAACAATACTCTGAAATAGTGTTTTTAAAATCTAATTATGGTCCTTCCCTACATTTTTCAGACACAGTGTACTGGTTTTACAACCCTGCATTTCACACTTAGTTACATGGATGCTGAACTAACGCAGTCCAAGTGTTGAAAAGAGATTTATTTACAGGCCTCTATGAGAATGACTGTGATTTAGAGCGGACACGCAGAGTTCATAACTGTAAATAAACTGTGTATTTCCAATAAAGCCCATTTATATGCAGCTTTGCACTGACATATGCATAGAGTACAGACAAGGAAAGAACCACCTATCAGCAGAGCAGCTTTTATTGTTTATACAGAGACTCTGATTTCAAATAAACCAAAATCCCTCAAGGTTTTATTGTTTATAGCCTGGTCTGGGCTTTATTTACCACAAACCCCTGAGGACCAGCCCTGAGGGGCCGCGGCGGGAAATGGCGGGGCGGGGGCGGGGCCTCAGCGGCGGGAAAGGCGTGGGGGGGCGTGGCCTCGCACAAGCCCCGCCCCTTCGGCCGCACCCGCCGGGGCCGCCGCTCGGACAAAATGGCGGCGGGGCGGCCCCTCAGGGAGCGCCCTTAAAGGAGCCGCAGCGCCCGGGGCTCTGCTCGGCGGGGCGGGCGGCGATCGCTCGGTGAGGGGGAGGAGGCGGCGGAGAGGTGCCTTGAGAACCGGTGCCATCCTTCGGGAGCGCTCCGAGGCCGCCCTGCCCGGCGGTGGCGCGGCGGCGAGCGGTGAGGCGGCGTTACCATGTCAACGCAGGTAATCAAAGCGGAGGCCGGAGGGATCGCCCCGCGGCGGTGACCGGGACGGGACGGGACGGGACGGGACGGGACGGGACGGGGGATTGGGAGCGCACCGGGCCCCGATCAGCTCCCCGGGGTGTCACTGCAGAACCACCGCCTGTCCTCAGGAAGCGGCGTTAAAACCACGAACTGCGCTCCTTGAAACATGAAGGAACGCCCCAATGTGGCTTTTCGTTAGCGCGCCAGCATCTTTCTTCCTCCTCTCCTGCGCCTTCCAGTCTCATTGTCCTGGTCTTGTATGAATTGTGTTTCCAAGTAATGGATAGAAAACAGTGGCTCTTATTCTTTCCCCTCTTTCCTTGTCCTTATTTCCTTTCCAATTTCGGAGAAAAGAAAAAAAGTCCATCTCAATGAAGAACAACGTCATCGCTCACAAAGCTCCAAGTTCCGCTAACAGAAGACTTTTCTGTTTTAAAGGATGTCTTAAAATGTGCTCCTTGTTCAGTGGGTGGAGGTGTTGGTGAAGCTCTGTCCCTTGGCGATGGTTGCTACAAAAGCTTTGTCACACAGAGTACATGACTTTTCCTACACTTATCCCTGGAGAAATATGTTCATCACTGGGGGAATTTTCTGTTAACATTCTCTAGAATTTCCCAGGCAGTCACAGGATAACTTGTTTGCAGAAAAGAAAACTCTGGGAATGCCTGTGCTAGACTGATCCTAATTTTTTTTTTTCCTCGGTTGCCTTTTTCTGCTTGCATTTGTTCTTACTGCAGAGTGGGTGATTTCAGGCTTTGGGAACATTTGGGATCCAATCCTCTGCTTCTGTCCCTGGAGAGGATCTCCAGCCCTGAGACTTGGTGTAAAGCACAGCCTGCAGGACAGGAGGGAGAGGAGCTGCCAACACCAAACTGCTCACTCAGTCCCTGGGGCTGTGCTGGAGAAGAGTGGGAGTATAAAGGTAAACTTCTTCCCAATGCCAGCAAAACTGGAAGCTGGCACCCATTGGAGATGGGTTTTTTGGCAGCTTCTGTAGCACCTTTGTTGTCATGCAAACCTTCTGAGATCTGGCTTTCTACAGAGGCTGATAATTGTTTCAGTTCTTCCAGGTATTGCCATGTGATCCTCTGCATTTCTGGCAATGAAGAAAGGCTCTGAAAGGAAAGCTCCAGTTAGAAAACCACTGGCATCAGCGTCCAAGATACCTCAGCTAATGTCACCTGTCAGTCCAGGTGCCACATCTCTACATCTTGGCCAACAGGCACCTCCAGCTGCTCCCAAAAGCATGGAACAGAGGCCCCAGCAATGGGATATTCCAGTAGAAAAAGTTGGAGCTGCTTTTAATTTTCACAAAGGTATTGTTTAGTAAATAATACTGGTATCCAAGTACATACCACAAGCATTAAAAGCCTTTGTTCTGTGGATTGTGTGATTAAAGATGTATGATCTGTTGGAAAGAAGCCTGAAGAAATTCCTTTTAATATATATATATATATATATTTTTTTAATTTTTTTTTTTTACACAAATGTGGAAATGAGAATAATGAAAGCTGGGGAGGATAATGAGACTTTTGTTCCTTCCTATAAATGCTTCGAGGGGGATGATTTTCAATGTTTTAATGTTTTTCCAGTATTCAGTGTAAAGAAAACAATAAATATAAAAATCATCAATCCTTTCTGTTTAATTTCAGGTGAAAATGGTCTTAGCCCAGGGGTTAAGTACATAACTGAACCCCTTATAAAGGGTCTGTCAAAACAGCAAAATCTGGCATGTATCAGCTCACTGAATCTTTCTTCCCCAAAGGATGGGGACAAGAAATTTAAGGTAAGTTATTGGAAATAACTGGAAATTAAACTAAGTTTAACTTAATTACAATTTATTGTTTAATACAGGCTTATTTTTAAGTGGATGTAAACAGCACAGTCTAATTCTGCTAGCCCAGTTCTGCAAACCAGCTTCTATTAAAAATAAAAAAGGCAATGGAGACTTGAGCAAAAGAAAAATAATTGATTTGTTAGAATGATGTTTAAAACAGATTTGTTCATGTAGATTTTTAGGTTTTGGATTGTGCTTGTTTTGGTTGGTTTTGGGTTTTTTTGGTGTTTCTTTTTTAATTTAATAATGTTCCTTTTTACATAGATGAAGACTGGCCCACTGTAAATTTAAAATCCAGCTTTCCAATACTGTAGAAGACTGTACCTGTAGTGGGGTTTTAGAATACCACAATGAACTGTGATTAATAAAATAACTATTAGACTACTTGGTATTTTTAATTAATAGAAAGCTGCTTTTCTCTTTTAAAAAACCACCCAAACCCTATACTAAGGGATTTTGTGTTCTATAGTACATAGAAAATTTGGAAAAGTGCTCCAAACTGGAGGTGCTAAACCTTAGTAACAACCAAATAGAGAAGATTGAGAAGTTGGACAAACTGCTGAAGCTGCGAGAGCTCAACTTGTCCCGCAACAGGATCAGGTGAGAGGAGACACCGTGGGGCTTGGAGAGCCCAGGGCCAATAAAGCTCATTTCCCTTTCCTGTTTGAGTGAGTTCTTTCACAAGAGTGAGCACTTGAGGTGCGTTTCCCAATTCGATGTCAAGACTAACAGGCTTTGAAGTCTTTTTAAAAAGCACAAGCTCTGAGGTATTAGGAGTATAAATCATTCTGGGAAGTGCTGTCAGTGTACCATGGCTGTGGTTTACTTTGTTTTCCTTGGAAACCAAGCCAGAAGTGCAAATTTCCAGATACTACAAAGAAGAGTGGGCAAGAACCCAATTAAGTGCATTAAAAATTAATTAAACTTTTACTGTTTATTATTACAGGTAATATAATAAGGTTTTCTTTTAGGAAAGGAAGCTGAATGGGCTTGATCAGGCAGGCCATAAACTCCCTAAATTGCTTTTGAACTCTTTGGAGAGCCTGGTGGCTTGTTTAAATTGAAGGGTAATGGTTCATGCAGCAGCAAAACCCTTAATTGCTTTTAATTTTTCTGTCAATGAATTATGGTCTTTACTATTACAACACTGCAGCAGCAAGGCTGCCATTTCAGTAGAGACATTTACAGTGGGAAGTGAGTAAAACCCCAGAGTTTGTTTCTATACATTGCATTCGCACAACTTCCTCTCTCCACAGGAATTGAAAAGGGCACAGCAGCTTTTAGCTCCTGCTCTGTTTTTACACTTTGGTTATGTACAGCTCATATATCCCAAAAACCAGCACAGTCACAGGAGAACATCCTGCTGTACTTTGTTGTAATACTCATGGTTTGCTTAATCTTCACACATACTCATAAAAATGCTCAAGTCAGCTACAACCTAGCATGGTTTCCTCAATAGTTTTAATGAAAACATTAAAAATGGAGCTCTTCATGCTGTCAGTTTACAGTTGATCCTTCCTTTTATGGTGGGGGGGAAACCTCACAAAACAACTTTATTTTGATTCATCTTCATCCCATTGCATTCTCAGGAGAGGAAGAGCAAATTTTGCCTATACAGATTGTCATATATAATATATTATATATAATATAATAGTGTTAATATTGAAATGATGACATGCAAAAGTAATGAGTTTGTGACAATGACAGAAAATCCTGCTGTGATTTTTGGTCTTAATTTAGTACTGGTAAATAAGCTGGTGTGATTTCATTTGAATTGTCCATGGCAGTAAATAATGGTTTTGCTGATCTCTTGGTTAATTAATTGTGACAGATTTTGTTGTAGTTTATCCATAATGCCTCAGCTTCACTTTAAATTTGCTATGGTTCATGACAAATTCCATTTTTCTTCTCCTTTTCAGCAAAATAGAAGGCATAGAACATCTGCAGAACTTACAGAAGCTGAACCTGGCAGGGAATGAGATTGAGCACATTCCTTTGTGGGTAGGGAAGAAACTGAGATCCCTGCGCAGCCTGAATCTGAAACAGAATAAAGTGTCCTCAGTAAGTGACTGTGGTTAGAAACAGGCATTGTTCATGAAGTGAGCTGGGCTGTTTACACTGATGGACTTACTCTGAGTAATTGCTGAGTGTCTTTCCACAAAGTCTGCTGGGAAATGCAGCAGTTGAGAGCCTAATAAAGTTATTTGTCAGAGAAACTCCTGGTGTGCAGGTACTGAAGATACAAATCTATG
This sequence comes from Zosterops lateralis, assembly GCF_965231275.1. Taxonomy (NCBI): domain Eukaryota; kingdom Metazoa; phylum Chordata; class Aves; order Passeriformes; family Zosteropidae; genus Zosterops; species Zosterops lateralis. The sequence continues at coordinate 8,077,952 of NC_139780.1, read as the reverse complement.
TTATGTTGTTTGGGAAAGCATAACTTTTTGGGAGGTTATACATGCACAGGCCTTGGTATCTTGAATTTCCAAGATAAATTTCAAAGAAATTCCAATATAAAGCTTGATTGCATTTACATTCTTTGCAGTGGCATTTTTTATAGAGGAAATAACTTTAATTTAAGAAGTGACTTGAATCATAGTACTGTCTATTTTGGTAGGTTTTTACACCTTATTCTTTAGCATAAAGGTTAAAATAAATCCTTTGATAGAGACCTAACACAGAACATTCTACATAATCAGAATTCACTCCTGGGGCTTTAATTCTTCTCAGAAGGATGTCTAATCCTAAGTTTTGTTTCTCTTTGATTTAGCTCCAGGATATAGCCAAACTAAAGCCTCTGCAAGATCTGACCTCTCTGTTCCTTGCTGAAAATCCAGTTGCAGCTCTGCCTCACTACTGCTTGTACACCATATTCCACCTGAGGGCACTGGAAAACCTGGATGGGCAGCCAGTGACAAACCATGACAGGCAGGAAGCTCTGGAGAGGTTTAATTTAGGTAATAAATCTATTAAATCTGAAGTGAATGATACAAAATTTAAGTTTAGGAAGGAAATTATTTTTCCACTTGAATGTTTCTCTGATTTTGTTTTTCAGAAGAGATAGAAAAACTAGAAAGAGAGCTGGAAAACACAAAAAAGGATATGGAGAACCTGAAACTTAACCAGTCCAAAGTGCTTGAGCAGCTTCAGCATCAAGATAAGCTCAACAAGTCACTAAAGGAAAAGGCTGTGCAACAGAGACAAAGCTTTGAAGAGCTACAGAGGGATCTGGGCACCAAAAATGAGCTGGTAAGATAATCCCTGGCACTAAGGAAATCTTTGGACACAGAGTTGTCAATGTCAAGAGTGTACATGACTGAAGATTTAATTTTAAAACTCTTTAGAGAGTGATTGTTGACCTTCAACATTCTTTTTGTGGAAAAAGTAAGTATATGGAAGCAGCACTCAGTATCACTCCTGTGATTTATAGTCACTACTTTGTTTCTAGTAATTATTTATGTATTTCTGTTTAAAATTTTGTCTGTTGATGAAAGGTTAAGCTGCTAAAATTGCTGATGTTCTGAAAATGCTGCACTGGTCAGACTCTAAAGTGCTGCTGCAGTAAGGGAGAAGATTGCTGCTTTTACAAAAACAAGATGTGAACACAAGTTGGATGTCAGTAATAGCCCTTGATTATTATTTTGGGAAGTGCTCACCACTTTAATTGTATTTTATTCACATCATCCTAAAATCTTATGTTTGAGTCTCTTTCAAATGCAAGCAAAGTCCTATAGACTTGTGAGTGCTGAGTTGTGAATGACCCGATGAGAACTTCATTTTTGGATTTTATCCTGTTAGACTCGTCCTCTAAAATTTTATCCTCCAGACTCTCATACCTGGTACTTCTCTAGCTGTTTCTCTGAACACACACACACTAACCAGCAGTCTGCTTCTAAAATGAAGGGTTTGGTATAATGAGATTTAACAGCAAATACTTTGCAGCCTGAACCCACTCTTCTCCTTTGGATGACAATCTTGGCTCACTTGTGTCTCCCTTTAGCTGGTGTCTGGGTTTGTCACAGTCCCCTTCCTGCAGAGCCTTTGTTCCTCACTCAAGGTAGCCCCACTGTGCCCTGAGTTGCATGGTTGGTTTTATTTCTAGGATGTATTTGCACGTTCCCTGAAGTAGCAACATTATTATGAAGTGTCCCAGTAAGACTTTATATTCACTGTGATTTGGAATATAATTTTCTTGATTTTTTCCCCCTTTTCTCTGAAACAGAGATGATTTTTGCATGACATTTATCAGGTTTTGAAATCTCTCTTTAAGCCTTTTCTGTTCTATTTCTTTTCCTCCATTAGTCCTGCTTTCCACTCTCTATTGGAATTGTGCTGCATGTTCTCCCTCAGGTATTCAGTGTGAAAAGTTGATTTAAAAAGAAATCACATGATGGACCTTTACTTAAAAATAACCTCAAAACCAATCTAGCACATGATTAAGCTAAAATAAAACACATAGACTTTATACTCTTGACAATTGTGATATTTTGGGGTTTTTACAGACCATGAGTGTTAATAGCCCTCATGCTCACTAGTAGGAGTAAATATATTTTTTATTTTGGCCTAGATTTTGCTAAAGGATCAAACCCAAATTATAATTTTATCCTAAATTAACTTTAAAAATAAACTTGTCACTTTGATGTACTTAAACTTAAAAGGCCTTTCATGTGATCATTTTTATTCTATTAATTGTGGGGCTTTTGTCTCCTCTTAGTTCACTGTTGTAAAATTGCCCTTTGTGATATTCTCAATCCCAAACTGTGCTGTGAGCTTTGTTCCCACGCTGGGGGCTGTGCCCTGCTCTCTGTGGAGCTGCACTGTGTGTGACAGTGATGAGTTCCACTGAACTCACTGGGTTTTTGCTTTCTTAGCTGAAGCAGAAGACAGTGGAGCTGACCAGGGCTTGCCAGAAGCAGTATGAGCTGGAGCAGGAGCTGGCCTTTTACAAGATCGATGCCAAATTTGAGCCCTTGAATTATTTTCCCTCAGAGGTAATAATTTTAAAATCATGGATCTTTCTTATTGCTGTTTCCCTTGATCTTTCAACTTGGAAAATAAAAAATCTTATTAGTTTTCCTTTAGTCTAATAGATACTGCTTTAATAAAGGCCCAACCTCTGTCATACTTGCAAACAAAAGTGCCAGAATGAAATCCATAAGAAAAGTAAAGATCAGTAATCCTTGACTACAGTTAAGTGATGTCTGAGTAAAATATAAGTGCAATAATGTAATGGACTAAATATAATCTAAGTAAATTCAATATACTAACAAAAAGTTCTTCTAGACATCTGCAATAAACTGGTCACACCCCAGTTGAGTTTGTTTTAATTCCATTATAGAATAACAGTGTATAAGGCCGAAAATGTTAAGTATAATCTGTTTTCTTCTTATTCTTCTAATTTCAAATTGATTTTCCTTTTTATTCTTGACAAGAGAATTAAATATATGTTAGGAGTTGACTGCAGCCATAGTTCTGAGATAAAGACTCTTCTTACATTTCAGGAGGTTGACCTTGATAATGTGCCTGGTGAAAGCCCCTACATTGGCAAGGCCAGGTACAAAAGAAATATGTTTATAAAGGAAGGATACATTCCAGACAAAGCTCAGCAGGTGCAGGTTGGGAAAATGCAACAGGAGGATGATGACTCCTGTAGGAAACCCCAGCTGGAATCACATCTCCAAAGTCTAGATAAAATACTACAGGATAAGGAAGAAGAGATTCATTCCGGTAAAAATCTTATTTTTTTATCAAATAAAGATAGAAAACGTGTATCAGTGTGGTTTATTCCAGTGACTACATGCTTGATATAAGAATAGAAACAGTGTGTCAAAGGCTAGAAGTGCTGTGATTGTTAAATACTGGATTGATGCAGTTTTTGTGTCAAAACTGCTACAGTTTCTTACTGCTGTTATTTTAAGATAAACTGGGATGAGAGCATTACATATTATTAAAAACACGGTTCTAGGGAGGTTTAATATTTGATGTATGAATTTAATTGTGTAATATTTGTTACACAAGCTTTGGACATATTTTCTGAGAAACCAGAATGTATTTATTAGCTGTGATTATCACTGTCTTAGTGCTGTGCTGATTAATGTGTTCACACACTGCTGTGTATCAGTGTTATACACAATATTATAATGTATTTTGTGGGGTTATGGGGTTTGTACTGGGTTTCTTTTGTCTGCAGCAGAAAGAAGATTAGAAGAACTGGGAAGTGAAATTGGAGATGCAGAGCAAAAAGTGCTGAAAGTAACAGGGGAACTGCAACTACTGGAGGGTGCTCTGGCTCAGAAAAAAGTAAGTTTTTTCCACAAAGAGCCAGGAAAGGTGTTTGAAGCAGTGTTGATGTAAGAAAATACAACTTTTTCTCCCCATTCTTATAAAGAGGCCACTGTACAGACATAAATCCATGTGTCAAGCATCAGAAAAATCTTCCAGGTTTTAGAGAGCTCGTTCATAAATCAGCTGTTAGAGCTGTAGTGCAGTTAATGGCATCTGTTCCATGTGTTGCTGCTGATTTATTGCTGACTCTCCCCAGAACCCTTTGGAAGAACCTCCTGTGTATGTTGAGTTGTGCAGCTGATAACCAATGTGACTACAGAACTGGCAGCAAGAATTAATTTATCAGCATTAAACTAGAACAGCATCTTCCACTTGACTTCAACTCTCATCACTTATTGCTATTTTTAATTTTCAAACTTGCCTGAAAATCAGTGACCAGGATCTTCTTTATGTAAATGTTAAATATATTCTTGATCCTCTGTGTATTTCCAACCACTCAACATCCTAATGCTGTCTCCAGATCTCTCAGGCCAGCAAGGAAGCAACTGAACAGCAATTGAGGGCAAAGTTACAAATCCTGCAGGAGCTACGCAAGGAAACCTTAGAACTGGAAAAACAAATTGAGAAACAGAAAAGAGAAATAGGGAAAAATCAGAAAGAGCTTGAAGACTTGCAGAGTTCACTTGGTTCTGTAAATCCTGAGGATCCAAGACATGTAAGTAAAACCAGAATCTGAAACTTTTATATACTGTGCAATGGACTGAAGGCAGCTTTAACAGGTGACCATTTACTTGTGCCTGTTTCATAAGTTATTTTTTCTTTTGCTGTTTATCAAAGTCATTAACTTAGAATTCAAAAGTTAAAACATCTTTACAATTAAAAAATCGCACCAAACCAACCAGCTTTGATAAAACACTTCAACAATTCATTTTCCCAGGAAGTGCTGTAGAGCACGTTGAGAACTAAATCTTTGTGCTTTGCACAAACTCACTGCAGAGCCCTGCAGACAATTTCTGTGTAAGAAATCCTCCATGCACCTTTTTGTGGATTTAAAGTTTAAAGATGTCTGTGTGGCAGTGCTTATCCAGCCTGTTTGGTGGGGGCTGTGGCCTTTCTCAGCTGTCACTCCAGTCCTGCCAGCCCCGAGAGAATCAGCAAAGCCTCAGAGGTCACATCTCCCAGGGCTGGGGAGCCAAGGGGAGCTCGAGCTTCCACCTGACTTTATGGTTGTCAGGGATGCAGGACTTTTTCTGAGTTATTCACTGTGTTCAGGTACAGCAAACACTTACAGAAATTATACTAAAACGAAACCGAATTATCTTTAACAGTGTTTTTTAAAAGCTAATATCTCTAAATGAAAGTTTTTCAGGCCTACTGGATGCTCTTAGGTAAGAAATGTATTTTTTATGCTTTGCTCCTCAGCAGAGGCACACAACCATTTGTTTAAAAAGCTCTTTTTATATTTTTAAACTTAATTTCCTCGGCTGTTGGGTGGCAGAAGGGCTGAGCGCGTTTTGGGAATGCTCCAAGGGGAATGGCCGGGCCCGGGGCTGGAGCAAGGGCGAGCCCGGGGCTGGAGCCAGCCCGGCCCTTCCCGCGGCCGCCCCTCGCTTCGAATCACAACACAGGAAACGCCGTGCGGGCCAACGGCCGGGAACGGGAACGGGGCTGGGACCGGGAACGGGAGCGGGGCTGGGGCTGGGGCTGGGACCGGGAGCGGAGCGGGCAGCGGAGCCAACACAGCAGCTCCGGCCCCCGCCCCGGACCCCATGGAGACTCCACTCAATTCCTGCCCGCGCTGAAGCTCCCGGTGCTTTATTCAAATGAATTCTCGCTCAGGGGTGGGGCGTTCTGCAAGTGCTGTCTCAGGAAGAAAAGACAAAGGCAAAGCTGTAAGTGGTCGGGGACTTGTGGCTTTTTGTTTCTTTTTCAAAGTGCATTTTTGGTGCCGTTCAGCAGCTGCAGCAAGATGGCTCGGTGGCAGCGGCTCGGGTTTACTTGTTGAAATTTCGCTTTTGAAAGCCGCAGGGCAGTTTGTGTTTAGCAAGGTGACAAGTTGAACTGTGCTGATATGGATGTTTTAGTTAACTTCCGGTTTAATCCGTTAAAAATACAAAAAGCTTTGGGTTTACCCGTTTGCTTTTGTTATGGAAGCAACTTTGCAAGTGTTCTTCTTTTCTGAGAACTCATATTTAAATTTACTGCTAGCTCAATTTATTTATTTGAGTAGTGAAAAACCATGCAGCTAATCCTGACAATATAATTCTGTACTTTCCCAAGTTTCTGGCATTTGGGTTGTTTCTGAGCAATTTCACACTGGTAAGAAATAACACTTTATTCTGTTGATAACTAAGTTTTTGTAAACAGCTGAAACAATCAGTTAATTCATACTAAATGCATGAAGTCCTTGCCAAAGTCTGTGTGAGCTGTGTGGTGTATCTCCCAGAAAGATTTTGATAAAATAAGATTTACTTAGGAATATTTACTTAGTAACTGTAAAGTTGGCCCCACTTGCTGTTTGTTCAGAGTATTTTCCTTCAAGTGCTGACCTGACATGTTCTAAAGCATCATCTGCCGTGAGGGCAATGCAGGATGACAGGATTAAAGGTTCTGGGAGAAATCATGTTTGTTCTTGACTGAGAGAGGAAGTGATAGAACAAAATGTAAAGGCAGGAAGAAAGATAGTAGCCATGAGTACTAATTTCTAAATGCAGGCTTTATTCAGCCTGGGCAGGGGGGAGCCTGCAGACAATGCTGGTACTCACAGATTGCTGCTTATCTGGGGTCCTTTGTGGGGCAGGACTGAGGAAAAATAACAACAAGTAACAAACCCCAAAGCACCACAGTGTGTGCTGAGCTTGTGGCTTTTCTTGCTGATAGTGAGACACTGCAGAACTGAGACAAAATCCCAATTTAAATTTTTTTAAATCTGTGTTGATGCCCTGCTTTACTTTACCTTTCTGTGACTTGACAGGCTCACATGAAAGCTCAAAAAGCAAGTAAAGAGCAGCACCTCGATATAATGAACAAACACTGCCAGCAGCTGGAGACTCGCCTGGATGAGATGCTCTCCAGGATTGCAAAGGAAACTGAGGAAATCAAGGATTTGGAGCAGCAGCTCACTGATGGTAAACTTTCATTTTTGTCTTAAGGTATTTCTCGTACTTAGGGCAACATGACAATTGAATTGAGGATTGTTTTGTTTATCTTTGCTCAAATGAAATACAGAATGGGTACAAAAGTCTTAATAAACTGTTCTTAACTGATGTAAAAGTAAACTGTGTGTGCTGACTTCACTTTTACCTGATTGGGGAAGGGAGGCAGGAATGCACAAAGAGCTTCAGCTTCTTTTAACTTTCCAGTGGCCAGGTGAACACAGTAATATTAGGAATCCTAACCTTGAGTTCAAGGTACTTGTTTTTACTTATTCCAACGGTGAACATTTAAAATTATGAAGGAAGGAAATTTGGTTTGTTTAGTAAATAAATGTGGCTCCTTAACTACCTTGAATTCATTTTGCATTCCTGCAGGTCAAATAGCAACAAATGAAGCACTAAAAAGGGATTTGGAAAGTATTATCACTGGCTTGCAGGAATACCTGCAAAGTGTGAAGCATCAGGCAAAACAGGCCAATGAGGAGTGTAAGAAGTTGCAAAAGGAAAAAGAATCTTTGCTTGGAAGATTGGCAGGTCTGGAGGAGGAAAAAAACAACCTGGAAGTGGTTGTCATGGATGCAGAAAACATGAGAAAAGTAAGGCTTAATACCTCTTTTCCCAAGTTCAGATACCTGAGAATAAACTTGAAAATACAAGCTGGTGATCAGATTGGGACTAAGGAACCACAATGCCTTGGACAAAATAATTTCTGATATGGTAACATGATGAGATGTGCCCACACACCTCCAGAATAGAATCTGGCCTTTAAAACCTGTTACAGGAGACTTCCAGTAGATCTGAGCTTTGTGGGAGATGGCTCAGAAATGCAGGTTGCACCTTGCAGACATCACTGCAAATGGATTTGCTGGTGACACCGTGGGGAATGGCATCAGTGAGACCTCTGACGTTGGCCAGGGGTGTGTCAGCAGCCTGGATCTGTCCTGTGAGCCAATGCCACAGAGCTGCCTGGGCATCCTGTTGGGTGTTGTATTAACCTGAACTCCTGGAACAGTTCTGTTTCACTTCCAGCTCCACCTTTCTAACCTGAGTGTAGATTTTGGACAGTCAGTGGCACCACTGGCCTGACCTTGCAGGTAGAAGTGTCACCCACCTTCAAGTTTTAATGGAGTTCCTGAGTTAAAGGGAAGGGAGGCAGTGTACTCTTAAATTCTGGCTCTCCCATGTACATCCTTCTAAAATGGATATTAAATTCCAGGAAATTGCAATGCTGGAGAGTTCACTCCAGGAGCAGAGAGAGATAAATGAGTCCCTTCAAGGTGCTCAGGGGAAGGTCAGCGCCTACAAGGCTGAGCTGGAAGCTCAATTAAGAGAAAGAGATGCTGAAGCCAAGCAGCAAAAAGAAGAATTTGAAAGACTGAAGCAACTTAGCCAGGTAAGAACAGAGCTTTAGTGCAGTTAGCTGCCCCAGGATACTTCATCTCCAAGGTTAAATCACAAACAGCTGCTGGTTTAGGTGTGTCCCCACAGTAGCAGTTTGCTGGCATTTAGAACTTTGCTTTGAAGCAAGGTGCAGATGGTTTGTTTGGGGTTGTTCTGTTGGGTCTTTTTTAGGTGCTGTCATATTGTTACTGTTTTAAGAAATACATCTGTCGTGTGTTTGGGTGACAGGTTGGGGTTGGGAGTGAGGATATTATTCTGGAGTGGTTTTGTGGTTTTGTAGATGGAACTGTCAGCCCTGCAGGATGAGCTTGAGAAGGAAAGAAAACTCTTAGAGAATGCTCAGACCAAAGCACAACTGGCAGAAGAGAAGGAACAACAAAATTACAAGCTGCTTTTACAGTTCAAGCAATTGCAGGTGAAGTATTTGTTGTATTAAAAATTCTAGCTTTTATCGCTTGTGGATTTGTTTGCTTACATTTGTGTGGATTTTTTTTTTGTCTATTTTTAGGGAGACAATAATTTCCTAAAACAACAGCTTAAAGATCTCCAGAACCAGCTAAACCATGCTGTTGGTAACTTAATTCATCCTGAAGATTTCATGGCTTGTATAAATGAACTCAGGCAGAAGCTTCAGACAGGAGCAGGAGAGATAAAGTGAGTAAAAAAAAAATACAGTGTGAGATTTTGATGTATGAAAGGGGCAGGACGAGAGGAAATGGCCCCAAGTTGTGCCAGGGAAGGTTCAGGTTGGATATCTGGGAAATTTTCCTCACTGAAAGTCTTGCCAGGCATTGGGACAGGCTGCCCAGGACAGTGGTGGAGTCACCAGCACTGGAGGGATTTAAAAAATATTTCAATGTGGCACTTGGGGACATGGGTTAGTGGTGGCCTTGGCAGTCCTGAGGGAATAGTTGGATTTGATGAACTCAGAGGGATTTTCCAACCTAACCTGAATGAATTACACAGCATGTCTCAGATTTCCACTGTTTGTCATTCATGATTTCAGGATCTGGTATCACAACTTAAATCACTGTTTTCTGTCTTGGAACCTGGATTGTTTCTCTTTCAGGTGTCCAAATTCTGCTGATATTTTAGGGAAAAACCTTGCAAGTCTGCAGAAGGAATTCAATGACATCCTTGCTGATGCACAGAAAGAAAAAGAGAAAGCATGGGCTGGACAAAGACAGCTGCAGGAAGAAATGGAATCCCAGCAGGAAAAACTGGAAGAAATACAGGAGAAATACAGACAGGCATGTATCAAACAACTAAAGCAAGAGTGAGACAATTTCAGCTTACTCTAAAATATGTAACCTGCAGCTGAAGGATCAAATTTCACTTGATGAAGCTTTGCTGTGCTCTGTCCTTTGTGTAACAGTGGAGTCTGATTTGATTTTTCATTAATAGTCTTCCTGTTTTTTACCTGATTATTTTGTGAATTGGAATATAGTCAATGATCTGTCTCAGAGGCAACAAAGACTTTAATGACCACTAGAAAAATACAGGTCTGAACCTTCTTGAAAGATCATTATACATATCTCTGATGAAATAACTGAGAGACTCTTAAAATATTACAGTTACAGTGGCACAGTAGTTACCTTTCCTTTCTGTTCTCATGCAAAGTATATTGGTACATGCATTTCTCAGAAATGTAATTAAATAATTAAAACAGAGTGGCTTTTGATTGGAAAAAAAATTTCCAAGTGGCTCCTTATTCTAATGAATTTTATTTACAGGTCAAAGCTGAAAACAGGCAAAATAAGAACAAGGTCCATCAGTTAGAGAATGAAATTCAACGTTTACATGAAAAAATAAAGAGCATGGAAGAGATTCAGGGCTTGGCTGATCAGCAGCTCCAGGAGGCAGATGAAGAAAAAGAGGCTATTCTTTCTCAGCTGGAGAATTTAGAGAAAAGGGTAAGAATGGGTGAGGGCAGGTCCACGCACTGTTGGATTGCTCAGGAAAAAAGAAACAAAAGCTTGTGAATTTTTGCTCTCTAAGATAAAGCAACACATGTAGGAGCACAAATGTTAAATATAACATCTTTCTTTTCCTTAAATTTTAATGCTTGTCCTCGCTTTAGATTTTTTTTCTAAGTAATCCAAAATGGGATGGGGGGGAGGATGAAAGAAAGCACATTGTAAAAGCCTCTTTTCCTGCTTTCAGAAAAAAGCAGAAGATGCCAGGGCACAGAGGCACATGCAGAGTCTGGACAAGGAGCTGAAGGCGCTGCAGAGGGCGGTGATCACCTCAGACAAGCTGGCAGCCACCGAGCTCTCCCTCGCTGCTGGACAGCTCAAGGCTCTGCAGGACTCTGTGCTCAGGATTAACCAGGAGACAGCTGAGGTAAAGCAGCATGGGGAATCCATTAATTGCTTGTTAATGCCACTGCAGGAGGAGCAGTGCTGGTGTTCTTCAAATCAGCTTCAGGGCTTTCTTCTAAATTGTTCTGAGCAGCGTTGGAGCTCTTGCTTTGGGCAGAGTTTGAGCTGCAGCAGATGAGTGAGGAAATTTGGGTATGGACAGGTTCCTGCTGTGGGAGGGAAGGGGAGGGGGAAGATCATGAATCTCTTACTAACTGAAAGGCAAACAATAGATAATGCACTGTTCCATAAGACAGAAAAACAGAAGAAAGGACTGGAAACACTTTTTCAAACTTGGAAGCACTTTTGGCTACATAATAACATCTCCTCTGTACCAATACTGTAAAGTTAAAGGAGAGATAGTATTCTATATAGAGTTCCAGAATAGTCAGGTGCTGGTGTTTCTCAATGGTTAGCTTTTCACAATAGCACATCTCAACCCTGAGAAATGTTCCTGCAAACTACAGCTCAAATGAAAATCTCAATTTCAGAAGCTTGAGGAAGCCCAGAAGTTCTGTGCTGAGGCAGCTCATGCTTCCCAGGCTCTTGCCAGAGCAGAAGCAGAAATAGGATTGCTACAACAACTCCTGAAGGAGAAGGAAGAGCAAGTAGGTTGTTTGCTCTGTGTTACATGATAAAATACCAGTGAATTTCTGGAAATGTAATGTTTAGAGGTTCTTGCCCTGTCCTTTTTCCCTCAAGTTTTCCCAAATCAGTGTTCTTCCTTCCCCTGACTCCTGCCCAAGAACAAACTGAAAACCTCAGTGCCTGGAGCAGTTGAGTTCTAAGGAAAACCATCACCTGTTCACTCAAACATCCCTCCTATGGGGGGATGGGAAGAATGAGTGGGAGCTTTTTGTGATTTAAGCTTCTATTTCAAATAGATTCTGCAGGAAATGGAGAAAGCTGGTGAGAAAACGGTTGCATCAAACACTCAGAAGTTTGAAATTAATAAGTTAAGTGAAGCCTTGGAACAGCAAAAAGCAGAGATTGACCGTTTGAAATGGTTGTTGGACAATAGTGGGACAGGTAATTTCTCTTTTCTCTCCACTTCTTGCAGACAGACAGGGATACAGAAGGTTATTATTCCCCATTTCTCACTGTTTGAACTGAGAATCTGGAGAATAGTGTTGAGACTATCCTTCTATGCAGGTTTATACAGGGTATGTGTCAGTGTTCATTAGTTTGCACTTTTTACAGCTGTTCAGAAAACACTGATTGTGCTGAGCATTCCATTTAAACTGCGTTAAGACATTGTCAGAGCTCTGTGCAAGGAAAATCAGCAACAGTTACCTGGATCTGAACTTGTATTTCCACAAGCTTAAACCACCAAATCCTGTGTGTCTGTCATTACAGATAACATTTAGTTTGTTTCCCTCAGCAATTATTTTTTTTAAATATAGTTCCATTTTAAGTGGATAACACTGAGGGAAAAGTTGCATGCAGTATCTATTTAACTATTTGCCTTAGGTGACTCTAAAACTGTGCTTAATTTCCAGGTAGCAAAGATGAAATGGAGACCTTGCAGGGTGAAATTGCTGCCCTCAGAAATGCGCTCTCACAGCAGAATGATCACAGCCCCAGTACAGCAGAGGTGAAAAGAGGGGGATACTGGTACTACATGCCATCATCACAGGTCAGGAATTAAAATCCTGGCATGGATTGTTTTCCTTGTGGAAAGCTCTTGGATGTGGGAAAGTGCATTATAAATTTAGTAGGTTTGGGAGAAATTTAGGAACAAATATTGGCTGGCATGTAGGAGAAATACTGAAATAAAACACACACAAATGTTGCCTGGTAAAGCCCTTTCCTGTGCCGATGGGAGTCCAGGGTACATAACACTGGGAGAGAACTGTTCAGTGGGCAGTACTGAAAATCCATTTAGGTAAGGGTTAAAAGGGAGTGTTACAGACAAATATCTCTTTCAAAAGAATATTTGTCTGAATTTAAAACCAATACTGTTAAAATACATTTAGTGCTCTTAAAGCAGCATCTGCTTAGAATTGAGAGACAGCAGAGTATGTGTAGCCTGTTCTGAAAAATCGTTAGAATGTCTACAACAACTCCTTTATTTGCCATGATTTGTCGTTTCTAGATTAACACATGCTGTATTTTTTTCTTAGGTTTCAACTCCTGCTTCCCACAGCACCAAAGACTCTGGAGTGTGTTTGGGGTGCTCTGGCACATCCCCAGCCAGGAGAGGGGATGCTCAGGACAGGCCCTGTGGGAGGGAGGACTTGCCCAGCCAAGGATGTTGGGTTTATTCACCAGTCAGAAATAGGTTGTACAAAGCAAATTCTGCCAAAGGTGAGTCAGGTCAGTCTCAGAATGTTTAGGAGCAGACTAACGTTGGGCTTGCTTAGAGTTCACAGAGGTTTTTTTTGATGGGCGTGAGTGAATATAAATGTTTAGTACTGTTTAATAACTTTGAGTAACATTTGTTACGTTTTTGTAAATTACATAGAATTTAAAATGTCCATTTGAAGACTCGCTCTACTGAAAAAAGTTATTAAAAAGAACATGTTTGGTTTTGTCTCTTTTAAAGATAGAAGAGCAAAAGAAGATGGTGAAGGAAATGCAGGATCTCCTGTCCCTGAAGCCTCTCCCTTTGTCCCACCCCCGGGCACAGTTATTTACACAGCCCTTCCAGATGGGGCCCCTGCACCTCAGGGCGTGGGGGTTTATGCTCCTCCTCCTGCAGCAGCCCCTGGAGCTCCACTTACTCCTGGATCCATCATCCATGGCCCACCTCCTCTGGGGTCCCAGGTGGTTTATGGCCCTCTGCCTCCAAACTTCACAGTGCCACTCCTTCCCCTGGGAGTGCTCCACTGCAACGTGCTTGAACATCAAGATCTGGTAAGAGCCAGAGCTGCAGCTGCAGCTGGAACCCTTGGGAACTGACTGACAAATGGGATAGGAAAAGCTCCCTGCTAGGAAGGGTCTGGGTCTGGTTACAGTCTTTGCCATCTGGGTGTCAGGAGGCCTCAGCTGGAAAATAGATCCTGATTGTGTTGTTCTGTTCCCCGTGTGCAGGAGAGTGAGGTCTCAAGGCTGGAAGACACTGTGTGCTATTTAAAGTCTCAGAAATACAAAAAGAGATGCTCAGAGGCAGCTGAGCAGAAATACAAAAAGGAGGTGGAAAGATTGCATGGCAATGTTGAAGAACTTGAGCAGGAAAGAGAAGAGCTGGAATGTGAAGTGGCAGAGCTGCGGCGAGCGGCTCAGAAACAGAGCATACACAGGTGGGAGCAGTGCAGGGAATGCACTGAAAGGAAGCTTGCAAATCCCTAAACCTTTTCCCAGCAAAAGTGAGCCTTTTGACTCATTTCCAATTCTAGAACTTCAAGAGGCTCCCAGATCTTTCGCATCTTTGTATTTTAATTCCGTGTTTTTCATCCTGACCTTTCAGGGACTTCATTGAGGGTTGCACTGACAGTGTCCTTGCAGAGCTGCAGCTGGAGAAATCCCTGCTGCAGCAGCAGCAGGAAGATGTTGCAGAGGAGATTGAATGTGCAGAGAAGACTCTGCTGAAACGCCGGGCTGAGCTCAGGGAAGCCAACAGGCTCCTCACAGAGGCTCAGGTGGAACTTGAGAGCACCCGGGGCAAGGTGAGTGGAGGAAAAACCCTGAGGGCAGGATTGCAGTGTTGTTTTGTTTGTCTAGGCAGTTTATTTTCACATGGAGCCTCTTAAAATGCTTCTGTATGAAAATAAGTTGGGAAATAAACTATGGTAGAAGAACTTGGTTTAGTCCTTTTTGAAGAGGAGGAAGGATTTCTGTTCTGGACAAGAGAGGAGAAAAAGTTGTTCATGGTAGAAAGAGGGAGAAGGCTGAGGTGGAATATTCAAGCCAGGAGCTCACCTTTAAACAGCAAATGCAGTATAAGGTGGAATGTATTGTTTTAATCTTCTGGTTTTGCTTTAGACCAAAGAGACTCTGCAGAAGTACAACCGTGCCAAACAACGTTTGTCCTGCACTGAAATGGAGGCAGAGGAGCTGGAGCAGAGGGCTCAGGAAACAGCCACCAAACTTGTGAAAGCAGCTCAGCAGCTCAGGTACCCTGAGTGCTCTTGGGGGTTTGTGTCACATGGGGTGAGCACAAGGACTGGGTTCTTTCCAGTATCAGGACACTGCTTTTGGAGAGGGAGAACTGTCAAAATGTTAATAAGAAAAGGCATAAATGCTCTTTTAGGTTATTACAGACAGATACGAGAGGATTGGAGCAGCTTAAGAGGGAACAGGAAGGTATTTTGAAGGAAATCAACAAAATGGTGGCTGCTAAAGACTCTGAGTTGCAGTCATTAAACCAGAAGATAGAAATGCTCACTGAAAGGTGAGTACTTTTAATTTACCATGAACTGTATTAAGTTAAACGTGTCCTCCTCCACTGAGTCACTGCCTAAGATATTCTCACTTCTCCTGAGTCCTGTTTTTATCCTCAGCCTTCAGAAGCTCCAAGGAGATATTCGACTTGCAGAAGGTAACGAGAGCCAGCATCTCCAAATCATCAGAGAAGCAGAAAACCTTATTCAGGGCAAGAAAACTGAACTGGAAATGTTGAAAGATCAGGTGAGGCTTGGCCTGCCAACCCTGGGCTGTCCATTCTGTTGGAATTGACCTTTGTCTCACAATTATGATCCCAATCTCTCTGATGCACTTTTTCATGTTTAGCTACAAAAACAAAAGCTTGCACTGATTCTTCCGTTGAACTTCTCCACTGTAGATTTCTGCTCAGCAGCAAGAGCTCTTGTTCCTGGAGCAGCAGGTGACTCAAAGAAAAGAAGAGCTCCAGGGTCTGCAGGACTGCATTTCCCAAAGGACAGGTGACCTCAAAGAAGCTCTTCGAGATGGAGAGACTGAAGCACATGAAAAGCTTTGTCAAATAAGGGTGAGTTTCCCAAACGAGTTTTCAAATCATTACAGCAAAAGACTTGAAGTGCTACAAACGTTCCAGGAGGTTTCCACAACATCAGTTTTGCTTTTTGCACCCTCCCCAAACCCACTGAGAAATAGAACATGGAATTGTATGTTTTTGTGTGACTAAAAGCTTGGTCCAGATGCACAAAGAAGACCTCCCTAGTTCCAGTAATTCTTACAGAATTGGTCCCTTGAGAGCTAAATTACATTAAATATAAGTCTGTGAATGACTTCCTGTTGCTGAGGAGCAGCTGCTGAAGGAAATCAGTGTGATCAGTGTGTGTAAAACACAACACAGCTGCCCCAGTCTGTGCCCATCCCCATTTGCACAGAGAGGATTCTGTACTTCCCTACTGAAATCAAAACCAAGTATCAGGGCTAATTATATTTTGTGGTTTATTTTCTTTTATGAGGGCTCCTTGGCTGGTTTGGTTTTAAGGCCTATTATTCACTTGAATGACAATGTTGTGGTAAGATTTGGAGATCAAAATCTATGCAGAATTACTACTCTAAGACCTTAACTTAAATATTCTGTATTTTTTGTTTGTTAAACCAGAATATTGATGACAGACTGTTAAATTCAGTTTAAAGGAAAAATTCATTTAAAATTGCAAAGAATGGTAACACTGGTAACACTGATACATTCTCACAGGAAATGAAAGTACTTCTGGGAGAGCTTAGTGTTGAGAGGAATGAACTGGATGTCCAGATGAATGAGAGAAGAACACAGCTTTTGGTCCTAAAGAAGGATATTAAAAAGGAGGAAGAAAATCTTCAAGGGATACTTGGGCAAATCACCAAGCATAAGATGGGTATGTCCCAGGATTTACTGGGTTTTGTGCAGATTGGGAAGGAACACACAAAGCTCTTGAGTTCTCCTCATCCTAATCCAATAAGTGCTTTTTATTTCACCTCACTAGAACTGAAACATGTGCTGGAAACGCTGGAGCTTGAGAAGAATGAACTGGAAGGTTTGAAACTACAACATGAGCAGAAGGTCAATGAGCTGGAAAAGACCCAGGTGGCCATTCTAGAGGTAAGAAATGCTTCTGTGGCTGATGCAGAAACTGGGAGATCTCTGCTTCTCTTAAGCCTTGGGTAACAGAGTCCTGATGCTTTTAAATCAATCAGTTTCTAATCTGATTTCATCTTATCACAGAAAACTCTTAAAGTCTGCTTAGGCCCTTTAAAATAATGGGATTTTTTGGTGTATGTGAGAGAGAGGGAGCACAGAGGCTCTTCTGTGGCTGTAGAATGATGGATGCTGATTTTTAGGAGCTTCCAAAGTCTTTTAATCTGGATCCTGGAAGTGCCCTCACTTCCAAACAATGAGTCTGGAAGGGAGTTTAACTCAGCTGGATGATCTCTAGCATTAAAAAGGTCCCCAAGGTACTTGGAACCATTCTATTGTCACCTTCCTCCATTAAATGCCCTCAAATCCCTCTGGCTGCAGCTAAGGATGTCAGTGTTGTTCTGCTTCTGGACCATATCAATGTGGTGCTCACCATGCCTGTCTTTCCTAGGAGAAGTTAAAACTGGAGAATATTCAGAGATTATTTCAGTGTCAGCAAGGGGAAGTGGAGTGGCAGGAGCAGCTCCTCAGGAAGGGCCATGAGGAGAAAGAGCAGCTGGGCTCTCAAATGAGAGCTCTGCAAAACAACATTGAGGCTCTGAGCAGGGAGAAGGAGAAGCTGGAAGAGGACTCCAGGAGTTTGGAGAAGAAATTGTCCCAAACCAAAAGGTGAGGGAATGTCTTTCCCTGCAGAGATTAGAAGGGATGGGGAAATGTTTGAATGTCTGTTTGTTGTAATTAATAATACAGCTCTAACTCTGAGGTGCCCAATGATACAGAACTGGCATTTTCTTATGTTCTGTGGAGCTTTTGCTTTAAAAAAAGTAAAGTGCTGCATCTTGGAACAGAACATTTGTTCTGACTGCTCCTGCCATCCCCTTGGGCTCAGAGGGTTTTACTGCCATTTTTGAAGTCCTCACCGAGGATTTCCAGCTAACCAAGAATATGATTCACATTTTACAGAGACTTAGCTGCTGCTGAAGACAGCAGCAGAGCTGCACTGTCCAACATGGAAAAAGTGGAATTGGATGTTAAGAACCTGCAGCAGGAGGTGGAGCTACTGAACAAGCAGAAGAAATCACTGAATGCAGAGATGGTTGCTGTCCAAGAGGATCTTCAAGGTAAAGATCTGGTTTTGAGTTTAAGCAATGATACATTTTAAGTGAAATTCTGTTAAAAGATACACTTTAACTGAACTGTATGATATTAAACATTCAGCATGCTCAGATGTCCATAGGCAGAAAGACTTTAACATGTTGAAAAGATGGAAATTTCATAAACTGTGCTTGTGTTATTCACTCTTTGCTCATGAAAAGAGAGAATTTCTGTGTATTGGCATTTCAAACTGCTGATTGAAAATGTCTTGTCACCAAATACTTTTGTAGGGAAAAAGGAAGAACTGGAAACACTGAAAGGAGGACTGAATGACTCAAGGCAGCAGCTTCACCTGGTGGAACAGGTTGGTTTAGTGAAACACGTCCCTATGGTCACTCTGGGAGTCTGGTGTTGCTCCAGTTTGTGTGGGCACAGCTCAGCATCAGAGCCCTGCAGAGCTGGGAGCAGGGATTGCTTAATTGCCTTCTCCTTGCTGAGTGGAGTGGGTTTATTGCTTCTTAAAAGATAATTTAAAAACAACCAACCAAACAGCACCTTCTGGCTTTTTATCTGGTGGCTCCTTCTGTGTTAATTCACTCTGTGCCTGCTTTGGAAGGAGCCCTGAGTGTGTCAAGGACCAGTTTTGTTCTCTCAAACCCAAACCTTTAGGGCTGGTTCCCTTTCCCAGCTCCTCCTGCCACAGGCTTTTGTTTTCCATTGCAGGATTTGAAAAATAGCTCCAGGCAGCAGGAGGAGCTGCTCAGGGAGCAGGCAGCCCTGAAGGAAGAGATCCGAGAGTATTTAAGGAAATGTAAGGAATGTCAGGAGAGGCACAAGAAGAGAGAGAACCAACTGCAGCAGCTCCAGAAAAAGATTGAAGAGAAGGAAACAGAACTCGCCCAACAGGAAGTGGTAATGAGCCCCCTGACTTGCCTCACTTCCTCCTGACCTTAAAAATAATTCAGGCCAAAAAGTTTGAGGCGTGAGTTTACAAATAATCACAAAAGCACAGACTGGTTTGGCCAAATTAGCTCGGGTTGGGTGAGGGGTTTCAGCAAAGTGTCACCCCAAAGAAAAACTGAGGGAGCTGTTCTGAAAATGAGAGAGGCAAGAAAATTTGACAAACATTTTTTGTCAGTAGGGACTGTCAGACTGCATTTCTTTCCACTTTACGCTGTTTCTACTTCTCTAATGTCTCTTAGTGATGGTTTTTGTTCTCCCTGAGTTGGTGCTGGTTCAAGCTCAGAGTTGGGGGTTTCTGGCAGGTTCTTCTTCGCCTCAAGCAAAACTCAGAGCAGGAAGAGAAAAAACTGGAAGAATGTGCAGCTAAAGTGAAGGATCAGAAAATCCTGCTGGAAAAGGAACTAACAGATCAACACAAGAAGCTGGAGCAGGCAATAGCTAAAGTCAGGCTGGCAGAAGAGAACCTTGGGAAGCTGGAAAAGGAGCAGTCCCAGTGTGCAGCTCTTGAAGAAACCATCAGAAAAAGCAGTAAGAGTCATTGCACAAATGAACTGCCACCATCCCTGGGGGCTGAGGATAATGGCACAACAAATATTTTTGTTCATCTTGCTTGGGTTCTTGGTGTTTGGAAAATATCTGCTGTGTATGAAGTGGGCCAAGATAAGCTTTGCTAATCAGGATTTTTTTTTTTTTAATGTTTATTACAGAACATCAGCTCTCAGAAAAAGAATTACAGTTACAACAAAAAGACACAGAAATACTGTGTCTTCAGAAAGAGCTGGAGGTCTCCATGTCCGAGCTAAAGCAACTTCAAGGTCAGATAGTGTCAGAGAGGAGAGAAGCAGAAAAACAGATCTTGAGTTTGAGAGAAGCACAGAAAATGCAAAGGATGGAGCATGAAAGTAAACTGCAAGTAAGTCCTCTCTGAGTGGAGAAAGTTTGGGGGTTTGGGTTATTTTAAACAGCAAAATGATGGAACACCCATTTTTGTCATTGGAGGAACAAAGTAATGCAACAACCTCCTGAGCAGACTTGAGGCAAGCAACCTCTGCATTCCCAGTGCTGCACAACTCCTGTTTCTGCCTTGAAGGAATCGTGGCTTCTCTTAGCTCATGTTCTGGAGTGGATGCTGCCACTAAAAGGCCTCTCCCTGCCCTTTCCTAGGAGCAGAGGCATGGAGGTGGCAGCCTGCAGAGTGCCAGGGCTGGCCTGGTCACCCACAGCCCAGCGCCCCAGGGGGACCTGGAGTGCAGCCACCCCCAGGGACAGGGACAGCTGAGTGCCTCATCCAGGGGGGCTGAGGGCTCAAGGCTTCACACAAGCTCATTTTGTACTGGTTTAGAATCTTCCTCCTGCAGTATCACAATTGAAAATACACCCAGAGTTGTAATTTATGCAAATCATTAAATGTTAGCAATGTTCAGAGCTACTCAGCAGGCATTTAACAACTTGCCAATGCCAGCTTGGGCCAGCTTTTTCTTCTTTAGACACTCACTTTAAATTAAAAAGTGATTCACCTTGTCTGACTCCTTCAATAAACCCTTTATAAATTGTTTTGAAGCCATTTAAAAACAGAGAAGAATGTTGTTGGCAATTAGAAAGCATTTGGGAAGTCCCTGCAAGGTCAGAGTGTGGCAGGTTTAGGTTAACAGCTCCTGGTAGCTGGAGTTGCCTGTTCCCCTCTGAGGGGCTTCCCTGGCAGAGTTAACCTTGGAACCAGGGCTGCAGCAGGTCAGAGGCTTTGGGAGTTCTGGCTGCAGTGCTCCATGTCCTTGGAGCTTGTTGAGTGACACAGGAAAAGCCCTCAGGACTGGTGTTTGTAACCCAACTGTTCTGTGCTGCAGGTTAAAACCCAAGGCCTGGAAGAGAGACAAAGGGAAATGGAGAGTGCAGCAACCTTGCTTAACCTGGAGGTTGAAAATGAAATTAGGACGGGGTTTAAATCTTCAACCTCATCTTCTCCAGACACGCTGGAAGATTTGGAGGCATCACTTGAAGGAAAGAGCAGTCTGCAGAGTGAGTGTGATAACTCAGAGACTGCTCTCTTCACTGCTTCTGACAGACAGCTCCTCTCCTTGGAAGAAAAGTTCAATATTTCCAGAGTCTTCTTACTGGTAAAATGCTTTGGACAAGTAGCTGCTCCTGGTGCTGTGTTGGTCCCTCTGGCTGAATGTGCTTTTCTTTTCCCCAAAGGATGAGCAGTGGCGGGGAGAGGCACTCCGGGAGAAGCTGCAGCAGCACGAGGACAGGCTCAAGGTGCCACTTCTGTGCCCCTCACATCCCTTGGGCCCCTTCAAAACATGATCTAAACAACCTGGGGGAGTGGGGATCCTCCTCCAGCTCGGGCAAATCCACTCTGTAAGGACCAGAGAGAGGAGCTTTAGGTGGGAACAGTAGAAACCTGGCTGTAGCAAGATGAGTAGTTTTAATTGGCAGTTAATTGGCAGTTGGAGTATTCCAACAAGATCCTCTCATTTATATCATCCTTTGGACAGAGGAGTTCAGCACCATCCACAATCACCTGAAGCTGCAGGCTCAGATAGAACATGGCCACCAAAATGGAGCTTATGTAAAAATAACTCCCAAACCCTTGTTTGTGGTGTGAGACTCAACCTTCCAGCCTTTAGGGCTGGCTTTTACACAGTATTGCCAATGCCTGGTGTTCCCACGCTGGTGTGAACTGGTGGGCTGGTGTGCCCAGCCCTGTGTGACCCTCCCCAATGTGCCCACCCCAGTGTGACCCTCCTTGGTGTACCCCTCCCCAGTGTGACCCTCCCTGGTGTGACCTCCCCGTGTGCCCAGCCTGGTGTGACCCTCTCTGGTGTGCCCAGCTTGTTGTGTCCACCCTGGTGTCCCCTCCCTGGTGTGTCCACCCTGGTGTGCCCACCCTGGTGTGCCCCTCCCCGGTGTCACCACCACCCCTGGTGTCCCCTCTCTGTGTCCCCCCACCCCGGTGTGACGTGCGGTGCGTTGCAGGCGCAGCTGCGGCGCTGCCTGGCCAAGCAGGCCGAGGTGCTGCTGCAGGGGAAGCGGCAGACGGCCGGGAGCCTGCACAGCCTCCAGCGCCAGCTCCAGGTGCTGGATGACCTGGTCAGCAGCCCTGCTACAGATTCCCTCTTCCTGCCCAGCAGCCCCAGCCTGGGATCTCTTCGCAGCACTCTGAATGTAACTAAAGCTCAGGTAAGGTTCTGCTGGGCACCACAATTCTGATTTGGGGGGGTTTAATGGTTCTTCTCTCACTGGGAGTTGTTACAGACTCTCTCTGAGGCTGAGCAGGGGTTTCTGAAGGTGGTGATCACA
This sequence comes from Zosterops lateralis, assembly GCF_965231275.1. Classification (NCBI taxonomy): domain Eukaryota; kingdom Metazoa; phylum Chordata; class Aves; order Passeriformes; family Zosteropidae; genus Zosterops; species Zosterops lateralis. The sequence goes on along the minus strand of NC_139780.1, from coordinate 8,055,821 downwards.
CCCTACCCCTGCTCTGTGAGTAGCTGATGTCTTTGGGAAGGCTGAGCTTTCCTCACAGTGCTTTGGGGGTTTTTACAGGTCCCCAGCAGGCCGGGAAGTGTGTTGGGATCACCAGTGCTGCACTCCAGCTCCCACGGGATCTCTCGGTGAAGGCAGGGGTGAGATGTGGCTTCAGGCCAGTTCCAACCTTCCAGAGACACGAGTGGCTGGAAGGCTGAGGGGCCCACAAGGCAGCTGTGGCTTCACTGACCACACTGTCCCTTCCCAGGGACAGCATTCCTGGGGCTGGTGTCCCTTCTGCTTTAGCTTTGTGTGTTGTGCAGATGTGAGAGCTGCTGGGAGCTCTCCTGGGACACAGAGTAACTGCTGCATGAATTGTTGCCATGCCTGGTCTTTCAGGAACTTTCCTGGCTCAACTGTTCAGCCCCTTGGCTGAACCTCTGGGACAGCTGGTTCCATCCCAGCCTGGTACAAAAGTCTTCTTTTGTAATGGTTTAAGGTACAAATGTTACTTGAAAAGTGGCTTCACTTTAAAAGCAACGCCCAAAGCACATCCACAGCTCAGACAGGGGCCCTCAGGTGCCACCTCTGAAGTTCTCCTACCTCACTGGGTGAGCCTTGTCTGAAAATGCCTTTGCCACCACTCTCAAACAGCTGCTGCAAGGCCTGTACTGTGAAGGTTTTGTACAATTGACAACAGGTTTTTATATATAAGTTGGTTTGTTTTTTAAAAAAAATCTTTTAAAATATGTATTTAAACATGTCCAAACCAACCTATTTAATTATTCAGCTAGTGGCCAGTTTCCACTTTAAAGAGACCTTGTTACAAGGCCTGATCTGTTGCCAAATGCACAGAGGTTTAAAATACAATTATTTTGGATACTTCTTTACAATAAACTTTTGTGATTGATGCTTTTATCTGGGGCTGGTTGCAGATTCTTTTCCTTAAAGCTGTTCTCCAGGACAATGATACTGGCACAGCCCTGGCCAGCGACAATGCTCTGAGTGCTGGGGCTGCTCCTTGCAGGAATGTGTCCAACATTGGCATTTCTGTCCTTGTCCCTTTTCCTGCCTGCTGGGTGAGCACCTCTTCCCCTCCTGAGGCTTGGCTGCATCCCTTGTCTGAACCAGGTGGATACAGACAATGGCTGAACTAAATTACAATCAGCTTACTCTCTATGGAGTAGAGGAAAAGCCATTTATTAAATCCTTCAGGCAGCAGGACAAGGCAGAGGCCAACACAGGCCAGTGGCTCTGCAGGGATTGTCCCAGCCCTCCCCACCCTTTCCCAGGGATGGGCTTTGGCATCAGGCTCAGTCTGACCCTTTCTCATCCTCATGAAAGATAACATTTTTCTATGCAGCCATTGTCAGAATTCACTGGGAACAAACACCACCCAGCCCTGCTTCCCTTAGAGGGAGGGCAGCTCTGGAAACCACTGGCAGATTCCTCTGGGAAACCCTGTGATGTTTGTACCCAGTCAGGCCCAGGGTGAAGGCTGAGCACAAATCCCAGCACTCCCAAGGAGATCTCCCCCTCAGAGGTCCCACCCTCAGCACAGAGGGACAGAGCAAGTAACACACAGCAGGGAGGTTTATCTAGATACAGGTACTTTATTTACAAATATTTAGATTAATAGCATTGTTACATCAAATGAGGAGTACAGCAGTCCAAACAGATCCTTTCTGTGACAGAAACAATAAGACCTACTGTAACTTACTCTGGGAGTACAGGTATTGCACCTCAACAAGCTGTAGTCATTACAACACTGACTTCACATCAGCAGCAGGTCGTGGTCCCTGGGCAAACCCTGGTGCAGCCTTGGGTTAAGCAGGATGCAGGAGCTGGAGATCTTGAACATACCCATCTACTGAGGAACAGGAGTTAAAAAAGGACTAACCAGACAAAACAAAGGGACAGCACACAAGTTAACCCAAATCCTATTGTCTGCACATTCCAGTTTTGGCTTTTATTTAACATTGACTGTACAATACTCTGGTACCACTGGTTACTTACAAGTCTGAACATTGTAGAGTTTTAGTGTCTAGAGAGGGATTTTCAGACTACTTTGTATTTGAAACGTTGCAGTAAGCCTGAAGTGGGACATTGGATCGTGGTTAAGCACTTACCCCTTCCATTTTTAAACCTTGTGATGTTTTCCAAGAAGCTGCACAAAGAGCCACAGTAAAACCCCCATCAGTGCAGCAACACCCCCACAGGCTGGGTCACCACGTGACACCCCTCACACACAGGCCAGGCTGTGGCACCCCAGGAAGGACATACTTGAAGGCTTGAAGCAAAACCCTTTAAAAACCCCCTCACACAGCTCTGTTAAAAAATACAAGAGTAGTTAAAAATCCCTAGAGAGCACACGTTGTTCCAACTGTCCCATTCAGCCTCTGCCCAGTCCCAAAGTTACAGGTACAAAAGCGGGAGGTGTGCGAGAGCCCGGCCACGGCTGAAGCCCGAGAATGCCAAAGAGAAGCAGGCAGAGCACTGCTGAGTGCAGAGGGGAGCGTTGCACAGTGCAGAATGAGAGCCACACCCCACTAGTGTTAATGTCTGTGTCCCCAGCACCAAGGGGACTCTGTGAGTGACACCCAGCAGCTGCAGCCCTGGCTGGGCTGTGCTGCCACGGGAGCACAGAGAGCTCAGACTGTACAAATGGGGGGTTCTTACACACTGCTCTAATGCCAGGCATCATTTTCTTCATTAAAATCATATACACAGGATGTATTTAACTGTTAGCTCAGTTCCTTCAAATTTTATACATATTTACGTTCTGTTAACAAAGGTAAAGGATAAAAGTGGCAAAAAAAAGGACGTAAAGCTATTGAGCACAAGAATGAACAGATCGCTTCCCTGCGCCACCCCGACCCCAGCACATCCCACAGGGAATTCTTCCAACAAAAGCACATCATTACAGAGCCCCTCGCTACCATTGGAAGTCATTTCACAGCAAAAACTTATCCTTTACTACTGACAGCTCGAACAGTTAGAGGTGGGGAAGAAAGGCCAAAGAACCATAAAATAAACCATACAAGACAAAGCCCTGCGAAAGTGTAAAATCAGGAGTCCAGCATCAGTGCTCAGTTTAAATTATGTATCCGTGACACTATCACAAGGACAATCAAGGAAAAAAAACTTCTAGATTTACCATGCAGGAGAGGTTTTATTACTCTACTTGCCTTTGATAACCTGATTACATCTAAAGTTGTTTAGCAGTTTAGTACTGTGTTAAACTTGTCTCAGAGTTTTAATTAAACCCAGTAAGATGTACAGAAGATGGGGAAGCGGTCAAAAGCACCACTCCCTAGAGCCAGAGGTGAGGGGTCAGGAGGAGCCACGGAGGGGTCACTAGCAGCCACAGCCTTCTCTCTGGGGCTGGGGTTCGCTCGTTAGCCGCCCGCCCTGCGGGGCTGACGGTTTGTGCTGTACGCCCGACTCGGCTGCGTTCAGGTCCAGGCTTCCATCTTGGATGTTCTGGTAGATCTTCTTGGCAGCCTCCAGGAACGCGTCCTCCACGTTCTCTCCACTGCAAGAGAGCAGCAGGAGTTACTGGGGCTGCAGTGCTGCTTCTGGAGGGAGCTGGGCAGGAGCTGCCCCGGGAGCTGCCAGGCACTGTCCCCTCCCCTGCAGCCCAACAGCCCAGCCCCCAGACAGGGAATTCCCTTCGGGGCCACTACCGCCCGTATCCAGGAATAAGGAGTATGTGCCAAAGCACTGAGGAGCAAAAATAAGCCAAGGCATGGACCTACATGCACAGGACAGTTCTGACAGAGGCTTAAAGACAAGGGAGCCACTATGGCTCAAAACATCTTTTTGTTACAAAGTTCTGTTCTGACAGGTGCCTGGTGGCCCTGGGGATCTGCTCCCCAGTGACACAAACAGCCCCAAGCACGGCACAGCAATTCTTCAGTTACTGGAGGGGCTGCTCACTGCCTACAGACCAAACCTGCAGCTCTGAACACCCGGGGAAGGAACCCTTTACACACTGAAATGAGGCCTGAAATCCAAATCAGTTCATTTGAATTCAACCAGTCTTTGCCTGAAATGCAGCCAGAGCTCTCACTTCCAAGTTACTTTCAAGTCCCAGCAAACAGAGCAATTTGAACATTACCACAGCCAAAAGTCACTTACGTTTTTGCACTTGCTTCAAGGAACAATAAACCTGTTCAGAGACAGAGGTTTAACAGTCAGTGCACAACACACCTCGAAGTGCCTGAATTCAGATGCAACATGACCTTCCCATTGCATGCAAGACATTATTTTAGTACTAAACAAGCTTTTGTGACTATGTTAAGGCATCAACACAAGGTGATTTCTAGAACTACACACAGTTATCAGACTGCCTGAGGCACAGCAGGAGTTTGTACATACAATTCCATGACTTTGGAAGTGTAAGCTTGCAGCTATCAATGCTGAGGATTCACTTTAACATCACTATCTTGTAGGAAATGTACCAGCTCAAGAGAAAAAAACACACCATTTTCTTCAGCAAATTGTTTGGCTTCTTCATATGTAACATCCCTCTGTGCTTCCAGGTCTGCTTTGTTTCCTATGAGGATTATCACCTGGGCCAGGAGAGACAAAGTTAGTCTGGGAAAAAGCTTAGGAGCCTTTTCACTGCCACCTTCAATATTAATGAGATTTTTTAAAAAACCGAAGGGAAAATATGCAGAGATTATCTACAGAAGCCATGCTCCTTCAGCAGAGCTGTGCTCTAGCTTTCCCCACTCTGGGAAAGCAGGAACAGCATCTCCAGCTGTCACTTTCCAAGGCTGTACGGTGTTCTCACGAGTTGAGGTCCTAAAAAGCAGTGGTGCTGCTCTTTACTCATGAGAGCTGTACCCTGAGCCACTTCTTGTGTTTGTGTAACCAGCTGCTAATCCAGACAATCTTCAGAGCTTTCTCATCAGTTTGGTGCTAAAGTATTTCAGAGGCATTCAGGAACAGGCTGAAGAACAACAGCTCTGTGGGTATGGGCAGAGAGACCCAGAAGGATCTTCCTCCACAAAACCTGGTCAGCTTTTGCTGGAGATCCAATTTACATTCCAGCCTAAGGACAGCATTCACCTCATCACTGACACAGAGCAAGAAGTAACACAAGTCAAGGTTGCTCCAGATTTCATCTCAATTTTGTTTCCAACTATTTCAAACAGACCCTGAAAGGTGAGTGGCACAAGAAGACTTTTAGAGGAAGCCCTTTTGCTCCAGCTGCAGTAGGGAAGTGAATCACTGCACTCTGCAAGTGGGGACAGGAGGAGTGCAGGGACAACGGGCAGCTCGTGCACAGACCACTGCAGTGCTTTGCCCTGAGCCTCCCCCTGCTTGCTCAGGGAGAAGCAATCTTGCTTTTAAGGTAAATGAAGTCCAACTTACAGTATTTGGATTGGTGAGGTTCCTTGCATCTGTCAGCCAGCTGCTTAAGTGATTATACGTACTTCTTCTGCAAAGAATCAAGACAGGACACTTCTAGCCTTTTATAAAATATTTAGGTGCCAACAGCACAGTCAGCATCCAAACACAGCAACATCCATCATCCCTGTTGTTCTCCCCACCTCAGGACAGACAAAGCAGCAGCAGTGCAGACTCAGACCACAAATTCAAGTCAACTTTAAACCCCTGTGGCAGCTCTTCCACTGGCAGTGGAAAGCCAGAGCAATTCCCACTGCTAGCACAGAGCTCTGCGCACAGACAAGGCTGGTGCTGTTTTGTACAGAACACATTAAAGGGTTTCCTGTCAAATACTCTTACAGAACACAGTGCAGCAGAACAGCACTTCAGTAACACACTGCAGAAGGTCATGTTTTACTCCAGATTTACACAAACAGGAAATACACCTACATATGCAGGAAAACACCAAAGAGGTGCCTGAAGAATATCAAGAACATCCCCAGACGAAGACAAGAGATGTGTGAAAGCAAAAGTATTTCATGTTGCATCCAATGCATTACTGTTTGAGCAGCATCTTTAGCTGTCACCTCTAGAGGAAGGCAGGATGGCTCTGTGCAGTGCCAGGCTGCTGGGCAGGAGGCCCAGGGTCAGGCTGAGGCCAGGCTCTCCCCACACCACAGGCAGTTCTGCACGTTCACTGCGGCACAGCCGCGCCTTGAGCCCACTGAGGACACCCCGCCAGGGGAGCAGCACTGCCACTGCCCCCAGCAACAACAGCCCCTGCTGAAGAGCAGATTATAAGGACAAAGCCACTTCTTTAAAACAGCTTCAACACAGGCGGTCACAGCCTGAAATGCAAACTCCTCAGGCTCATCAGCAGTGAAAGTGGCCAAGAAAAGCCACTCACATCACTCCCTGTGTCTCATCTGCAGCTCTTGAAGCGCTGGGGTATTGAGATGAGGTGTGGCAGGCATCACACAACAGGATGCTGCTCATCCAGACACACACAGAGCCTGTGAGCCGAGGGGACAGAGCACACAGCACCCCCAGGGCTGGCACCCCAACCTCACCAAGCACCCGCAGAGCCCCGTGCCCTTACCTGGTGATGTCGTAGACCATGAGAGCTCCTGCTGCTCCTCTGTAGTAGCTTCGTGTGACAGCCCTGAATCTCTCTTGTCCTGCTGTATCCCAAATCTGTAGTTTAATTTTTTGGCCACTAACCTCAATTATTCTTGTGCCAAATTCAACACCAATTGTGTGGGGACAGTCTGCCATAACTGTCGTGAAAAATAAGAGCAAAGATCAGATCTTCCTAGGACAAGGTTTCCTTGCTGCAAAAATATGACTACCACAAGTTTTCAGTTATCTTTACTAGATTTTCAGTCTCTAAAAAAGCATTTTTACAGCTACAGTTCCCAAACTGCCATCACTTAACCAGAAATAAATGCTGCATTTCCTGAGCTGCTGTTAGTTTTAAAAACAGTGATAAAATTCCTTGCCTTCTCTGCTGCTCTTTGGCCATACATATCAGAAGGTACCAAGTCAGCTGATTCCCAGTCTATCCTTGCAGAAGGTTAACTATTTTAATGCAGTAGGAAAAGATGATTTTCAGGGGATTTCCAAGAAAGATACAGTTTAAAAGTCTGTCACATCTTCATAAACAAATACCCAAGTTGGTTCAGACAGGGCAATAGCACGACTGTCCAAGAAAATACCAGTTTCATAAGTAGCTACAAACACACCAAATCAAACACAAAAAAGGCATCTTTCTAATTATGATAAACTCATGTCAATAAGCTGATCTTTGAGGAAGATCAAGACAATACAGACAGGATAAGGACCTACTGAGGCTTACCCTGAGTTAGGGGCAGTGTCACAGCAGAGGTTGTTTGGGACATTAGTTTGGCTGTACTGCTTTGGCTTGGTGCTGACAGAACATTCTCCTCATGGACAATTTGAACATGTGCAAAATGGCATTTAAATAACTGGCTGATACTGCATTTTCATTAAAAACAACAGTCAGAAATTCCTATTTCTACTGGAAAACAAATATTTTAACTGCAGCTCCTACCCACTTGTTACCACATCTCAAGTAGCACATGGTGATGCCTGCACTGAGAAATACCTCCAGACTTACTCACTGAGTGAGGTAACAGCTGCTGCAAACCCCAATGCAACACACAGGAGGAAGAACTGAAGCTAATTCTTAATTAGTGATGACACCACACATGAGAAAATGTTTCAGCTGAGAGAGACTGCAGCAAGTCCTAAACACCATCACCCAGGGCAGGCCAAGTGTCCTGCAGGGCTGCAGACAAGGACTTAAAGAATAATTATTCCCCTTTTTTTTTTTTTTTTTCCTTTTGAACTCTCTAACAGCACTAAAACCTCCAACTGCTGGTGATGAAGCCACACCAATATTGAAAACAGACAAGAAATTTCTCTTTGTCCATATCAAAATCCACAGAAAAGCTGTAAAATCAGATCCAGTCAGGTTTTGCCATAACTACATCAATATTTGTTTCTGCATCTGCTGAAGTCAAACCAAAAATGTGACCCAGCACAATCCAACTCATACAGAGTAAGACAGACACCAAACTGAGCTCATGCATGATGCAAGCAGGCAGGGTAAAGGGATGAAAAATGCCAGTTAGAATAAATATCATGAACTGAAAATACTCACACTTCTTTTCTGTGAATTGATGAAGCAAACAGGACTTTCCTACACCCATGTCCCCTGTTACAGAAAGAATAGTTAAATCATTGTTGCAACAAGCACATTTTCTTCTTCCCACACAACAAATGGTACAGAGCCATTCATTTCTCAGGTCAGATGGGCAATTCTATCCCTGGCTATATCCTCAAATTTATCAACTTTGCCACTAAAGCTCTGGCTACAGGTACAGCTTGCAAGCAAGAGCAGGACACTCAAGAAATAAGTTAATTTGTATAACTGATTTTATAACTGTATTTCACAAGGTTATAAAAAGTACTGCTGAAGAAACTGAAACGTAAAATATTCTTGGTGTTTGCTCCTGTCTTCTTGTGGTAAGAACATCAAAAATACTGACAACCATTCAGAACAGCTCGAGGAATTGCTTCATTCCTACTGATCCACTTGCACAATGCCAAGAATGAGACACAGCAAGATCTTTTAAGAACCAACTTTTCCTGAGGCTGAGGCTGTCACAGAGCCTGACTTACAAACCTGCACAGTAACACTGCAGATCATTTACACCTACACAAGGTTATTAACAATTAAACAATTAACAGCAAGACCAGTTCTTCCAGGACAGTAATAAATGCAATCCCTTGGAGCCCCTGACTAAGCAGCCAAGGAAGCTGCAGCTACAAGCAACATTTCAACACAAAAATACAGCCTGACTGAGGTTTATGAGCCTCATGCAAGGGTTTCCCATCAGCACTTGTGCCTTCAACATAAATTCTAAAACCTTTGAGATTAATGATGCAAAATGCTGCAGTAAAGGCTGAAGCTGTAGAGAAGTGTGGTGACCTGAGGGAACTGAGGTGGGACAAGCACAGACTGAAAGCAGCATGGCACAGCTTCTCATGTATCCACACACAACACCCACAGCTGTGAGCCCCCTGCTACTTACCAATAATGATGTACTTAAAGATGTAGGAATAGTTGTAAGGTGCAGTTGCCATTGTGGCACTAAAATAAAAAATAGAACACGTCAGAACTAATACTTGTTCCCTCAAGAGGACCCAATTTACCCACTTTAGTTCATATAAACAAAAAAAAAAACCCTCCTCTTCCTCTCTCTTCCAACCACCCTTTCATTTTCAGTTCAAATTTGTGTAGTTCCCCACAGTCACCAAATCTGTGGCACAGCCACAGCAAAGTTCCCATGTTGTTTGCTCTGAGCCCGTCAGTAAAGCTTCCAAGCAGAAACACACTCCAGGGTAGAACTGATAATCAATTTTATCCAGAAAGACTTGAAGCTGTTGGAAATCTCAGTCCCTCCCTGCTCTGCACAGTCACTGCCAGACCAGCACTCACCCGCCAAAGAGCTGATGTATGAACCCAAAATAAAATCTGACTCCAGCACAAAACCTGAAGAGATTTAACAAAACCAGCAAGTTGGAACTATTACCTCACACTTCTGAGACTTGCAACAGCAACAAAGGAAGCAGTGCAGCTTGCAGCAAACAGCTAAGATCTCAAAGAATGCTGTAGTAGCCTTAACTGGGGCCTGGGGTGCTGCTTGTCCATGCTGGAAAAGCAGTGCAAGCCACAAATCAGATGTTCAGGAAGTTGGTTAACATCTCTGTGGCTTTGTCAGCACAGCAGTGTTACAGCAAGGCTGCTGAGCAGTTTCTCTTTTTTAAAAGGCAGTCAAAGTACTTCTAACATTCAGAATTTTCCTAAATGTAGAGGGAATTAGAACTGGCTTTGGCTGTTTAAATCTGCAAGGAGTAAAAGCTGACTTACTAACCAACACGTCAGTTAGCCAGGATTACACATCAGTAAGGGCCACATGTTGCCAGGTAACATTAAAGATGAAAACGCCTGCTTTTGTCCAGGCTTTAAGTTAAAGCGGATCCACTGATCAGTTAAGCAAGTGGAAAATTTCTAGCAGGAATGGAGCACTTCCCTTGCTGCTCCTGCAGGGCAGCCAGCCAGCCATTACAAACACATGGGAGCCTTACAAGGAACACTGCTGGAGCCTAGGAAGATTTTCATTAGGTCATGTGTCATTCACATGACAAACGAAACCAATCCTGGAAAGAAATCCCGAGGAAAGCTTACAGGCCTGGGACTTTGGCAAAAGCAAACTACTGTTCCTTGAACCACAATTAATCCCTCTCAGTGAACTACAGTTCTAAGAAAGGTGAACAAATCTCGTTCCCAGCACAGAGCCAGCAGCCTCCACTTCCCGGGGCTGAGATTTGAGGCAAACACGCTTATCTAGACCTTGGAGGGGAACAACTCCCCCGGCAGTTAAGGAGGGTTTACTGAGTGCCAGGCACTGCTCTGCTCCTCCTCTTCCCTCCACTCCTGGCTCAGGAGGTGGAAACACCCAGCCCTTCCATCCCAAGCAGTACATAGAGCACCTCTGCTATTCCTAGAGACACACTGTCTTCTCCTAAGCCAAGTTTATTGCAAGATAGGAAATAAAGTGGCAATTTTGGACACTAATTCACCAAGCAAGCCAGCAGCTTTATTGCCTTATTTCCTGCAAGATTCCAGAGTTACAGTACCAGCTTTAACAGGTTATTTTCAACAGCAGTAAATAAAGACAAGTCACTGCTCCATATTGAGTTCCAAATGAATGTGTCACTGTGGAAACATCCAGTACTTCAAGTTTCCTGAACATCTTCACACATTATGTTCTGTTTCTTCTGCAGCATGTCCCAGCACAGTGAACTGGGCATGCAAAGCAGGTGTTCCTGCAGGACACTTCACCTGCCACCTCCTTTCTGGGCAGAAGCAGGAGCAGCACACACAGCTCAGCTCCTCTGAGGGCACACAGGGCTAAACTGGAGGTGTGTGAGGGAACTGGAAGGATAAAAGCCTGAAAAACCTGATTTATACACACTGATTTATACTCCAGGAGGAAAGCAGGAACTGCCCTGTAAGACCCCAGTACACAGCTGGTGTTACAGCCACAAGACACCAAGAGCACCAATACACACCAAAGATCTCCTGTGCATTCTGAGGATGGAAATAGGCAGTAACTTATGCTGTTAAAAACCCCAACCAAACCAACCAGCACCATGAACTCCAAGACAGGCAACCAAGCACTTGTGTGGCTCTGGAATCTGCAGAAGCCTCTGTGCCCTCAGTTCTTCCCAAGACCAGAAGGCCAAGGGGGGCCAAGTGCTCCCAAAGACAGGAAAGTTTCATGTTTCTGAGCACATGCCTTTGGGATATCACTGTGTGGTAAACAGTCCTGTACTGCTCTGCTGTTGCAGCCAGCAGGGAAATGCATCCTGCTATCCAAGTCTGCAAAGTGAGGAGCACTTTTTTTTAAAGCATGGACAAACTGGGAACTCAGGGCAGTTTCTGTCACAAACTGAAATTGAAACAAGTCTCAACTAGATCACTAGTTCTGTGTTATTCGTCAGACTGTTTCTGCTTGCTGAGATATGTCCATTTTCATTATGCCTTCTAAGTAAAAGAGTCTTAACTATGCTATTTCAATTTAAAAAAAATACTGGTATTACATTTATTCCAAGGGTCACATTACAGAAAAGATTCTGAAATACTCCAAACCATTAGTAAAGGTCAGGAATCTTTCCTGGAGAACAGATGACTCCTTTAAATAAAAAAATCAAATAAAACCCCAAGCAATACTAAAACAACCAAATAAATTTTAAACACTCAAATTCCAATAAGGATTAGCAGGAATTCAAACTGTACTCAGATCTTAGGATAAAAGTGATATTCCACAAGGACTCTGTGCTGAAGGAGAAAGCAAAATGCAACCAACTAAACACAGAAACCCTGCCGAGAATTCAGCCTTGGAAAACTGACCACCTCAGCACTTACTGCAGACGAAAGAAGGAAGTCCAGACAAGAACAGGGCACAACAGGGGTCAGCAAATTCCAAACTATCAGCTACATGTCAGTGCAAGGGGTTGATGTGTTGATAGCCATCATCCCTCTGTAGGAACTGGAGTTCTCCTCCACCCTCTCTGTTCCAGACATGAGAATCTCAATCATTCCCATATGGGGGATGGGGCTCCTGGGAGAGCAAGAACTGCAGGGCTGAGAAAGTTGCACATAAACATCCCCAGCTCAGCCTCGGCCACTGCTGGCTTTGTGCACTGTGACATCAAAGTTAATCAGCCATGAGTTTACTATTAACAGAAAGCAGAAGTTTAGTCTGGGAGCTTGGCCTACCTGCCATCCCTCTTCCTGGAAAGTCTGCCAGCTCAGTTTTGGCTCCCTTCTCCCAGGTAAGGCTGCCCTGGAGCCCAGAGCTTATTGCAGGGTGGCCACTGGCCAGAGGAGCTCACTAAGCACAGATTTATGCTCATTTCAAAGCCTATACAATTCATTTCGGCATTACATTAAGAATGGAAATTTTACAGTGAGCAGTGTCACCAAATCCATTTCCCATTTATCAACCCCTTCCTTAGAGGCTTTTTTTAAATATAAAGTTAAAGATGATCTTAATGAGATACCAGTACATCTACATCTCCTCTAATCAACAAGCACTACACAGATATTTAGAAATCTCACTGAAACCTTATTTCAAATATCAGATACATCTGCACTCCCTATGATAAGATTGCTGTGGGCACACTGCTGTAACATTATCACAATAACACAACTGTAAATATCACATTCATATCAGCCTTTGTGAGACCTGTGCAGTTTCTTCCAGCTCAAGGACATAAGTCTTAACTCTTCACTGGATATCGTTTGCATTGAGGAATTTAATATCTTTATGCTCAACAAGCAGCAGGTGTGTCATGAAAGGAGAGCAGAACCTGCATGCAGAGGGTTTATCAGACACTGCTGTGGCTCCTCCATCAGCTGATGGATGCTCCATGTGCAGGGATGAGACCTGGGGAAAAAACTACCACCTTCAAACTCAGCACTGCCCAGTTGTTACTGGTCCCCTGCAAACCACAGCACTCTGCAGTCACAGAACCCCTGGTCAGTTACTCTGAAGCAAAGGGCGTTTTGCAGACACGTGTTCTGTGCATCATTCTCCAAGGATGTGCAGCAGGAAAAGCTCTCACAGTTGAAGCTGCAGATTTGCTTGGATGTTAATTAACAGACAGCATTAAGATTGATAAGGGGGAGGAGCTGGAGAGAGGTAGAATTGTTTCATTTCATAATTGCACTTTTCCCCTGATAAGGACTTTTGTCAAGCACACAGAACAATGTGGTTCAACTGGTACCTTCCTTCAGGAGGTTACCAGGAACAGTCTGTGAGTGCTGCAATCGTGGTCAGCTCTAAGATCACAACACACTGAAGGTAACAACAGTTCTGTTATCAATTCATTTACCCAAACCCTGAATTCCCACAGGTGTGTTGTCCACAGCAAGCCAGGAGGTCTGCTACAATTAAATTCCACTGTGGTTCTCTGCCTTTCACACACCAAGGACATCCAGGTCTTCCTAAACCACATCAACATCTCGGCCCTCTTTAAGATGATGCTCTGCAGCCACCCTGCTCTGCTCATTTATTCATTTCTGCAGGCTTGGCTTTACAAAGCCCTGCTGAGCCTGATCCCTGAGGAGTGTCAGAGCTGCTGCAGCCTTCACACCTGTCTGACAACATCACTTGTTGCTGGCCAGTTCCTTACTCATCCTCCCTCAGCTCTTCCAGAGTCACCCTGCCCAGCTTCCCCCACTTGGATTTCACCAAAGCATCCAACAAGACAGGGAATTTGGCTGAGCTGATCTCTGACCACCGAGCAGCCCCTGTGAGCTGCTGTCCAGGATCGCTTTGCATTTCCCCATTGTTCCCACCTCCAGTTACTTTTCCCTGACAGCACAGGAGGCCTGCAGGGCCCCTTCCAGGCTGTTCCTGAGGAAATGCATTTGATAAATTCCCTAATCATGTAAAACACATGAACATGAGGCCTAGGAGGTTTTTCTAAAGGCTTCACAGGCCTTCACTTCTCCTTTCTCCAGGAGAATTTAGATTTTCTTTTGAAATCAAAGCTACATATCACACTACCTTCACTTTCTGACTCCCCTCAGCAGCTCTCCAGTCACACCCATGTTGTCCTGGTTATCCTTCTACTGGTTTCACATCCTGCTTCATTAAGTTACTCCATTTTGCTTCCTAAACTTCCTGCATTTATATGTGCACACCTCAGTTCTCCCTAACCACACCCCAGCAGCAGAGCTGGGCTAATCACTGCCTACCTGTCCTCATCAGCTCCAGCACCTTCTGCCCTGTCCCTCCTCCAGCCACCCTTTATCCACTTGTATTTCCTCACTTGTCCCACTCTCCTCTTCCCACAGAACACTCCAACCTGTAGCCCGTGTCTGCTCATAGTTTGGGACAGCAGACACAAAACCAGAGGAGTTTTCTGTCATTCAAACAAATCAGAGCACTCTGGAGTCATCACCTTGGAAAACACAAGTCACAGACGTTTTAGGTAAATATTAACTAAGATCCACCTCCTGTTTCAGGAAAATGAGAATCAATCTTAAGCAGGTTTCATTAGATGCCCAGGAGTGAGCAGGTAATTTTAAAATATTATTTACATTTTACATCCCAGTACCTCCAGTATAACAGGTTTGTTTCCAAACTGTTGTCCTTCATAAGAACTCCTTTTTTTGTTGTTATTCATAAAATGGAAAAGGAAAAGAGGAACTGCTTCCTTCCACTCAGATTTATGACATTTTCAAATCCCTACAGGAAGCTAGCAAATTCCTTTCTAAACCATATTAAACTGTGACATTTAATAATTAAATTCCCCAAGCTTCATATTTTCTCCTTACTCCCGAGAGATGCCCAAGCACAAGGGCCCCTCAGCCCAAACCATGACAGGAATCAACCCCAGCCAACACATTCCACAGGATAACATCTGCCCCCTAACAGATGTGGTGACTCGGGCTTTGAGATGATTTAGGATACAGCCGACCTGAGTGAATCCTGTTCACTCTGAAAAACATCCCAAGAGCACAAATCTACCGAGGCCACATTGAGACACCTCCAGAGACACCCGGGGCAGACACCCACCTTTGCCTGGTTTTAATGGAAGGATAATTCATCACAACTCCAATTCAACGCAAAGCTACCAAGAGATGTTGTAGATACTTAAGTGTGCTGCAAGCAGGCAATAAACAATTGAAGAAAAGAATTTCACTCTGTTTAGCCTAAATAAGCTTTGACAAAAAAAAAAAAATCTAGAATACTTTCGCTGCTTTCTCAAATAGGAAGTGGCTTTTCCCTCAACCCTCAAAATCATTTTTCTGTCAAAGTTCAAGACAGCACAAGTCAATATAATTAAAAGCAGAGATAACGCTGCACATCGGTCACATACACGGTACAACATACACATACAAACCCTACGTGCGACTGCAACAGCTCGTAAGGGGGAGATATAGAAACACATATATAAAAATACCGCCCGTGCGGTGCGGAGGGGCGGCGGGAGGCGGCGGTGACACCGAGCACAGCGGCCTAGTCCTGCCCGCAGCCTCACCCCGCCCGGCCCTTCGCCCCTTCCCCTCCCTGCCGGCCCGGGGCCCGCCCGCAGCGCCCTGGGGGCCGCCCGGCTCCCTGCGGTCCCACCGGGCCGCAGCTCGGGGCGGCCCCGGGACCGAGCGGCGGCACCGGGACCCGCCCCGGCCCGCCCGGCCCAGCGGAGCCCCGGCGCGGGGCCTGGCGCTGCGGGCCGTGCCGGGCGGGCGCCCCCGCAGGCGCCCCCCGTACCTGTGCTCGGGGCTCGGGGAGCGGTGCAGCGCGGCTGTGCGGGCGGTGCCCGGTGCCCCGCGGGCTCTGTGGCTGGGCTCGCTCCGGGCTCGCTCCGCTGCCTCAGACGCGGCTCCGCTGCGCCCCCATCACCCCCGCAGCCAAGATGGCGGCGCCCCTCGCACGGGGTTTCCCCTCCCACTCTCGACGGGCGCCGGGGCCGCACAAAGAGTGGGCGCGAGGGCGCCGCGGCGCAGCCAATCGCGGCGGCCGCTGCCCGGCGAGGCCCCGCCCACCCCGCCGGCGCGAGGGGCGGGGCCGGGCGGGGCGGGAGCGCGCGCGGCGGGGCGGGGCCGGGGCGGGGCCGCGCACGGGCGGGGCGGGGCGGGGCGGGAGCGCGCGCCCTCAGGCGGAGGAGCGGCGGCGGCGCCTCAGGGCGGAGCGGGGCCTCGGGGTCAGGAAAATCCCGGATTTCCGCGCTTTTCCTCCTGGAAAAGTGGTAGTGAGTGACCCGCCTGGAAGCCCCAGCTCGCCTGAAAATGGTGCGAACAGGAAGAGCCGGGCTCGGTGCGGTACGGGGCTGTATCACAGTGCCCAGCCCCTCTGAGGGGCTCCAGAGCCCCGCCTTTGCGTCCAATAACATTATCCTGTGCTTTGCGTGTGCCGTGAAATGCTCCAAGTTGTTCATTTGGGCTTTGATTATTTTCAATCGACTTTTTAAACACTTGTGGCATGCGGTGCTAAAGACAAACCCACGGCGTGCTGCCCAGTCAACTCACGGGATTTAAAAATTAAATCTGTCATTCAGGAGATGTAAAACTGTATCAACAAATTTCCCCAATAAGGATTTTATTTCAGTCCCACACGTTATGGAAAGCATCAAATTCTGTTTGGTGTCAGTGTCCAAGACTCAAATTGCAGTTTCCCCACTGCCATAACATTTCTATGGGAGTCTTTTTCCAGAGTGGGCATTTTCCATCTCCATTACTGTGACATTACTAATTCCATTTTCTTAGTGCAGCAACGTCCAGGGAATCCTCTGCTTTCCATGAATCAGCCACCCCCTAATTATTACTCAACCTCTACCCGGGAGAAGCTGCATGTTACCCCTGCACTCCATGTCATCTGGACAGAAACCTCACAGAGCGAAAAGCACCCATGAAAAACAGTTATTATATAATTATATAATATAATATTATATATTAAGATTTTCCCCCTTTATCTACATACTAAATAAGTAAATCTCCGAGTGATAAAAAGCAAAGATTCGATAGAAAAATACAAAATCTGCTGGCAGTGTAGTACAGAGGTAGGACTCCTGTCAGTGACTGTCTGGGTTCCAACTTCAAAACAGGTAATACCGTGCAACAGAACCTTTTCAAGTTCTGCAAGACCTTATATGGAGTGACTTTTACTAGAAAAATGGGTCAAAACAAGCCAGTGAGGATGGTTTCCACGAGAGGGAGTCTTTAAACGGAAGATGACCTGACTGTTGTGACACAGTTGCAGTCTGGTTTACTGACTTGAAAAAAAAAAAATACACTTCCCTGGTATTGCCCCAAATATTATTCTATTAACACAGATTATTCTATTATCACAGATAAATATTATTCTATTAACACAGATGCTGTAATGAAAGGTTTTAAAATTCAGAATTGTTCAAATATCACACACAAAAATACATCGAGGACTCTTCTATCTATGGTCCAGTGTTGGTAGAGTCAGGCAGGCAGCTGTTTGAGCTTCCCTGTTTTCACAAGGTGGAATTTGTGACAGGTAATGATTGCTGTTATCCACGGAAAGGGCAATGGGTGCACAGCCTGCCCTGGGTGGGGGTGGCTGATTGGAGCTGCAGTTTCTTTTCCAGTGGAAATTCCAAGCAGTCTTTCCCCCAGCAGGCACAGGGGGCTCCCCGTGGGGTTTGCTCACCCCGCTGACTCCCCAGTCACACTCACAGGGGGCACTTCCCCCTCCAGTGCCCATGGAGACAGCTCCAGGATTACTCACCAGCTCTGAAAATCACCCTCATCTGGAGTCTGCCTTGTGGGGGATTGGAATTGTGAACAGAAATGAGAAGCAGTTTGGGGATAGAATTACTTTTGTTTCTTACCTGCAACAAAATTAAAAGCCATTTCCTAAATGTGAGTAAGATTCAGCTTTTTAACTGAAATCCCCAAATATATTTATGTAAAACTGTTTTCCTTTCTGAGATGATGTAAGAGGCAATACAGATCTGCTTCAAAGTTCCTGGGTTTGAACCATTTTATATGCTCTGCTCAAATATTCCTACTAAATTTAAAGTTCACAAAAGCTGTGAGGGAGAAGGGTCGAGCAACAGCATCTGCATTTCTTTGGTTCTGTATTCTTGTGAGTGCTTGAAAGCCTGCAGCAGTTTTTCAACAACAGTTATTGAGAAAAGGCTGACTTCAGCCCATTCATTGTGAACATCTGGACAGAACCTAACAACAGTAATTAAAACCCACTAAATTGGTAACAATACCACATTGCCAGGGATGGAATCCTCCTCTATGGTCCCACCCTTCCCTGTGGATTTCTGCTGGGTCAGTCCACTCTTGAAAAGCCTTTTCCACGTGTCTCTTTCTGAAGTCTCTGTCAAGAGAGAACAGCATCCAAATTTTCTGGTCACTTGAGCCTAGCTCTTGGGTTTATTTCTGTACCACAAACCCCAGGAAAAGTAAAGACTCCGAGTTAATGCAGTTGATAGAAGGTTTGGGGATTTACTTCTTTGCAAATAAATTACATAGAAGGATTTATAGTATCTGCTTCCTTCTTTAGAATGCATCCTTGTATGAAAATAAATCTAAATATGATTAAATTAAACATCAGCATTCATGAAGAGCATGGGATTGAATGGAATTCTTTATCTGCAGCCCTGTGGACAGCAGTAAGCGGGCCAGACTGTCAGAATTTAAATTGTTAGGCCACAGACAGTCCATAAAAGGCAGGTAAAGTCAGGTTTGTCTGTCTGTCTTGTTCCCCTGAACCCCAACTTCATCCTCTGGCTTTGCTCAAGTTTCTCTAGACAGGGACAGAAGGGAGAAACACGGGATTTTTCAGGAACTAGTTTGAAACACATTTCTGTGGGAGTTGATCACGTAACACTGGATTGGTCACAGATGACTAACTGGTCTTTAGTTGTGTTTTATTTTTGAGTTGCCCAGTTCTCCTTTCATCTCTTACCATTTCAATTTTTTTGATGTCTGTAGAAATGTTCCTGTGGTCAAGTGTTTTTTTTAGTTCCTTCTTTATCTTTTAAGTTCCTTCATCTCATGTAAAGTAGGCAGTCCAAGCCCATTGGCACTTCTGCAGCCTCAAAGCTTCAAATTAAACTGGTTAATGACAGAAGAACATTTGAGCCAATGGTGATTCTGGTGTCAGCAGATGCAGCTCAGCTGGATTCTTTCAGTCAATATTTTGTGGGAATGGCAGTATGGAATGCAAGTGTGCCCCTTTCCACAGGAATTTCAATATTAGTATTGAGGAACACTTCCAAATACATCCAGCAGTGAGCCCACTTGATGGGGTCAGTGCTCACCATGACTCCTTTTATCCCAATTAAAGATAAATCTGAGCTTTATTGACTTCATTTGAGTTATTTTGGAGATCATCTTTCAACTCTGATGCCTTGAGCATAATCCTCAAGCATTCACACTTCAATGTGCCCTTAACAAGTAGTTTATATTTTAGCACAAACCCAAACTGTAGCAACAGAAATGCCTGCAAAATACCAGCATCTGCTTTTCAAAGACATGCAAGTGCTGTGGTTTCCTGGCTGACACAACAACATGCCCAGAGACCAGATCCTGACAATGGTGAAAGACTTTGTGAGTCAATTGTCTTGCACAAGGCATGATTTGATCCACACAGAGCTGATTCTGGGCAGAAAGCAACCTCAGGAGCTGACAGCAGCAGCCTGCAGGGTTTGTGCCCAAATTCAGGGTGTTCCTTGCTGAAGGGCTTTGCAGTGCCCCTCACGAGGCTTCCTGAAAACCTTTCTGCCCTTCTCATCAATCACAGTGGTTTCTGAGGCTCTTCCTGACATCAAGAGACTCTCTTGGTTCTGCTCTGAACGTGTGTGGTTCCACATCTCACCCTCTGCACTGGGAGGATGCTTCTTGAGAAGAAAATCCCCAGATGGTTCAGCATGCCCAGGTCACTTTTCTACCCTCAACAACACAACTGTAGCTGCATTTCCGGCTGAGCAGTGGAAACAGGGACCTAAAATTTCCGTGGAAACATTACAATTTACAATTTACTTGAAGTAATTGAACACAGTGTTTTTTAAAGGCTAAGTTATTTTGTGTTAATCATACTTGATGGACAGGTGAAGAGTTTTTGGTTTAGCTGTGTGATGATGTTACAAATGCATGACAGGATATGAACATGATGCAGAGCATCAAGTAGATGAGTTATGGAAACAGAACTTGTGTGATTGTGCAGTGTCGGTGCCTCTTTGTAAAGGATGTTCCTGATTTAATGAAAGCTTTGCTCCTGCCCTGATTATGCACAGTTCTCCCAGACTTCAGAATTAAAATGGCAGATGGTTTTTAGCCCACCTAAAATATTCTGGTTAATAATGTCCTCATACACAAAAGCATAACAAAACCCTTCTTCAGTTACAGCCATGACAGAGGAGAAATACCCACCACTGGCTTTATCAATAAGCATGTCATTGTTCCACACAATTCCAGCAGGCAGTGGAGCATTGTTGGTGGCACAGAAAGGGTTTTTGTGAGAACCCATGGCAGGGTGGCACTGTCTCGGTACAGTGCTCCTCTCAGGAGCACAAGACACTTCTCTGGTTACACGATGGAGAGAGCAAAAGAAAAACAACAGATGTCTGTGGCCTGCCTGGCTGGCTTGGATTTACCACAACTCACTGGTAAGTGTGGAGGAAAAACTCCATAAAAAATGCAAGAACTTGGAAATTTCTATTGTTTGTGAGTGCCGTTGGAGATGTCTGACTCGCTCTCAGATGTGTTATTACATAGGATCTTTCACAGAAAATGCTTCCTGGTAAATTGCTCTTAAGGATCATGTTCCTTTCTCAAACTTCAAGCACAACAACCAGGGGAGGATGAGAGTGCTCTGTGTGACGTTCCCAAGCACATGAGCCATAAGGTCCATGTCTTCCTGTGTGTACTTAACAATGTTCAAGTAATTTATTGTTACACCAAACTTCTTAGGAGCTTAAATGGGTTATCTAAGCAGTAATTATAACTTGTTACCCGTGTCATCCCAATTTGTTCCCCAGATCTGTGCTCACACAGTGCCCAGGGGCGCTCACTGTTGCAGGAAGATGTTTTGAGGTACATTGTAGCTGGTGAGCATCCAACCTGGGCTTTGGGTGGCCCAGGGCCAAGGAGACATCTGTGCACTTTTATCTGTGTGGGCACAGGGCCCGGAGCACTGGCTGCAGGGACAGGGGGCTATAAATAGGTGACAGGAAGGAAGAGGTCACTGGCCTCCAGGGCTGGTGCCAGCAGCGCTGCCCGTGCTCCTCCCTCGGGATCGGGGTGTGCACGGACAGCTCCCGGCCCACAGGGCTGGGTTATTGGGACATCCCACACTGCATCCTAGAGTGGTGTTTGATCAGTGACTGTCATCCATAGGAGACTGTACTACAGGCCCCTGTACGTGTGCTTTGGACATACCAATAACTACATAAAAATTACACAAGCTATGAAATTCATGTAAGAAGACATGCAAACATTATCTGGAATTGAAGAAGGGCAGGAGGGGCCTAGCCGTGCGGGGACTCGAGGGACACGCGGGTGGCCGAGGGGCTGGGCGGGCACGGGCGGTACCAGCATCGTGTCTGGGTCACCCCTGCGGGAAACTGTGCCAGGAAAACTGTGCCCAGGGAACCTGTGCCGGAGAAACTGCCCAGGGTAGTTGTGCCGGGGTACCCGCGCCCAGGCGAGCCGGGGGGAACTGTGCCCGGGTATCTATGCCATTTTACAGAAATAAATAAATAAATAAATAAATAAGCCAGGGTAGCTGTGCCCAGGTGAGCCCTGCCAGGGGTAACTGTGCTCAGGGTACCTATGCTCGGTGTACCCGTGCCCAGGTGAGCCGGGGGTAACTTTGCCCGGGATACCCGTGCCCGGTGTCCCCATGTCCCCGTATCCCCGCGGTCCCGGTGCCGCGCCCAGGGAGGCGGGCGGGCGGCGGGGCGGAGGCGGAGGAGCTCCGGATCCCGCCCCTGGGGCTCTGCCCGGCCCTGCCCGGCCCTGCCCTGCCCTGCCCGGCCCCGCAGCTGCCTCTGCCCGCGAGTGCCAGCACCAGGTAGGGCCGGGAGCGGCTGCCGGGGCTTCCCCCGGCTCCTCCCGCACGGCCGGGCGGAGGGATGGGGGGCTCGGAGGGGCGGAGGGAGGGGGCGGTGGTCCCGGGTCCTGTCCCGGGATGTTCCCTGCGGCATCTCCGAGGCTCGGCCAGGCTGTGAGCGCTGCCGCCCAGGAGCAGTTCCCGTCCCCCCGGTGCGCCTGTGAACGCCGATGAAAGCAGTGCGAGTGGTGACGGGAACAGTGGGGGCTTGTTTGTTTTGTTCTTTGCCTGGGGGAAGAATGTTTGAAAGCTCTGAATAGAAATGCAAAAAATGTAGACACTGAAAACATATTTAAAATGTTTCCTAGGAAGAGTGTTTAAAAAAAAGTTATGGGGATGACTTGTTTCAAGGAGGCCTCATTAGTAAGTAGATCCGTCTTGGAATAAAACTGCTTTGAATGTTATTTGCTCTTGGATGTAAAAAATCCGACTTTGCTAACAAGGATGATACTAGCATTGTTTCCCCTTAAGTCTCTTATTTTTCATACTGATCATTACAATTTCCATTTTCCACTACCAACTCTGCATGATGCAAGTTTATCGGCAAGAAAAAATTTCCTTTATTTCCTTTGTGGGAGTAGAGCATGGCTCAGCTCAGGGTGTCCTGCTCTGGAGTCAGAGGGGGTGGGAGTTCCCTAAATACCTCTCCTCCTCTGGGTTTCTCAAACTGTTTTACTGAATACCTTATAACATCCATCTGGAAAAATGAAGTGAAACCTGAGTACTGAGGAATGGGTCTCTCACAGGCTGTCACAGCTGGTTTCTCTTGGCCAGGAGACAGTTTATTCCATAGTTTGTACCACAGAGAGGTGGGAGATGGAAGCTTAGGAGGAGAGAGAAGCTGAAGTCAGCCCCGTTTAACATCTGCTCCGTGGGATGGGTGCTGCTGGCATCCCCTCCCTGCCCACCCCACTGCCTGGCCTTGCTGCGCCTTCAGGCTCTGCTTGAACTCCATCCATCTCCAGAGTGGATAATGGGAATGCTGGCCTGTGCTCAGGCACAGCCCAGGCTGTCAGTGCTCATCTCTACCATCACCAGGCTTGCTGGAGTGCTGGGAAGCCCAGCTCCATGGATTTCACTGGAATTCAGCATGAAGACAGGGTGGGAATTTTAGTTACACCTCGTTAGTGACATGGGTGGATGGTGAGAGCCTGAAATGTTACATGTTTAAAGACAGGGAGAGATTTTCCAGCGGTTGTTTGAGAGTTCAGCTGAGTTTCAGTGAGAGCTGAGTACCTGCAGTGTCCCCAGAGGAATGACTCTGGCTCTTGGCAGAGTGGAGGCTTTTTCTGGCTGCATGAAATTCCAGTGCTATGGAGAAAACAGTGGGGAAATTGAACCAGCCATCAATCTCTGGCTGCTTCTGAATGTCCAAAGGGTGACAAAGCAGAAATGCTACTGCTGCTGCTAGTTTAACTTGGATTTTACAGGCACAAATCCAACATGTGAATTTGTTCCTTTCACCACCAAAGCAGGGATGGGAGCACTCTGCAATCTTGGTTCATGGCTTTGATAATGTTACCAGGGGGGATTGCTGCCAGCTCTGGCTAAAAGGCTGCCTGATGTGTTCCAGTGCAGGGCTGTTTCTGTAATGATTTCTGTAGTTCTGGGAGTGCTGCAGTCACAGCCAGCATTGGTGGTGTGGGCAGCAGTGTCACTGAGCCTCTGTGCCAGGGAAGGAGTCAGGATCTTCCTCTGGGACATGGAGCAGCAGGTTCAGCTGCTGACCCAGACTGAGCCAGTGCTTTCCCCTATCCCAAATTCAGATAAAATAACTTTTTGCTGTAGCTTGGGTGTTTTACAGAATTCCAGTGGGAACCAAACCATTTTTAAAATAGCCCTGTGACGTATTTAGTGCTCAGGATTTATATCTGCTTTTAGCTGAGTTACAAATACAAGCTTTCCATTTTAATCCAGTCCCAGACATTAGTGCTGCTGCTGAGTGGCATGTATGGGAAAGAGGATTTTGGACAGAAATGTGCAGCTTCAACAAAACAGTTATTTCTTTGTTTTGCTTTGGAATCTGGAGACCTAAAGAAACTTTTTTTTGTTGTTCTTTAATCTGAGGTGATCAAGTGTTGCAGCTTGGTTGCAGTAAAGCAGAACATGGTTAAACACAGATGTGAAGTACCTTGGGTACAGTAACTCCTGCCTAGAGAGAAGAAGCTGCTGTTGTTTTCTGTTCCCTTCCATGGCACTCGGGAATTATCATGTGAATAATCAAGTTCTGAGTGTGTCTCTGCCTCTGCTCGATTATTATCAAATGTTTTTCCTGAAAAGGCAGAAGATTCTGGTATGGACAATTTGTCTGTAACAAGCTGTGCATTATTTCTGTTGGTTAGTGATTGTCTGGTTCTCTGGACCAGGTATTTGATATCCCTTCTAACAATCTCAGCTGGAAAGAAAATTGTATGTATTGATATTTCATATATTTACTTCTAATCTCTTTTGGATCTTTTTAAACTCAAGACTCAAAGGATGTTTTGTGCAGTGGCTTTTGGAGATCACTGAGAGTTTGCATTAGGAAGAAAACCTCCAGTTATCTTTTTTGTGAAGCTTTTGTGCAGCTCTTTGTGTACCTCTGTCACTCCATTTGTTCTGCTGCTTCACAGCATTAGTTCAAGTGTGTGTCTTTTCAGTCTCTTAATCATTAATTAATCACTTCAGACACTAAGAAGCCTAAGGGAATCGGAAAGAAATGCTCTGGATGATTAATTCTTTTCCCATAAAAGCACTAAACTTGCTGGAGCTCTCAGCTGTGAGCCATGCTGGAGCTATTTTCCCTGTGTCAGACACAAGCTCCCTAGGTGGGGATAGTGCACAGGGATTGAGCTGAAGGCTGGGGTTTGGCACTTTGGGAAGTGTTTTGCTGCAGGAGGCTCCACAAAGCCGTGGGAGAAGGGAATGCAGCCGGAGACAGCCCGGGGCACAGCAGAGCTGTCACGCTGGCTCAGCACTGTCTCACAGCAGATGTTTGCACAGAGAGGAGGACGGAAAAGTGCTCAGGCAGTTTCCCTCAGCTCTGTCCTTGTGACTTTGGCAGTCGGGACGTGTCTCGATCAGGGATTTCTGACTTGAAGGTTTGTTCAGTTATTTCAGTGAGGAGAAGAAAGGTAAATGAACTGCTGCTGGGAGTGTCAGAGCACCGTGTGTGCACCAGGCCTGGATTTCAGAGGTTTTCCCTCTGCCTCATCTCTGCTTCCCAGCGAGTCACAGGCGAGTCACAGGCATTGGCAGATGTTCAATATTTACACTGTGTCCTACACCCTGATAGCAAATTGCACCAGTGGCCAGAGCAGATTCATCAGGCCTCCTATCAGCTGCCAGACACCGCTGGGTGCCTCTGTTTGCCCTGCAGCAGGGTGTTCCTACCCCCATCCAGCTGCCCTGCTCTGTGTGCCCGTGGCAGCAGGGAAACACTGGGAATGTCTCCCTGTGTCCCTCAGGGTGTGCACCCTGCTGATCCAGGGCTGTTCCAGAGCTGCCTCTTGACGTGGCACTGATAAATCCCATCAGAAATTAAATCAGGTCAGACAGTGTCCATTAAATGGCAGCCCTGTAGTTCACACCTGCTCAGGGAAGGGAAGTGTGGTCAGAGCAGTCAGGAAAGGCAGTAGCAGCCTGTCTCAGCAGGACGGCCAGGTATTTATCTCTGATTATCCACCGATGATGCATTTGCAAGGTTAAATAGTGCTCTGACATGAGTGGAGTTAAACAGAGCTCTGGGGAGCTTTGCAGTGCTGGGCTGGCTGGAAATGCCAGCTTGGAATGGCCACGCTGGATCCCCTCAGGGAGCCTGGTGGTGCTGGGCCATGGGAGGGGTTGTTTGGTATTCTGGGGATCTCACACTGCCCTCTGGAGAGCGACCTTTATTTTACTTCATTCAGTTTCCCCAGCTTTGAGACTTTGTGAGCAGCTCCTCAGTCAGGATATTCCAGGTTGTCAGGGTTTGTGATGAAAATTTGGGATGTGATGGTATCTGCATGGAAGGGTTAGATGGGATGGAGTCTTAAGATTTATATATTTTTTTTCCTTTTGCCTGTTTTAAAGTGTTCTTTTCTGACTATAGACTGTGGGTTTGGTCTTTACTCCTTTATTTTTTGTTCCTCATTCACCTCCCACTGAGAACCTGGAGAGCTGGAACCGATCTCAGCTGAGGTCCCAGCACAACTGCAGTGGGAGAAACAACAGTTTGTATTAGGGCAGTCAGGCCGTGGGACACTGTCCAAACCCAAAGTTTAGACATATGTTATTTACTCAGCGTTTCCACATGCAGTAAAAGTACAGCTACAATTCAAAACAGCATCTTTAAAACACTGGAGGAAATGAATCATCCCGGGATCTCTTAAGATGGACAGAGGCTGCTGCCGTGAGCGCTGACACCGTGACGACTTTCCCTTCTTTCGGGCTCTCTGCTCTGACAATCCTTGTGTTTCCTCCTCAGCAAGGCCTGGATCCTGCTGGAAATGAAATAAAATGAAACCCTCTCCTGTTAATCACGTACCTCGGAGAAAGAAGGGATGATTTTGGCCTGTGTGTTTCTAGCATTGCTCTCTTGTGGCTGTGCCCAGTGGGATGGGAGCTCTGGGCATTCCTGATGCTGATTTTTTGTTCATCCTGAGTAGCTTCGTGTCTTGTGGAGGTTTTTGATGTGGAAAGTTGAATTCTGTGTGGAGCTGATGGGCTCCCACTGGCCCCGTGGTGACACCAGTCTGCTGTGCCCTGTCACTGTGGCATCAGCAAAATTCATTGATGTGCTTTTTACTCACTCAACTCAACCCACGAGTAACAACGACTCCCAAGTCCTTTCACACCCTTGCCTGGGCCTGATGCTGCAGGAGGAGTGCAAGGCCACGCTCTGTGCTTCCCTTTTGGACTTGTTTTAGGCCATCTCTCCTGCTTTCCAGCCTTTCTCTGGCAATAATGAATTGCTCTGTTCCTCTTTGTGTTACGGATCACAGATGGAACAACTTCTGTGCTGCAGAGGAATGTATCAGCTTGTTCTCTGGGGAAGAAGAGTTTGCATAAAGTTGCAGATGATTTCCCCTGAACGGGCAGGACCTGGAGACTGGAGGAAGAACATCTGTGTCATTTCCCTGCAGCTGACCACAGGCATGTCTTCACTGCCTCCCTCAACTTGTTCTGCCTGTCACCAGCAGCTCTCTCTCTGGGACATAATTTAGGGAGCTAGTCATATTTTAATGTGCTGGTTTATGTCTTGTGTGTTACATAAGCACTCCTTAAATATTTTTTCAGCACTGAACAATGATTTGTGTTGGAGTATAATTCAGGATTTATTTTTGCTCCCCAGTGAATGAAAGTGGTCGGTGGTTTCCACTGATCCAGCCTTCCTTGTGTATGTTTAAGTGCATGATTCAGCTCTCACTTATGCTCAAGGCAGGGCTCTGGACCAGCTGATTGTATCAGCAGATTTCCCTGGGTGTGTTTCAGGTGGCAGACATGTCTAATCTCTAAAGCTTTCTCTTCTGGAAGTAATATTCTCCCCAGTTTACATCACTGCAACTGAGAGGAAACTCAGGTTTTCGTGTTGAAGTTTTCTGCCTGGGGTGCATCGGGCTGGAAGCTCTGTGTTTACTAAGTGGGTTGTATTTAAAAGGTGCAGAACCCAGAATAGAGCTGATGTGACTCATAGTGCAAACAAACAGCTGGAAAAAGTGAACAATACTCAGATCTTCTGGGCCTTCTAACTTGCTCGAGTGGTTTAGTAGGAATCTTAACAACTGTAAAAAACCCACTTGCCAGTTGCACAGCTAATGCTGGACTTCGTGTCCTGGACTCTTGATCTGAGTTAAGCAACTCAGTTTGAATATTTTTAAATTTGTGGCTTCTCTGTTAAGATGTAGCTGCAGGAAATGCCATTAACTGTGCTGCTCCTCATACAGGGAGCTGAAATAGTTTATGGAGTCACCATGGCTGGGGAAGGGGGAGGCTCAGGCTCTCCCATGCCAGCTTTTTCTTAAATCCAAATAACCTTTGTTTAGTGGCTTCTTCAAGGGATGGAAGGAAAGGGGTTGGGTTTAGTTTTGTGTATATATGAATTTAGGGCTGTCTGGAGACTGAAAACTGAGCTAATCCATCACTTCAGATATTTTTCAATGCCTGTCCCCTTGGTAACAAAGCTGAAATCCTGCCAGAGTTATTTTCAATGGTTTACTGAAGAATTATTGATATTCTATACTGGTTTGGCAGGGAAGCTGAAGGAATAAACAAATATTTCCATTTTCAGGGTGTGCTGTCATTGCTGTGGATCCTGTGCTGAACCTTCTCCGTGTTCAGCAGCGTCATGTCCTGAGTTTGGGATTGTCAGAACTCAAGTGATCCTGTGCTATTCCCTCTCACAAGCTTTGTAAATTCATCAGAGTTTTTATGGGGCAGCAAGAGATCATAACCAGAGAATAAAGAAGTGGCTGGGTGGGTAGTCAGACAGCGAAGACTGTGTTCAAAGTGCACAAAGAGCTGAACCTGAAGCAAGCCAATAACTTTATTGGGTTTTTTGTATGTGTGACCTCTTCAGTGTCACTGTTTTAGACCTGGGGAATTATGCCCTTGCTCTGGGCTGTTACTGTGGCAAGTACAACCTGTAGATTTCCTGGGATTGATCATGCCAGGAGGATTATACCCCTTTGCCTCTTGCAAAACAAGGATTTATGGTTTTCCTGTTGTTGCAGCAGAAATACAGCGGTGATTTACCTCTGCTGGCACTTGGTATGGGTGGTCTGGAATGCTGTGAGATAAGGGAGGCTTTCTCTGTTGAGGACATATATTGTTATTTATTTGGAGCAGTTCATATTCTCCAGGCAATGTTTGGCAAATAAATAAAAGGAAAGAGGGAGTTAGTTGGGGTGGAAATTCAAATGTTTGCCCCCAAGGTACAATAAGGATTGGTGCACAAGGGGCATTTTTGCAGCATGACTGCAGTGTGGATACAGACTCTACTCAGATTTACTGTTCCCCTCATATTTAAGAAACTCAGTCTGTATTTTCAGGTTATTTTGATGTTCTGCAAGTGTCATCCATTAAAATCAAAAATACAACCTTTGCCATGTAGAAAAGGCAGGAATTGGTCCAGCAGGGAGCAGCAGGTGGTTTGGATGCTCTGTGGTGAGATGTTGTGTTGGCTGCAGCCCTTCCTGTGTGGGTTTTGTTTATGCAGCAAATTTAGACAAATTATCTGAACCCATCAAGAGCTGACGCCGGAGCTGCAAATGAGCACAACCACATGGGGATATGGGCTCCTCTTGTTTCTGTCTCATTTAATTCAGCCAAGCTTTCCTGAGCAGCTCTGTGCAGGTAAGTCCTGACTATATTTGTGGATATATTCCAGTATGAATTGCCACAAATTATTACAAGTTAACCAGGCCTCACAAAAATTGTTGTGCTCATTTTTCTCTTGTTAATGGGCAGTTACTGAATGAAATAAAGATTTTCTTTCTTTCTCTGATGTGAGTATTGGATGATACTATCTTGTAGAAAGTTACTTTAGCTTTAGATGGTGGTAGGTGTGAAGATGTGAGACTGTATTTGATGTGGAGGAATCACACATTTATTATTCCCTGTAATGGATTTTGCAGTGTGATGGGGTAGAGTAAGAGATTCCAGGCTCAGTGTCCACAGGTTTTTCCTGAAGGGAGCAGGACATTCCTGTCAGTGTAGTTGTGCTGGGCAGTGCAGAACTGGGCAGCTCCTTGGCAGAAATTCAGAGGAGAGTGAAGACAAATGGCCACAGTGCTGCTGGTGTCAGTTCCTGAGGGCAGAGGGGACTGGGATGATGAGGGGGAGGCATGGCCACAGGGGTCAGTGGGCAGAGCACAAATGAAGAATTTAGGGAGGGAGGCAATGAGAGCTGTTTGCTACAAGCTGCAGGGTGGAATAGGAAAGGTGGTTTGGGCTGGATCCCAGGACAGACAGGACTGGAGGGAGTGGAAGCTGCAGCAGCAGTCGGGGCTTGCACAGCCCCACAGCAGGGTCAGGATTTCTGAGCACAGGGACTGGGGCCTCTCTGCCTTTTCTGGCCTTGCCCTTGAAGCAAACAGCTTCCAGCCTCGGGGAGATCATTGCACCCTTCCCTGGGGCAGCAGCTCCAGCTGCTATTGCTCTGTGGGGCAGACACAGACTTTGATCACTGTGTCGCCGTTCGTGTTGGGCGCCCAGGAGCCAATCCCTGGGATTGTTCCTGCAGGCCAGACTCCATCCCAGTGCATTCCCAGTCCTGCTGGTGTGACTGCACATCTGGAGACCATAATGAGCTTGTTGTCTTCCAATGGTTGCTCAAATCATTGGACTAATTTTCCCAAGTTCTTGTTTTCATCACTGTGCAGCCAAGTGTCATTTAGCTGATCCATCTGCACTGAAATCCTGCATTCTAAGCCCTTTCCTTGTTTTCCTTAAACAACTTTCCTTTGCATAAGACATTGGCTGTGCACAGCACCCTTTCTGGGACCAAACTGGACACTTTTATTAACAGCAGCTTGAAAAGTGCCTGTTTTCCATGTCTCCATTGGGACACTCTTTTCAGTAGAGCCTTGGCGATCTCAGCTGGCAAATGGCCCCAGAACACTGTCCAGAGCAAACATTTCTGGGGCTTGATTGAACAATGCAACACTTGCTGCCAGCAGGAATAACCCAAACCAGCTGTTGGGGTAGATTTACACCTATTCCCTCCAGGAATGGCTCAGATTAATTAATTTTATGAAAGAAGACTATAATATACAATTTATGCACTGTAGCACTCTTGCCATTTTTTGTCTGTATTTACATATTGCAGCTCACTGGCAATGCAAGCTTGGGTGTACAAAATGCCAAATTAATTAGAAGACTAAATAAATGTTTTTTCAAAAATATTGTATCTGCATCTATCTGCAGATTACAATATCCTACAGTGGATGTTAACAAAGAAGATTATCCTGGGCCTTTGTGCCTTCACTCTGTGAGGTTTGCCCAGTTGTGGCACTATACAGGTATTTAATTCAGCAATAAAAAGTCCAGAGTATTTTTCCATTTGGAAAGGACCCATCTCTTTCTAGTGTTATGCAACCAAATCATTTTGGTTTGGGTTTGCTGGAGCTGCCAAAGCCTTTCACAGCTGCCTTCCATGGAGTCAAGGTTCCAACATGTTTTTCACTGAGACTTAGACCTCTGACACTCTGAACTTCCTTCACAGAGATCAGAAATACCAGCAGGACTAGCACATTGTTTTTATTGTCTGTTTCAGTTTGAGACTTTCCAGTGAAATTTTCAAAGGTACATTGCCAAGGTGACATTTCAAATTAAAATGCATCAGCTTGGACAAGAGAGCAGCAGAGTGTTCTCAGGAGAGAGGGAAAGAAAATATCCTCATGGAGAGTGGAGAAAGCACAAAACAGGGTCTGCTCTTTCCTTCATGGAAGTTTTGTTGTGGAGTTTTATGGATGGAGGGTTTGGCCCCTTATTTAAGAATCTTTTGAGAGATTCTGGCCGTGGGAAGCTCAGCCTGTCAGGAATTCTCCCCTGGGTGTGTTGAGAGCAAAAGTGCCCAACAGCACAACTCCACGTTGTGTGGCCACAGGGAAAGGTCCCTGCACAGTTCACTTGCTGCAAACACTTGGAAAATGTGATAGATGAACTTGCTGCCGTGTGGGATGATTGGAAGAATCATCTCTTTACTGGTGGCAGATTGTTGGGGTGCTACAATCAGCCCTGCTGTAATTCCTCTGGGCTGAGTGGGTTTGATGGCTGTTGTGTTCCTGTCACAGGGTGTTGCTACACCCTCAGAAATACTTGGTTGTGAAATTATTGGATTACTGAATGAGCTTTTGTTTTGCCACCTACCAGACTCTGAATGCTCTGTTGTGAGCCCGGGAGCTGAAATCCATCAGTGCATCCCCAAACCCTCCCGAGTTGTTCCTGACAGTGGCTGTGTGGAGGCTCATTCAGGTGCAAAGCAGGAGCTGAACTCTGCTCCTCCGACAAATCCAGGGAGCTGAGGGTGCATCCCCCCCATCCTCAGCTTGCTCAGTTGAATCCTCGTCTTTCCCAAAATCTCTTTCCCCGCATTCCCTGCCAGCTGGAGCCGCCGTGCTGTTCCTCTGCGTCTCATCAACTTCACAGCTCCCAGCTGATGTCTCTGAATTCCTCCCTGCGAGGGGACGCTTGGCCCGTGTGACCCCGGGTGCGCTGTCGGTAATGGATCGCACATTGTGTGCAGGGAGCGCCCGCTGGGCTCTGGGAGAGGCTGCGGGAGGCTCTGGGATTCCAGCAGGATTGTTTGCACAAACGCGTTCCGCCCCTGCGCTGCCGAGGGGGTGGGTGTGTTTGTCCCCGATAAAAGATTGGCTTCTGCCCTTCATCTCCCCCAGCAGCCAGAGGAGCTGGGACTCCCCGCAGCTCTGCAGGAGAAGGGAGAAGCCCATTTGCTCCTAGAAATGGGCAGAAAGGACTTCAATTATCTTTTCCTCACCATTTTCTGCACAATGGCTCTGAAGCTGAACTGTGTCAGCTCCATGTCTGTGGCAGGGCTTGGATATGTTGTTACAGCAGCTGTTGTGCTTTCAGCTGTGGTAAGTGATGAACATCACAATTAAACACCGATAAACTGCTGGTTCCAGCTACTTACAGGAGTCCCTCTCCTTTAACTCTTTGTCAGGGTTTTGTCCAATTTTTAGTGGGAATTTTGGAGGATTCAGGCTGACTGGATTCATGATGATAAAGTTAATTTTTTTCCATCTTTGATATCTGATTTCAGCTTAGGAATCACTTTGATACCTAACTTGCTATTTTGCTTTCTGGTTTGTAACATTCTTTATTTCTGCCTTGAAAACTGAGCATATTTTACTTCTGTCCATCAGCTGCTGTGAACATCTTCTTTGTCAAAGTACTGAATGCTTCTAATGCAATATTGTAATGTTTTCTTACCTGATAGCACTCAAAGGCATGATGTGATCGATGGACTGACTTCATTGCCACTGCACCAGAAATGTTTTATTTTCTTTCAGAATTACCAAAGTGAATTCTTTTATAAGACAGGAAAGTGTTCATTATGTTTGTTAAAAAAAAAAAGGATATTGCACCGTGTTGATATATTGCATAAGTATGGCAATAAACATATTAAACCAAAATTGCAATGTCCTTAGGACAGGATGTTGTGTAAATTAATGTAATTCCTACAAGGGAGCAGTTAAAGTAACAGGTCAGAACAGAAGAGCTTTAAGAAACCTATTAATTACCTAAATATTCAATGATACTCACAGCATTTTCCATTTGGTTTTCAAAAACCTGTAAATCATGTTTGTGCAGGATGTACAACATGTGGGGTTAAAAGGCATTTCTTTCCTGGAATGTCAAGCTTCACTTATGTGCCACACTGAAAAGTTATAAAGTAGTAAGAAAAATACAGAGATTAAAATCCAGAGAGACAACAGACTCTAGAAGAGGATAAGCCAGGAATAAACCAGGTGGTAGAAGTGATTGGAAGTGAAAATTAACAGTGAACAATGGAGAGGGATTCTTTCCACACACATCCTTATGTTTTCCCCTCCTTCAAAATTCAGTGCATGAGAGAAAAAGGAAACTTTCCACTTTTTGCCTAGCACAACGAATTAAGAGAAGAGAAGCAATTTAATTTCAATACTTCCTTGTGTCCTGCACACTGAACAGCATCCTCTGTCTCACCCCCAGCCTGTCAGCATGGTGGAACACGCCGAGTTTTTGAAGGCTGGGAAAGAACCCGGCCTTCAGATCTGGAGGGTCGAGAAATTTGATTTGGTCCCAGTGCCAAAGAACCTGTATGGAGATTTCTTCACGGGAGATTCCTACCTGGTGCTGAACACCATCAAGCAGCGCAGCGGGAACCTCCAGTACGACCTGCACTTCTGGTTGGGTGAGTGCTGGGAGTGTCCCTGCAGAGCTGGGAGCCCAGAGTGACCCCTCAGCCTCTCTGCTCCAACCATGGCCACTAAATGTTACCCAAGGAAATAGAAGTGCAGTTCTGGGTATAAATAGCCCTATTTGTGTCAAATATTTGCATGGTCTCTGCAATAGAGAGTACAGCCACCTCTGATCCTAAAACCAGCTTTTCCTGGGCAATAGGACAGGTAAGTCTCTGTTCTGCAGAGGTTCACTGGAGAGAAAAGATCTCAGGTGAAAGGTCTGGCTGAAATATTTTCTGTCTGAAAGGAGGGAAGTCAGGTATGTTCCTCCTGAGCAAGGAGTGGGATTTTTCCCTCTCCTACCTGCCCTCTGCAGTCCATGTCACAGAGTACCCTGCCAAGGCTTTCCCCACAGCCTGCAAACCCCAGGCTCTTTGACCATATCACAGTGAAATCTGCTTTCTCCCCGTGTGTTTGCACAGTTGAATGCAGAGGCCGACCCTGCATTCCCTCTCAGTGTCTCTCTCTGTGTTTCAGGTGATGAAAGCTCTCAGGATGAGCGTGGGGCTGCTGCCATCTTCACCGTGCAGATGGATGAGCACCTGCAGGGAAAGGCTGTGCAGCACCGAGAGGTGCAGGGCCACGAGTCCCCCACCTTCCTGGGCTACTTCAAATCTGGCATCAAATACAAGGTGGGTGACAACTGACCTGAGTCTGCAAGAAATGGCATCCTGCCCAATTCCCAGGAAAGTGAGAATTGCCCTTTTTCCAGTTGCTTAAACCCCATTCTCAGCCAGATGTTTTCAATGGGTTGGAACTGCACAGGGTGGAGAGCAGCAGATCCCAGTGGGAGAGATTTGGCTGAATTAATAATACACAAGGAAAGCCCCAGAAAATTTTAGGAATCAAGGTTTTGTTTTTCTTTGAGAGGCAGAGGAAAGAGCAGTCCCAAGGCACCTGGAATGAATTTAAGAAGCAGCAAAGTTAATGGGAAACGCCTACCCAGGAGATTTGATTTCTCCCCACTTGCATAACAGTTTGACCTTGCAGTGTCTGTGCTGAGCCCACCCTCCCAGCATGTGCAATGTTTTGGTAAAGGAGATGAGCAGTAGTGGGAGTTACTCCTCCCTGCCATCACAATAAAGTGGGATAGAAGTGAAAACATGCAGTCAAGCAGTTGTGTCTGTTAGCAATCCAAAGGCACAAGGCAAGTGATATCAGGTCACTTGCTTGCAAAGTGCTCACATTTCCTCATGTCTGAGACTTCCCTGATCGTTCTGATTTGTTTATTTCCCTCTCACTTGTTGTTACTTTCATTCCTTTAAACTTGGTTGTGCTTTTTTTGTGGGTAACTGCCATGGGTCCTGTTGCCTGCATTGATAAATAATTCCCAGTGTCTATCAGCAGAGAAAGTGAATCCTGAGCTTGGGATAATTTCTGGTAGACAGGACAGGTTATACACATGGGAATACACTCTTCCCCCCAGTCCTGGTGTGAATCTTTGCTCCTGTGTTTCCCCCCAGGCTGGTGGTGTGGCTTCTGGCTTCAGGCACGTGGTTCCCAACGAGGTCACTGTGCAGAGGCTGCTGCAGGTCAAAGGCAGGAGAACAGTCCGGGCCACGGAGGTCCCTGTGAGCTGGGACAGCTTCAACACAGGGGACTGTTTCATCCTGGACCTGGGCAGTGTGAGTACCACGTCAGAGGCAGCTGTGGCAGAATTCAGGGGCAGGAGATGTCTGACACTTCGCATGAGGGTTTTTCTCCCCCCACTCTGCTGAAGCCATCTCAGTGCTGAGCATCCTGACACACTGTCATTGCTCAGTCCCAGCTGGGTCCTGTCTCCTCTAGAGAGGTGTTGTCATGCTCTGACACAGCTTTCTCCTTCCCCCAGAACATCTTCCAATGGTGTGGCTCCAAGAGCAACCGGCAGGAGCGGCTGAAGGCCACGGTGCTGGCCAAGGCCATCCGTGACAATGAGCGCAACGGGCGCGCCAAGGTCTTCGTGTCAGAGGAGGGATCCGAGCGCGAGGAAATGCTCCAGGTTGTTCCCTTTGTCCATTTGTCCATGTGTAGTGGGAATGTGGTGTGTGTGGTATAAACACACAGCTCAGTGCAGACCTGCTCCTCTGCCCCGCTGGAACATCAGAGGGAATTTATGATTGATCTGGAATTCTCTTCTACTCATTCTCTTGAGTGGAGTACCTGGGAAGGAAGATCCTCTTGGATTGGCTGGTAATGATTTCTCTCTCCCTCACAGGTCCTGGGACCAAAGCCCAGTTTGCCAGAAGGAGTTTCTGATGAGACCAAAACTGACACAGCCAACAGGAAGCTGGCTAAGCTCTACAAGGTAATGAGGAACCCTGACATAACTCTGGGGAGAATGGGATCTTTATGAAATCAGATGGAGATGCAGTATGAGCTGCAATGAGCTGCTCTGAGTCCTCCTCCTGCCTCACTCTGCTTCTTAACAAGTTTTGTATATGAACCTTGGTTGCTTACACTGCATGTCCATGGACTTTCTGTTGTGTTTGTCACCATGTATGGCTGTAGTGAGACGATAGAACTTTCAGGAATTTTTGAGAGAAAGGTGGAACAAATGAAGGAAAAAGGGAGCTTTCCTCTGTGGTGTCAGGCATTGTGTTAGGAAAGTGAGAGGAAAGAACTAGAAACAGTGAGCCTGAGAAACAGGACCTGCCCCTTTCTAACTCCCACATGAAGGCCATGACTTGGAAGGTGCCATTTGCCATCAGCTGTGTGAGTGGAGAAGAGTGTCCAAGACTTTTTGGGAGGAATCTTCTCTAAGCAGCCTCTGGTATCCCTGGGGTAAATATCTGTTAAGATGGTTTTTTAGGTGGCACTTTATGCATTAGTCAGTAGAGGAACTCAGATTTTTAACCGCACTTGATACAGAGAGGCTGTTCCCAGTTACCCTCCAGTCCCTGTGTGCAGTTTTATGTTTTAGAAGATATTTCCTTTGCATTGAGGGTATTTCCCATTTTGGACCAATCTCTCTTTGGTCCCGGCAGTATCTACTTTGCTAGAAATACTTGAAATCTTCAGAGTAAGTGTGATGTTTTTGCCATGCTGTTGCTGTGTCAGAGGTATCCTGTTTGAAAACAATAGTGCCTGCAGCAGCCAGTGCATTCAAATGGATTTCCTTTCCCCTCCCTGAGTTCTGAAGGGAGCAGGAGGGAGCAGAGGGTGCCTTGTGTGACCTCTGTGCTGTGTTGTCACAGGTCTCCAATGGGGCTGGGAACATGGCAGTGTCCCTGGTGGCAGATGAGAACCCCTTCTCCCAGGCAGCCCTGAGTACAGATGACTGCTTCATCCTGGACCATGGCACAGATGGAAAGATCTTTGTTTGGAAAGGTACCTGAGACAACCAGGGAGAAAAGAATTAAAATCATAAATACCAAGGCAGTTGTTCTCTCTCAGCCACCACAACAGGCATGAAAGAGATCGAACAATGGTCATTTGTTATTTGGCATCATTTGTCTGGAAGGCTGGGTCCTTCCACTTTTGCAGAAAGGTACTTGAGACAGTTTCTTCTCTGGGTAAAAAACCCAGACCCCCTTTCTCTCTATTTTCATTAAAGGCAAAGGTGCCAACTCTGAAGAGAAGAAGGCAGCACTGAAAACAGCCTCAGAGTTCATTGACAAGATGGGTTACCCCAAACACACCCAGGTAAGGACCTGTGGCAGCCCCAAGCACTGGGATCCCTTTTCTGCCACATGAGCCAAGGACTGCAGAGTATGGATGGCTCAGGAGTTGTGTCCCTGTCAAGTCTTTCAAGTCTCTTGTGGGAGATCTGCTCTGTTTTGGGAGGTTCTGCAATGCTGCTCCTGAGCTAAAGCAACATTTACCCCAGCACAGCTGAGAGTAAAGTTTCTTCCTCTCAGTCACTCTTTTACCTTTTCCATGACTTCTAAGAATGAAAAAGAGGAGCAGATAAACCTGCAGTTCTTAGGGAGATGCTTCTAAAGGCTCATTCCTTTCAGATCCAAGTCCTCCCTGAGAGTGGTGAGAC
The DNA here is from genome assembly GCF_965231275.1 of Zosterops lateralis. NCBI lineage: Eukaryota > Metazoa > Chordata > Aves > Passeriformes > Zosteropidae > Zosterops > Zosterops lateralis. The sequence continues at coordinate 8,017,830 of NC_139780.1, read as the reverse complement.
ACCTTTGTTCAAGCAATTCTTCAAGAACTGGCGGGACAGGGACCAGACAGACGGGCTGGGGCAGCCCCACGTTTCTGGCCACGTTGCCAAGATTGAGCAGGTCCCTTTCGACGCGGCCACCCTGCACAGCTCCAAGGCCATGGCTGCCCAGCACGGCATGGAGGATGATGGCTCGGGCAAGAAACAGGTCAGTGCTGCCACAATCCCTCTGGGAACGTTTCCAAACTTTTCTTTGCTACTCGATGGCATTGCTGCAAGAGCAGCGAGACAAATGGAGGCCAGAGAGGCATCAATGCAGGTCTTGTAACTACTGGGGGAATTTCTGCTGCCAGAAACAGCAGGAGGGTCTTGAAAGCCCTGCAGAAAAGTGGGGTTGATTCTGACTCCACGATTTCCCAGCGCTGTGGACATGGCTTTATTCCTCCTCCTCCTGGTTATTTTCTCTGTTGCCATCGCATGTGTCAGTGTCTTGGAGCACCTGAGTTCATGACTTTGAGCATAGAAGCAGGGCTAGAGTTGGGCTTGAACGGGCTGGGGGCTGTCCAGAAGCCCAAACAGCGGCCCCGGCCGAGGTTTGGCTGTTTAAAAACGCCCCGAAAAGCCTCAAAGCTCGGTTGGGGCCCAGCCCGGGGAGCGGATGGGAATTGTCCCGTCAGTCCCGGCAGAGGGCGCGGCAGCACCGCCGGCTCCGGGATGCGGAATTTGGGGATAACGCGGGCCGGGAATGGGGCTCGTTCTGCAGCGCCTCTGCTCCTCTCCCGCCAGATCTGGAGGATAGAAGGCTCCGAGAAGGTGCCGGTGGACCCCGCCACGTACGGGCAGTTCTACGGCGGGGACAGCTACATCATCCTGTACGATTACCAGCACGACGGGAAGCGGGGACAGATCATTTACACCTGGTACGGGACTTCTGGGGCAACTCAGGGAACGCTGGGGCCGCGTGGGGCTGCGAGTCCACTCGGAAAATCCGTCACTGCTGGTTCTCGCTTTCAGAGGATCTTTAGGGGATAAAGTTTCACCCTGGATAACTTTCCTTTGCAAACAAAACATTACCAGAGGTCTGGGATGTTTAATTTGAAGTGGAACAATGGAGGGAATTACTGTGAGAGCTTTTTTTTTTCCATTTCCCCCCCACCCCTGGTTATTACTCCCTTCTTTGGATCAAGCTCTGCTTATCTAGGAAAGTGCTGCTTATCGAGGAAATGTTCTTATCTCTGCCTGTACTTGCTGTGCTACAATAGAGGATAAGGAATTTCTTTGAAATGCTGCAGAGATTCCATAACACAGGGTTTTCATACCTCCTCTTGATCTCTGTGTGTGTGGGGAAAGACTGAGAATAAAGCTGGGATTTGACCTTGTTCTCCAGGCAGGGCGCCGACTCCACGCAGGATGAGATTACAACCTCTGCATTCCTCTCAGTGCAGCTGGATGAGGAGCTGGGAGGCAGCCCCGTGCAGGTAAAGAGACCCAGCAGAAACCAACCTCAGCACTGGGGAATAAAGAATATATATATATATATATAAAACACCTGGCCCAGCTGGGTGCTCTGTGAATATTCCAGCTCGACAGAGAGTTGTAAAAGCTGTAAATTTCTGGTTAGTCTTGTCTCAAAACTGACATCAAGTTTCTTTTTTCTTCAGAAACGAGTAGTGCAAGGGAAAGAGCCCCCTCACCTGATGAGCATGTTTGGTGGGAAGCCCTTGGTTGTTTACAAGGGTGGAACCTCGAGGGAAGGAGGCCAGACTGCACCTGCAGCAACGCGGCTGTTCCAGGTCCGCTCCAGCACCTCAGGGGCCACCAGAGCAGTGGAGGTACGTGCAGGGAGATCAGCCTTGGTGCTCTGTGTACAGCCCATGGTGGGAACATGACACATTGAAGAGTTCAGTTCCCTCTGTGCAAGAGGAACTTGGGCCAGGACACAGGTTCAGAGCCCCGCTGCTCTGAGAGAAAACGCACCCAAACGCCTCTGTGCAACAACAAAGGGGATATTAAATCCTGGTGAGGAGAGGGCACTGGTTTATGGCTGCAGGAACTTCCCAAGTTTCCACCTTCAAGAGGCTTCTTGTTAACACAGAGGAGTTGGTGTTAATAATTGATCAGTGTTGATAGCAGCCTGTTGATAGCCATAGCTCTGCCATGGGCTTCCTGGTGAGCTCCTCAGTCTCCAGCCATAGGACTAGGCACAATGACAGTCAGGCTAGGTCATGTGTACTTGTAATCACACGCTGAAACAGTTATTTACTCTTCCCATGTGGAAAATCTAACTCATCACTTGGATACAGGGAATATACAACACATCTGACAGCCTTGCATGCTCATATGGAAAATCTTGTTTGCAGTTTATTCAACTGTAGGTTCTGGTTTGATTTTGAAGTAACAGGCTCTGTGTAGAGGATGGGTATACCTGACACCTGCAGTGTTCCTTCTTTTCAGCTGGATCCTACAGCCAGTCAGCTGAACTCCAATGATGCCTTTGTCCTGAAAACTCCCTCTGCTGCCTACCTGTGGGTTGGCCAAGGAGCCAGCAACGCTGAGAAATCAGGAGCACAGGAGCTGCTGAAGATCCTGGGAGCTCGCCCTGTACAGGTCGCTGAGGGCAAAGAGCCAGGTGAGGGGGTCATGGTGGAGACTGCAATCATTTCTGTGTAGCTGCACATCCTCAGCAATTAATGGATATTTTGTCTCCCAGAAGAAGAAGATGTGGACATGGGCAAGAGGGGCTTCTCTGGGGTATTTTCATTGTTTAACAGCCCTCTTGTGTATGTCTGCAGGCCATTGGGACTTTCTGACCCAGAGGAATGCTTCAATTCCTGCCCAAACCATAACGTTGGTGTGAGTTCCCTGGCCAGGAGAAGCATCACCCTCTGTTTCTGTTTTGCAGACAATTTCTGGGCAGCCTTGGGTGGCAAAGCTCCGTACCGCACCTCGCCGCGCCTCAAGGACAAGAAGATGGACGCTCACCCCCCGCGCCTCTTCGCCTGCTCCAACAAGAGCGGCCGCTTCACTGTGAGTGCCTGGGGATTTATCCAACATCCAACATCCACCTGGCAGGGCTGGGACGGGCTCAGGCACAGCTGCCCTGTGCCCCACACCAGCAGTTACACCTCATCTTTCTTGGTGTGCTTTGTCCTGTGCAGATAAAGTGAAGCCTGTGCTCATCTTAACCCTTTGTTTTCCAGATTGACGAAGTTCCTGGAGATCTGACTCAGGATGACCTTGCCACAGATGATGTGATGCTCCTGGACACATGGGATCAGGTATGTCATGTTTACAGGGGGACAAGAGGAGCAAAGAATAGGCACAGGTTGGCTCTAGAATGAGCACTGAACCACAACAGCTAGCGGGGCTGTTGTATTAAAGATTCAGCACACATCAGCCACAAGGCAAGTCAGAGATGAATTTTGATGTTTTCCAAACATTTGCTACTTTCCCCAGATATTAAGCTAGTGTAGAATTTGTTCAAGGGTCTACAGTTCATGTAGATAAAATGCAAGCAAAAAAATTCCCAGTATTGACCAAAAGACCTTTGGTCATGTTGGTCAACAACTCACCAACACAAGGATTTTCTAGTTTGTGTCATGCTCTGTTCCCTGAAGCTTCATCTAAATTATCCCTTCATAAAGAGAATGATTGTTGCAGAAGTAATTAATATTTTTATCTTTAGGTCTTTGTATGGATTGGAAAAGATGCCCAAGAAGAAGAAAAGACCGAGGCACTGAAGTCTGGTAATGTCACATTTTCCTCTCTGAACTATCCCTTTCTCATTTCCCCACTGTGTGATCATGACTCACGCAATTTATATTCTGCCAGACATAGATAAAACCATAGGGTGCAAACTTTGAGTGGGTACTTTTGTTCAGATGGCCAATGTGAAGCTGCCTCTCTGGGGGCCATTTACCCCCAGCTGAGGTGGTGCTCAGTGAGGTGCCCTCCCTGTGTCCCCAGCCAAGCGCTACATTGACACAGACCCCTCCACGCGGGACAAGAGGACCCCGGTGACCATTGTCAAACAGGGCTTCGAGCCTCCCACCTTCTCCGGCTGGTTCCTGGGCTGGGATGATGACTACTGGGCTGTGGATCCCCTGCAGAGAGCAATGGCTGATGTGGATGTGTGAGCAGTGTTTGAAACAGAGCAAGTTCAGTGCCTTCGATGCCTTGGAGAGCTCCTTCCTCCTGCAGGATGTATGTTAACGAGGGAATGATGTTAATAGCCAATTAGCTGTGCAATAATTTCCGAAAACAATCATGACCAGTCATTGACCCTACTCCTTGCTTTGATTATATTTAATACAATAAAGCTTGTATGAAATATGGGAAGAACAGAAATGGTGGCGTTTTTTTACGAAGAAGAAAACATTAAAGAGCAGCTGTGGATCCCATGTTTGAACACACCTTAGTAACCAAAACCTTCTTTGTGCCATCTTTTGCACTTCGACTTTTTACTAAAAGGTTACAGAGATTATTTTGAGGAGTTTGGGACTGCTTTGCTTTCCCCTCTTCCAAATTATATGCATTTGAGGCCCCGATAAACAGTATTTTACTCTTTCAAAAACTCACTCATTAGTAAACAGCATGTTTTTATTCAGGATAAGAGCAAAAAGCATCTTGTAGTGTCAACAAAAATTCACAGAGGTGGCACCTCCAGCAGGAGCAGTGGGAGTTACAGAGTGACTCATCTTCCCTAAGGATTAACTTGGAGCTGTGCAGTTGCTCTGTTTCTCACTCCAAGTGCCTGAGCACAGTAATGCTAATTATTCCAGCTTTGTTAACTGATTCTCCTGCTCTCAGCTAGAAGTAAAGCTCAGTTCACATGAGCTGCCACCTTGACAAACACAGAATATATTCCTTTGGTGATGCAGAGGAAAACCTGCCCAACAGGCAGAAAAGCAACAGCACTTGGGCATCTCCTGCCAGTGACAAAGGCACAGCGTGTCGAGGCACAGGTACCCAGGCCTAAAACACCTGTAAATACAGAGCTGATTGGAGCAGAAAGGGCATAAGGAACAACATGGAGTTATCCTGGCCAGTGGGAGAAGGGCACTTACATCATGGTTCTTGGGGTTTCACTTCCATTGCCACGTCCCAGAATTTAAAGATGTCAGACTCAGTGCTGGTGGCAGCCTGACGAGACTTCCCCATGCAGCTTCCAAATCTTCTGCTATTTTTCTGTACTACAGAAGTACAAAACAAGAAGTTTAACAGCTTGGGTTATGTAAGCTGAGGCTCAGCTGCTTTGGGGATGAAGTGTAAGCCTTTATTGACACAACAACCACTCCAGGTCTGCACAGAGCAGCACCAACAGGTAAAGCACCAGTGCAGCACCTTCTGTTAAACACCACTCATCCCTGCTAGTTACAGACATGTCATTTCCTAGAGAAAAAAGGTTTAGGTCTGGATAAAATGCAGCATTTTGGTTTTAATAAAATATTTTTAGGAGAAACAGATACAGGCAGAGCCTTTTCAGTGCTTTAAAGCAGTGTAACTCTGTGCAGACAGCCCCATAACAACAGCAGCTCATCAGTGACCACAAGCACGTTGTATCCATAACTACGGCATGTTTGTGCCATTCCTGGGTGGCAGAAAGACAGAAAGATCACCAGCAACTGTTTCTCATCAATGGGGACTGGTTTAGAGAGCATGAGCCTGATTTTCAGGAGTCCCCAGGACACTATTCCACTTCCATTGCAGGGCTACAGACCCATTCTGTAGAAAGAATAATTCCAAATGTTGGATCACCTCTACCACAACTGGTTTTCTGTTCTATTTAAAAAGGAGGTTTTGGATTAGAGGTGTCCCATCCAGGACAAATTGGATAAAATTTATTTAAGATCACAACCTGCTTGTACTCCTTCTGAGAGGTTTTCAACTTCAAATATTGCGATAGCCCACATTCACAAACATTACATACAAGTTCTATAACACGCTCAGTAAAACAGGAAGGTTCCTCAGCAAACCCACTTTGCTAACACTGCCACAAGCTACACTACACAGGGAATTCAGTGCTGCAAACATGGGCTGACCCCGAGCTCGCCCCTCCCCGAGGCTCTCTACTCCTTCACACCTAGGAGACCCTGCAGGATGTTTATGGGCAGGGGGAAGACGATGGTGGAATTCTTCTCGGCAGCGATGGTGGTCAGGGTCTGCAGGTACCGGAGCTGGAGAGCAGCAGGAGACTCTGTGATCACCATGGACGCCTCCTTCAGCGCCCTGGACGCGTTCATCTCGCCCTCGGCCGCGATCACCTGCGGGGACAAAACCAGGGAACCTGAACTCGTCCTGCACGGCAGCAACGGGGAATCCACAGCTGAATTCAGCCCATGGCAGGTGCCAAAGGCACTGCCCAGCACCCTGGGAAATAACCTGCCCTGGGCACAAGCCACTCCTGTTTGCTCTCCAGGCCCCAGTGCTTGGTATGCTCCCATCCACAATGCAGGATCACAAAAGCTGCCATCAGGTCTTAAGAATGCAATGCAACCATTCATTCCATCTTCAAAAGCTTTTGTGTTTCTTCCAGCACTGTCTTTCAAAACCAGAGGTACTCCCCATAGATAGATGAAAATACTTTCTCCCTCAATCTGTACTTTTTTGTATCTACAAGGGCTTGAGAGGGAATGGTGTGTTTCTTACTTGGGAAAACCCAAATCCAGCCCCCAGGCTGATGTCATTACCTTGGCTCTGGCCTCGCGGGCAGCCTCTGCTTCTGCAGCCATGGCTCTCTGCAGCTGGACAGGCAACTTCACATCCTTGATCTCCACACGTTCCACCTTAATGCCCCAATTGTCTGTTGCCTCATCAAGTGTGACCTACAGAAGGCAGGACAGGTAAGTGAAACATCACACCTGGCTCAAACTAATGCCCAAATTTGAAGAATGAACAATAAACCAAATTAATTCTCTTCAAATTTTCAGACTTTCAGGGCTTTAGTATTTGTAGTATGATTTGATAGCTATAAGAGCACAACTGTTTTAAACTAACAAACCCCCCCCCCAGCTTGATTAATGTGTTGAAGGAATTCTGTGGCAGTTTTCTTCAACAGTGAAGGACTGACACAAGGATCCAGGGAAGCCCTTCTCTCCTCTATCCCTCATTCCCACATGCTAGCCCCACTTTAGTGCTTTAATTCCTCATTTTTATTTTACAGAGTACCCTCTCAAGAGATCTTGTCAGGGCTTTGCCTACAGCTCCAAATCACAACTTATCACTTAGAGATAAAATAAATCCACACCTTTAAGTTATCCATGGAATTGCTGCTTAACCTGCTGTTTAAGCTGCTCATACCTGCATGCGCTGTGCAATTTCCTCACGATCAGAGAGGATCTCAGAGAGGCTCTTGGTGCCCAGGACATTCCTCAGGGTGGTCTGTGCCAGGAGCCGGGTGGCCGAGTCGGCGTTGGTGATGTTGGCCACGGCCAGGGTGGCGTTCTGCACCCTGTAATAAACCACTCCATCCACGTTGATGGTCACCGAGTCCCTGGTCAGGATCTGAAAAGCAGTGGGGAAAGCACAGAATATTCCATAAACATAAGGTTCATTATTATGACAATCACGTATTTGTTTTACTACACCAAGTCCTGGTTTCCCACTATCTTGAAAACAAAAGTCTTATACACATATGCTGCATGTGAATGTCTCAGCGTTCACTAACCTTCCAATACAGCTCTGCAAAACTGAGACTAAATATGGGATTAGAAACTTCTCAGTGAAAAACACATTCCATTAGCTTTGCCCTTATGTTATTTTTAACCCACTTCCTCGAATTCACAGAGGGATCTGCGAGTCATACCAGTGACAGGAAAAAGAGAAAAGGCAGAAATTACTTACTCTGAAATTCATCTTCACCTGGGAAGGTTTAACCAGTGATTCTGGCAAGGAATCACACAAGGCAGGTCCCTGTGCTGCCTTTCAGTGAGGTTACACCAGGACCCTGGGGCCTGTGCTGCAGAACTGCAGCCCCCTGGGACAGGAGGGTGCCATGCCCACAGGAGCTCAGAGAACCAGGGCCACACCCAGAGCTGCCCTCCTTCCATGGTACACAATTACCTTCAAGATTTACCTGCCCTGTCCCTTTCCAAACTACCTCTTCTAGCAGGTGTCTCATAACACAAAAGCTAAAGAATGAGTAGCATGCACAGAAATCGTGTTGAACAAATAAAAATGTATTTCTGCCTCAGTGTAAAGAACACAAACCTAAATCCATAAGCGTAATTTAATCGAGTCAAAAGAAAAACCGGATTACTGCTGACCTCACTAATGGTACATCAGCAGCTGCAAGCACATTCTGCCTGCCAGTGATTAGGTTTCTCCCAATTACCCTTTAGAGTGTACCAGGACAGCTGCCATTTGTCTCAATCCACAACTAACCATGAGCAGCAAACCCACGAGCAGATGTGACAGGAAACAGATGCAGGAGACAGGTTGAATGGAGCATCTCTGTCTCAAAAAATGCACCTGATACATGTGTGATACAGTTATAACCATCGGGATACCACTGTTCACTAACTGATTTTTAGAGGGAAGGTTGGGTTTTATTCTTTTGTCATCCATCAAGTTGGCAGCACTGAGTTCAGCTGGCTTAATGCTCTGGAGACACTCTGCTACAAAGTTAGGATGTCCAAGGAAAATCAGACTAGAAATCAAAGTAATTTTTTTGTTCTCAGGACATGCCATGAGTGGCAGCACCCTCATCATGTTCCTGTGCAGGGCAGGGCACAGGAGCCACGTGCACACAAACCCAGCAAAGGGAGCTGACCACCCATCCCCCCAGTTGCTATAAATAGCATTTGATGTATATACCAATTTCATCCCATTACTTGAGCCAGTTTATACATGTAGATAAATTGGCACAGGACAGATCCCTGCTGTGCCTGGAAATCTTCCAGATTTCACAGAAGCAATTAGGGAATGTTGTATGAAGCCCAGCAGCCTTCATTCCAAACCCCTCCCATTCCAGCTCTCAGGCAGTATTCAATTATCTCATTTGGTCCTCAGAGTATCATCTGTTTTCTTTCAGTGCCCTTCCCTTACTGGATGACATTTCTTAGGGATATATGTATTCTTCACAATACACTGCACCTGCACAAGGAATCTGTATTCAAACTGCACATTACCCAATACTGAGAAGGAAAAGCAAAGTGCACAAAATTCTGCAAGTACTGCAGTGGACGCAAAGGCAAATGCAAACTCACCTCCTGAGGAGGAATATCAAAAGAGATGGTTCTCATATCAACTTTGATGAAGCTGTCTGTGCAAGGCAGGACAAAAAACAAACCTGTGCCAAAAAAATCCATTCAAGAAGATGTGAAAATGGGTCATTAAAGCAGATAAAACTTGTTACTGCAATAAGCTGAAATCCAACTATTATGGCTCTGCAGCTCTTTGTGAGGAGCTCAGCACAACATGTGTTAGTGGCTTCCAAACCAAGGTAAGATTTTCTAAAATGCATGCTGAGAAGCTTCAGTTTATCTGGGTATCACTCACTTAAAGATTTTTATCATCTGGAAATACAACAGTCCCAGAACTATTAACAGCTACTTTAAAAAATGTCCCCCACATAGTTACTTGTGGGGCCTAATTCTAGCAAGCATCAACCTCCTGCCTTCTGCTCTGGTGGCTCACTGGGATTCTGCAGCTTCACAGCAATGTGGAACATTGCAAAGCCTGGGTGAAAATGAAGGAAGAAGCCCTTGCCCCTTTCTGTCACTTTGAGCAGCAGGAGCAACAGCTGAAAGTAATATTATTGCAGATCTCAGAGCTTCTAATACACACAGGCAACTTTCAAAATTATCAAATACTCTACTGGCTTCTGTTACTTTTGAAGGACATCAAGGCTTTCAGACTCATTGGGTTTAACTGATACATCAACTTCTTTTTTTCAAAAAACCCATTTGAAAACTCCCTTTACATTTAGTGCTTTTGATTCTGCCTGCAGATCATACATTAACAAAGGAGAGCTGGGTAAAATTAAGTTTGCTAGCTTCTCAATCCAGAGTATGAATCAGAACTTTTTGAGCTGGAAGAGACCCTCGAGGCTCATAAAGTCCAATTCCTGTTGTAACACATCCACTTACTGGAAGCAACAGAATTCTTGAGAAATCCATTTGCCACTTTACTGCAATGTCTCTACAGCATTATTGTTTTGCTGATGACTAATTGGAACAAATTGTTATCCAAGACATACCTGGTCCCTTTGCTCCCCCTTTTAGGATGCGCCCAAGTCTGAAGATGATGGCTCGCTCGTACTCCTTGATGATCTGGAACAGATTGTTGGATGTCACACACGGGTTTCCAGAAGTCAAATGATGGATTCCAAATTATGCACACACCAGGCTAGGACAGTCTTGAGTCTCAAATTTAATACACATTTAATTCTCTCCTGGCTGCTTTTGAGGATTTTAGCTTAAACTTTATTGTCAAAAAGCAAAGAGCAAAGGGAAAAAATCAGGACAATAGTCCACAAGAAATATTCCTCAGAGTCTCAAGAGGATGGCACCTGGGCAGGCCCAGGCACCAGCAGCAGCCATCAGGAGTAGCCTGGCAACAACAGAACAAAGTGCAGCATTTGTGACCCAGCAGGAATTTTCCCGGCTCCAATTCTGATGCCACATCAGCCAAAGCAGGAGGAAATAACTCCTCCTGCCTGGAAACTGCCAACATCAACTTCAGAGTGATCACAGACAACACCGTGTCTTCAAATGTGTCACACGCCGCCACATCGATGTAATTACACATTTCTATTGCATCTACATAATTACAGATTTCTATTTACATACCTCATATTTAGGTGTGTGATATACAGGGAGAGATCCCCTTAAAAAAATAAAGTATCGGTTCTCTAAGAGTAGTTATGGGTTCCTGCAATTATTCTGATCCTTCAAATGAGCTTATATACTAATGACAACTGGGCAGATGTAGCAAAGATGTCAGTGCAGGAATTATTTTGACCAAATATTGTAATACCACTTTGATTTTTGGTTTGAAGATGAATGCCCTGAGGTGCTGGGGTCTGCTATCTACTGTCTGCTATAGCTCAAGAAAGAACAGAGTTGGATTAATTTGTGTTTAGAACAGGTAAATCCAACTGAGAACAATAACAGCAATTCTGCATTGCTTAAAGTTTTAATCCAACTTAGCAGTGAATGATTTTACCTTTATGCACATCCATATTGATACAGGAAATGTCAGAACAGTGAAAACAAACGAGATGATCACCAGGATCCATCCACACACACCAAGGCCAGTATTCTCATCATCTACAAAAGAGCAAAAATTTTCATTTTTTAAACCCAAGAGTGCCTATTAAAGTGCCTAAATTGGATATTTATCTTGAATGTTCCTTGAAATAAGTAGTGTTAGCACTACCTCTCTGGCCAAATGCACTAGGTTTAGATCAGAAATCAAATTAAAAGCCAAATTCTGCTTTGATTTTCACCGGTCTCTAAGTTGTGTGAGATAGCTGAGGACAGAATGCTGTCCAAGGAGAATTTCTGCAGAAGTGTAGCAACATTTAAGTTTCAATTCTCCAATGCCTTTCTCTCCCCAGGTTTTTCTAGCAGAGTGACAGGCAGGCAGCAGTGGAAACCAAGTTCCTTTGTTTTCTGAGAAGTCAGAGGCACCTCATGTAAGGAATAAAACACAAACACCCCTCAGCCTGCCAGCTCTGGGACAGCACTGTTAGAACCTGGACTCTGTTCCAGTGTCACAGGTACAGACCTAAGGAAACCACAATTCTCAGACCTCCTGGATCTGGAAAGTTGAATGAGGTACAAGATTAGCTGGATTTGAAATAAAGCCTCCATAAAGAATTTCTTGGCCAGAATCTCCTCAAGCCTTATTTCTCTGTCAGGAAAAGACACCAGCTGAAGGTAACTCTGGGATCAAATAACGAGCTGGTGTTTTCAAAAGCTACCCAGCCAAAGCCATGACAAAATGTGGGCTGGGAGACATTGACAGAGCTACAGGAAGTTTCTTATCCTGCCACCTGAGACTTCTAACGGGCTGCCAGGAGCTGCTGCCAAGCAGGGATGTCCCAGAGTGACACCCAGAGCTCACAAACATCACCTTCCTACTCTGGAGAGTCGGAATCTCATGTAGAAGTCGCACCTCAAATGAAGTCAGATTTCAAGACTGAGCAAAGAGGATGCTGTATTTAACACCAATGTGTTGTTTTTCACAATACAAGAATGGAGAGAGATGCTGCCTTGTGGAAAACTCAGTGAGATACAAGAAACATGCCTGGCATTTGTGGGATGAGCTAGTTCTGAACCATCTCAGCACTGGGATAACTCCATCAAAAGGCAATTCTTGCCTGATTTCTCATGAGGCTCATTGACCCTGCACCCTGAGAGCAGCCAGCTCAAAGCACTCAGCTGGGACTGACAGAGGTGGTGCAGAGGTAATGCTGCAGCTCCTGGAGGTGATCCTCATCCCTGCCCACCCCACAGGCTGAAAACAAACCCTGCACTAAGTGATGGCTGACAGGATCCCTAAACCTGCCACTGGAATTTTCTCCTGAGCTAAAGTGCAGGCAAGCCCACAGCTTGGATTTACAGCCTGCAGTGGTGGGCAAATCTAAGCAGGCAATTTAAAAAATGCAAATACTCTTGAGCAACTCTTCAATAAATAAGCCACAAGGAGAAAGACTATTAAAAAAAAAAAAAAAAAAAAAAAAACACCAACAAACAAACAACTTGATTGAATCAGCCTTCAATGCCTTCAAGGCTGACTGGAACAGTTACCGTTACTTTAGCAAGAAATTATCGCTTGGACCATCAAACTGTATTAAGAATTTATAATACACACTTTATGCTGGAGGCTACGACGGAAGGCAAAGTTCTTGTTACAGCTTGAGGTGTGGCACAGGGTTCATTTGTGATTTATTTCCTTCTGCGGAGACTCCACAGTCCAAACAAGCACATCATTGTCAATCAGCAAAAATGTGCCGTGACTGAAAACAAAACTCCAGTTTCAGAGGGAACTAGATTTCTTCACAGATGCTTCTCAGAACATTTCACATGGGAAATACCCCAAATTACAACATCCAATAACCAAAACTACGCCAAATGCCACTTACTCCATATTTTATTGCGATCACATAAGAGCTGCAGCAAAAACCACCTCAGCAGCGTGTTCAGGAAAGGCTTGCAGAGACAAGATTGCCACTGATGTGACCACGGTGAGGTATTAATAACTAACATAGTTACACATGAAATGCAGATCCTGTCCAAGGATACCTGAACCAGCATGTGCCATTGGGCATAGGGCTCAAAGAGATCCACAGTTATTTATACAACAACTCAAATACCCAGCCAAAGGCTTCATACACAAAGCCATCTTATAAATACATTTCCTTCTCCAGTTGCAAACGAGAAAATCATAAAATAAATCAGGGCTTTTTTTGTTGCCTGTTTCTGAACAATGGAAGTAACAGGAAAACACTCCAGTTTCCAGTGAGTGAAACTGTTGTGCTCAGTACATCTCCAAAACATCCTGAGCCACATCACACACCAACACCTCCTAACCAAGGCCAAATCCCATGTCAATAATGATACCAAGAAGTAAAAATTCAGTATATAATAAATCATTGCCCCACCTGAGGACTTCTACCACTTCCTCCAGTCACACCTAGAGAAGATTTAGCTGTGGTGAAAAGCCACAGTAGTGTCAAAAAACAATCTCTAAGTTCTCCTTGTTCTCGTTTACTGGTGCAGTGCCCCAGGGGTTACTTCTGTTTATTCTGCTTGTCATTATTTGCATAGTTTCCCCCTTAGCGACCCGGGTTACCGCACGGGAAAGGAAATCGCCCATCACAGAAACGCACCCGAGTTACGCCACCCGGGAGGCCCGTGGTGATGCTGCGGTGTGAGGACCTGCGGGAATCACCGCCCGCGGCCACCTGACCCAGGGCCAGCGGGGTCAGCCCCGCGGGAACCGGGGCAGTGGGCTCAGCATCTCCCGTTAACCGGGGCTGGGAGCTCAGCATTCCCCGTTAACTGGGGCAGTGGGCTCAGCATCCCCCGTTAACCGGGGCTGGAAGCTCAGCATTCCCCGTTAACTGGGGCAGTGGGATCAGCATTCCCCGTTATCTGGGGCTGGGGGCTCAGCATCCCCCGTTAACCGGGGCTGGAAGCTCAGCATTCCCCGTTAACTGGGGCAGTGGGATCAGCATTCCCCGTTATCTGGGGCTGGGGGCTCAGCATCCCCCGTTAACCGGGGCTGGAAGCTCAGCATTCCCCGTTAACTGGGGCAGTGGGATCAGCATTCCCCGTTATCTGGGGCTGGGGGCTCAGCATCCCCCGTTAACCGGGGCTGGAAGCTCAGCATTCCCCGTTAACTGGGGCAGTGGGATCAGCATTCCCCGCCAGCCGGGGCAGTGGGATCAGCATTCCCCGTTAACCGGGGCAGTGGGCCCAGCATCTCCCGTTAACCGGGGCTGGGAGCTCAGCATTCCCCGTTATCGAGGGCAGTGGGCCCAGCATTCCCCGTTAACTGGGGCTGGGAGCTCAGCATTCCCCGTTATCGAGGGCAGTGGGCCCAGCATTCCCCGTTAACCGGGGCTGGGAGCTCAGCATTCCCCGTTAACCGGGGCAGTGGGCCCAGCATTCCCCGTTAACTGGGGCTGGGAGCTCAGCATTCCCCGTTATCCGGGGCTGGGGGCTCAGCATCTCCCGTTAACCGGGGCTGGAGGCTCAGCATTCCCCGTTACCCGGGGCAGTGGGATCAGCATCCCCCGCCAGCCGGGCTGGGGCCGCTCCGGGCCGCCGGTGACCGCCCGGCCGCCGGGGCTGAGGGAAGCGGCGGCTGCCCGGGAAGAGAAACACGACCGCTCCTCGCTCCTCCGGCGGGCTTAACTTTGGTGAAGCATCTTCAAACTTTCCTCCGAGACTAAATAAAGCAATAATTAAAACCGAAAGGGAAAAGCGGAGAGAGAGCGAGACACGAAGGCGGCCCGCGCACCCCGCGCTCGAGGAGCGGCCGCTGCGGGGCCGTTTGGGGACAGTGACAGTCCCTGCCCGCTCCCCCCCGGCCGTTACCTGGCGGCGCCCGGGACTTGGGCGGTAACCCCGCTTCGTGGTCGGCCATGGTCGCCGGGCCCCCTCAGAGCCGCCTCGCAGTCCGTCCGTCCCGCGTCTCCTCAGAGCCGCCTCGCAGTCCGTCCGTCCGTCCGTCCGTCCCGCGTCTCCTCAGAGCCGTCCCGGAGCCCGTTCCCCGCGGGGCTCCCTCAGCGCAACCGCCACGCCCCCTCCGCGCGCCCCGGGCGTGGCCGCGCGCAACCGCCCCCGCCCCCGCCGCCAGGGGGCGCTGCTGCCGCTGAGGGCGTGAGGGGGGCGCGGAGACCCCTCGGAACCGCCCGGCCCGGGAACAGCGGGAACCGCGGCGGGGAAGGCGGGGAGGGAAGGCAGGGGAGCCAGGAGAGGCAGGGGAGGGAGGGAAGGAAGGCAGGGAAGGCAGGGAAGGCAGGAGAGGCAGGACAGGCAGGGGAGGGAGGGAAGGCGGGGGAGGGAGGGGAGGCAGAGGAGGCAGAACAGGCAGGGCAGGCAGGAGAGGCAGGGCAGGGGAGGCAGGGGTGGCAGGGGAGGGAAGGCAAGGCAGGCAGGGAAGGCAGGGAAGGCAGGAGAGGAAGGGAAGGCAGGGGAGGCAGGGGAGACAGGGAAAAGAGGGCAGGCAGGGGAGGCAGGAGAGGCAGGAAAGACAGGGGAGGCAGGGCAGGCAGAGGAGGCAGGAAGGCAGGGGAGGGAGGAGGGGCAGGGGAGGCAGGGGAGGCAAGAGAGGAAGGCGTGGAGTTGTTATAAATGTATATTATAAAATTGGCTTTTCGCAAGATGTGTGCTATATGGTTAATAACGTTGTGGTAAGAATATAGGATATAAGTAAGTTTTGGTTTTTTTCTGCTATTAGTAAAAGAAGATTAGGCATAGTGGTAGTAGTTGAGGTAAGTATGCTTATGTCTGTTTGGTCGGGATAACATCCAGTGAACATGTAAAGAAGACTCTGCTATTGATACACCAACTCTCAGCATCTCCCACCTGAAGAAAGCATGGACCAAGGCCCGAGCTGGAGGTGATAATGAAGACACAGCCACGAAACACAAATGCTCTAAAAAGGAAGACCCAAGGAGGGACCATGCAAAACAGTTCCTAGAATATGGGAACTAGTTTATGGAAAAATATGAATATTCATAAACTGATGCAATAGAAAGGGGATTTAACAAATGTCTCTGATACAGCAGGTGTGAACTTGGCTGAGTGCCGAGTCACCCAGCCAGCCATACTTTCCTTTTTTTATCTCCTAATTGTCTTAATTTTTTTATTAAACATATTTCTCAAAATTTACCGAAAAGTGAAGCTCGTTTTTCTCATAGTGAGTGACTGGCCCGGCTGGCAGCCCTTGCCTGACGTGAATGAGCCCAGGAATCCTCTCCCGACGGGAGCGGCTTGTAAAATTCCAGCTGCCCTGGCCTCGTGTGTGGTTTAACGTGAGGATTATACAACTGTTCCCTGAGGTTTTATTGCTTCCCTTCCCCACACTCTCTTCCTCTCACGTGGAAACTTGGGATCTTTCATCTCTTTTGGAAGAGACTACAGGAATTAAGTAATTAATAAGACCTTTCCTACGAGGTCCATCCACAAAGTCTGTGCAGAAGCACATCATGCACACATAAGCATTGCATACCAAGTTGTAAAGATTGTTAGATTTGGTAAGAGTTCCAAGGTTGAATTCTCTATCAGTGGGTTATGAGGTCTATAAATAATTCCTGGCTATTCTTTAGCCTTTATTTCTCTATGGGATGTTGGTAATTAGTGGGTACGTGCAAATGTTCATCTCTCATGTTACACTGTACTGACAGAGTGCAGTTGCTTCTTCTTCATAAAACACATTGCAGCCTGAACAAAACATGAACAAAAATGGTCTTAAACTACTAAAACAGAGAGATTTCTTTCCAGTGTTGATGTTATTCTATGTTAAACTCTTTCTTGGAAGAGCCTAAATGGACAGCATTGAATCTTGCTGTCCATTACGTACCAGAGGAGGAAAGATTTGGTGTGGTAACACAATTGGTCGAGGTATGAGGTAGGAGTGGAGCTGAATGCTAAATGTAGTCGTGGTTCTTGATGTCCCCAAGTGACAAGAACAGCACTGGAGAACAGCCAACACTCACTTCAGTGGGTGTAAGACCTCTCGTGAGCACTCCTGCTATTGCTGCTGTGAGCTCCTCCTGCCACACTTGTGCCCCTTGATTTCAGACTGATCCAGATGAGCAGTACATGAAACTAGAGGCTAAATCTGTCTCCAGATCCCCGAGTGACCTTTTAAAACTGCTTCTGTCCATTATCTTTACTCACGTTTGCTATTAAAACATTTACAAGTGCTGACACCTGCTGTTCTCATATCAGTAATTGCTCAACCTTTTTGTCCTCTTGTCCTACAATTTTGTGAGTTTACCCATGCTCTGTATGTAACACATGAGGCTAATTTTTCACAGAGGTGAAAGGAAGGGAGAACCTGTGAGCTGTCCAAATGAGAACTGATAATCATTCTGTGCTCAAGTTATCCCCTGCACACAGCTCATAAATGCCATGAAGAAACTTAGAAATGCAGTTTGATATTTGACCTTGGGTTGTAAATATCACGGTGCTGTAATTGAATGAGAATCCGTGAGATTCCATGGGCTGGTTGACCTTAGGATCTTCTGGCAAATAGGCTGGTTTAGAGTGCATCAGCCTCGATATGGAAGGAAGGATGTGCTGGAAATGGGAGGGACAGGCTCTGTGGAAAGAGCAGATAAGCTTCGAGGAACTCCCGTCATCCACAGCAAATTTGGCATTAAAAAAATCTCAGCTGGTGCCAATAATAAGATAATGGTTCTATGATTTGAAAATTTATACAAATTACTCATTAAAAGATGTACAGCATGGGTTTACCTTGTTTCAGCAGGGAAGAGGAAGCACCTACTCATTTCCCCTCTCTGAAGTAGAAAAAAACAACAGTTAAGACCCTTCTGCACAGGCTGGGAACCCTGGTTCTGCAGTATCTCAGCAGCACACTGTGTACTGATGTACGAATTTATGTTTTGATTAAAGAAGAGGAAGCTTCTCTCTAATTTTAGATAGGCCTGCCTTCCATTAATTTTATTCTTTAGCTATTTGCCAGGGGAGTTGGACAAGCCCCTGGGTGGGGTGGGCAAGGACACCGCTGCCCTGTAGGGCATTGCTGCCACCTGCTCCCACTGGGGTGCTCTTCCACAGGGCATTTCCAGGACACTGACCAGCGGCAGAGCTTCCCTTCCCTTCCCTTCCCTTCCCTTCCCTTCCCTTCCCTTCCCTTCCCTTCCCTTCCCTTCCCTTCCCTTCCCTTCCCTTCCCTTCCCTTCCCTTCCCTTCCCTTCCCTTCCCTTCCCTTCCCTTCCCTTCCCTTCCCTTCCCTTCCCTTCCCTTCCCTTCCCTTCCCTTCCCTTCCCTTCCCTTCCCTTCCCTTCCCTTCCCTTCCCTTCCCTTCCCTTCCCTTCCCTTCCCCTCCCCTCCTCTTTGCTAAATAATATTGGAATATCTTCTCTCCTAACTTTTGGTTCAATAACTAAAGGAAATAAAAAACTTGATTTCTGTCTGCCTAGAAAAAAAAGTGGACTTGCAAATTGATTTATTAATCTCTAGGTCTTACAAAGAGGATAATTTCATTGGATTTTGGCTTTATTATTTCCATAAGTCAATGTAATTTCAGATATGGGAGTTCTGGCAGCAGGAGCTCCTTGGTGCTGCTGTGTAGTGAAGCGTGGTTTATTTGCCCTTTCCTTGAATTCCAGTGTGTCTGGTGGGCAGTTAATGAGGAGGAGGATTTGTGTGAGGTGTATCAGCAGATACAGAAGGCAGTGCTCTACACTCAGGGTATTTATTCACCAGATGTTCTTTACCAGTGGGATTTTTCTGTAGTGACCCGAGCTGCCGTTAGATGTCAGCAGGATATTGAGCACAGCGTCTGCTGACGGTGTTTGCAGCTTGTATTGAGTGCATGGATTTCTGTCACCTCACTGGTTTTTTAAACACAGTAAAGTAAATTGTAGTGCCCAATTATTATGGAATAATAGCAAAGGGTATTCCTGAAACTGTTGTTGATTCTTACCTTAAGAAGTTGCTGGATGTGGAATGTTCAGTTTCAGAATTATGTTTGGAGCTGGCTTATTACACTAAATTTTATGTGAAACTTCAGTTTTACTCATGCTCCTCTGAACATATGAAGTGCTGTGTGCAGTGAGCTTCCCACAGGGATTAGCCATGAGTTTGGTGGTGAGGTGTGGTGGTGTGCTTTATTTTAGTCTGCTTTTCTCAGTTTACAATACATTTTAAGCAACTCCTACAATTGCTTTCCATTGCTGTTTACCATTCCCAGTTTTGAAGGGTGCATTTAAGTATGTTAGGACATCTACTGGGTTCTTGCTACGTATGTGTTTAAATATTTTGTTGAATTTTTAACTCTCTGGAGAACTTTTTTCACTTTCCTTATACATTTGCAGTAGGTCTGCCTTCATATATTTTGACTTTAATCTTAAAAGCATTGCTTTGAATCAGTTTCCCCTGAAACACCTCAAAGTAATCAAACCCAGAAATGCAAGTTCCACAAACATTTCCCACACTATAACAGCCTGCATTTCATTTAGTTGCCTATTTTTATACCATGGGACTATTTGTTTTCAGTGGAAATAGAGTATGTATATGTTGGATAATAATCCCAAAATAGAAATGTCCTAAAACCAGGTTTCTTTAAAGAGTAATTTCTCCCACATTAAAAGATTCATAGTTTAAAATAGCTTTGAGTCTGGGAGGTTCATTATTTTTATGTTGTTTACCCTTAGAGAACACATATGAAAGATGATTCAGAGCAAAGCTCTTCCTGAGGGAATCCCAAGTTTTGGGGGCTGCTGTACGTGGATTTAACAGGAGAAAGAGGGGGCACAGCCTCCCCCGTGGGGTGTTGCTGCTGGGGGCATTTGGGCTTTGAAACAAATCATTCTGCAAAATAATCCGTGTATTTTTTTTTTTCTTGACTTAGGATATTTTCATTATTTCAAATAGCAAGAAAATCAGGTTAAATTTTCAGCAAATACTTCTACTGCCAAACTATCTATGAGTATTACAAGTATTTTAGAAATCTAGGAAATTCTACACAAGTCCTTTGAATTCTCCCATACATCCTGTTAAGGGATATCCAGGTCCACACATACAAATCAAAGTCAAATTAAACTGTCCTTGTTGATGGTATTTGCTTACAGAGAATATTTTGGAGATAATTTTTGTTTTCCAAAGTGTTTCTTACAGCTCAGTGAGGCAGAGGACTGAGTTTTCAAGACTTTTAGCAGTCTAAGAGCTCCTCCAGCCCTGGAGCCAGTTTGGGGGAGAGGAAAAGAAGAGAAGGGGATGTAGGAGTTGTAAATTCCCAAATTTCCCAGAGCTCTCCAGTCAGTTTCTCTAAGGAGAAAACTTCCTCCTATTTCCTATGCTGGTCGTGTGCACAGAGCCTTTACTTGTCATTTCTGGGCTTACCCAGGATCCATCTGGGCAGCCAGGGCTCCTTTTGATTTTTCAATATAAAGATTTCTTTACTTCTGTAGCTTTGGCAAAAGAGAAAATTTGTGTCTGACAAAACAGAGAAAGCCTGAGGTAACACACACAAACCAAGCAAATGTGCTAGAACAAGTCAAAGTCATCAAGGTGCCTCAAAGCAGCACTGGAATGTCACTTTGCTATTCCAGAAACCCAAGCTCAGAAGGAAACCTCCTGCATATGTCACTGAAATTACAAGTTTGTCTCACACTTAGATAGCCTGGGGGTTTTAGCACTTGTAACTGCTCCATCCCTGGAATTAAGGAGCAGAGCTGCATTCCAGAACACTGGCATGCTTGAAAGATTTAGTTGCAGAGTAAGAGATTATGTTACTGAAAAAACAAGATACTGAAGGGCAGCACATTTCACTCTGTGTATTTAATAGTTCTATATTTTAAACCAGAATAACTGTGTGAGACACTGAAAGCAGTTCTGGACAAACAATACAGCCTAAATCTGATGATAAAAGTAACAAAGCTCTGGGGACTTTGTAATAAAAATGTGTTTTATTGTAGATACATTTCTGGCAGCAGTGATTAAGCTGTACTGGATGCAGAAAAAGAACTAAAGGAAATGTTAAGAAAACGAAGACAAACCTTTATATTCACTTTTATTGACAATAAAATTGGCTCTGAGCAGGGGGTCAGTAGCAGTAGACTCTGGTGAGTCATATATTTGTGTCAGAATATTCCTGAAATGGCCCAGTCCTGTGTTCAGCATTTGCATGACATTATTTTTTCCATAGTCAGGGTTCCTAAGGGGCTCAGATTTCTATAACAACCTTTGTCAGGAGATTTTAAGTGCCAGTGGGAATTGACTGGCACTCAGAGATTTTACTGAATGACCAAGCCCCACAATTTTCCCTGTTGCTCCTCTGTCCATGGCAGCTGTTGTTCTTCCCTGGTCTTTTTATAGAATCATAGAATCATTTAGGTTGGAAAAGACCTTCAAGATCATCGAGCCCAACTGTTACATGAAATGAAAGAGCTAATTGGCGTTTTTGAAAATCTAGCATTAAGTAAAGCTGAAAGTTTAAGAACAGGTTTGATAGAGGAATCGAGAGCCCCATGATGTGTTTCTATGGAAACTCCAGTTTAAGGTTTTATCTGATGGATTCTAAAAAGGGTACAATCTGCCTCCTTTTTTTTGTGATTGGGCAGACAGAGGAGAAATACAGCAAAATCAGTGTTGCAGTGATCTTTGGAAAGATAGTTAATGAAGTGCTTCAGGATGAAAACTGCTGTATAAATGAAAGGTGACATTTCTGTCTTAATCACTGCCTTTAATGATGAGATTTTTAGGACAGATTGCTGGAGAGAAGCTGCAGCTCAGCAGTCAAAGTACTGGTGTAAGTTTCCATTTGGCTGCTGTTACTGAAATGTTTGATTGTTTTTACAGAGTGTCTGAGCATTAACTTCTTGCTTAGGGTTGGTTGTGTGATGTGGGCATTTCCTGTGCACATCTCCAGGCGTTTCCAGTCTTGACTCATCACATTTCTGACTTCCTCATTCTCTGCTGGTCCATGTCCACTCTGCCCTGCTGAGCCACATCCCTCCAGTCCCAGAGTCCCCACAGCTCTGCCAGTGGCCTCTTGCTTTCTCTGGCTGTTGTGGAATTCCAGAGTAGTTTGGGTTGGAAGGGAACTTAAAGCCCATCAATGGATTGGACCAGGTGCCTCCAAGCCCCAGCCTGGCCTTGGACACTTCCAGGGATCCAGGGACAACCTGTGCCAGGGCTCCCCACCCTCACAGGGAAGAATTTCTTCCCAGTGTCCCATCCAAGCCTGCTCTGTGTCCATGGGAAGCCGTTCCCCCTTGTCCTGTCCCTCGTGGTGCTGCAGCAGCCTCTGCCCACACCCAGTGCCCCGGGCTGTGCTAACCAGGCCAAGGCTCTACAATTTATTCATCGCATCACAAGTGGAACGTGCTGGTCAGAGATGAAAGCTGTGATTCACTGAGCCCTTGTGCTATTTCTGTCCAGGCTTTTATTCACTTGATTTCACTTTCTTAATCAACACAGATCAGTTCACAGCCTTAGAATTCATTATGCACCATCTATTCATCCTCACTTTCTACCTGATCTTTCAGTAGTTCACGGCAGAGACTCGTTCTCCCTTAATCAAGTTTGAGTTCAGAAGTCAGTGGCACCTTGTGCTGGCTGTGGTTAATTCCCTCACAGTTCCATGGCCATACAAATGGCTTTATTAGCAATATAACATATGCTCATGTTTAGAATTGGTTGAGACTGAGACATCTTCATCTTTGTCTGCGAATATTGACTGTTAGAGCAAATGAAATAACTCAGGTATTTTTACTTGTGCTCTAATGAGTTCAGGAACTACTTAGACTCTTCTACACCAAGTATAGATTCACTCCTGAAAGTATGTATTTATGCTTTAAATAGAAGAGTAATATGGGAAAGAGCAGAAATCTATTTCCACTTTAAGGAATTTATTTCTTCCCACCTCCTCAGAATACTCAGAGCTACCTGAAGTTTCTTTCCTCTTGATTTGGCTCCTCGTCTTTTGTTGAACTATTTCCCATGTTTGCTGTTTCTTTCCTTTGGGGAAATACTGTTGCACAAGTAAAATGTGGAATATAATGTAAAGAGTGCTGTTTCCAACAGCAGCTACCAGGCAACCCTAAAGTTCAGGATTTTTCATTCTGACACAAGTGTTTGATAATGGAAATGAAATATTTCTGCTTGGGCTCATTTGAGTTGTTCCTTTAAATAGATTGAGTGGAGTACACCAGGTGTTTGGAGCTCTAACACAAAATAAAAGGAGAAATTAATAAGGGTTTAGATAATTTTAAAGATAGTGAGAGTGGTTTAATGGGAGAAAAATTTACTTCCCCATTGTACAAAACTAAACAAAAACAGGCTGGTGCCAGCAGCTGAACAATGTAAAATAATGACTGGCTTTGTGAGGCTGTTCAAACCAAATGACTGAAATTATCCCAATGACGTGTTCCCAGTTCAAGAGATAAAAAATGAATTCATGAGTATTGTGCATTTCTGGCCTTCATAATTCCATTCTCACTTCTGGCTGCTTTTTCCCCAGAATTTGGGATAGCAGTGCAGGGTTCTGGAAAGGTAAATTGCTGGCAGAGGGTTTGAAAAGGATTAATTATCACCATGCCAAAGAAGAGATTTTTGTTTTTCCTTCCTTGATTTGTGATCTGGTTGCAGAGACCAGCAGCCGACTCCAAGTGAAATCTCCAACCCCAGAGAGGTCAGATTTATTCTGTCCATGCTGCAGTGGGTTGGAGAGGAATTCACATGGATTTCAGACACGTTTACAAATTACTGAGAAGACTCTCCTAAACAGAATCATGATCTCAACACCTGAGCTTCACTTTGAGCACCTCACACACCCTGTCCTGTGACAAAAGGACACTTCCTTAGCATCCAACTCCTCTGTGTTTGGGAATTATACCCACACTATGAATATGCTTAACTACAAACCCTGACTGAGCTGAAGTTGCTACAGTAATTCCAAATATATTGTGTGCAATATTCTACAGTAGAACAAGAGAGTTACAACAAACTGTTTTCCCCTCAGGGCCAGCAATAACATTATTTGAAGAGAAAACAGAAATGATTAAACTATTATGGCCTCTGACTCTCTTTCTCACTTGGCTGACAAGATCTGCTTGGTTAGAAGGTTAGATAAATTTGATGACTATGTTTAAATTACAAGATACCACGATAAACTTTCAAGAGGATATTGCTATATTTAGTAAATCTCTCTAATAAAGCACTGCTTGTAGAAGCTTTTACTCAAGCTTTCTTTAGAGCTGTCAAGACACTCTTTAGTCAGTGACTTTTATTGCTTGTCTCTATGCAGTGTTTGTTGAGCAGCTGATTATCTGATCATAGAACAGTTTCTGGTGTGCTTTGTGAAAGAAATATTTTATTTTTATTTCTACTGCTTCAGCAGGACAATTTCATATTGGGTGCATCTGTTCTTATTAGTCACAGCTAAAGTAGCTCGAGGGAGCCCCACAAAGCTATATAGATTCTTTAAAAACTTCTGTGACAGATATATTGCTTTATGACTCCCCACTGGGCTGATTTTTGCTATTTTCTGAAACTTATTTAGTAGAAAGCCTTTTTTAGGATTATTACTGTTAATTATTTTCCTTAAAGTAATAAGATGCTATTTTCATTTACAACATGAAAGAAGTTTGGTGTATGCATAAAACATAATCTGACTTCAGTGCTATTTTGGTATATATATATATATATTTTTATATATATATATATATATTTTTATATATATATATATATATATATATATATATATATATATATTTTTTTTTTTTTTTTTTTTTTTTTTTTTTTTTTTTTTTGTTGAACTAGATGAATTAGAAGCAATTATTTTTTTTGTATATATGCAGTGTGGATGTTCCTGAAAAGTGTGTGTGAGATGTGCCTGTGGTGCTGCTGTGGACGAGGCTCAGTCTCAGGTTGGTTTTCTCACCCAAGATTCAGGTTGTTTAAAGTCCTTGGCCCTCTAAAAGCCCCGAGTCGCGTTGGTACAAAGAAGTGGAGTCTTCAAGGCCTTGTTTTCTGGTTTCTCGACTTGTTTATTATTTGATATCACAGAGTTTTCTCCTCTCCCAGCTGAGGTCTGGACAGGGGCTGAGACATGAGGGGACTGCCCCTGATGGGACGTCACCTTACATTTATACAGATAGTTACATGTAGGTTATTTACTATTTTGTACCAATGCCCAGTGCTTACACTAAGAGGGTCACTTCTGCTTTGACCCAATCCACTCTCACTGCCTTATATCATCACCACCCCAGAAGATGGAGGAAAAGGAAGAAGGAGAGGGACAGGAGGTACCACCCAAATTCCACCATCTTCTCCCCCATTTACCTCTATTCTAAGAATCCTAAAACTACTGAATTTTGCATGTTCCACTGTGCTAAACTACTATTTTCACTTCCTGGTGATTTGCAATTCCTCTCCTTGTGCTGGAAGTTTCTCCCATGGGCTAAGATCAAACTCAGTGTCATCCTGGGCTGTGCCAAGGTCTCCAACCCCCCTGGACTGGCTCCACACCCCCCTGTCCAGGGCTCAAATTCCCTTTCCCAGGTCCCAGGTCATCCAAAGGGATGTCCTGGGCTCCAGCAGCTCAGCCTGGAGCTGGTGTGAGATCAGGAAATGGATGTGGCTGAGAGGGGCAGCAGAGCCCCCTGGACCCCCTGGGTCACCTGTGCTCACATCCCCATCCCTGGGCTGGGAAATTTCACTCCAAGGATGGTTCCCTCCCTGAGCAGCCACTACACAGTTCCCTGGCGGCCCATGGAGCTGCTCCACTGGAGCTCACAGAGTGCATTAAATCTGCAAAGTGCTGCTGAATTCTCGGGCTGACACTCTGTTATTACACCGGGCTGCATTTTGAGTTTAATGTGCTTCTACCTCCAGGAATGGTGCTGTAATTAACAGTATGGTGGATGTGTGTATGACCCTCTCAGCGCTCCGTGCTCCCAGCACAAGTCCATTAATTTGCTGATTGTTTGGTCCTTACTGATCCTCCACCTGTTTGTGCTCTGTTTTGCTGCTGTCTCCAGGGAGTGGGCAGTGGTGTGAATGTCTCTCCTCACACGGCAGCTGAGGATGCATTTCCTTCAAAGCCTGCAATTGATTTCCTAAATTACTATTTTTGCTCAATTTGTGATAGACTTGAGGTCTCGTTCCTTATTAAGTTGTTGTAGAGCTGCCTGTGACTCTGGTTAGAGACTGGAATCAACATGGACAATTGGGAAATCCCACTGCTTGCCTCTCCTTTCATCCTCAGGACTGGGTCTTAATGGCTTGCAAACTTTCTCAGCTGAAGTCATCTCGCATTTGGAAGGGATTAATGTTTCTATTTCTTGCTGTATGGATTTGTCCTTTGACTTTTTCATGTAGGTTTAAAATACAATAGAAGTGCCTGAACAGTGTGTCCACAGAGATGCCAGTTACACTGAAGTAATTAAAGTTGTGCCAGTGTTTCCACTATAAAATGCATTTCTCCAAGTTTTATTACCCGGCTTCAGTAGTTTGCTCTTGTAAACAAGATGTACACTCAGACAAATTGTTTTGAAATGTGTTTTAAATGTCTCTTTTTAAATTTTTTGAGCTGTAACACGACTGGGGAGAGACCTGAGCACTTGGCTGAGTTTTGGCTTTCATAAATCACAGAGAAATGTGTTATTTTTCCTAGTGAAATGGTGCAACTTGTACCTAATGAGCCTCACTGCTGGTGGGGACATTAGGCTTAGCATTTGTTTCTACTGTGATTTCAGAGAAACATAAAAATGAGAAACTATTACTGCTAGCACAGATTAAAAATTCTACCTAGACCTAGGTAGCTATGGGGCATGACTGAATGATTCTTTTTTTTTTTTTTTTCCCCTTAATTTACAACAACAAAAAAACCTTTTCAAGACTTTATGGCACTAGAGAAGTTACAAAGGCTTGAAGGAGAAAAATAATGTCAGTAGGTTAGATGTTAAAGACTATAATGCTAATGATAAATATAGCCCAATTAAACTGAGCCACAAACTTTTCCAGCAGGTTCCATCCTGCTTTAATGGCTGGGATTTACTGCCAGCAAACTCCATCTCCTTGAGACTGATATAAATAGAGACATAAAATGTCAAGCTTGACAAGTAGCATTTCATATCAGGCGTTGTCTTGCTCATTGTGTTCTCCAGTCACTGATTGTCCTTTAATACCAAATTGTAAACCCACCTTTTCAATCAGCTTCAAGCCAAATGTTCTCTATTATAGTGTAACAACCTCTGCAGTAAAAAAAAAAAGGTTTTGGCTCTGCTGAGTGAAGGATTTGCCCTGTGCATAACACACCCCATCTCTGGATTTCCATGTTGATTTAAAATATAATTTGTTATTATGGAGTTTTCTTCCCATTTCTGTCGCTCTTGGGTGCAATCATAACTTTTTGGTAATGAGAAATTATTTTCTTGCTTGCAATTAAAAAAGAATAGAAATAAGATCTATGTCAGTGCATAGTTTAAACCTGTCTTGAAGTTCTAATATAATTTAAGTGTGCTCTCACAAGAATTAGAGTTTGAAGACAAGGGGACATCTGCAGCCTGTGTAAATACCCATAAATGTTTGGGATTGTCAGAACTCTGTAAGGGGAAACTTCCCAGTCTTTACATTATGAAAAACAAGGAGAGAAAAATCCATTGAACAAATTTAATGAACTCAAATACTCATGTGGAAATCAGTATTCCAATTATTGTACAAACCAAGGAGAGGCAGTGATCTTCTTCTGGATATTGGAAGTGGAAGGGAGAAACCCTAAACAGTAGGACAAGTACAAGTTCCTTTGGGGAGTGAGAAGATGCATCAATGAAGGGAACCCAAGGCAGGCATAATGCAGTTCCTAACATGGTTGAAGGACAAACAGTCAGTTTTAGAAGGAGGGTGTAAGAATGGAAGTGCAGAATATTTGCACTGGAGCAAGACTTGGTGACTCAGTTGCTGTGGAAGGTTTGTCAGTGGGAATGCAGTGGAATGATCCAGAAACTGCAGAGTGGAGCAAGGTGAGGAAACTGCAAAACCTGGCTGTGCCAGAGGAAACACTCAGCATAATTACCATCCCAATTTGTATTACATAACTTCAGAGGATGAGGTCTGCATTTAATTTATGAATGGGATCCAATCTGGAAGGATTTGGATGTCTTCTTCCTTCAGTCACTCACGCTGAATATGTAAGTGTGTGCCCTGTACCCTCAGCTGAAATGACTGCTGGTTGTTAAAAATAAACCCAAGGACAAGCAGTTGACTTCAGTTAAAAATATAAGCAACAAAGGGGTGCAGCTGTACTGG
The DNA here is from genome assembly GCF_965231275.1 of Zosterops lateralis. Classification (NCBI taxonomy): domain Eukaryota; kingdom Metazoa; phylum Chordata; class Aves; order Passeriformes; family Zosteropidae; genus Zosterops; species Zosterops lateralis. The sequence continues at coordinate 7,989,388 of NC_139780.1, read as the reverse complement.
GAGAGCATTTGGACTGCCATGGCCTTGATACCTTGTTCATGATGTTATAAAGCTTCGTTCTAAGAAATGACTCAATTACTCCTTTTTTTTTTTTTTCTTTTTTTTTTTTCTTTTTTTTTTTTTCTCTTTTTCTTTTTTTTTTTTTTTTTTTTTTTTTTTCTTGAGCTTATTCTTATATACAGGCTTTGAATGGGAACATTTCCTGAGTGGTAAATTCTATTTTGCCTTTGTATCTTCTGTCTCCATCACTGCCATCTCATAAAATGTTCATTATGTTGAGCCCAAAGCGACTGAGCTGAACTTTCATGGGATGATTTGAGCTCCACAACAAAGCCCAAGATCCAGGCACTTGCCTGAGCTCGTAACTCTCAGCAAACAGTTGTAACCTCTGAGGATCTGTAGTGCTCCTCTGAGTTTGCAAAGTGCTGTGAGACTTGTGGATGTAAACCATTGTGCAGATGTATTGTTTATCAGGTTTGTAAATATTGATGCTCAAAACTAAGTTGGTATTTTTAGAATTAGGCTGTGGTGAATCAAAATGGTAATTCAGCAGTTCCTGGGGCTGCAGTTTGTGCTTCTTTGGGGCACAAACAGAAGAGCTCTAAAGATACTTCAACCCAATCCTGTATATTTGTGTGGGTTTTTTTTTTTTTTTTTTCATCCTTATCCTCTCTTCCTCTTGGGAATCAGGACAGTGAAGTACATTTCCATGTTTCCTGAAGTAATTTGCCTAAAATCTTCTACACATGATGTCAACTGTATTTGGAACTAATGAAATAGAGCAGTAGCAAGTTCCTAATTTGCTTCTGTGCTTCTTTTTCCTGCCTCCTGTTCAGGCAGGGTCAGCTCTGAGGTAAATCAAGGCTATGTCTTGTCTGGTGTTGAAATCAAAACGGTCAGGGGACAGAGTATGGGGGAAATGAAGATTTAAATGCGATTCTTTCCCCTGTGGTGTCTCTGTCCAGAAGGGACTTCTCGGCTCTCCCACAAGAGGGAGTTTCAGACTTTGCTATGGGGGAACAAAGGCGGCCCCAAAACGCGCGCTGGCGCCAAATTGGTTCCTTCAGGTAATCCCAGTTCAAAGGGTTTAACACACCCAAATCTGGCCCCAAATCCCGGGCTGAGGCCGCAGAGCTGTTCCCATCATTGCTGTAGTTCAGCTGTAGTTTATTTTTTGGGAAGAGCTGTTTCCTTGTGTCCCCATGGCCGGGGTTTGGGGGCCTGTTGTCACTGGCCTGCTCTTGTTGTTGGTCCCTGTGAAGGTGGAGGCTCTTCCTGCAGCTGAGGAGCCTTTGGGACACGCCTGGGGGCCCTTCTGTCACCCCAGGTTTGCTCTGGAGCCGCTGTGAGGGGGCAGAGTGTGGGAGGAAAAGGCCTTTTGGGGGAGCATTGGTGGCAGGGCTGAGGACCCACACCCGGCACTGATGAACCTTCACCCTGGGGCAGATGCAGGCCCAGCTTTGGTCAGGGGTGTTCCCCACCCTCTGGCCAGAGAGAATCAGTCCCAAGGCTTAGCTCAGTCAGAGGGATGAATATCAGATGGGTTTGTGGCCTTGAATTGACAAGCCAAGTAAATGATGCTGATGGATACTGAAAGGTTCGGCTGTGAGGAAGCCAGGAATGGGTTTGCTCTTCACCTTTCAACTGAAACTGTTCCCCACTTCTGGGTGTTTCCAGCACGCTCAGAAAGGTCAGAAACTTAAGGGCAGACTTTGAAAGTTATTCTGAGCAATTGACTATGAAAATAGGGCTGTTATTTATTCTCCAGCTAAAATTATTTGTGCAGAGAGCGAGACAGAGCAGTTGTATCATGCCAGCCACCTTTCCTGGTTCTCAGCTGCAAATTAAAGTAAAAAAAAAAACCTAGAGCAACTTGAGTTTAAGTGAATTTGAAAAACCTCTCCTTAGGATGAAAATAAGGAATAAAGGCAGAAGTCTGTCTCTACAGATCGTCTCTGAAGCACCAGATCCAAAAAGGGGCCTGTATTAGTAAAAGCTAACTGCTTTTAATCTATTGTAAGGCTGCAGCCTTCTGAAAAACCTTCTGGCTGAATGATGCATTCAGTTATGTTTAACCAGAAAATCCATTACAGGCACAGAATAGATCTTCATTTCAGATTGGGTGAAAGGAAATCGAGGCTGAAATACCAAGAATATGTGGCAGAAAGCTAAGTTAAAGCTAAGTTAAGGGAGCTAAATTAAGGAATACAAAGAAGTATGAACTGATTCAAAGGACAAAGGAAGCTGTCATGAAAATAGAATATTTCTGATGACCCTTACATTGTTCTGCAGCCCTTATTCAATTTATCAAAGTTTTGGGAACACCACCCAGTGTTAGTTGGGACCTGTATAAGTTCTCCTGTGTTCTTTTCCAGGGAGAAAACGCTGCCTTCTTGGACACATATGGGGAACAGCTCTTTCTAAGGGCCTTTCTCCAGTTCCTCTCTGGAATTCTGCACCATGAAGGAGGACCTGTGTCCTCAACAGCATGAGTAAGCTGCACAGTTTCCTACAAGGAGTAGCTGTGAGCTCAGGAAGGTCTCTGTAACAAACACTTCTGTTTTCATATGAAGACAAATATAATTACTTTCAGCTTAAGTGCCCTTCCTTCCTAAACTACTCACTTCATGTTGATTTAGGAGAATGGGTCTTACATATCAAATGCAAATGATACTTCCTGAGTGTCATCTCGATCCTTGACATCAAAATCATATTTCTCTTGGGTGAAAATGAGTGAGGTTTATTACAGATTAAGCCTCACTAGTGCTACTCTTGTATTAGTATGAGGTTCTGCTCTGTGGGAAGGAATTGGATCCTCCTCTAGAGCCATGCTCCATGTGTTCATGCACTGGGGTTTGTGGGCATGTTGGAAGGGTATGACCCACCTGAAACCTTTGCTTCTCTTCTTTGGTTTCATTCAACAGCACAGCATCTTTTATTTTGTCCATGCTCACTTTTATATAAAGGCAAATAACTTCCCATGTTTATTTGTAATACATCTATAAACAAAAATAAATGCTCTAAACACATTTTAGAAAATATTATTTTAAAATATGAGGCATATTTTAGAGAAAAGGCAGCACAGATTCTGTGGTAAATCAGTTGGTGAGATTTGTCTAAAGCATTCTGTAGCTCTGCAGTCAGTGCAACTCAACATCTTTTCTCTTGTTAAAGAGAATGCTCAAATCCATTAGTTAATTCAAGCTGAATAAACTCTGTGGTGTGCCAAATACTATAAAAGGGAATATTGAATTGTTCCTTGGAAAGGCCCCTAGGATCTGTCATGTCCATTCAATATTTTTTCACTAAGATGCAGATATGCTCCTGTGTCTTTATGAACCATCACAATGTGAGGTTTGTTCCGTATGACCAAGTAAGAATATGAGCCTGATACTTGCTCAGCTGACAGCACTTGGTGAATCCAGTGATTGTGCTGTGAACTGCAAGGTCCTGAGTTCAGGTTCAGTCTGCTGGTGACACAGTTCTGTGTGTGGCTTTGGGTTTGTGACCTCCTCCTGCAGCACTTCAGAGCAATCCATTACCCCTGGAGTTATTCATGGCACTGCCACTCCAGCTCAGTCATGTGGCATTTCAGGATTACACAAAGCCCAGCTGGAGGGCCTGCAGTGAGAGTAAACAGGGGAGTGCAGGGGTGTGCCTGTCACCCTGGGGTGCAGGGAGGCCTCCAGAGGTGAATATTCACATTTATTTAACTGATAAGGCCCTGTCATATCATCTGTTTGTAGAACAAATCCATCCTGGCTTGCTGCTTCTCCTTTTGCCCATGTTGTGCCCGGCCTGAGTGAGGGCACAAGACAAGGACTCCATGGGGCAGTGATGCAGAGGCTCTGGCACATCCCTGGCCTCAGCTCTTCCACTGGGAGGGGAGAGCTGCTCTCCAGCCTATCACTGCCAGGCACAGCTGCAGAGACACTTCACAGGTATGGTTTCTCCATGTTTAATTTATGCTGCCTGCATTCAGATAGTGAAAGATCATCCAGGGAGACCTTTTTGCCATTGGAATAGCAATGCCTTTTCTTTCCAGCCTTCTTTGTGCTTTTGGGAACTTCATGCTATTTTCTGTGACTGTGTGCTACCTTTATATAACCCAGGTAATATTTCACAGGCATTTCAATGGACAATGGTGCTGTCAAGGACTGTGGTGCTGCTTCTCACATTATATTGCTAAGCAACATACAATACAGCAGCATGATACCTTCTGCAGTTGGTAAGGAGTCAAGCTCCGATATTCAGTAAAATTATTCTGATCTACTTTTCTGTTACACAAGAATCCACTCATTTCAGCACATAAAGATTTGTATAATTAGTAACAAAATCATACAAAAGTTAGACATTTTTGAGGGTTTATTTTTAATTTCAAGAGTTAAATGTATATATATATTAATATTTTTCCTAATTAACCCCAGAGAAGTTGATCTTAGCTATTTCACTGGCTTCATCAAGACTTGCTTTTATCAAAGTACTAGTTAAGTAAAATGTTTCAACTTTTGCTTACCTGCTTAAAATGACAGATGTGCTGGAATACCTCACTCAGCATGGACCAGCTTGAGGGCAGAGAAAGGATATCAAATCTCTGTTCAGATCAACACAGATATTTCATAACATCTACCTGAAATACAGACCATAGTATTTGATAAGGTGGAATCTCAGTTCTCTCATGTATTCCAAACTCCTCTATTTAAAGCCAAGCTAATGATGAATTTGAAAAGATCTGATCACTTTGTAAATTCACATCTGACATTTCATAGTGGAGATCATTTTTGCCAGCTGATCTCATCTCATCTCTGTAGAAAGAGATACATATTTTTGTTTATATTGATATTTAAAATAATTCAATAGGACCGTCACTCACAATGTCAACCTTCTTTGAAGGGGTCTCTCCAAAGTATTTCAGTAGACCCTGAGAGGAGAATTGTGGCATCTGGAGATTTAATGAAGCTTTTCCCATGAGTTATTTCCCACTGGCTTTCAGCAGCCATTCCACTTGCTGGCCCTGGGTAAGCAAAACTCTCATGTCGTTGCTATCAAGGACTGTTTGAACATTTTACTCTCAACATTAGCCACTGTGATAGGGATCAAAGGAGACTTTGTATTCATCTTTTATCTTAAAGGCTTGGAGCATGAGGTCAAATTCAGAGTTATTGTCAGTAATGAAATCACCAACTGTGCAATATTGAGCAAGGCAGGATCAGCAAAGCCAGCGATGTGGAACAGAAATGATTTAGGTGCTTCCAGGAAGGACTGCTGGGAACAGCTGGGCTGATGTGGTGGGAGGGAAGGATTTGGGACTATGAGAAGCTGTTTGTCAAGGAAAAGCTTGATCCCCATGGTTGTCTCCCCTGGCTGGATGTGGGAATGCTGCTCCTCTGGTAGCCAGAGCTGTGCCAGGACCTCTCCTTCCCATGGGGGCCAACCTGCGCACTGTGCTGGGACTGCCTGGGAGGGAGCCAAGGCCTGTGTCTGGGAAACTCGCTTCTTCCCCACAGATATTTGTTTTCACATCCTAATTCTAAAAAGAGAGACAGAATTTTGGGGAGCTGTATACCTCTGGAGGGGCACTTAGCTCTCCAGGTGGTGTATGGAAGAAAATACAGGCTTTGAGGATAATAACAGTGGGTAGGGGCTGAGGCAGAGCAGCTCAGTGTGTGAGAAATGGTCTTCACTGGAACAAGAGCACAGTAAACAGATTGGCTGATAATGCTGAATACCAGGCAATTTCCTTTTAAATTAGCAGATGGGAGGGAAAGGAATATAAAAGGAAGTAAGAGAAAGAAAGAAGCTAATGATGAATGTTGAACGGGAACAAAATGTTGCCAAGACATCACGAGAGAATGAAGAATTGATGAAGAAAGGGAAATTAAATTGGTGCTTGATACAGGAGCTCAAAGAGCTTTGAAGCCCTGGCTGCAGTGTCTGAGGAGCTCTTTACAGGATCCTGGGACAGATGTGTTTTACTGACATGCCCCTGGTGGCTGCACAATTGGACACGGGGAGGATTTTGTGCTGATGATAAAAACCTGCAGCAGAAGAGAAGCCCAAGAGGGGATCTCATAGTCTGTGCAGCCTGAAAGGCATTTCTGAGCATCAGGCAAAGCCAGTTTCATCTGACACTAAAATTATTCTATCAAGTGATGGGAACTGATTATAGAAATTTGTTGTATCTCTTTGTCAGAATAAGAAGGCAAACGAGGACACAGCTAAATCAGATAAAAGTAGGCTGCTAAAAAGGAGGGGGAAAAAGAACACTTTTAATTCTTCCAACCATTGTAATAATTTCAGTTAGAACAAAACTGCAAGACTGGAGAGTCTGGAGATGCTAATATTGCCCAGGGAGAGGTGGACACACACATCTGAACAGTCAACAGCATCAGCAGCTGAGTCTAAAGCAGTTACACACTGCAGCAAGGCAGACTTGATACAGAAAATGAGTCAGTTAATGAAAGGAGAAAGAAGCTGTACACACCTTACTGCAGTTTCTAGAGGAGATGAGATATACAGGAAGATCAGGTATAAAACCCAGTGTGTTCCTCCAGGAAAGGGGTCTGGAATGAGTGGGTAAAATAGGCAGAGACAGAATGCCTGGATGTGGAAATCCAACTGTATCAATCACCTGCATACACAGAGAGAGGAACTTGTATATTTAATTTGGGTTTAAGTAGACTAAAATGGTTTTCTTTCATTACTTCTCTTTGTAGCTGTATTGCCTAAAATGCTACAAGTAAGTGTTAATTCAATTTGACCCTCATCTGGGCTGAGCTAAGAACTATTTCAGGGTAAATGCGAGAAGCATCCCTCACCTGAGGGCCAATCTGTGGTGGAAGGATGAACCCAGAGGATGGGATTCCTGAATAACTGTTCTAGATTCCCAAAATACTCTGTAGGAAAGACGAAGGATAAGCCTGACATGGACTAATTGGAGAAATATCGTAGGAGTCAGGAAAGGAAGTGCAGGGTAGATGATAGATTAGTCAGGATTTTTTCTTCATCAGCATAATGAATAGCAGGTCTGAACCTCCCAAGGATACCAAGATGAGCATTTATTTTCTGTCTTTTCACCTTATATTTCCTCTTCCTGTTGATTTCAGTGAAGGTTTGGATTTTCTAGCCAAGTCTGAAATGAGATTTGCTGGAAGTACTTCACACCCACACCAATATCTCAACAATTCTATGGAAACTGGGTTAAAACTGGTTTCTCTGTCAGGTTTTTCGATCTGGTTCTGAGGGCTTGTCTCAGGCAGAGCTAATTGAGTAAGAACAGAGACTGTGTTCTCATACTTTTATTCTGCCTAAAGCAAGGGGGAATATTGAAAAAGTGAATGTGAAGCCAGAAGTTACTGGACAGCAAAAAGGAAAACTGACAGTAATATCCCAGAAAGAGACATTATAAGCGCGCTTTTTTTTTTTTTTTAACGGAAACAGATTAGAAACGCTAGGAAAGAATAAGCCATCATTTATCTTGGGTTTCACTTTCCAAGTGACAGCAACAACCAAAAGATACCTCAAAACCTTTACATCTTGCTATGGGAGTTTTACATAACGCAGGAGCCCATATGGAGTAATTTAGCCCCAAAAAGCCAGTGAGATGAAGAGGCTGCTTGATCTGGAAGGACAACAATTGGCTGAATCTTTAAACTGAAAGGGAAAGAAGGAGGGAAAGACAGGTAACAACAAATGAAGGGAAAGAAAGAGCAGGCTCAGAGCAGACAAACTGACAGCCTTTGAGGGCTCACACTGTGTTTTAAAGCAGCAGATTTGTTCACGTGCCTAAACACTATCTGGAATTTTTTCTTCTTTCTACATTTCATGTATTTCTGGAGAGAACTTACAAATGAAAAGGAGTCCAGCATTTCTATACTGTAACTATGGATGTGTGGGAATAATCTACTGCTCTGTGGACATTGACATTTCAGAGGATCTCGATGTCAGTTTTTTTCCTTCATTTACACTGAGTATGACACTCGTCATACCTGGAAGAGGAAAAAAAAAATTATATTCAATATACAAAAAGATTTAGAAATGCTTCACCAGGGCTAGTTTTCCAGCAGACACTGTTGGGGATTTAGTAGTTTATTTGGATTATATTTCTTTTAGCCTGGACCTTCACAGAAACATCAGGTGGAATTTCTATCCATGTTTCAAGAGTCTGCATGTGATTTCCCCCATGTTGCTGTGTGGTGAGATCCCTTCAGAGCTCCATTCCCTATGAATTTATCTTGGTGCAAAAGGAAGGATGAGTACAGTTCAATGTAGTCTACACTTGTAGGATACTGCCCCAATGTTTGGATATCCTCAGGATCCTGGTTAAGTATCCAAATGTTTATATGAGTGTTTCTCTGAACTGCACTTTCTGTGGGTACTTTCATTGGAGTTTTTATTAATGATACACTGATGTTACACCTGTTGCTGTTGCAGCTCATTTCCATACCATGGCAGCCAAGAGAGATGCACTGTCTGAGGCTGCCCATCCCCTGAGGCAGCACACACTGACCCCTGGGCATCCGGAACGTGAGCAAAGCTTTGCAGAGTTTTTCAAAAGAGCTGAGAAAACAGCAAATGCTTCTTGTTCCTGTTTCTAGGAGACAACTGCAGGAACATAGTGAGGAATCTGTAGAGTCAGCTGGGATCGAATCTCAGCAGACAGCTCGGTAAATTGGGCACACAACTCTGGGTGTTGCAGACCTTTTGTTATTTCTGCCCAGGAGTCAGTTAGTTTTATTTTCCTCCATTAAACTGCCAGTAGGTTTTTACTAAAGAAGCCCAAAGACACTTTCCTCAGTCTGAAGTTTACAGTAGCAGGAGGTGATGTTATATTCCAGTGACCCTGAAAGAATGTCCTGATGTTATTATCAATTTTGGGGGTCTTTAAAATATTGGCTGCATTTGATTGTTGGCATTTTTCACAGTAGAATATTTAATGTGTGCTCCTTTCTTAGCAATAGTTGGATTTTCTATAATTACTATGGAGTCTGTAACTCTGAAGTATTTTGTTGCTTTCTTTTCTTTGGAATTTTGTTTGTTAATGATTACAAGGTTTAGTAGTTTGTGGCAGAGATTTAAATAGAGATAAAAGGCTCAGTCTGTTCAGCAAATGGCTTCTGAAGGCAAAGGGAGTTCTGGGAGGGCCGTGTTTTGGGCACAATCCATACACAGAGCTGCTCTTCCACCAGAGAACATTCTGATACACCAAACTCCTGATGGTTCACAGCACAGAGAGCACTGAGGGAAGGTGTGACAGGAGCCAGTCCTTGCACTGATATCCTGGGGAATGTCTTTCACATTGGCTCTTTCTCCAACACTGATCTTGCAGCTTTTCACACTCCATTTAATCATTACACCTTTTTTTTTTGCACATGCTTTTTCTCTGTGGTGGAGCTTTACTGAGTTCTGGATGAAAAGTTGCCACTTCAGATGTGTGATTAGAGCATCACCTCCTTCTGAAAATTAAGATAAAAGCCTGCTGGCTTAATAGCAGGAGCATTTGCACAGATAGAATCTTCATGGCTGGGGCTGCTCTGCAACTGGGGCCTCCTGAAGATCCCAGTAATATTTGACCTCTCTAAATGAAACGGTTAAACTGGGAAGAGTCTCCTGGGGAGATTCTTTCCCCCCCCCACCCCCAGTGTGAAGTAACCAAGGCTGCATCATTTCCATTTGTGCCTGTGACATATTCAAGCACATTTCTAAGAGCTGTAGTTCAGCTCAAGCAGCAGAGCAGCACAAAAGGGCTTTGGCATGAACTTTTGGAGTCGGATGATCCCTGCACTTGCTGTCCAGGGCAAGATAAGCTGAATCTCAATGCAAACAGCCCCAGCCATGAGCAGTGACTTTGAAAATGTGCCAGGTAAAGCCAAAGAAACTGAAGCTGGTTACTGAGTATGAATTGTTATTCAACCCTCACAAAAGAGGAGGCTTTGACAACACCCCCGGTAACCTTGGCAAAGGGTTTTGTTAAGCAGGTCTGTGCCTCGCTGGCTTTTCAACCCGCAGGCATTGATTGCTCCCTCCTACATGGGAATTTGTGTTCTGGGAAGGGCTGGGTGGTGGCAGCAGCTGGGGCATCATGCTGGGCCTTTGCTCCGCTCCCAACAGCCGCCTCCAGCCACTGCCAAGGTCTCGGGTTGGTTTTCTCACCCAAGATTCAGGTTGTTTAAAGTCCTTGCCCTCTAAAAGCCCCGCGTTGCGTTGGTACAAAGAAGCGGAGTCTTCAAGGCCTTGTTTTCTGGTTTCTCGACTTGTTTATTATTTGATATCTCAGAATTTTCTCCGCTCCCAGCCGAGGTCCAGACAGGGGCTGAGACATGAGAAGATTGCCCCCCGATGGGACGTCACCTTACATTTATACAGATGGGTTATTTATACATGTGGGTTATTTACTATTTTGTACCAATGCCCAGTGCTTACACTAAGAGGGTCACTTCTGCTTTGACCCAATCCACTCTCACTGCCTTATATCATCACCACCCCAGAAGATGGAGGAAAAGGAAGAAGGAGAGGGACAGGAGGTACCACCCAAATTCCACTGTCTTCTCCCCCATTTACCTCTATTCTAAGAATCCTAAAACTACTGAATTTTGCATGTTCCACTGTGCTAAACTACTATTTTCCCTTCCTGGTGATTTGCAATTCCTCTCCTTGTGCTGGAAGTTTCTCCCATGGGCTAAGATCAAACTCAGTGTCATCCTGGGCTGTGCCAAGGTCTCCAACCCCCCTGGACTGGCTCCACACCCCCCTGTCCAGGGCTCAAATTATCTTTCCCGGGTCCCAGGTCATCCAAAGGGATGTCCTGGACTCCAACACCAAGGAATGGAGCCCACTCTGCCCCAGGGAAGAGCTGCTGAAACTGCCCTCACCCCTTCCTGCAGAGAGCCAGCCTCCACGGTGCTGGTGTCTCCTGGTGGCATCACAGAATTCTGGAGTCATTGAGGGTGGGAAAGACCTTTCAGATCAGCCAGTCCAACTTGGGTTTATTCCACAGTGGGATACTACTGAGGATGATGGGTTATATTCTGAATGAATGGAATATTATTTTGAAGAATGGAGTGTTGTTCTCACAATGTCTCTTGGCTGCACTTGTTTATACAGTATTTCTACTTACTTTTTTCCTATAGATCTTTAGGCACCTGGTAGAACAGGAAACAGGTTTTTTTATAGACTCTGCAGGCTGTGTTCTATGGCTACTATATATGAAGTGGGGAAACCTGGTCCAAACAGGAAACCCTTTCCCCTGAAATAAATCCAAGACCAGTTATATCACCACATGTACGCTGCAAACTTAGACTTAATCTGGAAATAAACAATTACTTCATGATAAAGATTCAATGCTGATCATTGTGGCTGATAAAAGAGAGATGAGGTGATTTGCCCCAAGCTTTACAGCAAACCAGAAGCAAGGGTCATCTTTCTTGTTTACAATTTCATGTTATGGTATAAAATAAATGCCAATGTGAGTGATGATTCCATCTGTTAGGAAAAGACACAGGAGTTAAGAAGTAGCAGCTCCCAATTCCTCCAGCATAAAGTCTGACATATTGAGCACGACTGGAGCCTGGGACATAAAAGATGCTGAAGCAAACATCATCCAGCCATTAGGCAATTAGATAGAAGCTCTTTTTCTGTCTCCAAACCAACTATTGAGGAGAATGCAGAGATGCTCTGATTAGACAGTAACAGAAGACATTTAATTTCCATTGCCATCCAACAATTTCTAAATTCCTTCCTTGAAGAGTCAGCTTTCCAAAACTCTCCATTTTGTGTTCCACTTAACCTCATGGGTATTGCAGAGAACTTGCTCACTGGACTTCTCTTTCCACGCTCATTAGTTCAGTGTACTTGGCTCATTTCCTAGGATTTGGTCTAGCACAGCCCCTGACCATCCAGCCATTTGTCTGAAAATCATTTCCCTCTTCACTTCTGCAGCTTTCCTTTCAGTGCCTGAGCAATTAAAATCCCGAGTGATCAAAGTCCTGGTCTTCCAACTGTCCCTTGTTTTTCACAATCATGGCATGAGCTCCTTTGCCTCACTGCACGAGCTGAGCTCAAACAAAGAAGGTATGACAATTGCTCAATTGTTAGGAATTGTGAAGAGTCTTAGCCAAAATATTGACATCATTCTGACTTACACATTAAGAATTAATTTTTACTAGGTCTGTAACTAGAGATTAGCAAATCATTTGGATGTCATTAAAATCAAATTGGTTGTCTCAAAAAAATCATTGAGGTCTAAATAACTATTGCTTTTCACTTTCCCATCTTGATTTCTTGATCTTAGCTATTCTGTAGCATTCCTGGATTATTTCTGACTCTCCACAAGGAAAGATTTCACAGGTGTTTATTCTTTTCCGGCTCTAAATTGTCTCTATTATGTGTATGCAGCATCTGTATCATGGCAGAATACAAATTGTTTCTCTGTATATAATTTGTCTTGACTCAGATGTTCCTTGCAGAACTACGGGTTCCTTTACCACAGTCCTGATTCTCCAGGCATTTTCAGTCCCTTGTGATCCAGGAGTCAGTGAGTCACAGCCTGTGTTTGTATATCCCACACCCAGGGGTACAGAGCAGGCAGCTGATACCTGCTCAGGCCTCCTCACCCCCAAAGGGTCTCCACATCCCTTTCTTAACCATTTTTGACAGCCTGGAGGGATGGAATGTCTCAGTCAGAAGTTAAGACACGTTTTTCCATCAGCCACTGATGGTGGCCCCTGGACATGACCCAGAGCAGGTGGAGCAGTGCTGACAGCCTGTGCCATGTGCCTGCAGTCACCGAGTAGGTGTTTTTGTGGGGAAGGTGGAAAGAGGGAGGTTTTTTTGTTTTGTCAGCGAGTGGGAGAAGTATTGAAGTTGTAAAGAACATCGGGAGCGTAGGGTGCGAGGGGGGGGAATAGAGGGTTTGCAGCACTGTAATTTCCCCCAGGGCAGAGATCTCAGAACGGTATTTAACAGGGGCTATACACTGTGCAATACTTAAAACAAATAGATGGAAATGAGTCTTTCTTCTATTAATATGGCCTAGCCCTCAGGAGCAGCGTTAAAATGGGTTTGCAAGGCACAATTACCGCAGAGTCCTGTCAGGCTGCTGTTAATTCCTCCAGGCAGAGCTCCGTGTTTTGCTGCCTTCAGCCAACCATTCATTTGTCCGCCCACAGCCCGGAGCCCCCGGCGGCAGCTCTGGGAAGGGGGAGCTGAGGCAGGAGCATTACCCAGGGCCTGGAATAGCAGCCCCCGCCTGCCTCACCAGCCACAGCAACCCCAAAATGCACCCAGGCTGTTCTGGGTGTTTAGAGCCCTTCTTGCCTTGCATTCTGTGCAAAGTGTTCTTTTGAAGCGAGGTATGTTTTAATGCCTTAGCTGGAGTGTGGAGGAAAGAGTTTGAATTGTGGGTTCAAGGTAGAATTGATCCTGAAAGCTAGATTTGGAGAACTATTTCAGGATTGTTGGAACAGCAATATGAATTTACCTTTTGGAGGCACAGCTTGGTTTAGAGTTGCACTTTGCTATATTTTTCTGTTATTTTGTGGACATGTCTTCAGAGGAAATGAAATTTTTATTCCTCAGCTGTTGTAATTCTCTAGGGAAATGGTTTCTCCCTCCTGACCCCCTGGACTCCCTGACCACTTAGGGTGACCCTTACTTCCTTCTCTGACCCCATTGGCTGTGGTCCAGCTATCTCTCCTCTGAGCTGGGAGGTATAAATTGTCTCCCCTTCCTTTGTACTATCTCTTTCCCCCCTGGAAACTCGAAGAATAAACACCTGGGACGGAGGTCCCGGGGAAAGAGCCTCTTCTGAGATATCTCACCTCGTCCTTGATATAATTCTCTCCAAATCCTCCTAATAACTGAGCTAGTTAAAAGCCCCCAGGAGGAGGGCAGGAGAGGGAATATATCACTCAGCCAGGTGGTGGAGTCTTCTTCCTCAGCCCTTGTACAGTATCATTTATCCCAGAAGCTCAAAGCATGAAAAGCTGGGAGGTTTCAGCACCTTTCCTGTGAGATAAGTTATATTTCAATGTCACTATGACAGAAGATTGAGGCACAGGGAGCAGCTGTGAATGAGGAGAGGTCTAAGGAGGCAGTGGCAGACCCCAGGAGCAGAGTGAAGGTGACCTGACTTGCAGTGCTGTGTTCTCCCTGTCAGCTGATACAGAGCTGTGAGAGACTCTGGTGTCATTTACCCTGCCAGTCCAGCCAAGCTGGGACTCGTCCTTCAGCTCCTTTGCAGGAGCTTTTCCAAGCCAGCCCAGCAGAGCCCTGGCTTGGCAGAGCTGGAGATGCAGGACAAGGTCCCCAGCCAAAGGCGGCTGCGGCTGCAGCAAGTTCCGAGTGCCCGGTCAGCTTTTCATTGTGCAAACAGCTCCTTCTCTCCATGCCAGCCCGAGGGACACGGGGGAACGGCAGAGTTTATTATACACTGAGTGAAGGAACAGACTATTGCTGGAGGAGATCCAGGGTTATAAAAGATTGGAGCGGGGGGGCGGGGGGGAGGAGGAGGAGGGAACAGGACATAATTTGTGTTTGTGCGTGAGGGGGTGCAGGCATTCCCCAAACCCTCAGGACCTACCTCTGCCTGCCTTTGGTGGGGTTTTGTGCAGTGCATCCCGTGCTGTGTCAAAGCCCACTTACTTTTTATTGTATCAATCATCCTCTTTATGCAGCACCACGACTCGGAGAAGGCTTGCAGGTCCTGTTCTGAATGAGCTGCGCTTGCTGCCAGCTCAGCCTAGTTACTGCTGTAACTTAGTCTGGGGGATGGGAGAAAAAGGTTGCTGCTACTTTAAATATAATGCATTAAGAGGATGCTGGAAAAAGGCCTGCATGCTGTAATACCCAGCCATCGAGTTGGAAAAGGAGCCAGATGTAATACAAAAGAAGAAACACAGCCTCTTATGGATGCTGCACTAATTCATAAATCAGGTGAATCAGCTTAGGCAACTGCTGTGTTTTTATGCCTCTGCTGCATGGAGAACTGCATGCTGGATGCTTTTATTTGAAGTAATGGAACCAGATAATCCTTTGGACCAGGACAACTCCAATGGTAAGAAGTAGAAAACATAGAAGAGAGAGGGAAAAAAAAAAAGGATAATGAGAGTGTCTGAGTTACCCATCCTGCTAAAGGCACAGGGGTAGGCATGTGTTTGTACTGTCTTCTGCATGGATAAGTGGAAATGAATGTGGGAATGTGCTTCACAAGAGCTTAGAAATCCCTCTGTTTACAGGATCTGGAGACAAACATGTAGTAGACTGATACATTGAGATATTTATTCTGCTGGAAGGAGCAGGAAGCAGGCAGAATTAACCTGTCTCCTGAGCAGTCTGTGCAGAGGGATGAGGGACCTGTGCATTCCAACTTCTTCAGTGTGGGGGGCTTTTTGCCACTGAGAAGAGAAGGGAACTTGGTGCCGTTTGTGCTGTCAGATGTAGCATTTGGGAACAGATTCTTTATCTGCACAAAGCTTTCCTACAGGCAGATGCATGAGTAATTTACTTAGGAGGATATATTTAGCCAAGGACCATGTAAATTCACCCTGGAATTAAAGTCCATGGTTAAAAATGCAGCTATTCCATGGATTTATAGCATTCCACATGCTGATGTTCTGCTATCCAGTCTATTGGAAAGCACACAAAAAAGCATAAATTGAGGGGAAAAGTTGTTTGCAAGTCTTATTTCTCTGTTAGTGGAGAGAATTGGCTGCATTGAGGACAACAAAGTATTCATGTTTATGAAAACAATTTCAGATGGTGATTTTTGGAATAAATTGATTCTCAACTGTTTAATATGCATTTAGATATTCTGAATACTGCTTGAAATCCACTAAATATTCCACTTCTAAAATAAATACTATTCAGGAAGTAGTTATGGATTTCCCACAGCATATTCTCTGCTGATAAACAGAGCTTCAAGTCCGACACAACTGCAGTGTTAATATCACAGAGACCTAAAACTGTGTGGAAAGAATGTGGTTAAGGGAATGAAGTAACATTTAAACTATGTGAACAGTTGACTGGGCAGATATAAGTGGGCAGCACTGCTTTACTTGGGGCTCTGTGCCCTACTGAAATCAAACTTAAAATAATCAAGGACAGATTTCAGATGATGATATTTGCATGAAAATATCAAGAGGGGAGTCTCGCATTTCTTATTTCTTTATCTTTTCTATTCTATTTCATATGTAGTTATATGAATTTCTCTCTAGAAGAACAGCATCTGCCTCTCATGTCTCATACCTCCTCTTAGACCACTGAGACACTGAATTAAATCTCATTTTCTTTACAGCAGGAAGTTCTAGGATTTTCAGAGAAGTGCATGCATAGTTTGAGCTGGCATTAACAAATATATAAGGCAGGTGTTCTTGCCCATCCCAACGTTAGAATCTGGCCTTTAGGAGTAAGAGAGTGTCTGGGTTCTAAGGGAAATACAAGTTTAACTTTCTTTTATATAGTATGTTAAATTCCTCACTGAATTTAGAATGCATAGTTTAAGATATGTAGGTTCTCATTCTTTTCTTACAGACATCTAAAGTATATTCTGTCACATTGTGTAGAAACTTCATTTTCCTACAAAGTATTTGAATAAGTCAGCAAACATTGGGAAGGTTCATAAGCTGGGAAATGAGAGATAAGCAAGCACTGCTGGTACCAAGGATATGGGAAAAAACTTCACTGCTTCCCCTTCCTGACTATGTAAATCCCCATCTCCTTTTTCGTTTTTTTTTTAATTGCTTTGATTTAAACTATCTCAGTGTAAACAAATGGGTTGAGCTATTTATTGATCAGAAGGTCAATTCCTTCCCCGTGCTGCTGCTGGAGCTGTGGCACTGCAGGACTGAGGGGCTCAGCTGCTGTTCTGAGATCCCAGGCATTATTTTGCATGAATTCAGTAAACAGAAAGTTCTCAGGACTCAGCCAGCAGAGTGCTGTTGAGGAAGATTTGCCCCTTGAGAACATTCTCTTGCTCTGGAAGCAGCCCCTCGGTGCCTTGGCCATGCAGCAGCTCTGGACACGCTGGGAACAGTTGTGTTTATCCCAGTGGGCTGCTCATGTGAAAAGTCTTAATGCCCTGGGGAGTGACCAGGACTTGGAACTCCTGTGCTTGCTGTAGAAGTGCCTTTTTACCTTCAAGAATGCCAAATGAAATCCCCTTTTCTGCCAGCAGAATGAAGTCCATTCTTTAATTTTTTTTCTGCCTGAGAGTCCATGTGGGTTAACCATGAACCTTAAAATTCAGCCTCGGTTCCTTCTGTGTTGCTTATTGCCAGCACAATCAAGATATGATTAATGACAGAAAAAGCTGTTCTGAAGAATTTGTAGCAATAATGTATTTGAGAGTTGCTTTTTTTGCCTCCTGCAGCCCTTCCATTTGCTTACTAACGTGCGTGAATTCAGCTCACAGGACGTTGGTGGAATATTCAAGACTGGGAAGCTGTGTCTCATTTCTTAGCACAGGAGGGGGTTTTTTTGCCTAATCAAATTAAGTTGCCAACTTTTCATGGAGATGCCTCATAGATTTATTATTGCTTGTAGCTGGAACAGGGAATCACCACTCATTTTTGTGGGGGTCTGAAATGAGATTTAACCTGTGTTGTTTGCCTTGACGTAACAGCCCCTGGAATAAAACCATCACCTGTGGGTGAAGTGTTTACTGGATTTTTCTCTGTGATTCTCTGGGGAGCTGCAGTGCTTGGCTGCCTTGAGCACAGCCTGACAGGCTGCTCTTCATTTGGAGATTTGTGCAGGGGGTTCTGTAACTTTTCTCTTTCTGTGCATGGGATAAAGGCTCACAGAAAGCTACAGGTTCTCATATGGGTTTTAAAAATCATTAAAGCAACCCCCAGGTTATTTTTTCCTTCTCCTCCACCCATTATTTTCTTTCCATTCTCTGGAATGCAGGCACGTAGAGAAAGATTATTGTCGTTTTATGGTGGCTCACAGCTCTGAGTTTTTGAAGTGTTCTTTTTCATGTACTGGCATGGATTTACTTGATTTTTTTCACAAAAAGAAAAAAAAAATTCTTGGAAGAAACTTCCTGAAGAATGTGCTGATTCCTAAACCATAACCCTAAATTATCCATTTTGGAGGGATGACATATCAGAGCTATGGATTTATCTTTTGTACTATAGCCACTTGCTGCTCCAAGAATAAAAGACAGCTCAGCAGCTTTCTGCAAGCTGCTGAAGATTTATAAGATGTTTTATTTGTGTGCAAACTCTTGAGTACAAAATATCTATGAATTATGTATTCATTGTGCCTTCTAATTGCTCAGATCTCAGTTTGTACAGCTCTTGTCAACACTGGAACCACCTCTGAGTTTCTTCTTTTCTGTGTCATGACAATATTTCTTTGTGATTTGGTTGTTAATCCTTAAAGAGCACAAGATTTTTATTAGACTTTTTGAACAACCTTATAGACCAGATCCCAGCTACTGGTTTTAGTGAAACCATATTCCCTACACAGTAGGTGTGAATCACAGATGCAGATTTTGTGCCACAAAGAAATAAAACTGAACCATTGTGTTTTAATAACACAATAATTACAGCATATTTTTTTCAGTCTCTGACGTCCACATTGGACCAGGTGAATTTCTTGGATGACAGCCAGGCTTGAACTTTGTCTGCTGTTGGTAATTGAGATTCTTCAGGCACTGTTTGAGGGCAGTAATGACATCCTGGCCTCAATGACACCTTGGCATGCATTAAAAATCACACCTGACTGAGGAAAACAGAAGCAAGAGCTGGGAACACGGAATTTTTTGTAGGTCGTGTGTGGTAGCAGAGTTGAGTGGGAAAGCTCCAGGAGAATGGGATATCAAGGATTCAGCAGATTACTGGATTTGTAGATGCATTCTGCAATTTCCAGGTTGGAAACTGAGTTGGGTGCAGCCATTGCATGCAGTGGATTCCTTTCTGTCCCTGCTGAGATCAGTAGAAGAGGGCAGAGCCATCAATGGATGAGCATCTCACTGGACTATGGGCATTTAACAAGGGAGAGCCATCCAGATGGAATCCTGAAGGAACATTCAATGAATGGAATGTAAGAATCCATCCTTGGAGGTGCTGGAAACAGTCACAGTCATCTCTTGGTTCTTTGGAACTAAAGAAAAGGGTCTTTGCAGAGTCAGGCAAATTCAAGGCCTCTTCCATATTCCTCCTAAAAGGGAGAACTTCAGAGTGTTGTGAGGGAACCTCCCAGATCCATCTCTCCACACAGCACTGCCAGTCTCTCTCAGGATTTTCTACAACAGCCAGAGCTGGAAGGTGAATTCAGCATAACTGGATGGAATGGAAGAGTGCACAGGCAAGGGATTTCCTGGGAGCAGAGGTGAGGGGTTCTAAGCATGCATTTGATGTATCAAGATGTTTATAGGTGAGAAACTTTTAAATCAATGAGACTCTGGCAGCAGCTGACAGGAACTGGAGGAGCCCAGAGGGAAGTGTCCCTTGTTAGTGAGGTCTGAGCCCCACATTTTGACCCAGTGGGGTTTCTGAGCCCTTCAGTCAAGGGATGGGATGCCATGGATGTAACTCAGCTGGTGGCCAGGAGCCTCCTCCTCTAGGTCTGCCCAGAGAGATGGATGGGTGCTGGTGCCTCCCATCCCTGGCTGACAAATCCACCCCACAGCTGGATGTGCAGAATGCAGAGCTGCTCACCCTGAGCCAGTGTTTTCTGTGCTGTCAGATCAGGACGTTTGCCCAGGAGGTTCCTCAGGGCATACACGGGGTTATCCCAGCACTTAGAGCATTATGGGGATCATGGCTGGATTTAGATGTGCTTCCTCTCTGAGCATCTCCAAGGAACCAGCACATGGAAAAGCTGTAATTGCCCAGCATTCCTCCTGCTGGTAGAGCCTCAGAGGCCCAGCAGATGCTTTGCTCAGTGAGTCAGTTGTCAAAATTATTTTGGCTGCTATGGAGCTTAGTGCAGGGATCAGAAAATACCTGCCAAAATGAGCCTTCAGAAAATGTTTGTTTTCCTCGCAGATCTAGATATGCCTCTAGTTTTGTTTTACACCTTTAAACACTTCTCTAGCTGCAGCTGGAGGTTGGTGGGCAGCTGTGACAGATGTTATAACACGAGCCCTTGTTCTTTGTGCTGGAGCTGCTTGTGTGGGTTTGTTTGCTTAACGTTGGGTGGACAGGACCTGGCTGATGGAGCAAAACGATGCCTCTGGATGTGGGTCCTGCTCTGAATCCTACGGAGAAACCCTGATACTTTCCTGTTTTGAAAACAGGAAAGTAAAATACAAATAGCATTCTCCTATTTGGTCCAGAATGAAGAGAAAGAAAAAAAAAAGACAAAATAATAATAGTAAAAGTTAGTCCAGAGTTCACAAAATTTTATTGTCTCTCCGACTGGCCCTGTGTTTGCAGAAGTGCTGTTAGAGCTTTCTCCTGGCAGGGAGAATATCCCCGAAGAGTTTTTCACAGTCCATGTGTCAGACAGGAATGCAAAGGATCAATTTACAGCCAGAGACAAAGATCTGAAAATGTCCAGGGGGACCTGGGGGAATGTTTCTCACCCCAAATAGTTTCAGTGATTTAAGTGATCCCACTTGCCCGACTGCAGCCTGTGTCCAGCTTTGTCAGGGGTTCAGCCCTGAGCAGCAGCAATAAAAACAGAGTCTGTGGCTGCAGCAGAGCTGGGGCAGGAGCACCAAGCACAGCAAAACCTCCTCACAATCACTTCTGCTACAGAGCTAGAGAGAATTCCAGCGTGTTGTGGAAAGCTCAGGAGGGCACCATGGTATTCCAGGGAGAGCCCGGGTGCTGTGCGTGTTTCCATGAGTAACTTGCTTTGTTTAGCAGATCATCCTTTATTATTGGGTTGCAGCTGTCAGAAAAAGCAGGCACTGAGCTGAGGGGTTGTATTTAGAAGTGCCCCCTGGATGGGATGGTTTGGAAGGCACACAGAGCAGTTGGAAGTAGTTTCCAGTTCAGTTTGGCCAGTTTTTGGATAATGGTTCTACTTCCCCTGAAAGT
This sequence comes from Zosterops lateralis, assembly GCF_965231275.1. Classification (NCBI taxonomy): domain Eukaryota; kingdom Metazoa; phylum Chordata; class Aves; order Passeriformes; family Zosteropidae; genus Zosterops; species Zosterops lateralis. Next base: position 7,968,398 of record NC_139780.1, on the reverse strand, counting down.
TTGGAGTAGGTTTTTTTTTTCATATATTCTTAGAGATATTTGTTTTATTATCATTTAAAGTTTCCTGGTAAACTTCAGGCAAAACCAGAGGATTTATTAATCTATTCCATGTCATTTGCAACATGGGTATGTAAAGCCTTAATCTCAGAAATGTATATTGATGTATTCAGCAGGAGGGGTTTGTCTGAGTTGTCTGGAAGAGCACACACAGTTCATCCTTTGTTTTGACTCTTACAAATGTTTGTTGTTTTTAAGACTGAAAAAAAAAAAAAAAAAAAAAAAAAAAAAAAAAAAAGTTTAATTATTGTGACTTTTAACCCAAGATGAAGCTGATCAGACAAACTCAAGAGACAGAAAAAGTAACGAGCATTTTGGATTTAGAAAAAAGCAGGTGCATTCAGGTCGAACCCTGAGCTCAGCACACTGAGGCTGCTGACCCGCCTGCCCATGCCTCTGCCGAGGAGAGAGGCAGGTTTTATTTTCCCTGCTTATTCATTTTCTGAGTCATTCATCTTGTGCTATAGCTATTGAAAACTGTAACAGAGTCTGGGAAGCACTTGGCTTTTGAGTGCTGCCTCCTGATTGGACTGGGGAATGCTGCTGTTGGGGAATAATGTGTGAATACCATCTGCTCCGAGGAGCCGGGAGCCTCCGTGGATTCTGCTGGAGAGGCACCTTTAGCCAGGACTCCAGGCAAGGGGAGCACTCCTGCCTTCCGTCTTTCTTACCCCAACTTACAATTCTCACTGGATTTCCTTTCTGTTTCCCTGTGGAACTTTTTTTGCGCTTTGCCTGAGGGCTGAGTTGCGTCTCCTGCGGGTTTTGGGGTTGTTTTTCCTTTTTTTTTTTTTTTTTTTTTTTTTTCCTGTGTGGGATTTCTTCTGGGGTTCAGCATGCACACCAAGCCGGGAAATAAATCAGGGAGTTTTGCAGCTGTTTATTGCAGCACGAGAGTTAACGTGGAATGTCTGAGTTGCTTTGAGAAACTACTTCCAAAAATTTGACCTGCTCGTAAAAAGGTAAGCAGGGAAAGAGACTTTGGAATTTCGGGACTGACTTTTTACTTGGAGGGGGGGTTTGTTTTGTTAGGAATGAATGTGTCTCATTTGCAATGTACAGTTGCCTTCAAGCAATGCCTGGGATCAAAGGCTGGGGTTTGTCTCCGAATTTCTTTAATGAGCAGAGTTGGAACAATGATTGTCTCTTTCTCTTTTGTGTAGAAATTGTTTTACAACAGGTCTTAACCCAAACTTTCTGCAGTGTGAGTGTAATTGTAATTCAGAGCAGCAGCTTTTTTGGGTTTGTATCTTTATGCAGAGAACTCTCAGCTCTGTTTCCCTGCTTATGAAATCTCTTTTTCTGTTATCTCGGACCAAGCACAGTTAGTTTTCAGCAGTCTGTATTTCCACTTGCAGAGGACAAGAGTAGTTTGTGAGCCTGTTAAATCCTGCCCACTAATGACCTGCAGAGAGAACTGGGGCAGTTCCTTCACCTCGGGACAGCAGGCCTGACACCACAGCCTGGGGCCACCCCTCTCTCCCTGTTGCACATCCTGAACTCTTGTATGTGACTTCTCAAATATGGGTATAAAATTTTTTTCTGCAGGTTGCATTCCAGTCAGACTCTTCTATCTACACAAGGCAAAGTTGGCAAAGGGAAGGCAAGAAATATTAATGGTTTGTAAAGTCCTGTCCTTCCTTCCACTGAGCCAGATTATTCATTTTACTGTGATCTGTTCAAGGAGGAAATCTGCAAGAAATAGTTCTAATACTTTGCTGAAGACTTCTTGTAATTTATTTTTTACAAATACCTGATTTTAAGCTTTGTTTGTATCGGTATGTTAATGGTAACTGTACCTCAAGTGTGTGATTTGTATGTACTGATAGGTACTGCTAGGCAAAGGTTCAGTACCTGTAATTAAGGGAACTGTAGATTTATGTAACTGATGCTTGATCTGACCTAAAATTTTCACAGTCAATCAACTTCAGATAAACAAGAGAAGGTCGTGCTCCTATGGTGCTTCCTTACACCCAGGCCTGTGGAGCCTGTTCTGAAGCACAGCAAAGAGCTGCTGCATTGACAGTGAGGGATCTCTTCCCTTAGTCATTTTCCTGGCCCATTGCCAGATCATCAAAAGCAACTCCTTTAATGAAGAAAAAACTTACTTTGCTGAAGCCTAAATTGGGAAAATTGTGGCAAGTCACAGAAGGAATAAAGAGTTGGGCTTTGATGATCCTTATGGGTCCCTTCCAGCTCAGGATGTTCCATGACTCTGTGAAGGAAAGCCTGGATCACACCAAGCTGCAGCACAGCACAGTCCATTAGCTGGGGGCACTGTGCCTGCTGGGGACATGGGATATATGGGTTAAGGTCTCACAGTGCCACATGTGCCACTGGATGCTCAGAAACCTTTGAAAGGTCTTATGTGCCCCCACCAGTCCCAAGTGGGGTTTTCACATTTTGGGGACAGAAAAGCTATTTCTCACTCATTGATGATGATAATAATAACAACAACAACAATAAAAAATGCTCACTTAGGTCTTTTTTTTTTTTTTTGCTGGAATTATATTGGCAGTTGTACATTTCCCAGCCTGTCATTGGGCCAGACATGATGATTATAATGAGGAATGAAATCCTGACCTCTGAACTCCAGAGGATGTCTTCCATTCCAGACCTGGCTCCAGAAGGTTTCTCAGCCACTGACAGGGGCGACCAATAGAATATGAGATGTGGAATCAGAGCTCTGTAGTTCTGTGGGATGTCCATATGCACGCTCAGATCAAACACCAGCTGGTTGGAAAAGTGTGTTTATTTTTTGCTTTTCATACTTCATCCAACAGCAGTTCCTTGGTTCACTGCTCTGACTGTGATAGATATTTTTGCAGGGGTAGAGTTTCCTGGTTATAACCCTTTTGCAGAGGGTTTCTGCTGGATCCCTCCCAAACCCCTCCAAACTTAGTGCTGGTCAATATTTCCTTTTAACAGGATCTTGTGTAGCTGCAAAGCACTTTTTGTTTGCCTGCATGTGGCTGATGTGCTGCTCTGATCATCAGCACTGCAATGCTCCAGGGTTTTTCCCTCTCTAATCCAGATAACTTCATGCCAGCTTAAATGTGCTGCTTTTATCCTCTTCTTCTGAAGGGGAGCTGAGTAGGAAGTGCCTTGTCCAGGGTCACAGACAGGGAGTTTTTCTCATGGTATTGCAGTGGCACAGAATCTCCTGTGTTCCCCATTAGTCCTTTGTCATTCTCCTTGCTCCACAGTCTTCCTCCTTGCCCATTTCCCTTTCTTTGCTCTTCTTCCCAATTATAAATTGCTGGAGGACATTTGTCATTTTGCTGTGGAGAGCACAATCCACCTGGCGTGGCTTCTGGAGTCTGGAAAATCTCAGCACAGGTTTTTCAGTAGATCAGGATTTTTGTTTCCTTGAAGATGAAGAATTCCCATTTTCACTAAAAGAAAGTACTTTGTTTTGCTAAAGTGGCAACTCTGGCAATGCAACATCATTGTGTATTTACAGCCTAATTTCAGAAATACACACGGATTCCTTTCCTCTTCTCCTCCACCACAATTCTCTTGTCTGACTTGGTTGCCAGACTTTCTCTGGGAGTTCAGTCTCACTTAATTCACAAAGAATGTGGCTCCTTCTGCCATACTCAGTGCCTGGAGTCTAAATCAGGACGTTTCTAGTGAACTTCAGCTTTAGAGAAGTCTGACCTACCTAGAATTGAGGTTTCCAGTTTGCAGACATGACCCAGGGTGATGAGGCTCTACCATTACCATGAAGTTCTCTGCCTGTATCTGCACCAGCCTTGCCTTTTATATAATCTAATAGTCCTTTGCCAAAGAGTAAAATGTAATAGGAACTATTTTTGTGATCTTGGGAGTATTTTTGCTGGCTCTGAGCTCCTTGGAATAGATGCCGCCTCCTGTTATGATGTCATTGCTCCTGGTGCTTGCCAGTAGACTATCAACATTTTAAAAATCGAGATAAGAAAATCAAGATAAAAAAATTGGTATTTTGCCTCCATGTAGGTCAGATGAAGCACAGAAACCAGTGTTTTAACAGAAGAGAAACATTGGTGGGGAGAGAAGGACTTCAGAAAAATTGGGACAGTCCAGTGCAAGCACAAGAGACCAGAGAATTCCTGGTTCCTGGCTCAGACTATGTGAAACCATTTTGTAGAGCAGCTGTGGAAGTGAAAGTCAGCAAAAGGAGGGTTGATTTAGCATTTCCTCATGGAAATTTTGGAAGTCCTTCTTTCTCTCAAGGAATTTCAGCCCACGTCTTCTCTTTTGTCACAGGAATCTCTGCCAAGAGCCTGCCCTGGGGTGGCCTGTCCTTAGATCCCTGAGGCAGAATGTCACACTGGGGGAGACTGGAGCAGGGACTCCAATCAATCTTGGAAATTTAGTCCTGAAAAAATGTAGTCAGAGCTTCATGGCAATTTTGTGAGGGGCTTTTGAATGCTCAAACACTGATTTCCTACTCGTTCTTCTGAGATTGTAATTTTTAATTTAGGAGCAGAGAACTGAAGGCAAAGAATAATGTCAATAGGCATGAGTCTTGTACTAAACTTCCTGCTGCAGCCCCTGTCTAACAGAGCTGAAATTAAATGGCTTAAGGACAGTGTGGAAGAACTGAACCTCTGGAGTGAAGTCAAGGTTTGAGAATTGGTGTCTTATTTTAGTATTTTTGGTCAAAAAGGTCCAAAAGGCCTTTTGAGATTGCTGGTTTTTTTATGTGCCTTTGGAAAGTGCTGCCTGGCTTCTTGATCTCAGGCATTTGAGCTATCTAAGAGCAACTTGGTGATTTTTTAAGCTCTGTTTTGAAAATATTGGTGCTTTGTCAGTAAATCTGTTCAGTTCTGGTGCTTACTATCATTTTCCTTGCAAATGGGTCCCACATCAAGAAATGTTCTGGAATATTTTAAGCTAATTATATATGTACATATTTTGGTGTTGGATAGAGATTAAATATAAATTAAAAACCAACACAGAGAAACATATTCCCCGATGGATTGTAAGAAACTTTCTCCTACTGTTGTATCCCAGTGGATGTAACATGGATATTTTGAAAGTGCTGTAATGTTTAAGGGTTCAGGGTCTGTCTCTTGAGATGCTTTGGATGTGTTCTCTGGAGGCCAAGCCAAGGAACAGTGTGTCCTGTCCTTTTGTCTGTCCTGATTTCTAATGAGTCAATCCCTGATTTTCCTCCAGTGAATGGGCAGATATGCACCTTAAGAGAAAAGACACTCATTTCTCTGTTCCTGATCTTCCAGAGAACATTGAAAACTTCCAACCCTTCCCTCGTAGTTTCTCCTTTTTACCACTTGAAAATGTTCTTGGGAGATTTTTATCTTGCTCTGTGGATTGCTGGGTGCATTAGCACAGCTTCTGCTTGCCAGAGCTCTCCCTAAGTAGAACTGGTTTCAATAAATCATTGTAGCTTTGGAAAGTCTGGAGTTCCAGTCATGGCAGCTCAGAAGAGGGAGGGGGAAACAGGAATACAAGAGCTTTTCCAGCTGGGGAAAGAGCAAAGGTAATTCTCCACAGAGGAGTCTGAACAGAGAGGTCCCTGATGGAAGGTTGTGGGTATCGTTCTCTTACAGGCTGGATTAATATTTCATCCAGAGAGGTGGAACAAAGTCTTGTTCTGGTTGAAAGTGGAGGAAGTGAGTGATTCAGCTTATTTTGTCAGGCATCTGCCTGTGACAAGGTGCAGTACAGCATTTTTCTAGCCATGGAGAAAGAGTGCTCTGTCTGAGTGCCAGTCAGAGATCCTGCAGCAATTGCTTGGCCTTTGTCAAAGATTGGTGCAGCTGATCCCTGCCTTGCTTTCCTGAGCAGTAAAACTCCCACCCCAGATTTAAATCTCCCTTTGTCAATGATTCAGGCTCATACACAGCACCTCTATTTCATTCACATCCCAACTGCTTCAGATAACCTGTGTCTGTCAGGATTTGAAGAAGTGATCTTCTTATTTTAATAAATCCTTTAGTAAGAAACTAGCTTTAATCCCCCTTTGCTATTCCTGTTCCCTGTCCAGGAGAAGCTTGGAATTTTTTTTTTACTTTTTTTTTTTTTTTAATTGCTACTTGCTCTCATAAGCCATACGATGCTTTTGATAACAGTCATCAAATTTTACAGCTATCACTATAATCTCAGTGCTGTTAACCATCTGCATCTCTCCTCGTGTTCTATAGAAACTGAGGAGAAAACAAATACATAGTTAATTTTAGCACATCACTCCTCTTAATGGGTTTTGTGTCCCAAGTAGCAGCACTATTTAATGTGTCTGCAAATAATCTCTTGGAATGGAGGAAGAATCCACACACAAGGACATTCCTTAGTGGTTTAAAGCCCTAGGGCTGTGTTGCAGGGATCAGGAGTGGGCTGCAAAGGGTTTGAGTCCTACAAAAGTCTGGACAGTTTGAGTTCTAACTTCTGTAAGTTGTGATCTCTGTTTGGGGATTTTTGATTCCATTGAATCTGAACTTGAGACATCATCAAAAAAAGTCAGGTGAAGAGTCACCTGTGTCTGTACCTGGTGATGACTGTGAGCAGTAACAGGAGAGCAGAGCAGGGAAAGGGGAAAATCTGACTTGGCTAAAGAGAAACCTGGGCAAAAAGTGTAGAGAAGCTGTGCTCTGTGAACCAGGCAGGCAGCATGGATACAGGCCTGGGATACAGGCCTGGGATACTTCCCTTTGATCCTAGAAAAGGCAGAGGCAGCTGGAGAAGAGCTAACAGGGCAGCCCCTGCCCACAGCCCAATCCTGGCTTTAGGGAGTCATTTATCCTCCTCACTGCTCAGCAACCAGCCCTAAGGAAGGGCTGCCAGATGTCACACCTAATATGGGATTTCCTGTACTTCACCTCAAATCCTGGGATTTGTTTAAAAACATGTGCAATGTTACCTTTCTTGTGCCTGAGCTGAAAGCTGGGAATCACTTGGCAGGCAGTGACCTCCCAGGCTGTGCTTTCCCCACTTCCTTGGCTGCTCAGGAGCCGGGGATGGTCCTGTAGTCTGGACAGGTGGAAATGCAGTTTCACACACCTGAGCCAGGGCAGGACCCTCCCTCAGGAGTGTCACTCCCTCTGCTCTCACATCCCAGGCCTTACAGGAAGAACCACACACTTTACAAGGTCATTGCACCTTCAAGGAGCACCAACTGCTCAGCAGGTGCAGTCTCACCTCAGTAATGCACAGGAATTTGCCATTAATTGAAATATACATTAGAGGTGGGCTAAAGTTAAATATTTTTTTAAATTACCCTTCCCAAAGATAGGAAGAGAAAACTGTATCTCGCTGTGTTGTTTAAGGTGTTATGAAAACCACAAAGGAAAAGGTTTATTTTTAAGATAATGGTAAAATACAACAGAGGGAGTGAGTCAGAGATAGGACTGTCTTGAGAGCAAAATTACCATTTCATTTGGGCTTCACTGGTGGTGTTTAAGATAACATCTGTGTCCGCCAGAACCTTCCAGTATTATATTTAATCATTGTGCAGACATAGAAGAGGTCCCACAATAAAAACGATATATTTTAAATTGCCTGATCATAATGCTTTAACCTTTATATTACTGACACCCAAGATTCAAATAGAAATTCGCACTGAAACTCTGTAATTTTATATATTCCCAATTTTTTTCATTATAGGAATCCATTTAAAATTACACAAGAAACCTCTCTTCATCTTCTGAGTGTTTCGCTGATTAGCATAATTTATGGCCAGTTTTGTGAATAAGGTGATTGTACCCAGGTGATTGCAAAAAAGTCTGTGGATCTCAGCTTTATAAATATTATTCTGAATCTAACTTTGTTAAAGTAATTGATGTAACATGAGTGAGTGCTGTGCAGAGCTCTTCAAGTGCAGAGACCACACACTGTGTAATCTCTGGAGCCAGTCCTCATCCTGCCTTTGCTTTTCTTAGCAACAAAATTAACTCCATCATTATAAAATGTAGCCAATATTTTACCTCTGCAGTCAGAGTCTTCTCACACGAGATTCAGCCCACACTCTAAATCCTGCCTTGGTTATGTGTCACTCTTTGCCTCAGAGGACTGGAAAAGTGACTTTGCAGTGGCTCAGCAGGAGCAGAGATGTTCTTACATCAGGAGGAGTTGCAGGGGAGCCCTGGGAGGTCCATGAAACACCTTCCACACCATCTCTGACAATTCACAAACCTCCAAGGCCTCTCCTTTGGAGGGTCCATCCCCAGCTGGGTGCTCTGGAAAGGGAGGAAGGGTTTTGTCTCTGCAGGCAAAGCCAGAGCTCAAGGTCAGCCAGGTGAGGGGAGGTGCCCAAGGCTGAGCAGGGACTTTGTCACAGACAGTGGGGCCCAGGCTGTGCTCAGCCTTGTGCTGGGCTATGAAATGAGCCCTGCAGAGCCTGTGCTGGCTCCTTGTGCAGCTGTTTGGCTGCTCAGGCTCCTCGTGCTGGTTGGATTCTTTCTCCCATGTTCTCTTCCTCCGTGAACACAGGGCTGCCAGAAGGGCTGGATGGGTGCCCAAGAGCTTTTAAATGCTCTGGTTAGGAATTGGTGGGAACTTTGTGTTGATTTCTCTGAAGAAGTTTTATGGCTTTTTCCTGGTCCTGCTCGTGACGAGGTCACTTCGAGAGAGGAGGATGAAGGTCACCCACTGCCAGAGCCCCATGTCAGCATATGAGTGTGACACAAAGGGGACAGGAGCTAAAACCTCCTGGAAACTTTGGGGGATGTTTTATCTTTAAGCAAATTCTTGGAGAACTGCTGAGATGAAAACAGGTACAGCTCTAAACCTGCATGTTCTATATCGATGAGATTCTGGGAGAAGCTGGAATCCTTCTTACAGGAGAGCAGGGAAATAAAGATCCCCAGCTGTTAAAAAATAACAAGCTAGGGATTCTTCTTGTTCAAGCTGGAGCAAAATTTCCTGGAAGTCTCTGGAGAATTCCAGTCCAGCATTAGACGTTTGAAAGATTTGGATCCTGGTCTAATGTATTTCCACTGCTTGAGTGAATTTCCAAAACTGAGCTATTTTTTATCATAATCCAGTCAGAGAAATGAACTTTGTGGTGCAATCAGCCATCAGTTTAAGTATTTTGAGAGGAGTATGGTGGCTGGACAGTCGGCTGTGTGTGCAGGTCCTGAGCATCCAGTTGGGAATGGAAGAGTCCTGGAACAAAACCTCTTGTGGTGCAGCTGGCTTTGAACAAATAACTAGCAATGGGTTTGAGGTTCCTTTATAGGACAAAAAAGAAGGGGAGAAAGAATGCAAAAGCCAGCATGGTTCAGTGTCTGGGCACATTTTCAAGACCTCTTTTATTTTGAGTAATTAATTCTGTGTTTTATTAGTAATGAAAGCAGGGGCTATTTTGTGCAAGGCTGGAGCAGTTCAGGGTGACTCGGCAGGAAGTTAAACTGATGTAGCATTACTTTTGCAATTTATCACCTGCCTGTAGTGCTTACTCAGGGTATAATACAAGTTTATCATTGTTCAGAGCAATTATATTTTAAATTCACTTAATAATTACCTCTCAAACTAGATAACTTTAAAGAACTGATTATTTTATAAGTAACTGGGAAAATCTCTAGCGTGACATCTCTTCTTGTAGGCAGCCTAAATGCAAGCTGGCTTTTTGGTGATCTGTTTCAAATTAAGTGATTTCATTGCATAAATGTATGTATTGGAGCTTGAGTGTGGAGTATCCAAATGCTTGCAGCCTTCTTACACATTTGTAATGATTCTAATAACTCCAAACTAGAGAGGACTTTTTATTTGATGGACGAAAAATCTGTTCTATTTTGTCTTTGGCTAAGAGAACTTGAAATACTGGATAGTATAAATGTACACCTTCAAAACTAGTCACAATTATTGGTGGGACTGGTAGACACGGCAGCTGAACACAGACCAACCACAGAGCCTCCAAAACTTTTCTTTTCTGAACGTTTTTTCTGCTTCTCCAGGTGTGGAAGGGCCTGGCAGCTGCGGGGTCCCTGCAGCAGCCCCATGCAGACCCAGCTCTAATTGATTCTCCCAGTCCAGCTTTGAGGGTCCCACAGTCCCTGGCCAGGCCCTGCTGAGTTAGTGCTCAGCTTTAGGCAGCAGAGTTTTACTGACTGCAGCAAATAAATTTGCTGTGCTTTATGGAGCACGGAGAAGCTTGTTTTCTGAATTTTAATTGTCTCAATAAATCGTGTTAAGATTGTGTTCTATTAGGCTGCAGGAAATTAATGCGAGTGGTTCGAATCTGGACGTTATCTGGGACGTTAATCTGGACGTGATGCTCACAGGGCTGATAGAAAAAGGGTTTTCAAATCTGGCTGAGCAATAATGAGGGTGAAAAGGATTGTAGAGATCTGGAGTGCAGCTTCCCAGGAATCCCCATTCAGTCTTGGGTTTACCTACAGGGATTCTCTTGTTCCCCTGGGAACTAAGTGATGATGATTTTCAGCTTGTGCTTGACAGAGGAGAGGAAACGTTTGCAAGGGGCTCAGATAGCTCAGGCACAGGGAATGTGAGAGGGGCACTCGTGTCAGACTGTAGTTCTGGACAATGACAAAGGATGAACCTCTGCTCTGGAGACAGGCTGACAGGGTTGAGGCTCTGCAGCCTGGAGAAAAGGCTCCAGGAAGATCTTAGAGCCCCTTCCAGTGGACTCCAGGAGAACTGGAGAAAAATATTTTGATGCTGTGACTTTAGAGTTTGGTGTTAATGAGTGCAGCAATGAAGATTAGCAAGTTTTATTCCCAGCCTCCTCTTGTCCCTGCTCTCAGGGGAGGAATATTGGTTCTTTTCACCAAGGGATGGTTGTGCCCCTTGGGATCAGAGAGGAGCTGCTCTCGTCCTGGCACTGGGACAGCATCCAGATCTTTATTTGCAGGATTAGAATGTTTTCAAAGAGATAGGCCAGGCTGAAAGCTCTCCATTGCTGCATCTCCCAGCGTTCTGCTGGAGAGCTGGAATGATTGATGAGCATTTCTCGTTGCAATTACAGATGAGCAACAGCAACCCACAAATCATGGCACGCTGGGTAGGAGTTCCTGAGCCGCTCTCTGTAGTCTGGCCAGCAAATCATTAAATCAAGCGAGGATGAGCAAGGGGCTGCTGGATGTTCTCGCCTCAGCACAGCAGCTGAGAGAGCTGAGTAAGCTGCTGTCTGCCTAAATCAATCCCCACTCTGGGAATTGAAACAGTGCAGACATGGAGCCTGTCCGTGGCCACATAAAAGCCGCATTATGGCTGCGATTTAGGGGACTACGCCTAAAGCAGCTCTTTGAATCCCTAATCCTGGGAGCTCCCAGGGAAGAAAACAGGGAGGCCATGCTCAGATGTCTAAAACTTTCCTCCTGACCCTGACTCCAAGTGGGGGACCTGGCCTGCAGTGAAGTCAATCCAGAGGGAGTTCATGCACAGTGTATGTTGTAATGGGATTTTACAGTACAGCTCCTAACACATATATTTAATATCTGACAATTCAAATAGCTTGGCTGGCAAATACATTGAACATTGCCAGATTTCTATAGGTTCCTAAGTGAATTCCTGACCTAAATATTCCTTGGAGGAGGGAATTCGAGAGCAGGAGAGAGTCATGAACCAAGTATGGTAGACTGGGCTCCTCACTTCTGGCCCATTTCCCTTATTTCTTCTGAGAAGTAAGAGTCTTAAAAAAAACACAGAATTGGGTTAATAAAATGATTTAAGATGATCAGCTCACTCTTAAAGTTGTTCCAACTTCAGTCTTTATACAATTTACCTTATGCTTGGGATACAGAATAATGAAAAATCTAAACAAACAGAGCACTAAGCCTCAATCCTACATGTAAATCTGTGCACATGTGCTGCAAACAAGATAGCACCCATGGACAGATTTGTTTGTGTTGCCTTGTGAGCCAAATGCTGTGGTTTTGCTTCTTTTAATTATTCAGCCCTGAAAGAATTTACTGTGAAATCCCAGCAGGCAGAGATAAAGACTGGAAACCTTGTAATCTACAACTGTACAGGAGGGTCAGTTTATGGCCTGGATGTGCTGGAGAATTTAGATGTGGAGAGAATCTTTCATAGTGAACTGGCATGAAAACCTGTATTATTTCAGGGCTTTGCAGCATATAAATTGTGTTTATGATGAAGCTAAAGCTTGGAAAAACCAAATTGGTTGATCTAATCCAGATTTGCTATTCTGATGAATTTTTTCCTTCTCGAATGAATTCAGGTTGTCAGATTAATTCAGTCCAAACATGACAAGGGCAAGACAAATTAATTAGCTTAAGCTCCGTGAGTTGTGAGGGGTTTGTGTGCTTTGTGTGAGGGTGTGCAGGGCCCTGCTGTGGGTGATTGACCATGGCAGGGGAAAGAAGGGTCCTTCAGCTTCACCCCAGCACCTCACTCCCAGCCAGGTGAGAACACTGTCAGTGAAAACTTTGAATTCTCCTACAGTCTGGAACTGCAGACCTCATTTCCAGTGCTCTTCCAATATTAAATTATTCTCCTGAGACTGCTCAAGAGTCACAAGCAATGCTTTAACAAGAAATGAAAATGTTTAGTTGTAAAGGAAAAAATGGCCAGGTCAGGTCTCATAAAAACAAGCAGCCAATTTTTAAAAAATGTTGGGTTCCACAGTACCTGGAACTCTTACATGTCATAACCTTGTTAAGATAATTACAGTAAATGACTTTTCTGCAAGGGAATCCCCTGACATTCTTCCCTGGGAGATTAAATCTCTGCTGCCGTTCCAGACGGATTCTGGGGCTGAGTGAAAGTGTCTCCTACCTCCTTTAAAAATATCAACAACCAAAGAGAAGACAACACTTAATTCCTTTTTACAAAAGGAAAAGAGACTCATGTCTTGGGAAGAAGGGAAACCAAATAAAAAATTTAATGCTTGAGAAGAAAGGCAAGAAATGCAGTTGCCATGGAAACCGGAGCATAAGTAGAAACTTTCCAGCAAAGAGCAGAAACTAAAAATGAAAAAGCAGAGTGGCGAGGCTTGGCAGATAGCCAGGAGCTTCCTCCACCTCCTCCCCCGTGCTCCTGGTGGGATGTTCTTCGTCATCCTTCCACAGGCTGGAGGTGCTCTGGAGAGCAGAGCTGGGCCCGTGGGTCAGACACTTCACAGGGGACAGCATTGCTTGGGATGAGGCACCAAAATCCTCTGTGTGCTCCAGCCTGAGGCCTCTTCCATGGGAGAGGGGAAAATTCGCTGGGAATGGCCATCATGTCACACTGGGCTTGAGAGGGAGGGGAAGCTGCTTCATCTGATGGTCACAAATCAGCCAGCAAGTCCTTGAACCAAGGTCTGGGAGTGCACTGCAGCAATAACTCCTGTTCTTCCATACATCTCTGATCCCTTTTTCATAGGGAAAACATTCCCTAAAGTCTGCTCCAAGTGCTGCTGTGCCTCAGACTGGCTGGGCTCTTAGCTCAGCTCTCTGATCCTCAGCTCCCACCTGGGAGTCACATTCCCTGTCAGAGTTCTGCCCTGGGCACAGGATGTGTTCCATGGTGGTTGTTGGCTGTTTCTGAAAGCAGAGGTGAATTCCAGACCTTCAGTTTTGTCCGGAGCTCATTTGATGCTGGCACGTTTAGCTCAGTTGTATGCAGTAAAGTAATGCAGTCATTGGATTAGCAATTATTAAATCCACATATGCTTTTTAGTATGACATGGAAAAAAGCAGGTTGGGAAAGCTGGGCAGGTTCCCAGGCAGGGCTGTAAAACCTTTGTGATGGCCAGGAAGTGACTGGGGTGAAAGCTTGGGAACGTACCCAGGCCTGACTGCTGTTACAGATGGAAGCAATGAAACCTGGGCTGTGCAGATTTCCTTCAGTCATATTCTTGGAATTAAGCATGGGTGTAAGAGTTTTCTAATTTGCCCTCAGTCTGATCAGCATCTTATATAATTGACGCCTTTTTTGTGAACAAAATAGGAAATGCAGTGCAAGTCCAAAAATCCCACTTGACCTCTTTGTAAGTGAAATCTGGACAGCACCACGAGTTAGGAGCTGTTCCTCAGTGAGTCACTAGAAATAAAACCTACATGTTTAACTCTGCTGCATTGCCACTGACTTTACTTGTCATGGTCTCACCTGGACTATTCCTCATTTAATTATTATTATTTCAAAACACAAGGATTTGTGGTTTGGTGGGGTTTTTCTAGGTTGGAAGTATTGAAGCTCAGAGTAACAAACTTCACTAAAAGGAGAGGAGAGGAGAGGAGAGGAGAGGAGAGGAGAGGAGAGGAGAGGAGAGGAGAGGAGAGGAGAGGAGAGGAGAGGAGAGGAGAGGAGAGGAGAGGAGAGGAGAGGAGAGGAGAGGAGAGGAGAGGAGAGGAGAGGAGAGGAGAGGAGAGGAGAGGAGAGGAGAGGAGAGGAGAGGAGAGGAGAGGAGAGGAGAGGAGAGGAGAGGAGAGGAGAGGAGAGGAGAGGAGAGGAGAGGAGAGGAGAGGAGAGGAGAGGAGAGGAGAGGAGAGGAGAGGAGAGGAGAGGAGAGGAGAGGAGAGGAGAGGAGAGGAGAGGAGGAGGAAAAAAAACAGGAAACGTTTCCTAAGCTCTGTAGAAAGGGATTTTTAAGAGGAAGCTCGCTCTTTGGAGGGAGAGGTGGATGTGGCAGCGATCCCAGGCGGAGCCGGCGCCCTCCCGCCTGCGGGCGGCAGCAGAGCCGTGCGGAGCTCTGAATCCTCCATTCCCTGCCTGTCCCGGGACAGGGACAGCAGTGACAGGGGACAGCCCAGCCAGTGCTGAAATAAAGGAACCTCAGAGCCAGCCCTGGCCACAGCAGAGTTCACACCTGGGGCACTTCTTGAGAAGGATTTCCCTGTGAGCAGCAGGGTTTGCAGCAGGGCTGTGTCCCAGAACAAGGCAGTTTTCCTTAGGCTTTAACGTGCAGACACAGCACTGGCGTTTCTGGCGTTTTCAGCTGGAAAAGCTCCCTCCCTTCTCCCGGGTTCCTCCATGCTCAGTGCATGTAACAAATGATTTCCCAAAACCACTGACACTGTCGTGGTTTTATATGGCTTAAACTGAAACGATCTCATTGCAATAGTCAAGACAGTGATGGACTCTGAGGGTTTGTTTGTGACCTAGGAATGCTCAGGAAAGTCAAACCAAATTGCAGAGAGGTGTACAGTGCCTGTGTGCAAAGCACAGCCTGGCCACAGCTGGGAAAAGCTCCACAATGCCCTGTATTATGTGGGTTTATACCTAGCTCAGTGTGTTGTGGAAGGAAGTTTGTGAGTGACATGACCCAAACAAAAAGAACACTCTAGTTGTTGCCAAGATGACATTCCAGGCTGCTCCTGACTGAAACAAGATGCCTTCCGTGTAGGATTGCCACTTAGTGTGTGAAGGTAACCATGGGCTACTTCCTGGAATTGCCAAGAATGAGCATTTTGGGAAATTCCAACTCCTGAAGTCTGTTTTCAGCATTGCTGCTAAGTGTTTTATCACCTCAGGTGTGTCCCTGCTTGCCAGGCTGTCTTTTTTGGAGTAGATCTGCAGGAAATTGGTAGGCCCTGCCCTGGTGAGTTCTGTTAGGAGCAAAAGTGCCTTTGTATAACGAGCTGAACAAGACCCTCCAAAACCCCCTCAGTCACAGGAATCTGCAGTCCCTTGTGTTTGCCCTGACACTGTGAGTGTGGGGTTCTGGTCTCTGTGAGACTCTGAAGAAGGCAGAATCTGACCTTTTCCAAGGCTGATCCCTGCAAAGACAAATACCACACCTGTAAACATTCCCTGCCCTGCTCAGGATCACAGGGAAGTTACATTTTAGCCCTGGCCAGCACAAATCCCCTCCTACTGGTGAGCCTGCACCCCCACCTGGTGTAAAGCCTGTGAGCTCAGCCTGAGCTCCAGGCCTGCCAGGGGGCTTGGTTTTGGATCCATGCTGTCCAAACTGTGATGATGATGGGATAATCTGTTCCAAAGGTTGTCAAAACTCAGGGTTTTGGAAATAGCAAGAGGTATTTGTCAGCTAATGCTCAGACCTGAGAGGCCCTGCTGTCAGAATATTGATCTCAAATTCCTCCAGCATCTCTTCTGTTGGGAGTTGGGCCTGAATTTCAGAGTGCAAAATGTGCTTTTCCCAGATTGTTCCCTGATCTCCCCCCTACACCTTCCATTAGCAGTTCTGTGTACATGAGTCTCCCTTGTCATCCTGTCAACCCTCATGGTCTTTAAATAGTCTGTAGGCTCTGGGTGGTGATCACCACATTGTTCCCCCTCCCTCTGCAAGCTGCTCGTGGAAAAGAGGACAAGAATTACTGCTCATACACTGCTTGTTCATAGTCCAATTTTAAAATCATCTCCTGCTCATCTCACTTGCCAAGTCCATCAAACCAATATCCTGCCCAGCTCCCTGCCCTGCCCAGCTCTCAGCCAGAGCTCAGATCCCAAGTGACCCTTGGAGTTCCATAGGATCCTCCCCAGTCCCTGCTGGCAGCACCCCCAGACACAGCAGCATCACTGCTGAAATGGGCTGCACATAGGGGCATCCCTGTTCCTACTAAACTGTTTAGTTGCTAT